>NC_140797.1:48757455-49958705 GCF_037176805.1 Vigna unguiculata | reverse complement strand
GTGTGTGCACGGGTATGTGCATGCGTGCGTGCGTGCGTGCGTGGGTGTGTGCGTGGGTGTGTGCGTGCGTGTGTGCGTGTGTGCGTGTGTGTGCGTGTGTGTTTGTGTGTGTGTGTGTGTGCGTATGTGTGTGTGTGTGCGTGTGCGTGCGTGTTTGTGTGTGTGCGTGTGCGTGTGTGTGTGTGTGTGCGTGCGTGTGTGAGTGTGTGCGTGTGCGTGCATGTGTGAGTGTGTGCGTGTGTGCGTGCGTGTGTAAGTGTGTGAGTGTGTGCGTTTGTGCTTGCGTCCATGAGTGCGTGTGTGCGTGTTTGCGTACGCGTCAGGGTGTACGTGTGTCCGTGTGTGCGTGCGTGTGTGAGTGTGTCATTGTGTGCGTTAGTGCGTTCGTGTGTGCACGGGTGTGTGCATGCGTGCGTGCGTGTGTGCGTGTATGCGTGGGTGCCTGGGTACGTGCGTGCGTGCGTGTGCGTGTGAGTGTGTGCGTGCGTGTGTGCACGGGTCCGTGCATGCGTGCGTGAGTGTGTGCGTGTGTGCGTGCGTGCGTGTGTGCGTGTGTGCGTGCGTGCGTGCATGTGTGCGTGTGTGCGTGTGTGCGTGCGTGCGGGTGTGTGTGTGTACGTGCGTGCGTGCGTGCGTGTGTGCGTGTCTGTGCGTGCGTGTGCGTGTGTGTGTGGATGCGTGCGTGCGTGCGTGGGTGTGTGTGTGCGTGTGTGCGTGCGTGTGTGCATGCGTGTGTGCATTCTAGTGTGTGTGCGTGCATGCGTGTGTGCGTGCGTGTGTGTGTGTGCATGTGCGTGCGTGTGTGAGTGTGTGCGTTTGTGCGTGCGTGTGTGAGTGTCTAGTGTATGCGTGCGTGCGTGCGTGTGTGTGCGTGCGTCCGTGAGTGCGTGTGTGTGTGTGTGAATGTTTGCGTACGCGTGATTGTGAGCGTGTGTCCGTGTGTGCGCGTGAGCGTGCGAGCATGTGTGCTTGCGTGGGTGCGTGTGTGCGAGCATGCGTGTGTTTGTGCGTGTTTGCGTGCGTATGTGTGTGCGTGCGTGCGTGTGTTTGTGCGTGTGTGCGATCGTGTGTGTGTGCGTGCGTGCGTGTGTGTGTGCTTGCTTGTGAGCGTTCGTGTATGTGTGTGTGCGTGTGTGCGTGCGTTTGTGTGTGCGTGTGTGCGTGCGCGTGCGTGTGTGTGCGTGCGTGCGTGTGTGCGTGTGTGCTTGTGTGCGTGGGTCCGTGTGTGCGTGCGTGCGGGCGTGCGTGTGTACGTGCGTGCGTGCGTGTGTGTGTGCGTGTGTGTGTGTGCACTCGTGCGTGTGTGTGGGGATGCGTGCGTGCGTGCGTGGTGTGTGTGTGTGTGTGTGCGTGTGTGCGTGCGTGCGAGTGTGCGTGTGTGCATGTGTGCGTGCGTGTGTGCATTCTACTGTGTGTGCGTGCGTGCGTGTGTGTGTGAGCATGTGCATGCGTCTGAGTGTGTGCGTTTGTGAGTGTGTGTGTGAGTGTGCGTGTGAATGTTTGCGTACGCGTGAGTGTGTGCGTGTGTCCGTGTGTGCGCCTGAGCGTGGGTGCGTGGGTGCGCGCGAGCATGTGTGCGTGCGTGGGTGCGTGTATGCGTGTGTGCATGCGTGCGCCAGTGTGTGCGTGGTGGTGTGTGCGTGTGTGCGTGCGTGCATGTGTGCATGTGTGAGTGGGTGCGTATGTGCGTGTTTGCGTGCGTTTGTGTGTGTCTGCGTGCATGTGTGCGTGTGTGTGTGTGTGCGTGTGCGCGTGTGTCTGTGTGCGTGTGTGCGTGTGTGTGTGCGTGCGTGCGTGAGAGTGTGCGTGCGTATGTGTGTGTCCGTGCGTGCGTGCGTGTGTGTGCATGCGTATGTGCATGCGTGGGTGTGTGTGTGTGCGTGCGTGCGTGTGTATGTGTGTGCGCGGGTGCGTGCGTTTGTTCGTGTGTGTGTGAGTGTGTGCGTGCGTGCGTTCGTGTGTGTACGGGTGCGTGCATGCGTGCGTGTGCGTGTGCGTGTGTGCGTGCATGCGTCTGTGCGTGTGTGCTTGCGTGTGTGCGTGTGTGCGCGGGTGCGCTTGTGTACGTGCGTGCATGGGTGTGTGCGTGCATGCGTGTGTGTGTGTGTGCGCGTGTGCGTGTGTGTGGATGCGTGTGTGCGTGCGTGGGTGTGTGTGTGTGTGAGTGTGTGCGTGCGTGTGAGTGTGCGTGCGTGCGTGTGTGCGTGCGTTTGTGCATTCTAGTGTGTGTGCATGCGTGCGTGCGTGCGTGTGTGTGGGTGTGCATGTGCGTGCGTGTGTGAGTGTGTGCGTTTGTGCGTGCGTGTGTGAGTGTTTGAGTGTGTGTGTGTGCGTCCGTGAGTGCGTGTGTGGGTGTGTGAATGTTTGTGTATGCGTGAGTGTGTGCGTGTGTCCGTGTGTGCGCGTGAGCGTGGGTGCGTGCGAGCATGTGTGTGCGTGGGTGCGTGTGTGCGAGCATGCGTGTGTTTGTGCGTGTCTGCGTGTCTGCGTGTGTGCGAGTGTGCATGTGTGCTTGCGTGTGTGCGTGTGAGCGTGAGTGCGTGCGTCAGTGCATGTGTTTGTGTTTGCGTGCGTGTGTGCGTGTGTGCATGGGTGCGCGTATGCGTGTGTGCGTGCGTACATGCGTTTGTGCGTGTGTGCCACTGTGCGTGTCTGCCTGCGTGTGTGGAATGTGTGAGCGTGTATGCGTGCATGTGTGGCTGTGTGTGGGTGCGTGTGTGCATGGATGCGTGGGTGCATGTGTGCGTGTGTGCCTGTGTGCCTATGTGCGTGCGTGTGTGCAAGTGTGGGTGTGTGCGTGTGTGCGTTGGTGCGTGTGTGCGTGCATGCGTGGGTGTTTGTGTGTGTGGGTGTGTGCGTGTGTGTGCGTGTGTGTGCGTGTGTGCGAGTGTGCGTGGGTGCGTGTGTATGTGCGTGCGTGTGTGTGTGTGCCTATGCGTGCGTGCGTGCGTGTGTGTTTTTGTGGACGCGTGGGTGCGGGCGTGCGCGCGTGTGTGGATAGATGGGTGTGTGCATGTGTGCGTGTGTACGTGCGTGCATGCTTGTGTGCGTGTGTGCGTGCGACTATGTGTGTGTTTGTGCGTATACGTGTGAGTGTGCGTGTGTGCGTGCGTGCGAGTGTGCGTGCGTGCGTGAGTACGTGCGTCCGTGCGTGTGTGCGTGCGTGTGTGCATTCTTGTGTGTGTGTGCGTGCGTGTGTGTGTGTGTGTGCATGTGCGTGCGTGTGTGAGTGTGTGTGTGTTTGTGCGTGTGTGAGTGTGTGAGTGTGTGCATGTGCGTGCGTGTGTGAGTGTGTGCGTTTGTGCGTTTGTGAGTGTGTGCGTCCGTGCGTGCGTGTGTGTGTGTGTGCGTCCGTGAGTGCGTGTGTGCGTGTGTGCATGTGTGCGTGCGTGTGTGGGTGTGTGTGTCTGTGTGCGTGGGTGCGTGTGTGTGTGTGTGTGTGTGCATTCGTGTGTGCACGGGTGCGTGCATGCGTGCGTGCGTGCGTGTGTGCGTGTGTGTACGAGCGTATGTGTGTTTCTGCGTGTGTACATCTGTGCGTGTATGCGTGCGTGTGTGCGTGGGTGTGTGCGTGCGTGTGTGGGTGTGTGCGTTCGAGAGTGCGTGTTTGTGTGCGAGCTTGCGTGTGTTTCTACGTGTGTGCATGCGAGCGTGCATGTGTTTCTACGTGTGTGCATGTGTTTCTACGTGTGTGCGACTGTGCGTGCGAGAATGCGTGTATGCGTTTGTGTGTGCGAGGGTGTGTGTGTTTCTGCATGTGTGCGTGGGTGCGTGCGTGTGTGCCTGTGTGTCTGTGTGTGTGAGTATTAGTGTCTGTGTGCGTGCGGGCATACGTGTGTGCGTGCGTGTGTGCGTTTGTGCGTATGTGCGTGTGTGCATGCGTGTGTGCGTGCGTGCGTGCGTTCGTGTGTGCTTGTGTGTGTGCGTGCGTGTGTGCGTGCGTGTGTGTGTGCATGCGTGTGTGCGTGTGTGCTTGTCTGAGTGCGTGCGTGTGTGTGTGCGTATGTGCGTGCGTGCGTATGTGTGTGCGTGCGAGAGTCCATGTGTGCGTGCGTGTGTGCATGCGAGCGTGCGTGTGTGCGTGTGCGTGTGTGTGTGTGTGGGTGTGTGTGTATCTGTATGTGTATATGTGTGCGTGTGCACGTGTGTGCGTGTGTTCGTGGGTGTGTGCATGGGTGCGTGTGTGTGCGTTCGAGAGTTCGTGTGTGTGTGTGCGTTCGAGAGTTCGTGTGTGCGTGTGTGCGTGCGAGCGTGCGTGTGTGCATGCGTGTGTGTGTGTCCATGCGTGTGTGCGTGCGAGCGTGCGTGTGTGCGTGTGTGTACGAGCGTGCGTGTGTTTCTGCGTGTGTACATCTGCGCGAGCATGCGTGCGTTCGAGAGTTCGTGTGTGCGTGCGTGAGTGTGTGCATGAGTGTGTGTGTGTGTGTGTGCGTGAGTGTGCGTGCGTGTGTGCGTGTATGCGTGTGTGCGTGTGTGCGTGCATGCGTGGGTCTGTGCGTGCATGCATGCGTGTGTGCGTTTGGCGTGCGTGAGTGAGTGTGTGCGTGGGTGCGTGTGTGCATAAGTGCGTGTGTGCGTGGTTGTGTGCGTGCATGCGTGCGCGTGTGCGTGCGAGTGTGCGTGTGTTTCTGCGTGTGCGTGTTTGCATGTGTGCATGTGTGCGTATGTGTGTGAGTGTGTGTGTGTGTCCGTGCGTGTGTACGTGTGTGCGTATATGCATGGGTGCGTGTGTGCGTGCGTGTGCGTGCATGCGTGCGCGTGTTTCTGCGTGTGTGCGTGTGTGCATGAGTACGTGCGTTCGTGTCTGCGTGTGTGCGTGCGTCTGTGAGTACTTGTGTTCGTGTGTGCGTGTGTTTCTGCGTGTGTCCGTGGGTGTGTGCGTGCATGAGTGCGCGTGTGCGTGTGTGTGTGCGAGCGTGCATGTGTTTCTGCGTGTGTGCATGTGAGCGTGTGTGCGTGTGTGTCTTCGTGGGTGTGTGCGTGCGTGTGTGTGTACGTGTGTGCGTGTGCGCGTGCCTGCGTGCGTGTGTGCGTATGTGTGTGCGTGTGTGCGTGTGTTCATGGGTTCCTATGTACGTGTGTGCGTGTCTGTGTGTGTGTACGTGGCTACGTGGGTGCGTGGGTGTGTGTGTGCGTGTGCGTATGGGTGCGTGTGTGCGTGTGCGCATGTGTGCGTGTGTGCGTGCGTGTGTATATGCATGGGTGCATGTGTGTGTGCGTGCGTGCGTCCACGTGTTTCTGCGTGTGTGCGTGTGTGCATGAGTACGTGCGTTCGTGTGTGTGTGCGTGCGTGCGTGCGTCCGTGAGTACTTGCGTTCGTGTGTGTGTGTGTGTTTCTGCGTGTGTGCGTGGGTGTGTGCGTGCATGAGTGTGCGTGTGCGTGTGTGCGTGCGAGCGTGCATGTGTTTCTGCGTGTGTGCATGTATGCGTGTGTGCGTGCGTGTGTGTCTTCGTGGGTGTGTGCGTGCGTGTGTATGCGAGTGCCTGTGTGCGTGTGTGTGTCTGTGTGTGAGTGCGTGCATGCGTGTGTGCGCGGGTGAGTGTGTGCGTGCGTACGTGTGCATGTTTGCGTGCGAGCGTGCGTGTGTTTATGCGTGTGTGCGTGCGTCCGTGAGTGTGTGGGTGTGTGCGTGCATGTGTGCGTTTGTACGTGGGTGTGTGTGTGCGTGTGCGCCTATGTGCGTGCGTCTGTGCGTGTGTGTGCGTGCATGCGTGCGTGCGTGTGTGCGTGCGTGTGTGCGTGCGTGTGAGTGTGTGTGTGTGTCCGAGCATTCGTGCGTGTGTGTGTGTGGTGTGTGTGCGTGCGTGCGTGTGAGTGTGCGTGCGAGCGTGCGTGTGTGCGTGTTTGCATGTGTGCGTGCGAGTGTGCGTTTGTGCCTTCGTGCGTCCGTGTGTGCGTGTGTGCCTTCGTGCGTGCGTGGGTGCGTGTGTGTGTGTGTGAGTGGGTGCGTGCGTGTGTTCGTGGGTGTGTGCATGGGTGCGTGTGTGTGTGCGTTCGAGAGTTCGTGTGTGTGTGTGCGTTCGAGAGTTCGTGTGTGCGTGCGAGCGTCGTGTGTGCGTGTGCGTACGAGCGTGCGTGTGTACATCTGTGCGTGTGTGTCTGCGTGGGTGTGTGTGCGTGCGTGTGTGGGTGTGTGCGTGTCTGTGTGTGTGTACGTGGCTACGTGGGTGTGTGTGTGCGTGTGCGCATGGGTGCGTGTGTGCGTGTGCGCGTGTGTGCGTGTTTGCGTGTGTGCGTGCGTGTGTACGTCTGTGCGTATATGCATGGGTGCGTGTGCGCGCGTGTTTCTGCGTGTATGCGTGTGTGCATGAGTACGTGCGTTCGTGTGTGTGTGTGTGGGTGCGTCCGTGAGTACTTGCGTTCGTGTGTGCGTGTGTTTCTGCGTGTGTGCGTGGGTGTGTTCGTGCATGAGTGCTCGTGTGCGTGTGTGCGTGCGAGCGTGCATGTGTTTCTACGTGTCTGCATGTGTGCGTGTGTGCGTGCGTGTGTGCGTGTGTGTCTTCGTGGGTGTTTGCGTGCGTGTGTGTGTGCGTGCGTATGTGTGTGAGTGCCTGTGTGAGTGTGTGTGTCTGTGTGTGAGTGCGTGCATGCGTGTGTGCGCGGGTGAGTGTGTGCGTACGTGCGTGTGCATGTGTGCGTGCGAGCGTGCGTGTGTGCATGCGTCCGTGGGTGTGTGGGTGTGTGCGTGCATGTGTGCGTTTTTTACGTGCGTACGTGTGTGCTTGTGTGCCTGCGTATGTGCGTGGGTGTGAGCGTGCGTGCGTGTATGCGTGTGTGCTTGCATGCGTTTGTTTGTATGCGTGTGTATGTGAGTGCGTGCGTGCGTGTGTGCGTGGGTGCATGTGTGTGTGCATGTGTGCGTTCGAGTGTGCGTATGTGCGTGCGAGCGTGCGTGTGTTTCTGCGTGTGTGCATGTGTAAGTGTGTGCGTGCATGTGTGTGTGTGTGTGTGTGCGTGTGTGTGTGGGTGTGTGCGTGCGTGTGTGTGTGTGGGTGTGTGCGTGCGAATGTGCGTGTGTGCGTGTGTGCCTTCGTGCGAATGTGCGTGTGGGCGTGTGTGCCTTCGTGCGTCCATGTGTGCGTGTGTGCCTTCGTGCGTGCGTGGGTGCGTGTGTACATTTGTGCGTGTATGCGTGCATGTGTGCGTGTGTGTCTGCGTGGGTGTGTGCGTGTGTTTCTACGTGTGTGCGAGTGTGCGTGCGACCATGCGTGTATGCGTTTGTGTGTGCGAGGGTGTATGTGTTTCTGCGTGTGTGCGTGGGTGCGTGCGTGTGTGCATGAGTGTGTGCGTGCGTGCGTGTGTGCGTGTGTGTCTGTGTGTGTGAGTATTAGTGTCTGTGTGCGTGCGGTCGTACGTGCGTGCGTGCGTGTGTGCGTTTGTGCGTGTGCGCGTGCGTGTGTGCGTGCATGCGTTCGTGTGTGCTTGGGTGTGTGCGTGCGTGTGTGCGTGCGTGCGTGCGTGCGTGTGTGCATGCGTGTGTGCGTGTGTGCTTGTCTGAGTGCGTGTGTGCGTGTGTGCGTGCGAGTGGGTGTGTGTCTGTGTGTGTGTACGTGTGTGTATGCGTGCGTGTGTGTGTGCGTGCGAGAGTCCGTGTGTGCGTGCGTGTGTGCATGCGAGCGTGCGTGTGTGCGTGTGCGTGTGCGCCTGTGTGCGTGCGTGTGTGCGTGTGTGCGTGCGTGCGTGTGTGTGTGCGTGTGTGTGTGCGTGTGTGTGTGTTTGTGCATTCGTGTGTGTGTGTGTGTGGTGTGTGTGCGTGCGTACGTGTGAGTGTGCGTGCAAGTGTGCGTGTGTTTCTGCGTGTGTGCGTGTTTGCATGTGTGCGTGCGAGTGTGCGTGTGTGAGTGTGTGCCTTCGTGCGTGCGTGGGTGCGTGTTCGTGTGTGAGTGCGTGCGTGCGAGCATGCGTGCGTTCGAGAGTTCGTGTGTGCGTGTGTGTGTTTCTGCGTGTGTCCGTGTGTGCATGAGTACGTGCGTTCGTGTGTGCGTGTGTTTCTACGTGTGTGCGTGCATGAGTGCGCGTGTGCGTGTGTGCGTGCGAGCGTGCATGTGTTTCTACGTGTGTGCAAGTGTGAATGTGTGCATGTGTGCGTGATTGTGTGCGTGTGTGTCTTCGTGGGTGTGAGCGTGCGTGCGTGTGAGGTTGTGTCCGTGCATGTGTGAGTGTGTGTGTGTGTGTGCGTGAGTGTGTGCGTGCGTGTGTGCGTGTATGCGTGTGTGCGTGCGTGTGTGCGTGTGTGCGTGCGTGCGTGGGTCTGTGCGTGCGCGCATGCGTGTGTGCGTTTGGCGTGCGTGTGTGAGTGTGTGAGTGGGTGCGTGTGTGCGTGTGTACGTGTGTGCGTGTGTGCGTGTGTACGTGTGTGCGTGTGTGCATGTGTGCCTGTGTACGTGTGTGCATGCGTGCGTGCATGTGTAAGTGAGTTCGTGCGTGCGTGCGTGCATGCGTGCGCGTGTGCGTGCGAGTGTGCGTGTTTGCATGTGTGCATGTGCGTGTGCGTGTGTGCGTATGTGTGTGCGTGCGTGCGTGTGTTCGTGGGTTCCTGTGTACGTGTGTGCGTGTGTGCGTGTGTGCGTGTCTGTGTGTGTGCGTGGCTACGTGGGTGCGAGGGTGTGTGTGCGTGTGTGCGTGTGCGCGTATATGCATGGGTGCGTGTGTACGTGCGTGCGCGTGTTTCTGCGTGTGTGCGTGTGTGCATGAGTACGTGCGTTCGTGTGTGCGTGCGTCCGTGAGTACTTGCGTTCGTGTGTGCGTGTGTTTCTGCGTGTGTACGTGGGTGTGTGCGTGCATGAGTGCGCGTGTGTGCATGTGTGCGTCTGTGCGCGAGCGTGCATGTGTTTCTGCGTGTGTGCATGTGTGCGTGCGTGTGTGCGTGTGTGCGTTTGTGTCTTCGTGGGTGTGTGCGTGCGTGCGTGTGTACGTGTGTGCGTGTGCGCGTGCTTGCGTGCGTGTGTGCGTATGTGTGTACGTGTGTGCATGTGTTCATGGGTTCCTGTGTACGTGTGTGCGTGTGTGCATGTCTGTGTGTGTACGTGGCTACGTGGGTGCGTGGCTGTGTGTGTGCGTGTGCGCATGGGTGCGTGTGTGCGTGTGCGCGTGTGTGCGTGTGTGCGTGCGTGTGTACGTGTGTGCGTATATGCATGGGTGCGTGTGTGCGTGCGTGCGTGCACGTGTTTCTGCGTGTGTGCGTGCGTGTGTGCGTGCGTGTGTATGTGAGTGCGTGCGTGCGTGTGCGTGGGTGCATGTGTGTGTGCATGTGTGCGTTCGAGTGTGCGTATGCGCGTGCGAGCGTGCGTGTGTTTCTGCGTGTGTGCATGTGTACGTGTGTGCGTGCATGTGTGTGTGTGCGTGCGTGTGTGTGTGTGGGTGTGTGCGTGCGAATGTGCGTGTGTGCGTGTGTGCCTTCATGCGAATGTGCGTGTGGGCGTGTGTGCCTTCGTGCGTCCATGTGTGCGTGTGTGCCTTCGTGCGTGCGTGGGTGCGTCTGTGTGTGTGAGTGCGTGCGTGCGTGTGTTCGTGGGTGTGTGCGTGGGTGCGTGTGTGTGTGCGTTCGAGAGTTCGTGTGTACGTGTGTGCGTGCTAGCGTGCGTGTGTTTCTGCATGTGTGCATGTGTTCGTGTGTGCATGCGTGTGTGTGTCCATACGTGTGTGCGTGCGAGCGTGCGTGTGTGCGTGTGTGTACGAGCGTGCGTGTGTTTCTGCGTGTGTACATCTGTGCGTGTATGCGTGCATGTGTGCGTGTGTGTCTGCGTGGGTGTGTGCATGCGTGTGTGGGTGTGTGCGTTCGAGAGTGCGTGTGTGCATGCGAGCGTGCGTGTGTTTCTACGTGTGTGCATGCGAGCGTGCGTGTGTTTCTACGTGTGTGCGAGTGTGCGTGCGACCATGCGTGTATGCGTTTGTGTGTGCGAGGGTGTATGTGTTTCTGCGTGTGTGCATGAGTGTGTGTGTGCGTGCGTGTGTGCCTGTGTGTCTGTGTTTTTGAGTATTAGTGTCTGTGTGCGTGCGGGCGTAAGTGCGTGCGTGCGTGTGTGCGTTTGTGCGTGCGTGTGTGCGTGCATGCGTTCGTGTGTGCTTGTGTGTGTGCGTGCGTATGTGCGTGCGTGCGTGTGTGCATGCGTGTGTGCGTGTGTGCTTGTCTGAGTGCGTGTGTGCGTGTGTGCGTATGTGCGTGTGTGCGTTTGTGGATGCGTGCGTATGTGTGTGCGTGCGAGAGTCCGTGTGTGCGTGCGTGTGTGCATGCGAGCGTGCGTGTGTGTGTGCGTGTGCGCCTGTGTGCGTGCGTGTGTGCGTGCATGCGTGCGTGCGTGTGTGCGTGCGTGTGTGTGTGTAGGGATGGCAACGATGCGGGGCAGGTACGGGTATCATGATCCCATCCCCATCCCCATAATAAAAATTCATCCCCATCCCCATCCCCAAACCCAACGGGTATACAACTTTTGACCCATCCCCATCCCCAAACCCAACGGGTATACAACTTTTGACCCATCCCCATCCCCACCGGGTAACGGGTATTTTCTTATACCCATACCCATACCCATTTTTTTATTGTTCCATATATCAATTAAATATTTTTTATAAAAAAAATTTAAAAATCACACCAACGGAATCATGATACTATCAAAATATTCAATATTAAAATAACATACTCTTTTTGATTTTCATGATGTCAAATATTAAGAAAAATATTATAATAGTATAAATCTCAAATTAAAGTATCAAATAACAACTAAATAAAATTCAAATAATTATATAAAAGCTAAAAAATTACACATTACTAAAATTTTATAATAACCAAAATATTTATTAATTTTACAAATGATCAGTGGTTTCATTTGCATTCGATCCACCTACACATAGAAAAAAAATGAAAAATTAGATATGATATAATAATTGAAATTGAAAATTTTAATTACTAGAATATAATGTACCTTCTTCATCAGATTCATTTTCACTCATGAGAACATCTTTTTCTTTTAATTTTTTAACACCTACAAACACCAAATGTAGAATATTAGATGAGAATTCACAAAAAATACTAACAAAAAATATTAATAAATTTGAGTAACTTACCTAGATGGTTTGAGTTCCATATCCAACTTCTTGTACACATCAAAGCCTCTATAGTAATATGATGAAGTCGACTACGGTGAGAAGTTAATATCTGACCACCAGTACTAAAAGCAGATTCAGAAGCTACAGTTGTTATTGGAATAGCTAAAACATCCCTTGCAATTGCTTGAAGGGTTGGAAACTTTAACCCATTTGTTTTCCACCATGATAGGATATCAAATTCTTGTGTAACCGACAAATTATCTTCTTCCAAGTAATAATCCAACTCTGTTTTCATAACTGTAGTTCTAGATTTTTTCTTTTTTGCCATAAACTCTAAAAATTCATTCGCATCATTATCAACATCCTTTCCCAACTCCAATGATGTAGCTCTATAAGAAGAAGTTTCATTCTTTTTTGATTGATATTCCAAAACCAAATCATAGCACATTTGATGAATCCTACTAAGTTTCAGATCAAAATCATTACCATACAATTTATAAAAATAATATTCTAACATGTCCATCTTGTACCTTGGATCTAAAACTGAAGCAATTGCCAATATATCATGAATAACACTCCAGTAACTTTCAAATTTCTTTAACATTTGTATTGCCATATTTTGAATGGTTATCTCAGGAGATTTAACCCAATCATTTATTGCAATCTTGATCTCACAAATCTTTGGGAAAAAGATGTTGGCAGTTGGGTATTTGGAGCCAGAAATGATTTCTGTGATGTCATTAAATAATTTTAGCCTTCGACAAACATCCTTTGCAAATTCCCACTGCATATCAGTTGGCAAAGAAGTGTATTGAGCTTCACGTTGCAAATTATATTATATTATATATTATATTACTATGTATATATATATTATATGTGTGGATATCTTATGTTTATATATATATATATATATATAATTATTTATATATATTATATTATATTATATATTATATTATTATTACTATGTATATATATTATATGTGTGGATATCTTATGTTTATATATATATATATATATATGTATATATATATTTTTATAGATATATATTTATTTTAAGTATATATTATATTATATTATATAATAATATAAATATAATAATATATATTATATTATTATGTATATATATATTATATGTATATGTGTAGATATTTTATGCTTATATATATATATATATATATATATATATATATATATATATATATATATATATATATATATATATATATATTTCTTTTAAATTTTTATAAATTTGTCATGTTATAAATTTGTTTATAAAAGATCTCACTAGTTAAATGATTAATTTGTTTTATACGTATATATTATATATATTATATTATATTATTATGTATATATATTATATGTATATTATATTATATTATATTATATTACATGTATATGTGTAATATATATATATATATATATATATATATATATATATATATATATATATAAGTATATTTTATTTATATGTATATATACTATATTATATTATATTATATTTTATGTGTAAATATATTATTTATTTATATATATTTTTTAGATTATTTAATAAATTATAAATAGTTTAGTAATTTAAGCGGGGACGGGTATTTGGGCGGGTATATATATATCCCCATCCCCATCCCCATCCCCAGTTGAAAATTTTGGGTATTACCCATACCCACACCCATACCCAGTCAATGCGGGGATTTCCCCGTCAAAATGGGGACGGGTTCGGGTGATACCCACGGGCACGGGTTTATTTGCCATCTCTATGTGTGTGCGTGTGTGTGTGTCTATGCATTCGTGCGTGTGTGTGTGTGGTGTGTGTGCGTGCGTGCGTGTGAGTGTGCGTGCGAGCGTGCGTGTGTTTCTGCGTGTGTGCGTGTTTGCATGTGTGTGTGCGAGTGTGCGTGTGTGAGTGTGTGCCTTCGTGCGTGCGTGGGTGCGTGTTCGTGTGTGAGTGCGTGCGTGCGAGCATGCGTGCGTTCGAGAGTTCGTGTGTGCGTGTGTGCGTGTGTGTGTTTCTGCGTGTGTCCGTGTGTGCATGAGTATGTGCGTTCGTGTGTGCGTGTGTTTCTGCGTGTGTGCGTGGGTGTGTGCGTGCATGAGTGCGCGTGTGCGTGTGTGCGTGCGAGCGTGCATGTGTTTCTGCGTATGTGCAAGTGTGCATGTGTGCGTGTGTCCGTGATTGTGTGCGTGTGTGTCTTCGTGGGTGTGTGCGTGCGTGCGTGTGAGCTTGTGTCCGTGCATGTGTGCGTGTGTGTGTGTGTGCGTGAGTGTGTGCGTGCGTGTGTGCGTGTATGCGTGTGTGCGTGCGTGTGTGCGTGTGTGCGTGCGTGCGTGGGTCTGTGCGTGCGTGCATGCGTGTGTGCGTTTGGCGTGCGTGTGTGAGTGTGTGCGTGGGTGCGTGTGTGGGTGTGTACGTGTGTGCGTGTGTGCATGTGTGCCTGTGTACGTGAGTGCATGCGTGCGTGCGTGTGTAAGTGAGTTCGTGCGTGCGTGAGTGCATGCGTGCGCGTGTGCGTGCGAGTGTGCGTGTGTTTCTGCGTGTGTGCGTGTTTGCATGTGTGCATGTGTGTGTGCGTGTGTGCGTGTGTGCGTGTGTGTGTGCGTGTGTGCGTGTGTTCGTGGGTTCCTGTGTACGTGTGTGCGTGTGTGCGTGTCTCTGTGTGTGTGAGTGGCTACGTGGGTGCGTGGGTGTGTGTGTGCGTGTGAGCGTGTGCGCGTGGGTGCGTGTGTGCGTGTGCGCGTGTGTGCGTGTGTGCGTGCGTGTGTACTTGTGTGCGTATATGCATTGGTGCATGTGTGCGTGCGTGCGCGTGTTTCTGCGTGTGTGCGTGTGTGCATGAGTACGTGCGTTCGTGTGTGCGTGTGTGCGTGCGTCCGTGAGTACTTGCGTTCGTGTGTGCGTGTGTTTCTGCGTGTGTACGTGGGTGTGTGCGTGCATCAGTGCGCGTGTGTGCATGTGTGCGTGTGTGTGCGAGCGTGCATGTGTTTCTGTGTGTGTGCATGTGTGCGTGTGTGCGTGCGTGTGTGTCTTCGTGGGTGTGTGCGTGCGTGTGTGTGTACATGTGTGCGTGTGTGCGTGCCTGCGTGCGTGTGTGCGTATGTGTGTACGTGTGTGCGTGTGTTCGTGGGTTCCTGTGTACGTGTGTGCGTGTGTGCGTGTCTGTGTGTGTGTACGTGGCTACGTGGGTGGGTGGGTGTGTGTGTGCGTGTGCGCATGGGTGCGTGTGTGCGTGTGCGCGTGTGTGCGTGTGTGCGTGTGTGCGTGCGTGTGTACGTGTGTGCGTATATGCATGGGTGCGTGTGTGCGTTGTGTGTGTGCGTGCGTGCGCGTGTTTCTGCGTGTGTGCGTGTGTGCATGAGTACGTGCGTTCGTGTGTGTGTGTGCGTGCGTACGTCCGTGAGTACTTGCGTTTGTGTGTGCGTGTGTTTCTGCGTGTGTGCGTGGGTGTGTGCGTGCATGAGTGCGCGTGTGCGTGTGTGCGTGCGAGCGTGCATGTGTTTCTGCGTGTGTGCATGTGTGCGTGTGTGCGTGTGTGTCTTCGTGGGTGTGTGCGTGCGTGTGTGTGGGAGTGCCTGTGTGCGTGTGTGTGTCTGTGTGTGAGTGCGTGCATGCGTGTGTGCGCGGGTGAGTGTGTGCGTGCGTGCGTGTGCATGTGTGCGTGCGAGCGTGCGTATGTGTGTGCTGCGAGAGTCCGTGTGTGCGTGGGTATGAGCGTGCGTTTGTTTGTGCGCGTGTGTATGTGAGGGCGTGCGTGCGTGTGTGCGTGGGTGCATGTGTGTGTGCATGTGTGCGTTCGAGAGTGCGTATGCGCGTGCGAGCGTGCGTGTGTTTCTGCGTGTGTGCATGTGTACGTGTGTGCGTGCATGTGTGTGTGTGTGTGCGTGCCTGTGTGTGTGGGTGTGTGCGTGCGAATGTGCGTGTGTGCCTTCGTGCGTTCGTGTGTGCGTGTGTGCCTTCGTGCGTGCGTGGGTGCGTGTGCGTGTGTGAGCGCCTGCGTGCGTGTGTTCGTGGGTGTGTGCGTGGGTGCGTGTGTGTGTGCGTTCGAGAGTTCGTGTGTGCGTGTGTGCATGCGAGCATGTGTGTGTTTCTGCGTGTGTGCGTGTTTACATATGTGCATGTGTGCGTGTGTGTGTGCGTGTGTGCGTGCCTGCGTGTGTTCGTGTGTGCGTGTGTGCGTGTCTGTGTGTGTGTGTGTGGCTACGTGGGTGCGTGGGTGTGTGTGTGCGTCTGTGCGTGTGCGTGTGCGTGTGCGCGTGTGTGCGTGTGTGCGTGCGTGTGTGCGTGCGTGCATATATGCATGGGTGCGTGTGTGCGTGCGTGTGTGCGTGCGCGTGTTTCTGCGTGTGTGCGTGTGTGCATAAGTACGTGCGTTCGTGTGTGCGTGCGTCCGTGAGTATGTGCGTTCGTGTGTGCGTGTGTTTCTGCGTGTGTGCGTGGGTGTGTGCGTGCATGAGTGCGCGTGTGCATGTGTGCGTGCGAGCGTGCATGTGTTTCTGCGTGTGTGCATGTGTGCGTGTGTGCATTCGTGTGTGCGTGTGTGCGTGTTTGTCTTCGTGGGTGTGTGCGTGCGTGTGTGTGTGTGCCTGTGAGCGTGTGTGTGTCTGTGTGTGAGTGCGTGCGTGCGTGTGTGCGCGGGTGTGTGTGTGCGTGTGCATGTGTGCGTGCGAGCGTGCGTGTGTTTCTGCGTGTGTGCGTGCGTCCGTGAGTGTGTGGGTGTGTACGTGCATGTGTGCGTTTGTACGTGCGTACGTGTGTGCTTGTGTGCATGCGTGTGTGCGTAGGTGTGAGCGTGCATGCCTGTGTGCGTGTGTGCCTGCGTGCGTGCATTTGTGCGCGTGTGTGTGTAAGTGCGTGCGTGTGTGCGTGGGTGTGTGCGTGGGTGCGTGTGTGTGTGCGTGTATGCGTTTGAGAGTGCGTATGCGCGTGCGAGCGTGCGTGTGTTTCTGCGTGTGTGCATGTGTACGTGTGTGCGTGCATGTGTGTGTGTGTGCGTGCGTGTGTGTGTGGGTGTGTGGGTGCGAGTGTGCGTGTGTGAGTGTGTGCCTTCGTTCGTGCGTCGGTGCGTGTTCGTGTGTGAGTGCGTGCGTGCGAGCATGCGTGCGTTCGAGAGTTCGTGTGTGCGTGCGAGCGTGCGTGTGTTTCTGCATGTGTTCGTGTGTGCGTGCGTGTGTGTGTCCGTGCGTGTGTGCGTGCGAGCGTGCGTGTGTGTGTGTATGTACGAGCGTGCGTGTGTTTATGCGTGTGTACATCTGTGCGTGTATGCATGCGTGTGTGCTTGTGTGTCTGCGTGGGTGTGTGCGTGCGTGCATGTGTGGGTGTGTGCGTTCGAGAGTGCGTGTGTGTGTGCGAGCGTGCGTGTGTTTCTGCATGTGTGCGTGCGAGTGTGCGTGCGAGCATGCGTGTATGCGTCTGTGTGTGCGAGAGTGTATGTGTTTCTGCGTGTGTGCGTACGTGTGTGCGTACGTGCGTGTGCGCGTGTGTGCTTGTGTGAGTGCGTGTGTGTGCGTGTTTGCGCAGGTGCGTGCGTGTGTGCGTTTGTGCGTGCGTGTGTATGTTCGTGCGTGCGTGGGTGTGTGTGTGTGTGTGTGTGCGTGCGTGCGTGTGTGCGTGTGTGTCTCTCTGTTTGTGTCTGTGTGAGTGTTAGTGTCTGTGTGCGTGGGTGCATACGTGTGCGCATACGTCTGTGCGTGTGTGCATGTGTGCGTGCGTGTTTGCGTGAGTGAGTGTGTGTGCGTGCGTGAGTGTGCGCGTGTGCGCGTGCGTGCCTGCGTGCGTGTGTGCGTTTGTGCGTGCTTGCGTATGTGTGTGCGTGCGAGAGTCCGTGTGTGTGTGCGGGTGTGCGTGCGAGCGTGCGTGTGTGTGCGTGTGCGTGTGTGTGTGTGGGTATCTGTATGTGTGTGTGCGTGTGTGTGTATCTGTATGTGTGTGTGCGTGTTTGCATGTGCGTGTGTGTGTATCTGTATGTGTGTGTGCGTGTTTGCGTGTGCGCGTGTGTGTTTGCATGCGTGCGTGTGTGCGTGTCTGTGTGCGTGTGTGTACGTTCGTGCGTGTGTGTGTGTGTGGTGTGTGAGCGTGTGTGCGTGCGAGAGTGCGTGTGTGTTGCGTGTGTGCGTGCGAGCGTGCGTGCGAGCGTGCGTGTTTGTGTGTCCGTGTGTGTGTGCGAGTGTGTGTGTGTGGTGTGTGTGTGTGCGTGCGTGTGTGCGTGTGTACATGTGTACGTGTCTTCGTGCGTGCGTGTGTGCGTGGGTTCGTGCATGTGAGCGAGTGTCCATGCGTGTGTGCGTGTGTTTGTGCGTGTGTGAGTGAGTGTGTGCGTGTGTGCATGTGTGTGTGCGTGCGTGCGTGTGTGCCTGTGTCTGTGTGTGTGAGTGTTAGTGTCTATGTGCGTGCGTGCGTATGTGCGTGTGTGCGTGTGTGCATGCATGTGTGAGTGCGTGCATTCGTGCGTGCTTGTGTGCGTGCGTGTGTGCGCGTGCGTGTGTGCATGCGTGTGCGTGTGTGCTTGTGTGAGTGCGTGTGTGCGTGTGTGCGTGCCTGCGTGCGTGTGTGCGTGCATGTGTGCGTGTGTACTTGCGTGCGTGTGTGTGTGTGTTTGTGCGTGTGTGCATGGGTGTGTGCGTTCGTGCATGCGTGTGTGCGTGTGTGCCTGCGTGCGTGCGTGTGTGCGTGTGTATGATTGAGTGCGTGCGTGCGTTCGTGTGTGCGTGCGTGTCTGCGTGGGTGTGTGCGTGCGTGCGTGCGTGTGTGCGTTCGAGAGTGCATGTGTGCGTGTGTGCGTGCGAGCGTGCGTGTGTTTCTGCGTGTGTGCATTTGTACGTGTGTGCGTGTGTGTGTGTGTGTGTTCGTGCGTACGTGTGTGTGTGCGTGCGTGCGTGCGTGCGTGTGTGTGTGTCTCTCTGTTTGTGTCTGTGTGAGTGTTAGTGTCTGTGTGCGTGTGTGCGTGGGTGCATGCGTGTGCGCATGCGTCTGTACTGTGTGCGTGTGTGCGCGTGTGCGTGTCTGCGTGCGTGCCTGTGTACGTGTGTGCGTTTGTGCGTGCGTATGTGTGTGCGTGCGAGAGTCCGTGTGTGCGGGCGTGTGTGCGTGCAAGCGTGCGTGTGTGTGTGTGGGTGTGTGTATTTGTATGTGTGTGTGCGTGTGCGCGTGTGTGCGTGCTTGCGTGCGTGTGTGCGTGTGTCCGTGCATGCGTGCGTGCGTATGTGCGTGTGTGCGTGTGTGTGTGTGTGTGTCACTGTGTGCGTGTGTGTGAAACCTGAAACCTGAAACCTGAAACCCTAAACCCGAAACCCGAAACCTGAAACCCGAAACCTTAAACCCAAACCCCACACCCCAAATCTCGAAACCCTACGCCCTACACCCTACACCCAAAACCCTACACCCGAAACACCAAACACGAAACCCTAAACTTGAAACCCTAAAGCTGAAACCCTAAACCTGATACCTGAAACCCTAAACCCGAACCCGAAACCCTACACCCAAACCCTAAACCCAAACCCCAAACCCCAAATACCAAAACCTGAAACCCCAAAACCTACACACGAAACCCGAAACCCTACACCCGAAACCCTAAACCCTAAACCCGAAACCCGAAACCCCAAACCTTAAACCCAAACCCGAAACCCCAAATCCCAAAACCCGAAACCCGAAACCCTACACCCGAAACCCCAAACATGAAACCTTAAACATGAAACCCTAAAGTCGAAACCTTAAACTTGATACCTGAAACCCTAAACCCGTAACCATACACATGAAACCCCAAACTTGAAACCCTAAACCCGAAATCCTAAACCTGATACCTGAAACCCTAAACCCGAAACCCGAAACCCTACACCCGAAACCCTAAACCCAAACCCCAAACCCCAAATCCCAAAACCTAAAACCTCAAACCATACACACGAAACCCAAAACCCTACACCCGAAACCCTAAACCCGAGACCCGAGACCCCAAACCTTAAACCCAAACCCCAAACCCCAAATCCCAAAACATGAAACCCTACACCCGAAACCCTAAACACGAAAGCCTAAACCTGAAACCCTAAACCCAAAACCCTAAACCCGATACCTGAAACCCTAAACCCGAAACCCGAAACCCTACACCCTATACATGAAACCCTAAACCCAAACCCCAAACTCCAAAACCCAAATCCTGAAACCCCCAACCCTACACACGAATCCCGAACCCTGAAACCCTAAACCTGAAACCCTAAACCTTAAACCCAAACCCCAAACCCCAAATCCCAAAACCCTACACCCTACACTTTACACCCGAAACCCTACACCCGAAACCCCAAACACGAAACCCTAAACCCGATACCTTAAACCCTAAACCCGAACCCCTACCATGAAACCCCAAACCCGAAACCCTAAACCTGAAACCCTAAACTCGATACCTGAAAACCTAAACCCGAAACCCGAAACCCGAAACCTTACACCCGAAACCCTACACCCGAAACACGAAACCCTAAACTCGAAATACTACACCTAAAACCCCAAACACGAAACCTTAAACCTGAAACCCTAAACCCGATACCTGAAACCCTACACCCAAAACCCGAAACCCTACACCCTACACCCGAAACCCTAAACCCAAACCCAAAACCCCAAATCCCAAAACCTGAAACCCCAAACCCTACACACGAAACCCAAAACCCTACACCCAAAACCCAAAACCAAAAACCCGAAACCCGAAACCGTAAAACTTAAACCCAAACCCCAAACCCCAAATCCCAAATCCCTAAACCCTACACCCTACACCCGAAACCCTACACCCGAAACCCCAAACATGAAACCCTAAACATGAAACCCTAAAGCCGAAACCTTAAACACGATACCTGAAACCCTAAACCCGAAACCCTAAACCCGATACCTGAACTCTAAACCTGAAACCCGAAATCTGAAACCCTACACCCAAAACTCGAAACCCTAAACCCGAAATCCGAAACCCCAAACCATAAACCGAAACCCCAAACCCCAAATCCCAAAACCCGAAACCCTACACCCTACACCCTACACCTGAAACCCACCCCCGAAACCCCAAACACAAAACCCTAAACATGAAACCCTAAAGACGAAACCCTAAACCCAATACCTGAAACCCTAAACCCGAAACCCGAACCCCGAAACCCTATACCCTACACACGAAACCCTAAACCCAAACCCAAACCCAAAACCCCAAATCCCAAAACCTGAAACCCCAAACCCTACACACGAAACCCAAAACCCTACACCCGAAACCCAAAACCCAAAACCCGAAACCCGAAATCGTAAAACTTAAACCCAAACCCCAAACCCCAAATCCCAATTCCCTAAACCCTACACCCTACACCCGAAACCCCAAACATGAAACCCTAGAGCCGAAACCCTAAAGCCGAAACCTTAAACACGATACCTGAAACCCTAAACCCGATACCTGAACTCTAAACCTGAAACCCGAAACCTGAAACCCTACACCCAAAACTCGAAACCCGAAACCCTAAACCTGATACAAGAAACCCTAAACCCTAAACCATAAACCCTAAACCCTATAGCCGAAACTGAAACCCCAAACCTGAAACCCCCGAAATCCTAAACCTGATACCTGAAACCCTAAACCCGAAACCCGAAACCCTACACCCGAAACCCTAAACCCAAACCCCAAACCCCAAATCCCAAAACCTAAAACCTCAAACCATACACACGAAACCCAAAACCCTACACCCGAAACCCTAAACCCGAGACCCGAGACCCCAAACCTTAAACCCAAACCCCAAACCCCAAATCCCAAAACATGAAACCCTACACCTGAAACCCTACACCCGAAACCCTAAACACGAAAGCCTAAACCTGAAACCCTAAACCCAAAACCCTAAACCCGATACCTGAAACCCTAAACCCGAAACCCGAAACCCTACACCCTATACATGAAACCCTAAACCCAAACCCCAAACTCCAAAACCCAAATCCTGAAACCCCCAACCCTACACACGAATCCCGAACCCTGAAACCCTAAACCTGAAACCCGAAACCCTAAACCTTAAACCCAAACCCCAAACCCCAAACCCTAAACCTTAAACCCAAACCCCAAACCCCAAATCCCAAAACCCTACACCCTACACCTTACACCCGAAACCCTACACCCGAAACCCCAAACACGAAACCCTAAACCCGATACCTTAAACCCTAAACCCGAACCCCTACCATGAAACCCCAAACCCGAAACCCTAAACCTGAAACCCTAAACTCGATACCTGAAAACCTAAACCCGAAACCCGAAACCCGAAACCTTACACCCGAAACCCTACACCCGAAACACGAAACCCTAAACTCGAAATACTACACCTAAAACCCCAAACACGAAACCTTAAACCTGAAACCCTAAACCCGATACCTGAAACCCTACACCCAAAACCCGAAACCCTACACCCTACACCCGAAACCCTAAACCCAAACCCAAAAACCCCAAATCCCAAAACCTGAAACCCCAAACCCTACACACGAAACCCAAAACCCTACACCCAAAACCCAAAACCAAAAACCCGAAACCCGAAACCGTAAAACTTAAACCCAAACCCCAAACCCCAAATCCCAAATCCCTAAACCCTACACCCTACACCCGAAACCCTACACCCGAAACCCCAAACATGAAACCCTAAACATGAAACCCTAAAGCCGAAACCTTAAACACGATACCTGAAACCCTAAACCCGAAACCCTAAACCCGATACCTGAACTCTAAACCTGAAACCCGAAATCTGAAACCCTACACCCAAAACTCGAAACCCTAAACCCGAAATCCGAAACCCCAAACCATAAACCGAAACCCCAAACCCCAAATCCCAAAACCCGAAACCCTACACCCTACACCCTACACCTGAAACCCACCCCCGAAACCCCAAACACAAAACCCTAAACATGAAACCCTAAAGACGAAACCCTAAACCCAATACCTGAAACCCTAAACCCGAAACCCGAACCCCGAAACCCTATACCCTACACACGAAACCCTAAACCCAAACCCAAAACCCCAAATCCCAAAACCTGAAACCCCAAACCCTACACACGAAACCCAAAACCCTACACCCGAAACCCAAAACCCAAAACCCGAAACCCGAAATCGTAAAACTTAAACCCAAACCCCAAACCCCAAATCCCAATTCCCTAAACCCTACACCCTACACCCGAAACCCCAAACATGAAACCCTAGAGCCGAAACCCTAAAGCCGAAACCTTAAACACGATACCTGAAACCCTAAACCCGATACCTGAACTCTAAACCTGAAACCCGAAACCTGAAACCCTACACCCAAAACTCGAAACCCGAAACCCTAAACCTGATACAAGAAACCCTAAACCCTAAACCATAAACCCTAAACCCTATAGCCGAAACTGAAACCCCAAACCTGAAACCCAAACCCCAAACCCCAAATCCCGAAACCCTACACCCTACACCCTACACCCGAACCCCTACACCCGAAACCCCAAACACGAAACCCTACACCCGATACCTGAAAACCTAAACCCGAAACCCTACACCCCACACCCGAAACCCGAAACCCTACACCCGAAACATGAAACCCTAAAGCCGAAACTGAAACCCGAAACCCTAAACCCAAACCCCAAACCCCAAACCTGAAACACCAAACCCTACACACGAAACCAAAAACCCCACACCTGAAACCCGAAACCCGAAACCCGAAACCCTACTTTCGAAACCCTAAACGCAAACCCCAAACCCCAAATCCCAAAACCTGAAACACCAAACCCTACACACGAAACCGAAAACCCCACACCCGAAACCCGAAACTCGAAACCCTACACTCGAAACATGAAACCCTAAAGCCGAAACTGAAACCCCAAACATGAAACGCAAACCCCAAACCCTAAATCCCAAAACCCGAAACCCTACACCCAAAACCCTACACCAGAAACCCCAAACACGAAACCCTAAACCCGATACCCTACACCCGATACCTGAAACCCTACACCCTACACCCGAAACCCTAAACCCAAACCCCAAACCCCAAATCCCAAAACCTGAAACACAAAACCCTACACAGGAAACCGAAAACCCCACACCCGAAACTCGAAACCCTACACCCGAAACCTGAAACCCTAAAGCCGAAACCGAAACCCCAAACCTGAAACCCAAACCCCAAACCCCAAAACTTGAAACCCTACACCCTAAACCCAAAACCCTACACCCGAAACCCCAAACACGAAACCCTAACCACAAAACCCTACACCTGATACCTGAAAACTTAAACCCGAAACCCTACACCCCACACCCGAAACCCGAAACCCGAAACCCTAAAGCCGAAACTGAAACCCAAAACCTGAAACCCAAACCCCAAACCCAAAATCCTGAAACCCTACACCCTACACCCTACACCCGAAACCCTACACCCGAAACCCCAAACACGAAACCCTACACCCGATACCTGAAAACCTAAACCCGAAACCCTACATCCCACACCCGAAACCCGAAACCCTACACCCGAAATATGAAACCCTAAAGCCGAAACTGAAACCCCAAACCCCAAATCCCAAAACCCGAAACCCTACACCCGAAACTGAAAACCCTAAAGCCGACACCGAAACCATACACCGGAAACCCCAAACACGAAAGCCTAAACCCGAAACCCTACACCCGATACCTGAAACCCTAAACCTGAAACCCTACACCCTACACCCGAAACCCTAAACCCAAACCCCAAACCTGAAACATCAAACCCTACACACGAAACCGAAAACCCCACACACGAAACCCTACACCCTACACCCGAAACCCTAAACGCAAACCCCAAACCCCAAATCCCAAAACCTGAAACACCAAACCCTACACACGAAACTGAAAACCCCACACCCGAAACTCGAAACCCTACACCCGAAACCTGAATCCCTAAAGCCGAAACCGAAACCCCAAACCTGAAACCCAAACCCCAAACCCCAAATCCCAAAACCTGAAACCTTACGCCCTAAACCCGAAACCCTACACCCGAAACCCCAAACACGAAACCTTAACCACGAACCCCTACAACCGATACCTGAAAACCTAAACCCAAAACCCGAAACCCTACACCCGAAACCCGAAACCCTACACCCGAAACTCGAAACCCTAAAGCCGAAACCAAAACCCCAAACCTGAAACGCAAACCCCAAACCCCAAATCCCAAAACCCGAAACCCTACACCCTACACCTGAAACCCCAAACACGAAACCCTAAACCCGAAACCCTACACTCGATACCTGAAACCCTAAACCTGAAACCCTACACCCTACACCCGAAACCCTAAACCCAAACCCCAAACCCCAAATCCAAAAACCTGAAACACCAAACCCTACACAGGAAACCGAAAACCCCACCTGAAACCTTATACCCGAAACCTGAAACCGCAAAGCCGAAACTGAAACCTCAAACCTGAAATGCAAACCCCAAACCCCAAATCCCAAAACCCGAAACCCTACCATCGAAACTCGAAACCCTACACCCGAAACTCAAAACCCTAAAGCCGAAACCGAAACCCCAAACCTGAAACGCAAACCCCAAACCCCAAATCCCAAAACCCGAAACCCTACACCCGAAACCCGAAACCCTACACCCGAAACTCAAAACCCTAAAGCCGAAACCGAAACCCCAAACCTGAAACGCAAACCCCAAACCCCAAATCCCAAAACCCGAAACCCTACACCCTACACCTGAAACCCCAAACACGAAACCCTAAACCCGAAACCCTACACTCGATACCTGAAACCCTAAACCTGAAACCCTACACCCTACACCCGAAACCCTAAACCCAAACCCCAAACCCCAAATCCCAAAACCTGAAACACCAAACCTACACAGGAAACCGAAAACCCCACCTGAAACCTTATACCCGAAACCTGAAACCGCAAAGCCGAAACTGAAACCTCAAACCTGAAATGCAAACCCCAAACCCCAAATCCCAAAACCCGAAACCCTACCATCGAAACCGAAACCCTACACCCGAAACCCGAAACCCTACACCCGAAACTCAAAACCCAAAAGCCGAAACCGAAACCCCAAACCTGAAACGCAAACCCCAAACCCCAAATCCCAAAACCCGAAACCCTACACCCTACACCTGAAACCCCAAACACGAAACCCTAAACCCGAAACCCTACACTCGATACCTGAAACCCTAAACCTGAAACCCTACACCCTACACCCGAAACCCTAAACCCAAACCCCAAACCCCAAATCCCAAAACCTGAAACACCAAACCTACACAGGAAACCGAAAACCCCACCTGAAACCTTATACCCGAAACCTGAAACCGCAAAGCCGAAACTGAAACCTCAAACCTGAAATGCAAACCCCAAACCCCAAATCCCAAAACCCGAAACCCTACCATCGAAACTCGAAACCCTACACCCGAAACTCAAAACCCTAAAGCCGAAACCGAAACCCCAAACCTGAAACGCAAACCCGAAACCCCAAATCCCAAAACCCGAAACCCTACACCCGAAACCCGAAACCCTACACCCGAAACTCAAAACCCTAAAGCCGAAACCGAAACCCCAAACCTGAAACGCAAACCCCAAACCCCAAATCCCCAAATCCGAAACCCTACACCCTACACCCGAAACCCCAAACATGAATCCCTAAACCCGAAACCCTACACCTGATACTTGAAACCCTAAACCTGAAACCCTAAACCAGAAACCCTAAACCCAAACCCCAAACCCCAAACCTGAAACACCAAACCCTACACACGAAACCGAAAACCCCACACCCGAAACCCGAAACCCTACACCCTATTCCCGAAACCCTAAACGCAAACCCCCAATCCGAAAACCTGAAACACCAAACCCTACACACGAAACCGAAAACCCCACACCCGAAACCCGAAACCCTACACCCGAAACCTGAAACCCTAAAGCCGAAACCGAAACCCCAAACTTGAAACTCAAACCCCGAACGCGAAATCCCAAAACCCGAAACCCTACACCCTACACCCGAAACCCCAAACACGAAACCCTAAACCCAAAACCCTACACCCAATACTTGAAACCCTACACCCTACACCCGAAACCCTAAACCCAAACCCCAAACCCCAAATCCCAAAACCTGAAACACCAAACCCTACAAAACAAATCGAAAATCCCATATCCGAAACTTGAAACCCTACACCCGAAACCTGAAACCCTAATGCCGAAACTGAAACCCCAAACCTGAAACCCAAACCCCAAACCCCAAAACCTGAAACCCAGTTCGTGGGAGCAATATCACATAATACTTCTTTCACACATTGTCCTGTATTGAATTTGATCCTTGCTCGATTTGGATGAAAGCTTCGTGGTAACAAGAGTTTCTCCACCAATCTTTTAGCTTACAACATTGTTGTCGCTTTCGTAAATGAATGCAACTAAACATGGGTGGCCTTCGATTAAACATCTTGTTTCTCTACATCCTACACCGAAACCCCAAACCTGAAACGCAAACCCCAAACCCCAAATCCCAAAACCCGAAACCCTACACCCTACACCCGAAACCCTAAACCCGAAACCCCAAACACGAAACCCTAAACCCGAAACCCTACACCCCATACCTAAAACTCTAAACCTGAAACCCTACACCCTACACCCGAAACCCTAAACGCAAACCCCAAACCCCAAACCTGAAACATCAAACCCTACACACGAAACTGAAAACCCCACACCCGAAACCCTACATCCTACACCCGAAACCCAAAACGCAAACCCCAAACCCCAAATCCCAAAACCAGAAACACCAAACCCTACACACGAAACTGAAAACCCCACACCCGAAACTCGAAACCCTACACCCGAAACCTGAATCCCTAAAGCCCAAACCGAAACCCCAAACCTGAAACCCAAACCCCAAACCCCAAATCCCAAAACCTGAAACCCTACGCCCTAAACCCGAAACCCTAAACCCGAAACCCCAAACACGAAACCCTAACCACGAACCCCTACACCCGATACCTGAAAACCTAAACCCAAAACCCGAAACCCTAAACCCGAAACCCGAAACCCTACACCCGAAACTCGAAACCCTAAAGCCGAAACCGAAACCCCAAACCTGAAACGCAAACCCCAAACCCCAAATCCCAAAACCCGAACCCTACACCCTACACCTGAAACCCCAAACACGAAACCCTAAACCCGAAACCCTACACCCGATACCTGAAACCCTACACCTTACACCCGAAACCCTAAACCCAAACTCCAAACCCCAAATCCAAAAACTGGAAACACCAAACCCTACACAGGAAATCGAAAACCCCACTTGAAACCTTATACCCGAAACCTGAAACTGCAAAGCCGAAACTGAAACCTCAAACCTGAAATGCAAACCCCAAACCCCAAATCCCAAAACCCGAAACCCTACCATCGAAACCCGGAACCCTACACCCGAAACTCGAAACCCTAAAGCCGAAACCAAAACCCCAAACCTGAAACGCAAACCCCAAACCCCAAATCCCAAATCCCGAAACCCTACACCCGAAACCCGAAACCCTACACCCGAAACTTAAAACCCTAAAGCCGAAACCCCAACCCCAAACCTGAAACACAAACCCCAAACCCCAAATCCCAAAACCCGAAACCCAACACCCTACACCCGAAACCCCAAACATGAAACCCTAAACCCGAAACCCTACACCTGATACTTGAAACCCTAAACCTGAAACCCTACACCCAAACCCTAAACCCCAAACCTGAAACACCAAACCCTACACACGAAACCGAAAACCCCACACCTGAAACCCGAAACCCTACACCCTATTCCCGAAACCCTAAACGCAAACCCCAAACCCCCAATTCGAAAACCTGAAACACCAAACCCTACACACGAAACCGAAAACCCACACCCGAAACCCGAAACCTGAAACCCTAAAGCCGAAACCGAAACCCCAAACTTGAAACGCAAACCCCAAACGCGAAATCCCAAAACCCGAAACCCTACACCTTACACCCGAAACCCTTCACGCGAAACCCCAAACACGAAACCCTAAACCTGAAACCCTACACCCGATACATGAAACCCTACAACCTACACCCGAAACCCTAAACCCAATCCCCAAACCCCAAATCCCAAAACCTGAAACACCAAACCCTACATAAGAAATCGAAAATCCATATCCGAAACTTGAAACCCTACACCCAAAACCTGAAACCCTAATGCCGAAACCGAAACCCCAAACCTGAAACCCAAACCCCAAACCCCAAAACCTGAAACCCTACACCCTAAACCCGAAACCCTACACCCGAAACAACAAACACGAAACCCTAACCACGAAACCATACACACGATACCTGAAAACCTAAACCCGAAACCCTACACGACACACCCGAAACCCGAAACCCTACACCCGAAACCCGAAACCCTAAAGCCGAAACTGAAACCCCAAACCTGAAACCCAAACCGCAAATCCAAATCCCGAAACCCTACACCCTACACCCGAAACCCTACACCCGAAACCCCAAACACGAAACCCTACACCCGATACCTGAAAACCTAAACTCGAAACCCTACACCCCACACCCGAAACCCGAAACTCGAAACCCTACACCCGAAACATGAAACCCTAAAGCCGAAACTGAAACCCCAAACCCCAAATCCCTAAACCCGAAATCCGACACCCGAAACCCGAAACCCTACACCCGAAACCCTAAAGCCGAAACCGAAACCCCAAACCTGAAACGCAAACCCCAAACCCCAAATCCCAAAACCCGAAACCCTACACCATACACCCGAAACCCTACACCCTAAACCCTAAACCCGAAACCCTAAACCTGAAACCCTACACCCTACAACCGAAACCCTAAACCCAAACCCCAAACCCCAAATCCCAAATCTGAAACAGCAAACCCTACACATGAAACCGAAAACCCCACACCCGAAACGCGAAACCCTACACCCTACACCCGGAACCCTAAACGCAGACCCCAAACCCCAAATCCGAAAACCTGAAACACCAAACCCTAAACCCTAAACCGAAAACCCCACACCCGAAACCCGAAACCCGAAACCAACACCCGAAACCTGAAACCGAAACCCCAAACTTGAAACGCAAACCCCAAACCCCAAATCCCAAAACCCGAAACCCTAAACCCTAAACCTGAAACCCTAAACCCGAAACCCCAAACACAAAACCCTAAACCCGAAACCCTACACCCGATACCTGAAACCTTATACCCTACACCCGAAACCCTAAACCCAAACCCCAAACCCCAAACCCCAAAACTTGAAACACCAAACCCTGCAAAGGAAACCGAAAACCCCACACCCGAAACTCGAAACCCTACACCCGAAACCTGAAACCCTAAAGCCGAAACCGAAACCCCAAACCTGAAACCCAAACCCCAAACCCCAAATCCCAAAACCTGAAACCCTACACCCGAAACTCGAAACCCCACACTCGAAACATGAAACCCTAAAGCCGAAACCGAAACCCCAAACCTAAAACGCAAACCCCAAACCCCAAATCCCAAAACCCTACACCCTACACCCTACACCTGAAACTTCAAACACGAAACCCTAAACCCGAAACCCTAAACCCGATACCTGAAACCCTAAACCTGAAACCCTACACCCTACACCCGAAACCCTAAACCCAAACCACAAACCCCAAATCCCAAAACCTGAAACACCAAACCCTACACAGGAAACCGAAAACCCCACCTAAAACCTTATACCCGAAACCTGAAACCGCAAAGCCGAAACTGAAACCTCAAACTTGAAATGCAAACCCCAAACCCCAAATCCCAAAACCCGAAACCCTACCATCGAAACCCGAAACCCTACACCCGAAACTCGAAACCCTAAAGCCGAAACCGAAACCCCAAACCTGAAACGCAAACCCCAAACCCCAAATCCCAAAAACCGAAACCCTACACCCGAAACCCGAAACCCTACACCCGAAACTCAAAACCCAAAAGCCGAAACCGAAACCCTAAACCTGAAACGCAAACCCCAAACCCCAAATCCCAAAACCCGAAACCCTACACCTTACACCCGAAACCCCAAACATGAAACCCTAAACCCGAAACCCTACACATGATACTTGAAACCCTAAACCTGAAACCATACACCCTACACCCAAAACCCTAAACCAAAACCCCAAACCCCAAACCTGAAACACCAAACCCTACACACGAAACCGAAAACCCCACACCCGAAACCCGAAACCTTACACCCTATTCCCGAAACCCTAAACGCAAACCCCAAACCCCCAATCCCAAAACCTGAAACACCATACCCTACACACGAAACCGAAAACCCCACACCCGAAACCCGAAACCCTACACCCGAAACCTGAAACCCTAAAGCCGAAACCGAAACCCCAAACTTGAAACGCAAACCCCAAACCCGAAATCCCAAAACCCGAAACCCTACACCCTACACCCGAAACCCCAAACACGAAACCCTAAACCCAAAACCCTACACCCGATAACTGAAACCCTACACCCGAAACCCTACAGCCAAACCCCAAACCCCAAATCCCAAAACCTGAAACACCAAACCCTACACAAGAAATCAAAAATCCCATATCCGAAACATGAAACCCTACACCCGAAACCTGAAACCCTAATGCCGAAACCGAAACCCCAAACCTGAAACCCAAACCCCAAACCCCAAAACATGAAACCCTACACCCTAAACCCTAAACCCTAAACCCTACACACGAAACCGAAAAGCCCACACCCGAAACCCGAAACTCGAAACCCTACACTCGAAACATGAAACCCTAAAGCGGAAACCGAAACCCCAAACTTGAAAAGCAAACCCCAAACCCTAAATCCCAAAACCCGAAACCCTACACCCAAAACCCTACACTCGAAACCCCAAACACGAAACCCTAAACCCAAACCCCAAACCCCAAATCCCAAAACCTGAAACACCAAACCCTACACAGGAAACCGAAAACCCCACCCCCGAAACTCGAAACCTTACACCCGAAACCTGAAACCCTAAAGCCGAAACCGAAACCCCAAACCTGAAACCCAAACCCCAAACCCAAAAACCTGAAACCCTACACCCTAAACCCAAAACCCTACACCCGAAACCCCAAACACGAAACCCTAACCACGAAACCATACACCCGATACCTGAAAACTTAAACCCGAAACCCTACACCCCACACCCGAAACCCTACACCCGAAACCCGAAACCCGAAACCCTAAAGCCGAAACTGAAACCCAAAACCTGAAACCCAAACCCCCAATCCTGAAACCCTACACCCTACACCCGAAACCCTACACCCGAAACCCCAAACACGAAACCTTACACCCGATACCTGAAAACCTAAACCCGAAACCCTACACCCAAAACCCTACACCCGAAACATGAAACCCTAAAGCCGAAACTGAAACCCCAAACCCCAAATCCCAAAACCCGAAACCCTACACCCGAAACTCGAAACCCTACACCCGAAACTCAAAACCCTAAAGCCGACACCGAAACCCCAAACCTGAAACACAAACCCCAAACCCCAAATCCCAAAACCCGAAACCCTACACCCTACACCCGAAACCCCAAACACGAAACCCTACACCCGAAACACCAAACCCTACAAAGGAAACCGAAAACCCCACACCCGAAACTCGAAACCCTACACCCGAAACCTGAAACCCAAAGCCGAAACCGAAACCCCAAACCTGAAACCCAAACCCCAAATCCCAAATCCCAAAACCTGAAACACCAAAACCTACACACGAAACCGAATACCACACACCAGAAAACCGAAACCCTACACCCGAAACCCGAAACCGAAACCCCAAACTTGAAACGCAAACCCCAAACCCCAAATCCCAAAACCCAAAACCCTAAACCCTACACCCGAAACCCTACACCCGAAACCCCAAACCCGAAACCCTTAACCTGAAACCCTACACCCGATACCTGAAACCCTAAACCCCAAACCCTACACCTGATACTTGAAACCCTAAACCTGAAACCCTACACCCAAACCCCAAACCCCAAACCTGAAACACCAAACCCTACACACGAAACCGAAAACCCCACACCTGAAACCCGAAACCCTACACCCTATTCCCGAAACCCTAAACGCAAACCCCAAACCCCCAATTCGAAAACCTGAAACACCAAACCCTACACACGAAACCGAAAACCCACACCCGAAACCCGAAACCTGAAACCCTAAAGCCGAAACCGAAACCCCAAACCCCAAATCCCAAAACCCGAAACCCTAAACCCTAAACCTGAAACCCTAAACCCGAAACCCCAAACACAAAACCCTAAACCCGAAACCCTACACCCGATACCTGAAACCTTATACCCTACACCCGAAACCCTAAACCCAAACCCCAAACCCCAAACCCCAAAACCTGAAACACCAAACCCTGCAAAGGAAACCGAAAACCCCACACCCGAAACTCGAAACCCTACACCCGAAACCTGAAACCCTAAAGCCGAAACCGAAACCCCAAACCTGAAACCCAAACCCCAAACCCCAAATCCCAAAACCTGAAACCCTACACCCGAAACTCGAAACCCCACACTCGAAACATGAAACCCTAAAGCCGAAACCGAAACCCCAAACCTAAAACGCAAACCCCAAACCCCAAATCCCAAAACCCTACACCCTACACCCTACACCTGAAACTTCAAACACGAAACCCTAAACCCGAAACCCTAAACCCGATACCTGAAACCCTAAACCTGAAACCCTACACCCTACACCCGAAACCCTAAACCCAAACCACAAACCCCAAATCCCAAAACCTGAAACACCAAACCCTACACAGGAAACCGAAAACCCCACCTAAAACCTTATACCCGAAACCTGAAACCGCAAAGCCGAAACTGAAACCTCAAACTTGAAATGCAAACCCCAAACCCCAAATCCCAAAACCCGAAACCCTACCATCGAAACCCGAAACCCTACACCCGAAACTCGAAACCCTAAAGCCGAAACCGAAACCCCAAACCTGAAACGCAAACCCCAAACCCCAAATCCCAAAAACCGAAACCCTACACCCGAAACCCGAAACCCTACACCCGAAACTCAAAACCCAAAAGCCGAAACCGAAACCCTAAACCTGAAACGCAAACCCCAAACCCCAAATCCCAAAACCCGAAACCCTACACCTTACACCCGAAACCCCAAACATGAAACCCTAAACCCGAAACCCTACACATGATACTTGAAACCCTAAACCTGAAACCATACACCCTACACCCAAAACCCTAAACCAAAACCCCAAACCCCAAACCTGAAACACCAAACCCTACACACGAAACCGAAAACCCCACACCCGAAACCCGAAACCTTACACCCTATTCCCGAAACCCTAAACGCAAACCCCAAACCCCCAATCCCAAAACCTGAAACACCATACCCTACACACGAAACCGAAAACCCCACACCCGAAACCCGAAACCCTACACCCGAAACCTGAAACCCTAAAGCCGAAACCGAAACCCCAAACTTGAAACGCAAACCCCAAACCCGAAATCCCAAAACCCGAAACCCTACACCCTACACCCGAAACCCCAAACACGAAACCCTAAACCCAAAACCCTACACCCGATAACTGAAACCCTACACCCGAAACCCTACAGCCAAACCCCAAACCCCAAATCCCAAAACCTGAAACACCAAACCCTACACAAGAAATCAAAAATCCCATATCCGAAACATGAAACCCTACACCCGAAACCTGAAACCCTAATGCCGAAACCGAAACCCCAAACCTGAAACCCAAACCCCAAACCCCAAAACATGAAACCCTACACCCTAAACCCTAAACCCTAAACCCTACACACGAAACCGAAAAGCCCACACCCGAAACCCGAAACTCGAAACCCTACACTCGAAACATGAAACCCTAAAGCGGAAACCGAAACCCCAAACTTGAAAAGCAAACCCCAAACCCTAAATCCCAAAACCCGAAACCCTACACCCAAAACCCTACACTCGAAACCCCAAACACGAAACCCTAAACCCAAACCCCAAACCCCAAATCCCAAAACCTGAAACACCAAACCCTACACAGGAAACCGAAAACCCCACCCCCGAAACTCGAAACCTTACACCCGAAACCTGAAACCCTAAAGCCGAAACCGAAACCCCAAACCTGAAACCCAAACCCCAAACCCAAAAACCTGAAACCCTACACCCTAAACCCAAAACCCTACACCCGAAACCCCAAACACGAAACCCTAACCACGAAACCATACACCCGATACCTGAAAACTTAAACCCGAAACCCTACACCCCACACCCGAAACCCTACACCCGAAACCCGAAACCCGAAACCCTAAAGCCGAAACTGAAACCCAAAACCTGAAACCCAAACCCCCAATCCTGAAACCCTACACCCTACACCCGAAACCCTACACCCGAAACCCCAAACACGAAACCTTACACCCGATACCTGAAAACCTAAACCCGAAACCCTACACCCAAAACCCTACACCCGAAACATGAAACCCTAAAGCCGAAACTGAAACCCCAAACCCCAAATCCCAAAACCCGAAACCCTACACCCGAAACTCGAAACCCTACACCCGAAACTCAAAACCCTAAAGCCGACACCGAAACCCCAAACCTGAAACACAAACCCCAAACCCCAAATCCCAAAACCCGAAACCCTACACCCTACACCCGAAACCCCAAACACGAAACCCTACACCCGAAACACCAAACCCTACAAAGGAAACCGAAAACCCCACACCCGAAACTCGAAACCCTACACCCGAAACCTGAAACCCAAAGCCGAAACCGAAACCCCAAACCTGAAACCCAAACCCCAAATCCCAAATCCCAAAACCTGAAACACCAAAACCTACACACGAAACCGAATACCACACACCAGAAAACCGAAACCCTACACCCGAAACCCGAAACCGAAACCCCAAACTTGAAACGCAAACCCCAAACCCCAAATCCCAAAACCCAAAACCCTAAACCCTACACCCGAAACCCTACACCCGAAACCCCAAACCCGAAACCCTTAACCTGAAACCCTACACCCGATACCTGAAACCCTACACCCTACACCCGAAACCCTAAACCCAAACCCCAAACCCCAAACCCCAAAACCTGAAACACCAAACCCTACAAAGGAAACCGAAAACCCCAGACCCGAAACTCGAAACCCTACACCCAAAACCTGAAACCCTAAAGCCGAAACCGAAACACCAAACCTGAAACCCAAACCCCAAACCCCAAATCCCAAAACCTGAAACCCTACACACTAAACTCGAAACCCTACACCCGAAACCCCAAACACGAAACCCTAACCACAAAACCCTACACCCGATACCTGAAAACCTAAACCAGAAACCCTACACCCCACACCCGAAACCCGAAACCCGAAACCCAGAACCCTATAGCCGAAATTGAAACCCCAAATCCCACAACCCTACACCCTACACCCTACACCCGCAACCCTACACCCGAAACCCCAAACACGAAACCCGAATACCCAAATACGAAACCCTAAACCCGAAACCCTAAACCCGATACCTGAAACCCTAAACATGAAACCCTACACCCTACACCCGAAACCCTAAACCCAAACCCCAAACCCCAAATCCCAAACCTGAAACACCAAACCCTACACACGATACCGAAAACCCCACACTCGAAACCCGAAATCCTACACCGTACACCCGAAACCCGAAACCCTAAAGCCGAAACCGAAACCCCAAACTTGAAACCCAAACCCCAAACCCCAAATCCCAAAACCCGAAACCCTACACCCTACACCCTACACCCCAAACACGAAACCCTAACCACGAAACCCTAAAACCGATACCTAAAAACCTAATCCCGAAACCCTACATCATACGCCCGAAACCCTAAACCCAAACCCTAAACCCCAAATCCCAAAACCTGAAACCTCAAACCCTACACCCAAAACCGAAAAACCCACACTCTACACCCGAAACCCGAAACCCTAAAGCCGAAACCGAAACCTCAAACCCTAAACCCTAAACCCTAAACCGTAAAACCCTAATACGAAACCCTAAACCTGAAACCCTAAACCCGATACCTGAAACCCTAAACATGAAACCCTACACCCTACACCCGAAACCATAAACCCAAACCCCAAACCCCAAATCCCAAACCTGAAACACCAAACCCTACACACGATACCGAAAACCCCACACTCGAAACCCGAAATCCTACACCGTACACCCGAAACTCAAAACCCTAAAGCCGACACCGAAACCCCAAACCTGAAACGCAAACCCCAAACCCCAAATCCCAAAACCCGAAACCCTACACCCTACACCCGAAACCCTACACCCGAAACCCTAAACGCAAACCCCAAACCCCAAACCTGAAATATCAAACCCTACACACGAAACCGAAAACCCCACACCCGAAACCCTACACCCTACACCCGAAACCCTAAACGCAAACCCCAAACCCCAAATCCCAAAACCTGAAACACCAAACCCTACACACGAAAATGAAAACCCCACACCCGAAACTCGAAACCCTACACCCGAAACCTGAATCCCTAAAGCCGAAACCGAAACCCCAAACCTGAAACCCAAACCCCAAACCCCAAATCCCAAAACCTGAAACCCTACGTCCTAAACCCGAAACCCTACACCCGAAACCCCAAACACGAAACCTTAACCACGAACCCCTACACCCGATACCTGAAAACCTAAACCCTAAACCCTAAACCCTAAACCCGAAACCCGAAACCCTAAACCCTAAACCCTAAACCCTAAACCCCAATCCCCAAATCCCAAATCCCTAAACCCTAAACCCTACACCCGAAACCCTACACCCGAAACCCTAAACATGAAACCCTAAAGCCGAAACCCTAAAGCCGAAACCTTAAACACGATACCTGAAACCCTAAATCCGAAACCCTAAACCCGATACCTGAACTCTAAACCTGAAACTCGAAACCTGAAACCCTACACCCAAAACTCGAAACCCGAAACCCTAAACCTGATACATGAAACCATAAACCCTAAACCCTAAACCCTAAACCCTAAACCCTATAGCCGAAACTGAAACCCCAAACCTGAAACCCAAACCCCAAACCCCAAACCCCAAATCCCGAAACCCTACACCCTACACCCGAAACCCCAAACACGAAACCCTACACCCGATACCTGAAAACCTAAACCCGAAACCCTACACCCCACACCCGAAACCCGAAACCCTACACCCGAAACATAAAACCCTAAAGCCGAAACTGAAACCCGAAACCCTAAACCCAAACCCCAAACCCCAAACCTGAAACACCAAACCCTACACACGAAACCAAAAACCCCACACCTGAAACCCGAAACCCGAAACCCGAAACCCTACTCTCGAAACCCTAAACGCAAACCCCAAACCCCAAATCCCAAAACCTGAAACACCAAACCCTACACACGAAACCGAAAACCCCACACCCGAAACCCGAAACTCGAAACCCTACACTCGAAACATGAAACCCTAAAGCCGAAACCGAAACCCCAAACTTGAAAAGCAAACCCCAAACCCTAAATCCCAAAACCCGAAACCCTACACCCAAAACCCTACACCCGAAACCCCAAACACGAAACCCTAAACCCAAACCCCAAACCCCAAATCCCAAAACCTGAAACACCAAACCCTACACAGGAAGCCGAAAACCCCACCCCCGAAACTCGAAACCCTACACCCGAAACCTGAAACCCTAAAGCCGAAATCGAAACCCCAAACCTGAAACCCAAACCCCAAACCCAAAAACCTGAAACCCTACACCCTAAACCCAAAACCCTACACCCGAAACCCCAAACACGAAACCCTAACCACGAAACCATACACCCGATACCTGAAAACTTAAACCCGAAACCCTACACCCCACACCCGAAACCCGAAACCCTACACCCGAAACCCGAAACCCTAAAGCCGAAACTGAAACCCAAAACCTAAAACCCAAACCCCAAACCCCAAATCCTGAAACCCCACACCCTACACCCTACACCCGAAACCCTACACCCGAAACCCCAAACACGAAACCTTACACCCGATACCTGAAAACCTAAACCCGAAACCCTACACCCGAAACATGAAACCCTAAAGCAGAAACTGAAACCCCAAACCCCAAATCCAAAAACCCGAAACCCTACACCCGAAACCCGAAACCCTACACCCGAAACTCAAAACCCTAAAGCCGACACCGAAACCCCAAACCTGAAACGCAAACCCCAAACCCCAAATCCCAAAACCCGAAACCCTACACCCTACACACGAAACCCTAAACCCGAAACCCGAAACCCCAAACACGAAACCCTAAACCCGAAACCCCAAACACGAAACCCTAAACCCGAAACCCTACACCCCATACCTAAAACTCTAAACCAGAAACTCTACACCCTACACCCGAAACCCTAAACGCAAACCCCAAACCCTAAACCTGAAACATCAAACCCTACACACGAAACTGAAAACCCCACACCCGAAACCCTACATCCTACACCCGAAACCCTAAACGCAAACCCCAAACCCCAAATCCCAAAACCTGAAACACCAAACCCTACACACGAAACTGAAAACCCCACACCCGAAACTCGAAACCCTACACCCGAAACCTGAATCCCTAAAGCCGAAACCGAAACCCCAAACCTGAAACCCAAACCCCAAACCCCAAATCCCAAAACCTGAAACCCTACGCCCTAAACCCGAAACCCTAAACCCGAAACCCCAAACACGAAACCCTAACCACGAACCCCTACACCCGATACCTGAAAACCTAAACCCAAAACCTGAAACCCTAAACCCGAAACCCGAAACCCTACACCCGAAACTCGAAACCCTAAAGCCGAAACCGAAACCCCAAACCTGAAACGCAAACCCCAAATCCCAAAACCCGAACCCTACACCCTACACCTGAAACCCCAAACACGAAACCCTAAACCCGAAACCCTACACCCGATACCTGAAACCCTAAACCTGAAACCCTACACCCTACACCCAAAACCCTAAACCCAAACTCCAAACCCCAAATTCAAAAACCTGAAACACCAAACCCTACACAGGAAATCGAAAACCCCACTTGAAACCTTATACCCGAAACCTGAAATTGCAAAGCCGAAACTGAAACCTCAAACCTGAAATGCAAACCCCAAACCCCAAATCCCAAAACCCGAAACCCTACCATCGAAACCCGGAACCCTACACCCGAAACTCGAAACCCTAAAGCCGAAACCAAAACTCCAAACCTGAAACGCAAACCCCAAACCCCAAATCCCAAATCCCGAAACCCTACACCCGAAACCCGAAACCCTACACCCGAAATTTAAAACCCTAAAGCCGAAACCCCAACCCCAAACCTGAAACACAAACCCCAAACCCCAAATCCCAAAACCCGAAACCCAACACCCTACACCCGAAACCCCAAACATGAAACCCTAAACCCGAAACCCTACACCTGATACTTGAAACCCTAAACCTGAAACCCTACACCCAAACCCCAAACCCCAAACCTGAAACACCAAACCCTACACACGAAACCGAAAACCCCACACCCGAAACCCAAAACCCTACACCCTATTCCCGAAACCCTAAACGCAAACCCCAAACCCCCAATTCGAAAACCTGAAACACCAAACCCAACACACGAAACCGAAAACCCACACCCGAAACCCGAAACCTGAAACCCTAAAGCCGAAACCGAAACCCCAAACTTGAAACGCAAACCCCAAACACGAAATCCCAAAACCCGAAACCCTACACCTTACACCCGAAACCCTTCACCCGAAACCCCAAACACGAAACCCTAAACCCGAAACCCTACACCCGATACATAAAACCCTACAACCTACACCCGAAACCCGAAACCCTACACCCGAAACCCTAAAGCCGAAACCGAAACCCCAAACCTGAAACGCAAACCCCAAACCCCAAATCCCAAAACCCGAAACCCTACACCATACACCCGAAACCCTACACCCGAAACCCCAAACCCGAAACCCTAAACCTGAAACCCTACACCCGATACATGAAACCCTAAACCCAAACCCCAAACCCCAAATCCCAAATCTGAAACACCAAACCCTACACATGAAACTGAAAACCCCACACCCGAAACGCGAAACCCTACACCCTACACCCGGAACCCTAAACGCAGACCCCAAACCCCAAATCCGAAAACCTGAAACACCAAACCCTAAACCCTAAACCGAAAACCCCACACCCGAAACCCGAAACCCGAAACCAACACCCGAAACCTGAAACCGAAACCCCAAACTTGAAACGCAAACCCCAAACCCCAAATCCCAAAACCCGAAACCCTAAACCCTAAACCTGATACCCTACACCTGAAACCCCAAACACAAAACCCTAAACCCGAAACCCTACACCCGATACCTGAAACCTTATACCCTACACCCGAAACCCTAAACCCAAACCCCAAACCCCAAACCCCAAAACCTGAAACACCAAACCCTGCAAAGGAAACCGAAAACCCCACACCCGAAACTCGAAACCCGAAACCCGAAACCTGAAACCCTAAAGCCGAAACCGAAACCCCAAACCTGAAACCCAAACCCCAAACCCCAAATCCCAAAACCTGAAACCCTACACCCGAAACCCGAAACCCTATACCCGAAACTCGAAACCTTAAAGCCGAAACCGAAACCCCAAACCTGAAACGCAAACCCCAAACCCCAAATCCCAAAACCCTACACCCTACACCCTACACCTGAAACTTCAAACACGAAACCCTAACCCCGAAACCCTACACCCGATACCTGAAACCCTAAACCTGAAACCCTACACCCTACACCCGAAACCCTAAACCAAAACCCCAAACCCCAAACCTGAAACACCAAACCCTACACACGAAACCGAAAACCCCACACCCGAAACCCGAAACCTTACACCCTATTCCCGAAACCCTAAACGCAAACCCCAAACCCCCAATCCCAAAACCTGAAACACCATACCCTACACATGAAACCGAAAACCCCACACCCGAAACCTGAAACCCTACACCCAAACCCCAAACCCCAAATCCCAAAACCTGAAACACCAAACCCTACACAAGAAATCAAAAATCCTATATCCGAAACTTGAAACCCTACACCCGAAACCTGAAACCCTAATGCCGAAACCGAAACCCCAAACCTGAAACCCAAACCCCAAACCCCAAAACCTGAAACCCTACACCCTAAACCTGAAACCCTACACCCGATACCTGAAAACCTAAACCCGAAACCCTACACCCCACACCCGAAACCCGAAACCCTACACCCGAAACCCGAAACCCTAAAGCCGAAACCGAAACCCCAAACCTGAAACCCAAACCCCAAACCCCAAATCCCAAAACCTGAAACCCTACACCCGAAACCCGAAACCCTATACCCGAAACTCGAAACCCTAAAGCCGAAACCGAAACCCCAAACCTGAAACGCAAACCCCAAACCCCAAATCCCAAAACCCTACACCCTACACCCTACACCTGAAACTTCAAACACGAAACCCTACACCCGAAACCCTACACCCGATACCTGAAACCCTAAACCCTAAACCCAAACCCCAAACCCCAAAACCTGAAACCCTACACCCTAAACCCGAAACCCTACACCCGATACCTGAAAACCTAAACCCGAAACCCTACACCCCACACCCGAAACCCGAAACCCTACACCCGAAACCCGAAACCCTAAAGCCGAAACCGAAACCCCAAACCTGAAACCCAAACCCCAAACCCCAAATTCCAAAACCTGAAACCCTACACCCTAAACCCGAAACCCTACACCCGATACCTGAAAACCTAAACCCGAAACCCTACACCCCACACCCGAAACCCGAAACCCTACACCCGAAACCCGAAACCCTAAAGCTGAAACTGAAACCCCAAACCTGAAACCCAAATCGCAAACCCCTAATCCCGAAACCCTACACCCTACACCCGAAACCCCAAACACGAAACCCTACACCCGATACCTGAAAACCTAAACCCGAAACCTTACACCCCACACCCGAAACCCGAAACCCTACACCCGAAACATGAAACCCTAAAGCCGAAACTGAAACCCCAAACCCCAAATCCCTAAACCTGAAATCCAACACCCGAAACACGAAACCCTACACCCGAAACCCTAAAGCCGAAACCGAAACCCCAAACCTGAAACACAAACCCCAAACCCCAAATCCCAAAACCCGAAACCCTACACCCTACACCCGAAACCCTACACCCGAAACCCTAAACTCGAAACCCTAAACCCGAAACCCTAAACCCGATACATGAAACCCTAAACCTGAAACCCTCACCCTACAACCGAAACCCTATTGTGGGTCTAGGTATCAATCTTATATTTCATAGATAGAATTTGTGAGAATCAACACAATATCTACTTTTATGCATAGCAAAACTCTCAAGGGTTATGTAATTATGAGTTGTAGTATTTAATTTTTTTAACTAATTATGATTTTATTTTTGAAATTATCTTAGAAATAGAAATAAAGAAATAGCAGTTAGAGATTATTGAGATAAATGATTTTAAATCATATATGAGATGTAATTCTAAAAGAGAGATAGGGAGAGAGAGAAGTAGTCATAATATTTAATTGACGATAAAGGGATAATAAGTAATTTTTTTTGTAATTTTACTAATGAATTTTATTTTACAATATAATAATACATGAAAGATTAAAATTTTCTTAGGGTATGATATTTTCACAAATAAAATTTTAACAATTTTGACAAACTACTTTATTTTTAAAAAGATAAAAAAAAGTACTATTTTATTATTTTATTTGGATTAAAAAATAAAATCAAAATTAATTAATTTAATTTTACTTATAAAAACTTTGTCAAGTTTGTAAAAAAAAATTGTCAAAAATTTATTTTTCATTTTCTTAAAAGGTGTAAAACAAAATTGAAAGACAAAAAAACTTTATTTCATACACATATTTATTTTGAATAATGGATATGAAAAGAAATTGTTTTTGTCTCATTGTTACAAAAATAAGATAAGTCATGGCTTTTAGAGACTTAGGAAGAACTAGTGGAATTATGAATAATACAAAGAAGAAAAAATTATGGGTGACAACACAGGTTTGTCTAGCCTGTTTTGACTGTCCAACCCAATTTAATTAGTTCTACTCTTCACTTGCCAAAAATTGATTGGACCAAGCTAGTCTGGTAGTGGAAAACGGGTTAGAATCTGCACCTTGCCGCGCCATAGGACGGGCTAGCGTTGTGACCCGCCATTTTTGTAAAATTTTTTAATATTTTTATTTTTTTTAGATTACTTTCAAATTTTTATATATATTATGTTCATTATATATATATATATATATATATATATATATATATATATATATATATATATATATATATATACTAATAAATAAATACTTAGAGCATATTTAATTGTCTAAGTATTTTTTAATTTTCTAATTTAACAATTAATATCTTTAATTGGATAAATTAAAATAATTATTAGATTTACATGTTAAATTACTCTATTATTAAATTAATGTCAACCATCTTGCATGTTATAATGTTAATGACATGATTGCATGTTATAAATAAGAAATGCTTAATTGCAAAGCTACTACAATTTTTACTTAGCAATTTTATGTGCACAACATACACCATAATTGGCAACTCTAAGCGAGCGGCACCATGAAACGACATGTAGCAGAACTTAATGAAAAAATTGAGAAACTCTGCAATGAAGGACATCAAACTGAAAGTGTCTCGGTGCATATTCCATCAACCGAAGAACGAGAGGGTCCTTCATGTCATACAATTGGGATACGTCGAACCAGGAGACCACTATCTGTGGCTAAGGTAGAAGCTCTTGTGCGCACTGTTGAATTACTTGGAGTTGGGAGAGGTATGATGTTATCAATAATATCAGTATCAGTTTACCTGTATGTAGATAACTGACTTTCTAATAACATTTATACCATCAAGAAGATGGCGCGAGGTTAAGCTACGAGCTTTCTCGGATGCAGACCACAGGACTCTTAGAGATCTAAACGTATGATAGATCTTTGTTTTGTTTTTTTCTTACTACAATTCTTATTAATACTAATTTGATGTAATTCTAATTTGATATGACAAGATAAATGGAACACATTAGTGCACGCGGCAAGAATTCCCCCTGAGTGATGGAGGGGTGAGCCCATACCTCAGGAGCTCTTTGATACAGTCTTAATTGCTCATACTCTTGGATAGAGTCTATATGGATAGAATCTAGAAGACTCCTTAATATGTAGGTATATTTGTTAAAACAAAAACAATTTATCTTATTCTAACTTTTGAATAATGATAGTGAAGTATTTGTCTTAAAAACTGCTTTGCACTTATAATTAACTATGCAAAACAATTTATAATTAACCATGCAAAATAATATTGAATACTAACAGTAATTATGATCACGACTTAAAATAATATTTTACTTTCTCGAGGATTAAATGAAATATTAAATTCATTATGTATAGAGAGTTACTTGAATGTGATAAAATGTAGTTCTTATCAATTATGGAGAACTTTGGACGATTACTTGATTGGCCGTCAGCCGATTCTATCATTTTGAATATATTGACTTAATAATACATATTCTTTTATAACTGTTCATTGATGCTAAGGGACTAACGGTTTCTGTTCTGACCTTTATCTGAATATGATGTATTGTATGAATATGTTTTTGTAGGTATTTAGATGGAGGTGTTATTATGTTTGATATAAGCATTAACGACAAGAAGGTTATATGAATTTCATGAGCTAACTGAGGTCTTTATAAACTTTTTTTATTAATAAAACTTTTAGTTCTGAGGGCTATTGTGGGTCTAGGTATCAATCTTATATGTCATGGTTAGAATTTGTGAGAATCAACACAATATCTACTAGTATTGTTCCTGCAGAGAACAAACAAGAAGTCAGACACAAGAGTCACCTTACCATGTAGTCCGCTATCTCCTCAGTTGGCCTCTTCCCATTCGATAGATGTCGGCTTGAACCCAGGAGGGGTTACCTGCAGAAGAATCTCCGAAGCTCAAGTAAGTCAAAGCTCCCAAAGAGTCAAATCAGCAATTAATGAATGCGTACCTTTAAATGATGGGGTCCACGTGTATTTATAGACATTAATGACGTTTGACCATTTCATGGGCTGGGCCTTGACTTGGGCTCTAGCTTGGGCCCCAGCTTGGGCCATGAGTGGGCCTGGTCCTAAAGCAGTTTCCAGAGGTGTATTGAAGTGGGTTAGCCTTCTAGGCAAGTAGTCGGTTTTGGCCGGCTACCTGTCTAGATGGCTAGTGCTAGTTGTGTCCGGGTGCTGGATGGTATGTGGTTTTAACGTGTGTACTTATTTACTTGATTGGGCTTGGCTAGGTACAGTACAAGTATGCATAACAAAACTCTCAAGGGTTATGTAATTATGAACTGTAGTATTTAAATTTTTTAACTAATTATGATTTTATTTTTAAAATTATCTTAGAAATAGAAATAAAAAAATGGCAGTTAGAGATGATTGGAATAGATTATTTTAAATTATATATGAGATGTAATTCTAAAAGAGAGATAGGAAGAGAGAGAAATCGTCATAATATTTAATTGAAAATAAAGGGATAGTAAGTAATTTTTTTGTAATTTTACTCATGATTTTATTTTACGATATAATAATACATGAACGATTGAAATTTTCGTAAGGTATGATATTTTCACAAATAAAATTTTAAAAATTTTGACAAATTACTTTATTTTTAAAAAGATAAAAAAAGTACTATTGTATTATTTTATTTTGATTAAAAAATAAAAAAAAATAATTAATTTAATTTTACATATAAAAACTTTGTCAAGTTTGTAAAAAAAAATTGTCAAAATTTATTTTTCATTTTCTTAAAAGGTGTAAAACAAAATTGAAAGACAATAAAACTTTATTTCATACACATATTTATTTTGAATAATGGATATGAAAATAATTTGTTTTTGTCTCATTGGTACCAAAATATAAATATGAACACTTATATGTAATAATAAAATATAAAATAATCAAACAAAGCCATTTAAGGAATCAATATTCTATCGTCTCACTAGGTTATAATTAATTATTCTATCTTTTATATTACATGATAATTTTGCTATGTTTTTATCAAATTTAAATTTTGAAATTAAATTTTAAAATGTAACATTTGTATTTTAAATTATACTATCTAAAATATAAAAGTATTTTTTTTAATTGTGTAATATGAAAGATCTACTATAATGCTTTTAGAATAGGACAATATACATTTTAGTGAGTCATTGAAATATCAAAATATTGCTTTCTCTCCTCTCTATAAGGCAACGCAGTATAAACATAAAAAAAATTATATAAAAATAAAGACTTTATTGTTCTAGAATTTTTAATCTAAAATGATATCAATTTTTTATATGTAAATTAAACTTGTATTTCATTTATATTGTCTTTCGTCAATAAAACACATTTAAGATATTCATAAAATAAAAAATCTCATAAAAAATACAACAACAATCCTAAAATCCTTGTGTAGAGAAAAATGTCATTTTTTATTATCAAATAGTCAGATAATCAACGTAATTATCAACTTTATTTAACTATATGAAAACAAATTTGTTAACGTGTTTAAAATTAATTAGACAAACACTGAACCTAACTAATATTGAGGTAAATTAATATATTTAATTTTTTATATTTAAATATACGTTAAAAGTAAGAGAAAGAAAAGTTTAATATATTTAGATAATAACTTTAACATTAATTATCTTATCTATTGGATAATAATAAGGCACTATTGTTTATTTTAGATAGTAACTTAGAAAATAAAAGAGTCAAAGGAGTTGAATAATCAACCTTAAAGATAAATTAGAAATATGTAACTTATTTTAAATATTTTTGTTATTTATATCTCAGATTTTTGGTACATCGTACACATATTTATTTCTATATCCATATATATAAGAATATATTTTTTTATATTTTTCTCTTTTTAGTTTTACCTTTTACATCAAAATTACTATTTTATTAATTTTATCATACAAATAACGGATATTTTCTAAAATTTAATAGTTTTTCTAATTTAACTGTTTTTTTAATTTAATAAATTTTTAATTAAAAAATTACTCATACAACAAAGAAAAATTTATAATAAAATTAAAAAAAAATTTATTTAAATTTGAAAATATTAAAAAAAAAAAGTGACACATAAATATAACACATATACTTTCGCTGATGTTAATATGTATAGAAAAACAAGCGATAAAATTTAATTTCATATAACAAGGTTACATGTTACAAAATATATATATATATATATATATATATATATATATATATATATATATATATATATATATTACTGTTACAAAATATTAAACCCAGTATTTGTCTTAAGAAAACTTAAATTTATATTGTGGCAAATAATATATTTATAGACACAAATAATAACATGTCAAGCAACATAATAATATCAGCACGTAAAAGATTTAATAAATACAGATTTATCAGATAAAATTATATATATATATATATATATATATATATATATATAAACGACACATTTATTTTAATTATAAATAAACATGCATTTAAAGAAAATTATTGAATATTTTACAAATGTCATGGTTTTTAGATGTCCTTGAAGGATAACATTAATAATATTATCATTTATAAGAGGATAAAATAAAAGTACTACATATTCTATTATATATTAGTTAAAAAGAGCCTTCAAGTCTTATATTTCATAGTTGGAATTTGTGAGAATCAACACAATATCTACTAGTATGCATAGAAAAACTCTCAAGGGTTATGTAATTATGAACTATAGTATTTAAATTTTTTAACTAATTATGATTTTATTTTTAAAATTATCTTAGAAATAGAAATAAAAAAAAAGGCAGTTAGAGATTATTGAGATAAATTATTTTAAATCATATATGAGATGTAATTCCAAAAGAGAGATAGGGAGAGAGAGAAATAGTAATAATATTTAATTGAAAATAAAGGGATAGTAGGTAATTTTTTTGTAATTTTACTCATGAATTTTATTTTACGATATAATAATACATGAAAGATTGAAATTTTCTTAAGGTATGATATTTTCACAAATAAAATTTTAAAAATTTTGACAAATTACTTTATTTTTAAAAAGATAAAAAAAGAACTGTTTTATTATTTTATTTTGATTAAAAAATAAAAAAAAAAAAATTAATTTAATTTTACATATAAAAACTTTGTCAAGTTTGTAAAAAAAAATTGTCAAAATTTATTTTTCATTTTCTTAAAAGGTGTAAAACAAAATTGATAGACAATAAAACTTTATTTCATACACCTATTTATTTTGAATAATGGATATGAAAATAAATTGTTTTTGTCTCAATTGTACCAAAATATAAATATGAACACTTATATGTAATAATAAAATATAAAATAAGAGGAACTTAAATTTATATTGTGGCAAATAATATATTTATAGACACAAATAATAACATGTCAAGCAACATAATTATATATATATATGAACGACACATTTTTTTAATTATAAATAAACATGCATTTAAAGAAAATTATTGAATATTTTACAAATGTCATAGTTTTTAGGTGTACTTGAAGGATAACATTAATAATATTATCATTTATAAGAGGATAAAATAAAAATACTACATATTCTATTATATATTAGTAAAAAAGAGCCTTCATATAAACTTAAGAATAATAATTATTATATAATAAATAATAGTCTATTATACTGTTTGAAGAGGTTATTTATTTAAAAGTGTAAATAGACTGCAAATAAATTGATAAGAGAATAATAATAATAACAATAATTATTATTATTACTAGCGAAAATACAGGCGCGACAGCTTGTATGTTCACATTTTTTTTAAATTTTTATAAGAATTTGAGTTAATATCAGTAATATTTACTTTAGAAATATATATAATAAATTTTGAAATAGTTATTAAATATAATAATTGTTAAAAAAAAAATTTTGAATAAAGGAAAAAATACAAGATATTTAAAAAATTGATGCATATGTTTGAATTATTTTTCCATACTTTTAAATCAACATCAATTTGAACCGTGAAAATATGTGAAATAAAAAAATATAAGTTACAAAAAAAATTCAATATTACAGTAAAAAAAAACTAAACAATTTATAGTAAAAATTAAATATTAAAGTAAAAATAATAATAAAATTAAACAATATTTTTTTATCGTTTATTTAAAAAAAATGAACTTTTATCGGTTAACTGCTCACTAATTGAATTATGTATTTTATTTTCTCATCTTTCTTCGATGGCCTCTTATCCTAAACATCGCACACACTCCCTTTTTTAATTCAATCACTACCATTAAGACAATGATCGTGAGCTTCTCATTCCCATCACTACTGTGTAAGGTCATGCCGCCTTGCTCTCGTCATCTCACCTTACTGCCTTCAGTGTAATTTAAAGACCTCACACCCTACTCAACTAATATGTTTTTGTTTGAACCTTAACTATAACTAACATTTTATCATTTTCTTATATGTCTTTTACATTTTTCTCATTTTTTTTATACTCGTTGCTTCACTACTCCCATTTTACCTTATTTTTTTTCATCGTCTTATAATATTTTTCTTAAATATCTAGGTTTTTACCGATTTCGAAACTCTATGTTTTCCACTTTGACAAAATAGTTATTTGTGTGAAAGGTGAATACAAATCAATTTAAGCTTGTCCTTTGAATGATTTTTTATTGAAAGTATACAATTTGTTTATATTATTGTTTATACACTTGCTATATATAATTTGAGGAAAATCATTATGTTTCAAATGTTTAATAGGGACCTCACGATTGTGGTGTTGATGTTCAAAAAGCTTTTGGGTGTGACATTTTTTACATTTTTTAAGCACATTACAAAAGCGACTCTCTTTTTGCTCTACATTAATTAATTAGGAAAGTGTAAAATTTTCCCTTAAACTTATGAATTTTGTAATGTGTAATCAAAACTTTTTTTATTAATAGAACCTTTAGTTATGAGGGCCATTGTGGGTCTAGGTATCAATCTTATATTTCATAGATAGAATTTGTGAGAATCAACACAATATCTACTGGTATGCATAGCAAAACTCTCAAGGGTTATGTAATTATGAATTGTAGTATTTAAATTTTTTAACTAATTATGATTTTATTTTTAAAATTATCTTAGGAATAAAAATAACAAAATGGCAATTAGCGATGATTGGGACAGATTATTTTAAATCATAAATGAGATGTAATTCTAAAAGAGAGATAGGGACAGAGAGAAATAGTCATAATATTTAATTGAAAATAAAGGGATAGTAAGTAATTTTTTTGTAATTTTACTCATGATTTTATTTTTATACATAATAATACATGAAAGATTGAAATTTTCTTAGGGTATGATATTTTCACAAATAAAATTTTAACAATTTTGACAAACTACTTTATTTTTAAAAAGATAAAAAAAGTACTATTTTATTATTTTATTTTGATTAAAAAATAAAAAAAAATAATTAATTTAATTTTACATATAAAAACTTTGTCAAGTTTGTAAAAGAAATTGTCAAAAATTTATTTATCATTTTCTTAAAAGGTGTAAAACAAAGTTGAAACACAATAAAACTTTATTTCATACACATATTTATTTTGAATAATGGATATGAAAAGAAATTCTATTTGTCTCATTGTTACAAAAATCAGATAAGTCATGACTTTTAGAGACTTAGGAAGAACTAGTGGAATTATAAATAATACAAAGAGGAAAAAACTATGGGTGACAACACAGGTTTGTGTAGCCTTTTTTGATTATCCAACACAATTTAATTTGTTCTATTCTTCACTTGCCAAAAATTGATTGGACCAAGCTAGTTTGCCATTGAAAACAGGTTATAATCTACAGCTTGCCGCGCCATAGGACGGGCTAGCGGCGTGACCCACCATTTTTTTAATATTTTTTTTTAGATTACTTTCAAATTTTTATATATATTATGTTTATTATATATATATATATATATATACTAATAAATAAATATTTAGAGCATAGTTAATTGTCTAAGTGTTTTTTAAGTTTCTAATTTATCAATTAATATCTTTAATTGGATAAATTAAAATAATTATTAGATTGACATGTTAAATTACTGTATTATTAAATTAATGTCATGCATCTTGCATGTTATCATGTTAATGACATGATTGCATGTTATAAATAAGCCATGCTTAATTGCAAAGCAACTACAATTTTTACTTACCAATTTTATATGCACAGCATACACCATAATTGACAACTCTAAGCGGGCGGCACCATGAAACGACATGTAGCAGAACTCATTGAAAAAATTGAGAAACTCTGCAATGAAGGGCATCAAACCGAAAGTGTCTCGGTGCATATTCCTTCAACCCATGAACGAGAGGGTCCTTCAAGTCATACAAATGGGCAACGTCGAACGGTTCAATTACTTGGAGTTGGGAGGTATGATGTTATCAATAATATCAGTATCAGTTTACCTGTATGTGGATAAATGACTTTCTAATAACGTTTATACCATGAAGGAGGTGATGCAAGGTTAAGCTACGAGCTTTCTCGTATGCAGACCACAAGAGTCTTAGAGATCTCAAGGTATGATAGATCTTTGTTTTGTTGTTTTCTTACTATAATTCTTATTAATACTAATTTGATGTAATTCTAATTTGATATGACAGGATAAATAGAACACATTAGTGCATGCAGCAAGAATTCTCCCTGAGCGAAGGAGAGGTGAGCCCATACCTCAGGAGCTCTTTGATAGAGTCTTAACTACTCATACTCTTGGATAGTGTCTATATGGATAGAATCTAGAAGACTCCCTGGTATGTAGGTATATTTGTTAAAATAAAAACAATTTATCTTATTCTAACTTTTGAATAATGATAGTGAAATATTTGTCATAAAAATTGCTTTGCATTTATAATTAACTATGCAAAATATTTTATAATTAACCATGCAAAATAATATTGAATACTAACTCTAATTATGATCACGACTTAAAATAATATTTTACTTTCTCGAGGATCAAATGAAATATTAAATTCATTATATATAGAGTTACTTGAATGTGATAAAATGTAGTTCTTATTAATTTTGGAGAACTTTGGACGATTACTTGATTGGTCGTCAGCCTATTCTATCATTGTAAATATATTGACTTAATAATACATATACTTTTATAAGGGATTAACGGTAACAAGCAGTCTTGGTATTTCTGTTTTGACCTTTATCTGAATATGATGTATTTTATGCATATGTTTTTGTAGGAATTTAGATGGAGGTGTTATGATGTTTGATATATGCATTAACGACAAGCAGGTTATATGAAAGTGTAAAATTTTCCCTTAAACTTATGAATATTGTGATGTGTAATCAAAACTTTTTTATTAATAGAATCTTTAGTTATGAGGGCTGTTGTGGGTCTAGGTATTAATCTTATATTTCATAGATAGAATTTCTGAGAATCAACACAATATCTCCTAGTATGCATAGCAAAACTCTCAAGCGTTATGTAATTATGAATTGTAGTATTTAAATTTTTTAACTAATTATGATTTTATTTTTAAAATTATCTTAGAAATAGAAATAAAAAATGGCAGTTAGAGATGATTGGGATAAATTATTTTAAATCATATATGAGATGTAATTCTAAAAGAGAGATAGGGAGAGAGACATAGTCATAATATTTAATTGACGAGGGATAGTAAGTAATTTTTTTGTAATTTTACTCATGAATTTTATTTAACAATTTTGACAAACTACTATATCTTTAAAAAGATAAAAAAAAGTACCATTTTATTATTTTATTTTGATTAAAAAATAAAAAAAAAATTAATTAATTTAATTTTACATATAAAAACTTTGTCAAGTTTGTAAAAAAATAATTGTCAAAAATTTATTTATCATTTTCTTAAAAGGTGTAAAACAAAATTGAAAGACAAAAAAACTTTATTTCATACACATATTTATTTTGAATAATGGATCTGAAAAGAAAATTTTTTTGTCTCATTGTTACCAAAATTAGATAAGTCATGGCTTTTAGAGACTTAGGAAGAACTAGTGGAATTATGAATAATAAAAAGAGGAAAAAGTTATGGGTGACAACACGGGTTTGTCTAGCCTGTTTTGATTATCCAACCCAATTTAATTCGTTCTATTCTTCACTTGCAAAAAATTGATTGGACCAAGCTAGTTTGCCAATAGAAAACAGCTTAGAGTCTGCAGCTTGCCGCGCCATAGGGCAGGCTAGCGGCGTGACTCGCCATTTTTGTAAAATTTTTTAATATTTTTTTTTTGATTACTTTCAAATTTTTATATATATTATGTTTATTATATATATATATATATATATATATACTAATAAATAAATATTTAGAGCATATTTAATTGTCTAATTATTTTTTAAATTTCTAATTTATCAATTAATATCTTTATTTGGATAAATTAAAATAATTATTAGATTTAAATGTTAATGACATGATTGCATGTTATAAATAAGCCATGCTTAATTGCAAAGCTACTACAATTTTTTCTTAGCAATTTTATGTGCACATCATACACTATAATTGGCAACTCTAAGCGGGCGGCACCATGAAACGACATGTAGTAGAACTCATTGAAAAAATTGAGAAACTCTGCAATGAAGGGCATCAAACTAAAAGTGTCTCTGCGCATATTACTTCAACCCATGAACGAGAGGGTGCTTCAAGTCATACAATTGGGCAATGTCGAACCAGGAGACTTCTCTCCGTGGATGAGGAAGAAGCTCTTGTGCGAACGGTTGAATTACTTGGAGTTGGGAGAGGTATGATGTTATCAATAATATCAGTATCAGTTTACCTCTATTTGGATAAATGACTTTCTAATAACATTGATACCATCGAGAAGGTGGCGCGAGGTTAAGCTACGAGCTTTCTCGGATCCAGACCACAGGACTCTTAGAGATCTAAGGGTATGATATATCTTTGTTTTGTTTTTTTTCTTACTACAATTCTTATTAATTCTAATTTGATGTAATTCTAATTTGGTATGAGGGGATAAATGGAACACATTAGTGCACGTGGCAAGAATTCCCCCTAAGCGAAGGAGGGGTGAGCCCAAACCTCAGCAGCTCTTTGATACAGTCTTAACTGCTCATACTCTTTGATAGAGTCTATATGGATGGAATCCAGAAGACTGCCTGGTATGTAGGTATATTTGTTACAATAAAAACAATTTATCTTATTCTAACTTTTGAATAATGATAGTGAACTATCTGTCTTCAAAATTGGTTTGCATTTATAATTAACTATGCAAAATAATTTATAATTAACAATGCAAAATAAAATTGAATACTAACTGTAATTATGATCACGACTTAAAATAATATTTTACTTTCTCGAGGATTAAATGAAATATTAAATTCATTATATATAGAGTTACTTGAATGTGATAAAATGTATTTCTTATTAATTATGGAGAACTTTGGACGATTACTTGACTGGTCGTGAGCCTGTTCTATCATTGTGAATATATTGACAAGATAATACATATTCTTTTATAACTGTTCATTGATGCTAAGGGACTAATGGTAACAAGCAGTCTTTGTATTTGTATTTCTGTTCTAACCTCTATCTGATTATGATGTATTTTATGAGTATGTTTTTGTAGGTATTTAGATGGAGGTGTTATTATGTTTGATATAAGCATTAACGACAAGAAGGTTATATGAATTTCATGACTTAACTGGGTGATTTAAACCTATGAATATTGTGATGTGTAATCAAAACTTTTTTTATTAATAGAACCTTTAGTGTTGAGGGCTATTGTGGGTCTAGGTATCAATCTTATATTTCATAGATAGAATTTGTGAGAATCAACACAATATCTACTTTTATGCATAGCAAAACTCTCAAGGGTTATGTAATTATGAGTTGTAGTATTTAATTTTTTTAACTAATTATGATTTTATTTTTGAAATTATCTTAGAAATAGAAATAAAGAAATAGCAGTTAGAGATTATTGAGATAAATGATTTTAAATCATATATGAGATGTAATTCTAAAAGAGAGATAGGGAGAGAGAGAAGTAGTCATAATATTTAATTGACGATAAAGGGATAATAAGTAATTTTTTTTGTAATTTTACTAATGAATTTTATTTTACAATATAATAATACATGAAAGATTAAAATTTTCTTAGGGTATGATATTTTCACAAATAAAATTTTAACAATTTTGACAAACTACTTTATTTTTAAAAAGATAAAAAAAAGTACTATTTTATTATTTTATTTGGATTAAAAAATAAAATCAAAATTAATTAATTTAATTTTACTTATAAAAACTTTGTCAAGTTTGTAAAAAAAAAATTGTCAAAAATTTATTTTTCATTTTCTTAAAAGGTGTAAAACAAAATTGAAAGACAAAAAAACTTTATTTCATAGAGATCACAGGGCTCTTAGAGATCTAAAGGTATGATAGATCTTTGTTTTGTTTTTTTCTTACTACAATTCTTATTAATACTGATTTGATGTAATTCTAATTTGATATGACAGGATAAATGGAAAACATTAGTGCATGCGACAAGAATTCCCCTTGAGCGAAGGAGGGGTGAGCCCATACCTCAGGAGCTCTTTGATAGAGTCTTAACTACTCATACTCTTGGATAGAGTCTATATGGATAGAATCTAGAAGACTGCCTGGTATGTAGGTATATTTGTTAAAATAAAAACAATTTATCTTATTCTAACTTTTCAATAATGAGAGCGAAGTATCTGTTTTAAAAATTTCTTTGCATTTATAATTAGCTATGCAAAATAATTTATAATTAACCATGCAAAATAATATTGAATACTAACTGTAATTATGATCACGACTTAAAATAATATTATCTTTCTCGAGGATTAAATGAAATATTAAATTCATTATATATAGAGTTACTTGAATGTGATAAAATGTAGTTCTTATCAATTATGGAGAACTTTGGACGATTACTTGATTGGCCGTCAGCCTCTTCTATCATTGTGAATATATTGACTTAATAATCCATATTCTTTTATAATTGTTCATTGATGCTAAGGGAGTAACGATAACAAGCAGTCTTGGTATTTCTATTCTGACCTTTATCTGAATATGATGTATTTTAGGCATATGTTTTTGTAGGAATTTAGATGGAGGTGTTATTATGTTTGATATAAGCATTAATTAACTACAAGAATGTTATATAAATTTTATGAGCTAACTGAGTGCTTTCAAATTATGAATATTGTGATGTGTAAACAAAACTTTTTTTTATTAATAGAATCTTTAGTTATGAGGGTTATTGTGTCTGTAGCTATCAATCTTATATTTCATAGATAGAATTTGTGAGAATCAATACAATATCTACTGGTATGCATAGCAAAACTCTCAAGGGTTATGTAATTATGAATTGTAGTATTTAAATTTTTTAACTAATTATGATTTTATTTTTAGAATTATCTTACAAATAGAAATAAATAAAATGACAGTTAGAGATTATTGGGATAAATTATTTTAAATCATATATGAGATGTAATTATAAAAGAGAGATAGGGACAGAGAGAAATAGTCTGCAATGAAGGCTATCAAACTGAAAGTGTCTCCATGCATATTCCTACAACCCATGAACGAGAGGGTCCTTTAAGTCATACAAATTGGCAATGTCGAACCAGGAGACTACACTCCGTGGATGAGGTAGAAGCTCATGTGCGCACGGTTGAATTACTTGGAGTTGGGAGAGGTATGATGTTATCAATAATATCAATATCAGTTTACCTATATGTAGATGACTGACTTTCTAATAACATTTATACCATCAAGGAGGTGGCGCGAGGTTAAGCTACGAGCTTTCTCGAATGCAGACCATAGGACTCTTAGAGATCTAAAGGTATGATAGATCTTTGTTTTGTTTTTTTCTTACTACAATCTTTATTAATACTAATTTGATGTAATTCTAATTTGATATGACAGGATAAATGGAACACATTAGTGCATGCGGCAAGAATTTTCCCTAGGCGATGGAGGGGTGAGCCCACACCTCAGGAGCTCTTTGATAGAGTCTTAACTGCTCATACTCTTGGATAGAGTCTATATGGATAGAATCTAGAAGACTCCCTAATATGTAGGTATATTTATTAAAATAAAAACAATTTATCTTATTCTAAGTTTTGAATAATGATAGTTAACTATCTGTCTTAAAAATTGCTTTGCATTTATAATTAACTATGCAAAATAATTTATAATTAACCATGCAAAATAATATTGAATACTAACAGTAATTATTATCACGACTTAAAATAATATTTTACTTTCCCAAGGATTAAATGAAATATTAAATTCATTATATATAGAGTTACTTGAATGTGATAAAATGTAATTCTTATTAATTATGGAGAACTTTGGACGATTACTTGATTGGCCGTCAGCCTGTTCTATCATTGTGAATATATTGACTTAATAATACATATTCTTTTATAACTATTCATTGATGCTAAGGGACTAACGGTTTCTGTTCTGACCTTTATCTGAATATGATGTATTTTATGAATATGTTTTTTCAGGTATTTAGATGGAGGTGGTATTATGTTTGATATAAGCATTAACGACAAGAAGGTTATATGAATTTCATGAGCTAACTGAGGGCATTAAAAACTTTTTTTATTAATATAACCTTTAGTTATGAGGGCTATTATGGGTCTAGGTATCAATCTTATATTTCATGGTTAGAATTTGTGAGAATCACCACAATATCTACTGGTATCCATAGCAAAACTCTCAAGGGTTAAGTAATTATGAACTGTAGTATTTAAATTTCTTAAATAATTATGATTTTATTTTTAAAATTATCTTAGAAATAGAAATAAAAAAATGGCAGTTAGAGATTATTGAGATAAATTATTTTAAATAATATATGAGATGTAATTCTAAAAGAGAGATAGGGTGAGAGAGAAATAGTCATAATAATTGAAAATAAAGGGATAGTAAGTAATTTTTTTGTAATTTTACTCATGAATTTTTTTTATTATATAATAATACATGAAAGATTGAAATTTTCGTAAGGTATGATATTTTCACAAATAAAATTTTAACAATTTTGACAAACTACTTTATTTTTAAAAAGATAAAAAAAGTACTATTTTATTATTTTATTTTGATTAAAAAATAAAAATAATTAATTAATTTAATTTTACATATAAAAACTTTGTCAAGTTTGTAAAAAAATAATTGTCAAAAATTTATTTTTCATTTTCTTAAAAGGTGTAAAACAAAATTGAAAGACAATAAAACTTTATTTCATACACATATTTATTTTGAATAATGGATATGAAAAGAAATTGTTTTTGTCTTATTGTTACCAAAATCAGATAAGTCATGGCTTTTAGAGACATAGGAAGAACTAGTGGAATTATGAATAATACAAAGAGGAAAACATTATGGGTGACAACACGGGTTTGTCTAGCCTGTTTTGACTATCCAACCCAATTTAATTCGTTCTATTCTTCACTTGCCAAAAATTGATTGGACCAAGCTAGTTTGCCAGTGGAAAAAGGGTTTGAATCTGCATCTTGTCGGGCCATAAGATGGGCTAGCGGGGTGACCCCCTCATTTTTGTAAAATTTTTTAAGATTACTTTGAAATTTTTATATATATTATGTTCATTATATATATATATATATATATATATATATATATGTATATATATATATATACTAATAAATAAATATTTAGAGCACATTTAATTGTTTAAGTATTTTTTAAGTTTCTAATTTATCAATTAATATCTTTAATTGGATAAATTAAAATAATTATTAGATTTACATGTTAAATTACTCTATTATTAAATTAATGTCAACCATCTTGCATGTTATCATGTTAATGACATGATTGCATTTTATAAATAAGCCATGCTTAATTGCAAATTTTATGTGCACAACATACACAATAATTGGCAACTCTAAGCGGGCGGCACCATGAAACGACATGTAGCAGAACTCATTGACAAGATTGAGAAAGTCTACAATGAAGGGCATCAAACTGAAAATGTCTCGATGCATATTCCTTCAACCCAAGAACAAGAGGGTCCTTCAAGTGATACAATTGGGCAACATCGAACCAGGAGACCACTCTCTGTGGCTAAGGTAGAAGCTCTTGTGTGCACGGTTGAATTACTTGGAGTTGGAAGAGGTATGATGTTATCAATAATATCAGTATCAGTTTACCTGTATGTGGATAACTAACTTTCTAATAACATTTATACCATCAAGAAGGTGGCGCGAGGTTAAGCTACGAGCTTTCTCGGATGCAGACCATAGGACTCTTAGAGATCTAAAGGTATGATAGATCTTTGTTTTGTTTTTTTCTTACTACAATACTTATTAATACTAATTTGATGTAATTCTAATTTGATATGACAGGATAAATGGAACACATTAGTGCACGCGGCAAGAATTCTCCCTGAGTGATGGAGGGGTGAGCCCATACCTCAGGAGCTCTTTGATACAGTCTTAACTGCTCATACTCTTGGATAGAGTCTATATGGAAGAATCTAGAAGACTCCCTAATATGTAGGTATATTTGTTAAACTAAAAACAATTTATCTTATTCTAACCTTTTAATAATGATAGTGAAGTATCTGTCTTAAAAATTGCTTTGCATTTATAATTAACTATGCAAAATAATTTATAATTAACCATGCAAAATAATATTGAATACTAAGTGTAATTATGATCACCACTTAAAATAATATTTTACTTTCTCGAGGATTCAATGAAATATTAAATTCATTATATATAGAGTTACTTGAATGTGATAAAATGTAGTTCTTATTAATTATGGAGAACTGTGGACGATTACTCGATTGGTCGTCAGCATGTTCTATCATTGTGAATATATTGACTTAATAATACATATTCTTTTATAACTGTTCATTGATGCTAAGGGACTAACGGTAACAAACAGTCTTTGTATTTCTCTTTCAACCTTTATCCTAATATGATGTATTTTATCTATATGTTGTTGCAGGTATTTAGATGGAGGTGATATTATGTTTGATATAAGCATTAACGACAAGAAGGTTATATGAATTTTATGAGATAACTGAGTGCTTTAAATTTATGAATATGGTGATGTGTAATCAAAACTTTTTTTATTAATAGAATTTTTAGTTATGAGGGCTATTGTGGGTCTAGATATCAATCTTATATGTCATGGTTAGAATTTGTGAGAATCAACACAATATCTACTAGTATGCATAGCAAAACTCTCAAGGGTTATGTAATTATGAACTGTAGTATTTAAATTTTTTAACTAATTATGATTTTATTTTTAAAATTATCTTAGAAATAGAAATAAAAAAATGGCAGTTAGAGATGATTGGAATAGATTATTTTAAATTATATATGAGATGTAATTCTAAAAGAGAGATAGGGAGAGAGAGAAATCGTCATAATATTTAATTGAAAATAAAGGGATAGTAAGTAATTTTTTTGTAATTTTACTCATGATTTTATTTTACGTTATAATAATACATGAACGATTGAAATTTTCGTAAGGTATGATATTTTCACAAATAAAATTTTAAAAATTTTGACAAATTACTTTATTAATAGAACCTTTAGTTATGAGGGCTATATTGAGCAGTGGCGGAACTTTTACAGGGCCTGGGAGGGCCACAACCCCCCAATTTTTTTTTAATTTTTAAAAATTTATATATTCAATTTTTTAATATTTTTATAAAATTTTAAATTAAATATATATATTAAAAAATATTAAAAATTAAATTATGTATTTTTTATTTTTTTAGTTTAATTATTTTTTATGTTCATGATAAACTTGAGAACTTTTGATTGAGTCGTGATATATTTTTATGATCCATTGAGTACTAATTAAGTCTATGGTGTTAACTTTTTTTCTTAATGGGATGATGTGGCTCTTAAGGGGCTGCGTAATTATTATCTTTTCAAGTCTCTTTGCTGACTTGTGACCTATATCATTTTATTATTTTAAAATTTTGTAATTTAAAATTTTATAATTTATTATAGTTAGCATTATTTTTTTTGTCTCATGAGCCTTTGTATGTTCACTTTTTATTAAGATAGAAGAAAAATAATATACTATGTGTTTTTTTTATAACGAATTTTCATTTGTGACTTGATTATTAGAGTTTTTTTTTTATTAATTATATCTTTGAACTTTTCATTAAATTATAATAAACTACTTTTGAATTTCAAACTTAAAATAACTAGGTCAATTGATGATGAGTAAAAAAAAGTATATTTATTTTTCAAAAATAATAAAAGGAAAACTACCCACGAAGATGAAAATGAAAACATATTCAAATTCTTTACATAAAACAGAATATCGTACTTATAATTCAATTGTTCAATTGGGGGAGTCATTTCTTAAAGTTAAAAAATTATAGGTGATGATGAATTTGATATTAATTCTTTGAAACAATATTATATAGGAAAACATATTCAAATATGAGAATATCCAATAAGTAAAAAGGATGATATTAGAATAGCGTATCTAAATTGATGTTCATATCAAATACAACTTCAAAATTTTGAATATATTAATTTGGCTCCCCCATAATTATTAGTCAAGATCCGCCACTGATTGTGGGTCTAGGTATCAATCTTATATTTCATAGATAGAATTTGGGAGAATCAACACAATATCTACTAGTATGCATAGCAAAACTCTCAAGGGTTATGTAATTATGAACTGTAGTATTTAAATTTTTTAACTAATTATGATTTATTTTTAAAATTATCTTAGAATAGAAATAAAAAAAATGGCAGTTAGAGATTATTGAGATAAATTATTTTAAATCATATATGAGATGTAATTCTAAAAGAGAAATAGGGAGAGAGATGAATAGTAATAATATTTAATTGAAAATAAAGGGATAGTAAGTAATTTTTTTGTAATTTTACTCATGATTTTATTTTACGACATAATAATACATGAAAGATTGAAATTTTCTTAGGGTATGATATTTTCACAAATAAAATTTTAACAATTTTGACAAACTACTTTATTTTTAAAAAGATAAAAAAATACTATTTTATTACTTTATTTTGATTAAAAAATAAAAAAAATTAATTAATTTAATTTTACATATAAAAACTTTGTCAAGTTTGTAAAAAAAATTGTCAAAAATTTATTTATCATTTTCTTAAAAGGTGTAAAACAAAATTGAAACACAATAAAACTTTCTTTCATACACATATTTATTTTGAATAATGGATATGAAAAGAAATTATATTTGTCTCATTGTTACAAAACTCAGATAAGTCATGACTTTTAGAGACTTAGGAAGAACTAGTGGAATTTTGAATAATACAAAGAGGAAAAAACTATGGGTGACAACACATGTTTGTGTAGCCTTTTTTTATTATCCAACCCAATTTAATTCGTTCTATTCTTCACTTGCCAAAAATTGATTGGACCAAGCTAGTTTGCCATTGAAAACAGGTTAGAATCTACAGCTTGTCGCGCCATAGGACGGGCTAGCGGCGTGACCCGCCATTTTTTTAAACTTTTTTAATATTTTTTTTAGATTACTTTCAAATTTTTATATATATTATGTTTATTATATATATATATATATATATATATATATATATACTAATAAATAAATATTTAGAGCATAGTTAATTGTCTAAGTATTTTTTAAGTTTCTAATTTATCAATTAATATCTTTAATTGGATAAGTTAAAATAATTATTAGATTGACATGTTAAATTACTGTATTATTAAATTAATGTCATGCATCTTGCATGTTATCATGTTAATGACATGATTGCATGTTATAAATAACCATGCTTAATTGCAAAGCAACTACAATTTTTACTTACCAATTTTATGTGCACAGCATACACCATAATTGACAACTCTAAGCGGGCGGCACCATGAAACGACATGTAGCAGAACTCATTGAAAAAATTGAGAAACTCTGCAATGAAGGACATCAAACTGAAAGTGTCTCGGTGCATATTCCTTCAACCCATGAACGAGAGGGTCCTTCAAGTCATACAAATGGGCAACGTCGAACGGTTGAATTACTTGGAGTTGGGAGGTATAATGTTATCAATAACATCAGTATCAGTTTACCTGTATGTGGATAACTGACTTTCTAATAACATTTATACCATCAAGGAGGTGATGCGAGGTTAAGCTACGAGCTTTCTCGTATGCAGACCTCAGGAGTCTTAGAGATCTCAAGGTATGATAGATCTTTGTTTTGTTTTTTTCTTACTATAATTCTTATTAATACTAATTTGATGTAATTCTAATTTGATATGACAGGATAAATAGAACACATTAGTGCATGCAGCAAGAATTCTCCCTGAGCGAAGGAGGGGTGAGCCCATACCTCAGGAGCTCTTTGATAGAGTCTTAACTGCTCATACTCTTTGATAGAGTCTATATGGATAGAATCTAGAAGACTCCCTGGTATGTAGGTATATTTGTTAAAATAAAAACAATTTATCTTATTCTAACTTTTGAATAATGATAGTGAAATATTTGTCTTCAAAATTGCTTTGCATTTATAATTAACTATGCAAAATATTTTATAATTAACCATGTAAAATAATATTGAATACTAACTCTAATTATGATCACGACTTAAAATAATATTTTACTTTCTCGAGGATCAAATGAAATATTAAATTCATTATATATAGAGTTACTTGAATGTGATAAAATGTAGTTCTTATTAATTATGGAGAACTTTGGACGATTGCTTGATTGGTCGTCAGCCTATTCTATCATTGTAAATATATTGACTTAATAATACATATTCTTTTATAATTGTTCATTGATGCTAAGGGACTAACAGTAACAAGCAGTCTTGGTATTTCTGTTTTGACCTTTATCTGAATATGATGTATTTTATGCATATGTTTTTGTAGGAATTTAGATGGAGGTGTTATGATGTTTGATATAAGCATTAACGACAAGCAGGTTATATGAAAGTGTAAAATTTTCCCTTAAACTTATGAATATTGTGATGTGTAATCAAAACTTTTTTTATTAATAGAATCTTTAGTTATGAGGGCTATTGTGGGTCTAGGTATTAATCTTATATTTCATAGATAGAATTTCTGTGAATCAACACAATATCTCCTGGTATGCATAACAAAACTCTCAAGCGTTATGTAATTATGAATTGTAGTATTTAAATTTTTTAACTAATTATGATTTTATTTTTAAAATTATCTTAGAAATAGAAATAAAAAATGGCAGTTAGAGATGATTGGGATAAATTATTCTAAATCATATATGAGATGTAATTCTAAAAGAGAGATAGGGAGAGAGACATAGTCATAATATTTAATTGACGAGGGATAGTAAGTAATTTTTTTGTAATTTTACTCATGAATTTTATTTTACGATATAATAATACATAAAAGAATGAAATTTTCCTAGGGTATGATATTTTGACAAATAAAATTTTAACAATTTTGACAAACTACTTTTTCTTTAAAAAGATAAAAAAAAGTACCATTTTATTATTTTATTTTGATTAAAAAATAAAAAAAATTAATTAATTTAATCTTACATATAAAAACTGTCAAGTTTGTAAAAAAATAATTGTCAAAAATTTATTAATCATTTTCTTAAAAGGTATAAAACAAAAATAATTGACAATAAAACTTTATTTCATACACATATTTATTTTGAATAACGGATCTGAAAAGAAATTTTTTTTGTCTCATTGTTACCAAAATCAGATAAGTCATGGCTTTTAGAGACTTAGGAAGAACTAGTGGAATTATGAATAATAAAAAGAGGAAAAAATTATGGGTGACAACACGGGTTTCTCTAGCCTGTTTTGATTATCCAACCCAATTTAATTCGTTCTATTCTTCACTTGCAAAAAATTGATTGGACCAAGCTAGTTTGCCAATAGAAAACAGCTTAGAATCTGCAGCTTGCCGCGCCATAGGACGGGCTAGCGGGGTGACCCGCCATTTTTGTAATATTTTTTAATATTTTTTTTTTAGATTACTTTCAAATTTTTATATATATTATGTTTATTATATATATATATATATATATATATATATATACTAATAAATAAATATTTAGAGCATATTTAATTGTCTAAGTATTTTTTAAGTTTCTAATTTATCAATTAATATCTTTCATTGGATAAATTAAAATAATTATTAGATTTAAATGTTAAATTACCCTATTATTAAATTAATGTCAACCATCTTGCATGTTATCATGTTAATGACATGATTGCATGTTATAAATAAGCCATGCTTAATTGCGAACCTACTACAATTTTTACTTAGCAATTTTATGTGCACAACATACACCATAATTGGCAACTCTAAGCGGGCGGCATCATGAAACGACATGTAGCAGAACTCATTGAAAATATAGAAACTCTGCAATGAAGGCTATCAAACTGAAAGTCTCTCCATGCATATTCCTACAACCCATTAACGAGAGGGTCCTTTAAGTCATACAAATTGGCAATGTCGAACCAGGAGACTACTCTCCGTGGATGAGGTAGAAGCTCATGTGCGCACGGTTGAATTACTTGGAGTTGGGAGAGGTATGATGTTATCAATAATATCAATATCAGTTTACCTATATGTGGATGACTGACTTTCTAATAACATTTATACCATCAAGGAGGTGGCGCGAGGTTAAGCTACGAGCTTTCTCGGATGCAGACCATAGGACTCTTAGAGATCTAAAGGTATGATAGATCTTTGTTTTGTTTTTTTCTTACTACAATCTTTATTAATACTAATTTTATGTAATTCTAATTTGATATGACAGGATATATGGAACACATTAGTGCACGCAGCAAGAATTCTCCTTGAGCGATGGAGGGGTGAGCCCATACCTCAGGAGCTCTTTGATAGAGTCTTAACTGCTCATACTCTTGGATATGGTCTATATGGATAGAATCTAGAAGACTCCCTGATATGTAGGTATATTTGTTAAAATAAAAAGAATTTATCTTATTCTAACTTTTGAATAATGATAGTGAAGTATCTGTCTTAAAAATTGCTTTGCATTTATAATTAACTATGCAAAATAATTTATAATTAACCATGCTAAATAATATTGAATACTAACCGTAATTATGATCACGACTTAAAATAATATTTTAATTTCTCGAGGATTAAATGAAATATTAAATTCATTATATATAGAGTTACTTGAATGTGATAAAATGTAGTTCTTATCAATTATGGAGAACTTTGGACGATTACTTGATTGGCCGTCAGCCTGTTCTATCATTGTGAATATATTGACTTAATAATACTTATTCTTTTATAACTGTTCATTGATGCTAAGGAACTAGACTAACGGTAACAAGCAGTCTTTGTATTTCTGTTCTGACTGTTATCTGAATATGATGTATTTTATGAATATGTTTATGCAGGTATATAGATGGAGGTGATATTGTGTTTGATATAAGCATTAACGACAAGAAGGTTATATGAATCTCATGAGCTAACTGAGTGCTTTAAACGTATAAATATTGTGATGTGTAATCAAAACTTTTTTTATTAATAGAACCTTTAGTTATGAGGGCTATTGTGAGTAGTGGCGGAGCTTTTACAGGGCATGGGAGGGCCACAGCCCCCCAATTTTTTTTTAATTTTTAAAAATTTATATATTCAATTTTTTAATATTTTTATAAAATTTTAAATTAAATATATATATTAAAAAATATTAAAAATTAAATTATGTATTTTTTTTTTTGGTTTAATTATTTTTTATGTTCTTGATAAACTTGAGAACTTTTGATTGAGTCGTGATAAATTTTTGTGATCCATTGAGTACTAATTAAGTCTATGATGTTAACTTTTTTTCTTAATGGGATGATGTGGCTCTTAAGGGGTTGCGTAATTATTATCTTTCCAAGTCTCTTTGCTGACTTGTGACCTATATCATTTTATTATTTTAAATTTTTTTAATTTAAAATTTTATAATTTATTATAGTTAGCATTATTTTTTTTGTCTCATGAGCCTTTGTATGTTCACTTTTTATTAAGATAGAAGAAAAATAATATACTATGTGTTTTTTTTATAACCAATTTTCAATTGTGACTTGATTATTAGAGTTTTTTTTATTAATTATATCTTTGAACTTTTCATTAAATTATAATAAACTACTTTTGAATTTCAAACTTAAAATAACTAGGTCAATTGATGATGAGTAAAAAAAATTATATTTATTTTTCAAAAATAATAAATGGAAAACTACCCAAGAAGATGAAAATGAAAACAAATTCAAATTCATTACATAAAACAGAATATCGTACTTATAATTCAATTGTTCAATTGGGGGAGTCATTTCTTAAAGTTAAAAAATTATAGGTGATGATGAATTTGATATTAATTCTTTGAAACAATATTATACAAGAAAACATATTCAAATATGAGAATATCCAATAAGTAAAAAGGATGAAATTAGAAAAGCGTATCTAAAATGATGTTCATATCAAATACAACTTCAAAATTTTGAATATATTAATTTGAGTCCCCCATAATTATTAGTCAAGATCCGCCACTGATTGTGAGTCTAGGTATAAATCTTATATTTCATAGTTGGAATTTGTGAGAATCAACACAATATCTACTAGTATGCATCGCAAAACTCTCAAGGGTTATGTAATTATGAACTGTAGTATTTAAATTTTTTAACTAATTATGATTTTATTTTTAAAATTATCTTAGAAATAGAAATAAAAAAATGGCAGTTAGAGATGATTGGAATAGATTATTTTAAATTATATATGAGATGTAATTCTAAAAGAGAGATAGGAAGAGAGAGAAATCGTCATAATATTTAATTGAAAATAAAGGGATAGTAAATAATTTTTTTGTAATTTTACTCATGATTTTATTTTACGATATAATAATACATGAACGATTGAAATTTTCGTAAGGTATGATATTTTCAAAAAATAAAATTTTAAAAATTTTGACAAATTACTTTATTTTTAAAAAGATAAAAAAAAGTATTGTTGTATTATTTTATTTTGATTAAAAAATAAAAAAAAATTAATTAATTTTATTTTACATATAAAAACTTTGTCAAGTTTGTAAAAAAAAAATTGTCAAAATTTATTTTTCATTTTCTTAAAAGGTGTAAAACAAAATTGAAAGACAATAAAACTTTATTTCATACACATATTTATTTTGAATAATGGATATGAAAATAAATTGTTTTTGTCTCATTGGTACCAAAATATAAATATGAACACTTATATGTAACAATAAAATATAAAATAATCAAACAAGGTCGTTTAAGGAATCAATATTCTATCGTCTCACTAGGTTATATTTAATTATTCTATCTTTTATATTACATGACAATTTTGCTATGTTTTTATCAAATTTACATTTTGAAATTAAATTTTAAAATGTAACATTTGTATTTTAAATTATACTATCTAAAGTATAAAAGTATTTTTTTTAATTGTGTAATATGAAAGATCTACTATAATGCTTTTAGAATAGGACAATATACATTTTAGTGAGTCATTGAAATATCAAAATATTGCTTTCTCTCGTCTCTATAAGGCAACGCAGTATAAACATAAAAAAAATTATATAAAAATAAAGACTTTATTGTTATAGAATTTTTAATCTAAAATGATATCAATTTTTTATATGTAATTAAACTTGTATTTCATTTATATTGTCTTTCGTCAATAAAACACATTCAAGATATTCATCAAATAAAAAATCTCATAAAAAATACAACAACAATCCTAAAATCCTTGTGTAGAGAAAAATGTCATTTTTTATTATCAAATAGTCAGATAATCAACGTAATTATCAAATTTATTTAACGATATGAAAACAAATTTGTTAACGTGTTTAAAAATAATTAGACAAACAGTGAACCTAACTAATATTGAGGTAAATTAATATATTTAATTTTTTATATTTAAATATACGTTAAAAGTAAGAGAAAGAAAAGTTTAATATATTTAGATAATAACTTTTAACATTAATTATCTTATCTATTGGATAATAGATAATAATAAGGCAATATTGTTTATTGAAGATAGTAACTTAGAAAATAAAAGAGTCAAAGGAGTTGAATAATCTACCTTAAAGATAAATTAGAAATATGTAACTTATTTTAAATATTTTTGTTATTTATATTTCAGATTTTTGGTACATAGTACACATATTTATATCTATATCCATATATATAAGAATATATTTTTTATATTTTTCTCTTTTTAGTTTTACCTTTTACATCAAAATTACTATTTTATTAATTTTATCATTCAAATAACCGATATTTTCTAAAATTTAATGGTTTTTTTAATTTAACCGTTTTTTTAATTTAATAAATTTTTAATTAAAAAATTACTCATACAACAAAGAAAAATTTATAATAAAATTAAAAAAAAAAATTATTTAAATTTGAAAATATTAAAAAAAAGTGACACATAAATATAACACATATACTTTCGTTGATGTTAATATGTATAGAAAAACAAGCGATAAAATTTAATTTCATATAACAAGGTTACATGTTACAATAAATATATATATATATATATATATATATATATATATATATATATATATATATATATATTACTGTTACAAAATATTAAACCCAGTATTTGTCTTAAGAAAACCTAAATTTATATTGTGACAAATAATATATTTATAGACACAAATAATAACATGCCAAGCAACATAATAATATCAGCACGTAAAAGATTTAATAAATACAGATTTATCAGATAAAATTATATATATATATATATATATATATATATATAAACGACACATTTATTTTAATTATAAATAAACATGCATTTAAAGAAAATTATTGAATATTTTACAAATGTCATAGTTTTTAGATGTACTTGAAGGATAACATTAATAATATTATCATTTATAAGAGAATAAAATAAAAGTACTACATATTCTATTATATATTAGTCGAAAAGAGCCTTCAAGTCTTATATTTCATAGTTGGAATTTGTGAGAATCAACACAATATCTACTAGTATGCATAGCAAAACTCTCAAGGGTTATGTAATTATGAACTGTAGTATTTAAATATTTTAACTAATTATGATTTTATTTTTAAAATTATCTTAGAAATAGAAATAAAAAAATGGGAGTTAGAGATTATTGAGATAAATTGTTTTAAATCATATATGAGACGTAATTCTAAAAGAGAGATAGGGAGAGAGAAATAGTAATAATATTTAATTGAAAATAAAGGGATAGTAAGTAATTTTTTTGTAATTTTACTCATGAATTTTATTTTACGATATAATAATACATGAAAGATTGAAATTTTCTTAAGGTATGATATTTTCACAAATAAAATTTTAAAGATTTTGACAAATTACTTTATTTTTAAAAAGATAAAAAAAGAATTGTTTTATTATTTTATTTTGATTTAAAAATAAAAAAAATAATTAATTTAATTTTACATATAAAAACTTTGTCAAGTTTGTAAAAAAAAATTGTCAAAATTTATTTTTCATTTTCTTAAAAGGTGTAAAACAAAATTGAAAGACAATAAAACTTTATTTCATACACAATATTTATTTTGAATAATGGATATGAAAAGAAATTGTTTTTGTCTCCTTGTTACCAAAATCAGATAAGTCATGGCTTTTAGAGACTTAGGAAGAACTAGTGGAATTATGAATAATACAAAGAGGAAAAAACTATGGGTGACATCACAGGTTTGTGTAGCCTTTTTTTATTATCCAACCCAATTTAATTCGTTCTATTATTCACTTGCCAAAAATTGATTGGACCAAGCTAGTTTGCCATGGAAAACAGGTTAGAATCTACAGCTTGCCGTGCCATAGGACGGGCTAGCGGCGTGACTCGCCATTTTTGTAAAATTTTTTAATATTTTTTTTTGATTACTTTCGAATTTTTATATATATTATGTTTATTATATTTATATATATATACTAATAAATAAATATTTAGAGCATAGTTAATTGTCTAAGTATTTTTTAAGCTTCTAATTTATCAATTAATATCTTTAATTGGATAAATTAAAATAATTATTAGATTGACATGTTAAATTACTGTATTATTAAATTAATGTCATGCATCTTGCATATTATCATGTTAATGACATGAATGCACGTTACAAATAAGCCATGCTTAATTGCAAAGCAACTACAATTTTTACTTAGCAATTTTATGTGCACAACATACACCATAATTGACAACTCTAAGCGGGCAGCACCATGAAACGACATGTAGCAGAAGTCATTGAAAAAATTGAGAAACTCTGCAATGAAGGGCATCAAACTGAAAGTGTCTCGGTGCATATTCCTTCAACCCATGAACGAGAGGGTCCTTCAAGTAATACAAATGGGCAACGTCAAACGGTTGAATTACTTGGAGTTAGGAGGTATGATGTTATCAATAATATCAGTATCAGTTTACCTGTATGTGGATAACTGACTTTCTAATAACATTTATACCATCAAGGAGGTGATGCGAGGTTAAGCTACGAGCTTTCTCGTATACAGACCACAGGAGTCTTAGAGATCTCAAGGTATGATAGATCTTTGTTTTGTTTTTTTCTTACTATAATTCTTATTAATACTAATTTGATGTAATTCTAATTTGATATGACAGGATAAATAGAACACATTAGTGCATGCAGCAAGAATTCTTCCTGAGCGAAGGAGGGGTGAGCCCATACCTCAGGAGCTCTTTGATAGAGTCTTAAATGCTCATACTCTTAGATAGTGTCTATATGGATAGAATCTAGAAGACTCCCTGGTATGTGTCAGGTTTTACAGAGGGGGTTTCACTGGGGAGAACAACACCAATGAGATATGAGCCTAACCACATAAGATACTGACACCACTCTCAACCCAAAACCTTAAGGCAATGGGTTTATGGGCCTTGATCCTTATATGGTGCTCTACTTTCTCAATACTGGTCAATGTGGGACTTAGACTCACACTTGGATTCCTAACATTCTCCCCCTCAAGGGTGAGTCCCTTCAACCACATTGGTACACTCCCCCTCCAGCGGAAGCATTCCCAACCACGAGTACCCCTTCTCGTACCGCCGTTCATCTTAACGGGACACGCTTACCTGGAACTCTTTGCCAGGAAGACTTTCGATACAGGGACCTTACTGCACTCGTCTGAACCGATTTTAACCATCGGCTCTGATACCACTTTGTCAGGTTTTACAAGGAGGGGGTTTCACTAGGGAGAACAAACACCAATGAGACATGAGCCTAACCACATAAGATACTGACACCACTCTCAACCCAAAACCTTAAGGCAATGGGTTTATGGGCCTTGATCCTTATATGGTGCTCTACTTTCTCAATACTGGTCAATGTGGGACTTAGACTCACACTTGGATTCCTAACAGTATGTAGGTATATTTGTTAAAATAAAAACAATTTATCTTATTCTAACTTTTGAATAATGATAGTGAAATATTTGTCTTAAAAGTTGCTTTGCATTTATAATTAACTATGCAAAATATTTTATAATTAACCATGCAAAATAATATTGAATACTAACTCTAATTATGATCACGACTTAAAATAATATTTTACTTTCTCGAGGATCAAATGAAATATTAAATTCATTAGATATAGAGTTACTTGAATGTAATAAAATGTAGTTCTTATTAATTATGGAGAACTTTGGACGATTACTTGATTGGTCGTCAGCCTATTCTATCATTGTAAATATATTGACTTAATAATACATATTCTTTTATAATTGTTCATTGATACTAAGGGACTAACGGTAACAAGCAGTCTTGGTATTTCTGTTGTTTTGACCTTTATCTGAATATGATGTATTTTATGCATATCTTTTTGTAGGAATTTAGATGGAGGTGTTATGATGTTTGATATAAGCATTAACGACAAGCAGGTTATATGAAAGTGTAAAATTTTCCCTTAAACTTATGAATATTGTGATGTGTAATCAAAACTTTTTTTATTAATAGAATCTTTAGTTATGAGGGCTATTGTGGGTCTAGATATCAATCTTATATGTCATGGTTAGAATTTGTGAGAATCAACACAATATCTACTAGTATGCATAGCAAAACTCTCAAGAGTTATGTAATTATGAACTGTAGTATTTAAATTTTTTAACTAATTATGATTTTATTTTTAAAATTATCTTAGAAATAGAAATAAAAAAATGGCAGTTAGAGATGATTGGAATAGATTATTTTAAATTATATATGAGATGTAATTCTAAAAGAGAGATAGGGAGAGAGAGAAATCGTCATAATATTTAATTGAAAATAAAGGGATAGTAAGTAATTTTTTTGTAATTTTACTCATGATTTTATTTTACGTTATAATAATACATGAACGATTGAAATTTTCGTAAGGTATGATATTTTCACAAATAAAATTTTAAAAATTTTGACAAACTACCTTATCTTTAAAAAGATAAGAAAAAGTACCATTTTATTATTTTATTTTGATTAAAAAATAAAAAAAAATAATTAATTTAATTTTACATATAAAAACTTTGTCAAGTTTGTAAAAAAATAATTGTTAAAAATTTATTTTTCATTTTCTTAAAAGGTGTAAAACAAAATTGAAAGACAATAAAACTATACACATATTTATTTTGAATAATGGATCTGAAAAGAAATTTTTTTTGTCTCATTGTTACCAAAATCAGATAAGTCATGGCTTTTAGAGACTTAGGAAGAACTAGTGGAATTATGAATAATAAAAAGAGGAAAAAATTATGGGTGACAACACGGGTTTGTCTAGCCTGTTTTGATTATCCAACCCAATTTAATTCGTTCTATTCTTCACTTGCAAAAAATTGATTGGACCAAGCTAGTTTGCCAATAGAAAACGGCTTAGAATCTGCAGCTTGCCGCGCCATAGGACGGGCTAGCGGGGTGACCCGCCATTTTTGTAAAATTTTTTAATATTTTTATTTTTTTTAGATTAATTTCAAATTTTTATATATATTATGTTTATTTTACATATATATATATATATATATATACTAATAAATAAATATTTAGAGCATATTTAACTTTCTAAGTATTTTTTAAGTTTCTAATTTATCAACTAATATCTTTAATTGGATAAATTAAAATAATTATTAGATTTAAATGTTAATGACATGATTGCATGTTATAAATAAGCCATGCTTAATTGCAAAGCTACTACAATTTTTTCTTAGCAATTTTATGTGCACATCATACACCATAATTGGCAACTCTAAGCGGGCGGCACCATGAAACGACATGTAGTAGAACTCATTGAAAAAATTTAGAAACTCTGCAATGAAGGACATCAAACTAAAAGTGTCTCCGTGCATATTACTTCAACCCATGAACGAGAGGGTCCTTCAAGTCATACAATTGGGCAATGTCGAACCAGGAGACTTCTCTCCGTGGATGAGGAAGAAGCTCTTGTGCGAACGGTTGAATTACTTGGAGTTGGGAGAGTTATGATGTTATCAATAATATCAGTATCAGTTTACCTCTATGTGGATAAATGACTTTCTAATAAGATTGATACCATCGAGAAGGTGGCGCGAGGTTAAGCTACGAGTTTTCTCGGATCCAGACCACAGGACTCTTAGAGATCTAAAGGTATGATAGATCTTTGTTTTGTTTTTTTCTTACTACAATTCTTATTAATTCTAATTTGATGTAATTCTAATTTGATATGAGGGGATAAATGGAACACATTAGTGCACGTGGCAAGAATTCCCCCTAAGCGAAGGAGGGGTGAGCCCAAACCTCAGCAGCTCTTTGATACAGTCTTAACTGCTCATACTCTTTGATAGAGTCTATATGGATGGAATCTAGAAGACTGCCTGGTATGTAGGTATATTTGTTACAATAAAAACAATTTATCTTATTCTAACTTTTGAATAATGATAGTGAACTATCTGTCTTCAAAATTGGTTTGCATTTATAATTAACTATCCAAAATAATTTATAATTAACCATGCAAAATAATATTGAATACTAACTGTAATTATGATCACGACTTAAAATAATATTTTACTTTCTAGAGGATTAAATGAAATATTAAATTCATTATATATAGAGTTACTTGAATGTGATAAAATGTAGTTCTCATCAATTATGGAGAGCTTTCGACGATTATTTGATTGGTCGTTAGCCTGTTCTATCATTGTGAATATATTGATTTAATAATACATATTCTTTTATAATTATTCATTGATGCTAAGGGACTAACGGTCACAAGCAGTCTTTGTATTTCTGTTTTGACCTTTATCTGAATATGATGTATTTTATGAATATGCTTTTGCAGGTATTTAGATGGAGGTGTTATTATGTTTGATATAAGCATTAACAACAAGAAGGTTATATGAATTTTATGAGCTAACTGAGTGCTTTAAACTTATGAATATTGTGATGTGTAATCAAAACTTTTTTTATTAATAGAACCTTTAGTTATGAGGACTATTGTGGGTCTAGATATCAATCTTATATTTCATAGATAGAATTTGTGAGAATCAACACAGTATCTCCTGGTATGCATAGCAAAACTCTCATGGGTTATGTAATTATGAATTGTAGTATTTAAATTTTTTAACTAATTATGATTTTATTTTTAAAATTATTTTAGGAATAGAAATAAAAAAATGGCAGTTAGAGATTATTGGGATAAATTATTTTAAATCATATATGAGATGTAATTCTAAAAGAGAGATAGGGACAGAGAGAAATAGTCATAATATTTAGTTGAAAATAAAGGGATAGTAAGTAATTTTTTTGAAATTTTACTCATGAATTTTATTTTACGATATCATAATACATGAAAGATTGAAATTTTGTTAAGGTATGACATTTTCGCAAATAAAATTTTAACAATTTTGACAAACTACTTTATTTTTAAAAAGATAAAAAAAGTACTATTTTATTATTTCATTTTGATTAAAAAAAATTAATTGATTTAATTTTACATATAAAACTTTGTCAAGTTTGTAAAAAAAATTGTCAAAAATTTATTTTTCATTTTCTTAAAAGGTGTAAAACAAAATTGAATCATAATAAAACTTTATTTCATACACAATATTTATTTTGAATGATGGATATGAAAAGAAATTGTTTTTGTCTCATTGTTACCAAAATCAGATAAGTCATGGCTTTTAGAGACTTAGGAAGAACTAGTGGAATTATGAGTAATACAAAGAGGAAAAAATTATGGGTGACAACACGGGTTTGTCTAGTCTATTTTGATTGTCCAACCCAATTTAATTCATTCTACTCTTCACTTGCCAAAAATTAATTGGACCAAGCTAGTTTGCCAGTAGAAAACAGGCTAGAATCTGCAGCTTGTCGCGCCATATTACGGGCTAGCGGGGTGACCCGCCATTTTTGTAAATTTTTTTAATATTTTTATTTTTTTTAGATTACTTTCAAATTTTTATATATATTATGTTTATAATATATATATATATACTAATAATTAAATATTTAGGGCATATTTAACTTTCTAAGTATTTTTTAAGTTTCTAATTTATCAATTAATATATTTAATTAGATAAATTAAAATAATTATTAGATTTACATGTTAAATTACGCTATTATTAAATTCATGTCATGCATCTTGCATGTTATCATGTTAATGACATTATTGCATGTTATAAATAAACCATGCTTAATTGCAAAGCTACTACAATTTTTACTTAGCAATTTTATGTGCACAGCATACACCATAATTGACAACTCTAAGCGGGCGGCACCATGAAACGACATGTAGCAGAACTCATTGACAAGATTGAGAAAGTCTACAATGAAGGGCATCAAACTGAAAGTGTCTCGATGCATATTCCTTCAACCCAAGAACAAGAGGGTCCTTCAAGTGATACAATTGGGCAACATCGAACCAGGAGACCTCTCCGTGGATGAGGTAAAAGCTCTTGTACGCACGGTTGAATTACTTGTAGGTTGGAGAGGTATGATGTTATCAATAATATCAGTATCAGTTTACCTGTATGTGGATAACTAACATTCTAATAACATTTATACCATCAAGAAGGTGGCGCGAGGTTAAGTTACGAGCTTTCTCGGATGCAGACCACTTGACTCTTAGAGATCTAAAGGTATGATAGATCTTTGTTTTGTTTTTTTCTTACTACAATTCTTATTAATTCTAATTTGATGTAATTCTAATTTGATATGACGGGATAAATGGAACACATTAGTGCACGTGACAAGAATTCCCTCTGAGCGAAGGAGGGGTGAGCCCATACCTCAGCAGCTCTTTGATACACTCTTAACTGCTCATACTCTTGGATAGAGTCTATATGGATAGAATCTAGAAGAATCCCTGGTATGTAGGTATATTTGTTAAAATAAAAACAATTTATCTTATTCTAACTTTTGAATAATGATAGTGAAGTATTTGTCTTAATAATTGCTTTGCATTTATAATTAACTATGCAAAATAATTTATAATTAACCATGCAAAATAATATTGAATACTAACTGTAATTATGATCACGACTTAAAATAATATTTTACTTTCTCGAGGATTAAATGAAATATTAAATTCATTATATATAGAGTTACTTGAATGTGATAAAATGTATTTCTTATTAATTATGGAGAACTTTGGACGATTACTTGATTGGTCGTCAGCCTGTTCTATCATTGTGAATATATTGACAAGATAATACATATTCTTTTATAACTGTTCATTGATGCTAAGGGACTAACGGTAACAAGCCGTCTTTGTATTTGTATTTCTGTTCTGACCTTTATCTGATTATGATGTATTTTATGAGTATGTTTTTGTAGGTATTTAGATGGAGGTGTTATTATGTTTGATATAAGCATTAACGACAAGAAGGTTATATGAATTTCATGACTTAACTGGGTGATTTAAACCTATGAATATTGTGATGTATAATCAAAACTTTTTTTATTAATAGAACCTTTAGTTTTGAGGGCTATTGTGGGTCTAGGTATCAATCTTATATTTCATAGATAGAATTTGTGAGAATCAACACAATATCTACTTGTATGCATAGCAAAACCCTAAGGGTTATGTAATTATGAATTGTAGTATTTAAATTTTTTAACTAATTATGATTTTATTTTTAAAATTATCTTAGAAATAGAAATAAAGAAATAGCAGTTAGAGATTATTGAGATAAATTATTTTAAATCATATATGAGATGTAATTCTAAAAGAGAGATAGGGAGAGAGACAAATAGTCATAATATTTAATTGACGATAAAGGGATAATAAGTAATTTTTTTGTAATTTTACTCATGAATTTTATTTTACAATATAATAATACATGAAAGATTAAAATTTTCTTAGGGTATGATATTTTCACAAATAAAATTTTAACAATTTTGACAAACTACTTTATTTTTAAAAAGATAAAAAAAAAGTACTATTTTATTATTTTATTTTGATTAAAAAATAAAATCAAAATTAATTAATTTAATTTTACTTATAAAAACTTTGTCAAGTTTGTAAAAAAAAAATATCAAAAAATTATTTTTCATTTTCTTAAAAGGTGTAAAACAAAATTGAAAGACAATAAAACTTTATTTCATACACATATTTATTTTGAATAATGGATATGAAAAGAAATTGTTTTTGTCTCATTGTTACCAATATCAGATAAGTCATGGCTTTTAGAGACTTAGGAAGAACTAGTGGAATTATGAGTAATACAAAGAGGAAAAAATTATAGATGACATCACTGGTTTCTCTAGCCTGTTTTGACTGTCCAACCACATTTAATTCGTTCTATTCTTCATTTGCCAAAAATTGATTGGATCAAGCTAGTTTGCCAATGGAAAACGGGTTAGAATCTCTAACTTGCCGCGCCATAGGACAACCTACCGAGGTGACCAGCCATGTTTGTAAAATTTTTTAATATTTTTATTTTTTTTAGATTACTTTCAAATTTTTGTATATATTATGCTTATTATAAATATATATATATATATATATATATTAATAAATAAGTATTTAGAGTATATTTAATTGTCTAAGTATTTTTTAAGTTTCTAATTTATCAATTAATATCTTTAATTGGATAAATAAAAATAATTATTAGATTTACATGTTAAATTACTCTATTATTAAATTAATGTCATGCATCTTGCATGTTATCATGCTAATGACATGATTGCATGATATAAATAAGCCATGCTTAATTGCAAATTTTATGTGCACATCATACACCATAATTGACAACTCTAAGTGCGTGGCACCATGAAACGACATGTAGCAGAACTCATTGACAAGATTGAGAAAGTATGCAATGAAGGGCATCAAACTGAAAGTGTCTCGATGCATATTCCTTCAACCCAAGAACAAAAGGGTCCTTCAAGTGATACAATTGGGCAACGTCGAACCAGGAGACCACTCTCCGTGGATGAGGTAGAAGCTCTTGTGCGCACGGTTGAATTACTTGTAGTTGGGAGAGGTATGATGTTATCAATAATATCAGTATCAATTTACCTGTATGTGGATAACTGACTTTCTAATAACATTTATACCATCAAGAAGGTGGCGCGAGGTTAAGCTACGAGCTTTCTCGGATGCAGACCACATGACTCTTAGAGATCTAAAGGTATGATAGATCTTTGTTTTGTTTTTTTCTTACTACAATTCTTATTAATTCTAATTTGATGTAATTCTAATTTGATATGACGGGATAAATGGAACACATTAGTGCACGTGACAAGAATTCTCCCTGAGCGAAGGAGGGGTGAGCCCATACCTCAGCAGCTCTTTGATACACTCTTAACTGCTCATACTCTTGGATAGAGTCTATATGGATAGAATCTAGAAGACTGTCTGGTTTGTAGTTATATTTGTTAAAATGAAAACAATTTATCTTATTCTAACTTTTGAATAATGATAGTGAAGTATATGTCTTAAAAATTTGTTTGCATTTATAATTAACTATGCAAAAGAATTTATAATTCACCATGCAAAATAATATTGAATACTAACTGTAATTATGATCACGACCTAAAATAATATTTGAATTTCTCGAGGATTTAATGAAATATTAAATTCATTATATATAGAGTTACTTGAATGTGATAAAATGTAGTTCTTATAAATTATGGAGAACTTTGGACGATTACTTGATTGGTCGTCAGCCTGTTCTATCATTGTGAATACATTGACTTATTAATTCATATTCTTTAGTAATTATTCATTGATGCTAAGAGACTAACGGTAACAAGCCGTCTTTGTATTTCTGTTATGACCTTTATCTGAATATGATGTATTTTATGCATATGGTTTTGCAGGTATTTAGATGGAGGTGATATTATTTTTGATATAAGCATTAACGACAAGAAGGTTATGTGAATTTCATGAGCTAACTGAGTGCTTTAAACTTATGAATATTGTGATGTGTAATCAAAACAACTTTTTTTATTAATAGAACCTTTAGTTATGAGAGCTATTGTGAGCAGTGGCGGAGCTTTTACAGGGCAGGGGAGGGCCACGGCCCCCCCAATTTTTCATTTAATTTTTAAAAATTTATATATTGAATTTTTTAATATTTTTATAAAATTTTAAATCAAATATATATATATATATATATATATATATATATATATTAAAAATTATTAAAAATTAAATTATGTATTTTTTATTTCTTTGGTTTAATTATTTTTTAGGTTCTTGATAAACTTGAGAACTTTTGATTGAGTCATGATAAATTTTTGTGATGCAGTGAGTACTAATTAAGTATATGATGTTAACTTTTTTTCTTAATGGGATGATGTGGCTCTTAAGGGGCTGCGTAATTATTATCTTTCCAAGTCACTTTGCTGACTTGTGACCTATATCATTTTATTATTTTAAAATTTTGTAATTTAAAATTTTATAATTTATTATAGTTAGCATTATTATTTTTTGTCTCATGAGCCTTTGTATGTTCACTTTTTATAATGAATTTTCAATTGTAACTTGATTACTAGAGTTTTTTTTCTTAATTATATCTTTGAACTTTTCATTAAATTTTAATAAACTATTTTTGAATTTCAAACTTAAAATAAGAAGGTCAATTGATGAAGAGTAAAAAAATTTATATTTATTTTTTAAAAATAATAAAAGGAAAACTACCCACGAAGATGAAAATGAAAACAAATTCAAATTCTTTACATAAAACAGAATATCGTACTTATAATTCAATTGTTCAATTGGGGGAGTCATTTCTTAAAGTTAAAAAATTACAGGTGATGATGAATTTGATATTAATTCTTTGAAACAATATTATACAGGAAAACATATTCAAATATGAGAATATCCAATAAGTAAAAAGGATGAAATTAGGATAGCGTATCTAAAATGATGTTCATATCAAATACAACTTCAAAATTTTGAATATATTAATTTGGCTCCCCCATAATTATTAGTCAAGATCCGTCACTAATTGTGAGTCTAGGTATCAATCTTATATTTCATAGTTGGAATTAGTGAGAATCAACACAATATCTACTTGTATGCATAGCAAAACTCTAAGGGTTATGTAATTATGAACTGTCGTATTTAATTTTTTTAACTAATTATGATTTTATTTTTAAAATTATCTTAGAAATAGAAATAAAAAAATGGCAGTTAGAGATTATTGAGATACATTATTTTAAATCATATATGAGATGTAATTCTAAAAGAGAGATAGGGAGAGAAAGAAATAGTCATAATATTTAATTGAAAATAAAGGGATAGTAAGTAATTTTTTTGTAATTTTACTCATGAATTTTATTTTATGATATAATAATACATGAAAGATTGAAATTTTCTTAAGCTATGATATTTTCACAAATAAAATTTTAACAATTTTGACAAACTACTTTATTTTTAAAAAGATAAAAAAAAGTACTATTTTATTATTTTATTTTGATTAAAAAATAAAAAAAAATTAATTAATTTAATGTTACATGTAAATACTTTGTCAAGTTTGTAAAAAAAAAAATGTCAAAAATTTATTTTTCATTTTCTTAAAAGGTGTAAGAACAAATTGAAAGACCACAAAACTTTATTTCATACACATATTTATTTTGAATAATGGATATGAAAAGAAATTATTTTTGTCTCATTGTTACCAAAATCAGATAAGTCATAGCTTTTAGAGACTTAGGAAGAACTAGTGGAATTATGAATAATACAAAGAAGAAAAAATTATGGGTGACAACACAGGTTTGTCTAGCCTGTTTTCACTGTCCAACCCAATTTAATCTGTTCTATTCTTCACTTGCCAAAAATTGATTGGACCAAGCTAGTTTGCCAGTGGAAGACGGGTTAGAATCTGCAGCTTGCCGCGCCATAGGACAGGCTAGCGGGATGACCCGCCATTTTTGTAAAAAAAATTAATATTTTTATTTTTTTTAGATTACTTTCAAATTTTTATATATATTATGTTTTTAATATATATATTTATACATATACTAGTAAATAAATATTTAGAGCATATTTAATTGTTTAAGTATTTTTTAAGTTTCTAATTTATCAATTAATATCTTTAATTGGATAAATTAAAATAATTATTAGATTTACATGTTAAATTACTCTATTATTAAATTAATGTCATGCATCTTGCATGTTATCATGTTAATGACATGATTGCATGTTATAAATAAGTCATGCTTAATTGCAAAGCTACTACAATTTTTACGTACCAATTTTCTGTGCACAACATACACCATAATTGGCAACTCTAAGCGGGCGGCATCATGAAACGACATGTAGTAGAACTCATTGAAAAAAGATTGAGAATCTCTGCAATGCAGGGCATAAAACTGAAAGTTTCTCGGTGCATATTCCCACAACCCAAGAACAAGGGGGTCCTTCAAGTCATACAATTGGACAACGTCGAACCAGGAAACCACTCTCCGTGGCTGAGGTAAAAACTCTTGTGCGTACGGTTGAGATAAGTTTTCAAGGTCGAGAAAAATTAGTTAGCCATTGTTTTAGTGACTCAAAATCAGCCACTTAGTCATTAAAAAAATGATAAAAATTAACAAAACAGTGGGACTTTTTGAATTTAAAAAGTGCTATTATTGGTATGATAGAAATATGATAATCATTCTTTCCTCTAGTATTGCCACCGCCAAACACAATGGGATAAGTTTCGAGGCAAAAAAAAAATTACTTTGGTATTCTTGAAGTGACTCAAAAACAACTTAGTCTAAAAAAGGGTTAAAATTAACACAACAGTACGACTTTTTCAATATTAATATTGCTATTATTGGTAATGATGATGCATATGAGTTGTGATGTTGTAAATTTAAGTATATGAAATATATGAATGCGTATTTTGGTTTCTGGATGTTTGAAAATTGAATTGTTGGATGCTAAGAACTGAATTAGAGTACCTAAAATCAGTAGTGTCACATTACTGGTGTAGCGCCTGACAATGCAGAGTGAACCGTCAGACGATAGCAAGAGATAGGGAAGCCTTGTTGTCGTGACGCCCGACGGTGTTGTGGAATCGTTAAGCATGCCATTTCGCCTGGTGGTTTCATTGTGACCAACGACTCCCCTAAATTTTTTTAATTTATTTTTTTTATATATATTATAAAATTATATTTGTATTTTAAAATTTTGTATATATTAATATATTATTTATATTAATCCATGAAAAAAATTCTCCAACTTTTTTTATTTTTTTCTTTCGTTTTTCTCTTTTCATATTTCCATTTCTTTATCACTTTTCCTTTCTATCTTAATTTTCATTCTCAATCTTTTTTAAAATTAAATTGCACCATGATGAAATTGAAAAGTTAAGTAACATTTTGCACCTATCAAGTTCTTTTTATAAATAAGTTCATTTTCTATCTTTTTTTATTTTTTAAGCAATTTGTTTTTTCTTTTTTATGTAATAATGGACGATAATAAATCTATCATCTTCTAAATAGGTAAGGGTAATAATTTTGTATTAGAAAAATTACAATAAACCATAAAATGATTGAATTTTTTTCAAAAGAAAGACTTATGATTAAAAAAAAAGATACATCTACATTAATTAAACTTGAATATATATATATATATATATATATATATATATATATATAATCTAATTTTCGTCATTCCTAAATTTTTTGTACAAATTTCGTTATTAAATATACTTTTTTTCTCTGAATAGTTTTTTTATTTCAAAGGTTCTTTTTCCTTCTATCAATTTTTATTCCAATAGGTTTTTATCTAATAAAGTTTTATCGAGACATTAATTATTTAAACCCATCATTTTGTATTTATACATAAAACTTTTCCTCTTTAAAATGATGTATAATGGAAAACATACATATTTTTTTATTTCTTTTTCTTTTTTATTGTTATCTTTATTTTATAATATTTAATTGAATTTTTGTAATTGTTGGATGAATCACTCGTGGTTTGGTTTCTAATAATTTGGTCAGGTTATTATTAATAGAAAAGAAAAGGTCGTGCATGTTGAGTGTGAGTGTGAGAATCTCTCTCCACGGCTCCCTCTAACTAACTCATTTCATTAGTCATTCCTCTCTCTCTTGACTTTTCATTATTTGGTGACTTTTCATCATTTGGTTTGTTTGTTCAATTCTCTCTGAGAACTCAGAAGAAATTAGGAAAATGAGTTGGGAGACGGTTGATGAGTTCCTGGTGCAGTGCAAGCCATCTAGCGACGCTGCCTACGCCTCATTGCGATCGCTGCTGGAGCGCCTAGATAATCCCGAGACCCGTTCTCAGGCTCGGATCTTTCTTTCCCACCTTCAGAAGCGTTTTCCCACCAAGGACTCCTGCGATCAATGCTTTCAAACCTACCATTTTCGCATCGAAGATGTTTCCTTGGGTCAATACGAGGGTATTTATTTTTACCTTTACCAATTATTACTGTCATTGTTATTGTTATTGATTACTAAACCAATGCGTTGGTTGCATTGCAGGCCACCAAGGCAGAAACAAACTGACTACGATGGTCATTCCTAGCATTTTTCTCCCCGAAGACTGGTCCTTCACTTTTTATGAAGGGATTAATAGACATCCAGACTCCATTTTCAAGGATAGGACTGTTGCCGAGTTAGGTTGCGGAAATGGGTGGATTTCTATTGCCATTGCCGAGAAATGGTTGCCTTCCAAGGTTTCCTTCATCACTTTTCTCATCTCCTAACATTTCCCCCCTCTTCCTGCCTCCATCCCACAACACTTGCCATTAATTTCTGCAGGTCTATGGTCTTGATATCAATCCTAGAGCGGTCAAGATTTCCTGGATAAACTTATATTTGAATGCTTTGGATGAAAATGGCCAGCCCATCTATGACCGGGAGAAGAAAACGTTGCTGGACAGGGTAGAGTTCCACGAATCTGATCTTTTATCATATTGCAGGGAAAACGACATCCAACTTGAAAGAATTGTCGGATGCATACCTCAGGTCATTCCACAACCATTAGCTGTACACGTACATTATATTCATCGTCCAACTTTCATTAAGATGCAACCACCCATCTCTGAATCTTGAGCTGTAAAAGAAAGTTCATGGATGTTTTCTTAAACCCAAATTGCCTCATACTCCAGAGGGTTTTTTTTTTTTTTTCGCGGCAAAATATATTTATAGTATAAGACTTGTGGTGCTCTAGCCCTTCTGCAGAAAATTTACAAGAGATAAACAAAGTTCTTCCCCTACTTTTGAATTTACTTTGTAGGATTTCAAAAACTTTGGGCAAAAGGTGTGATGCAAGACTGATATTTTTAAGCTTACAAGACTAATTTTTTTAATAGATAATGGATTGAACTTCGGATGCTTTTTACCTTTACTTTCGATGTACCAAAGTAATAATCATGGTGTTTGATTTGAAACCTTCGATTCATGGCTTATCTCGTTATTTTACTGTTTTTCTGGAAGCAGATAAAGATGGTTGATAGTTTTATTGAAAGATAAGGTCTTCGATTGTACTGTAGCTTTTTCCAGAACTTTGTAAACTAAATTATTCAATATTTCGCTACTAACAATTGTGCTACTAACAATTGTGACGGTTGGATTCACTTCCTTGAATTTCGATATGAACCTTGATTATGGACCGCTATGAATGATATAGACTTTGGCAACTAGTTCTTTTAGCAGTCATGACTTTAGTCGTGTTAGCATATAATGTTTTCTGTTAAAATCTCTTTTGTTAAGTTATTATTGTAGACTAGTTAGTGTTTCTTATAGGCTGTATTTTTGCGTTTATTGTTTTATGTTTTATCCTTATATAAAGGATACTGTACAAAATGTTGGTCATACAGAAAATATAACATTTTCAATTCCTTTGTCATACACTTTCTCTCTCAGTAGATTAGGTTTCTCAACAAATCGCAATGAATTTAATTTATCCCAGGATGTCTAGGCATCATCATTTGACTAATATTGGTTGACTCCCTGCAGATTCTTAATCCAAACCCAGATGCAATGTCAAAGGTGATAACAGAAAATGCAAGCGAGGAATTCCTTCATTCATTGAGTAATTATTGTGCACTTCAGGTAAATAAGATCCTTTTGTATTGGTCACCTGCTATATACTTGGAATGTCATTCATGTCCTGCATGTCAACATGCGGAACGCCAGATCTGAGCTTCCCCATTCCCAATTTAGAGGGTAAACAGAATAGATTTTTTTTTTTTTTTACATTACTTTCTTTAACTATCTACCTACCTAGATATGATAGTTACCTCAGAGCAACTTTTATGTATATGTTCCAGTGATAGCTGACGTATTAAACTATTCCATTATGTGAAGCTACGAGAATCTCCTTTTTCTTTAGACACCTTTTACTCACAAAAGTTGTCCCTAATTCAACTGACGATAGTGATCTTTTGGAACTTTAGAAATCCTTCGAGTTGATGTACTAGCGGCTTATTTATAACAAGAATGCATCATTCTCACTTTTATTTCGTCTTTTGTTGCGTCTAGGGATTTATGGAGGACCAATTTGGCTTAGGTTTAATTGCTAGAGCAGTTGAAGAGGGAATAGCAGTAATCAAACCAACTGGAATTATGATCTTTAATATGGGGGGCCGCCCAGGTCATGGTGTTTGTGAACGATTGTTTGAGCGTCGGGGTTTTCGCATTACAAAGCTTTGGCAAACTAAAATCATTCAGGTTAGGAACTACTCCTTCTACCCTATAATAATTGCACTTTCAAGTTTCTTCATACGAACAATAATAAATATTTGAGAATTAAGTTGAGCACAATTTAGAAATAAAAATATTATTGTTTCATTGAAAACCGAAAACATCAATCGATTTGAAAATTTTCCATTGCTAAAATTACTTTGAGCCAAACTTTTTATAAAGCTGCAACTAGTCACTTTGAGCGGGATGGGTATATGCTTTACTAGATGTCATTTCTCCAATGGAAGTATTATCTTATTGAGACGTATTGGTAAAGGCTGGTGACACAGATATTGCAGCCTTAGTTGAGATTGAGAAGAACAGTCCACACCGTTTTGAGTTTTTCATGGGACTTTCTGGGGATCAGCCAATTTGCGCACGAACTGCATGGGCTTATGGAAAGTCTGGTGGCAGAATTTCTCATGCTTTATCAGTGTACAGTTGTGAACTTCATCGCCCTAATCAGGTGCGGTACTTCAGGAAAGCTTGCTAATTCACTACAAGAATATTTATTGCCCTGGAGGAAATTTGAAGCACAATGCCATTTGTATACTGACAGGTTAAGGTTATTTTTGATTTTCTAAAACATGGATTTCAAGAGATCAGCAGCTCCTTAGATTTGTCATTTGGGGAAGATTCTGTTGCTGATGAGAAGATTCCATTCCTCGCTTATCTTGCAAGCACACTAAAAAGTAATTCTTATTTTCCGTATGAGCCACCTGCCGGAAGCATACATTTCCGCAATCTCATCGCTGGGTTTTTGAAGACTTATCACCATATTCCACTCACTGCCGAAGTAAGAATAGAGTGCTATTTTAATCATATAGGCTTACTGCTGCATGCATATACATTGCCACATTTAGTCTGAGATGATGCCTCATTAGATTACAACTGTATACTAACCTCTATTGTTATTTGTAGATATCTCGTCTCTGTAATGAAAAGTAAAAAAAAAAAAAATGCAGTACTCTGCATAAGCTGTTCAGTTTTTTTGATCACATGTGCACCCTTATACTTGAGTCTGTAATTGGGAACTGCGTGTCCTACAGTATATATGTTTGGTCCGTAGAATGAAGTACAGTATTGTTTATTAAAAATAAAAATGTAATACAATATTGACTTCTTTTTCAATCTTGTGCAAGAATGTTGTCATTTTTCCTTCAAGGACTGCAGCAATTGAGAATGCTCTTCGCTTGTTCTCACCTCGCCTTGCAGTTGTCGATGAACATCTGACCCGGCATTTACCAAGGCTGTGGTTAACATCTTCGGCACTTGAGGTATGGAATAGACATGCCTTAGTATTTTTGAACTTGATTGACATTTTGTTCTGTATTATTATCCCAATGTGTTGAAATACAATTATGTGAACCGTTGTTGTCCTTGCTGTGAAAATTTTTCTAAATCAAGAATCGTTTCTAGAAAAAGTTCCTTTGTCGAGGAACACGTCTTTGAAAGAAATGCAACCCCATGCATGTTTGACTTTTCCGTGAAATTTTGTCCTGATTAGAATAACTTCTTAAAAGGCGCCCCTTGCGGAAGGGGGGCATTGGCTTGTTTGAGTGGGAAAATCTTTTCGTTGGCAATATAGTCCATGTATCCACATACGGATCCAAATTGTGCCATTGTTCCATTTAGACCGATTGTCAGAAGGATAGCTTTGACAGATGTATTGTAAGCTATAATTCTGACATCTGTAGCCGCTTTATACATATTTTTCTTCTATCAGAATAAATTAACTTGCTGCCATTTAAGCAATTTTAGGTGATGATCTAATATTTTCTGAATTATTGAGGGTTCGTTACATCTCATTATTCACCTTTTTTTAAAGTAGAGTAGGATTTGTTGTATTCAGCTGTATTACTTGATGTTATTTGACTGTCTTCGAGACTCATGCCCTTCCTTTTCTTTGTTGTAACTTTAAAACTCTAATGTGATCTTGAAAGACATGGATCCAGTTGTAAAACTTTTTACTATTAGTAGTGTGAGCTTCTAAAACCTTGAGGATTCCTTACACTGAAAATATGTCAAATGATTTTTTTATTTTCATCGATTGATAAGGATTTGGTTTAATTATTGCATTTTTTTCATGACAATTTTTATCTTTCTGGTAGAGCACAGGAGCTATGGACTCTTCAGATGATACCATTATGGTAATTGAAGCTCCCCGGCAATCGGACTTAATGATAGAACTAATAAAGAAGTTGAAGCCTAAAGTGGTGGTGACTGGGATTGCTCATTTTGAGGCTGTTACTAGTTCAGCTTTTGTGCACCTTTTAGATACAACACGAGACATTGGATCTCGTCTTTTCTTGGACATATCAGATCACTTTGAGCTATCCAGCATTCCTGGATCGAATGGGGTCCTGAAGTATCTTTCAGGAACTCCTCTGCCCTCTCATGCAGCAATTATATGTGGGCTAGTAAAGAATAAGGTAATATTCCCTATTCCCTGTTAACTTGGCTCACTTGGTCCAATTGGTAGACTTGTGTTTTGGCTTGACATCATCGATTTCTTATTGATAGCACCGACATAAGTTCATGTTTTACAGGTTTATCCTGATTTAGAAGTAGCTTTCGTCATTTCAGAAGAAGAATCCCTCTTTAACGCCCTGTCCAAAACCGTTGAATTACTGGAGGGCAATACTGCATTAATTAGTCAGTACTATTATGGCTGTATCTTTCACGAGCTTCTTGCTTTTCAGCTTGCTGGCCGGCATGCACCTGCTGAGGTCCGTCTCTTCTTTTTTACTTGTCTGTAAGTTTAAAAGTTGAGGTTGCTTTGTCTCTTCCTGCATTCAAACTGAAAATTGTGTTTTGAGTCTATTACGAATATCAGTGTCTGAATTTAACTGATGGAAGACCAAACATACTGTTATAATGCTAATGTCTGCTTCAACACGAAAAAAGGACAACCCAGATTCCATACCAAACTAATTTCATTCTCCAAGACATTAGAAATTTCTGGATACTTGAGCCAAACCTTATCTGCAGCATACATGATATGTGTTGATGCTTTGCTAATGACTTTCTTAAAATTGATTATTGTGTCAGAGCAATGTGTTAGGTTGACGTCACAAAGCAGAATATTCCTCTTTAAACATTCTTGTTCTTTGTGTTTTTGAAAACTGTTATTTGCAAGTTCCTTGTCGCTTATAAGGAGAGTATACGTTGAAAATCAATGCTAATATATTTCTTCTATATTCATGACTTGCAGTTGTCAGTTCATAAATTAGTCAATTCCCATATTTAGTTTTCTTATCCCATCAACACTAACTGCTGTCCTTTTCAGAGAAACTGTGAGAATGTCAAGTCAGTTGATATGATAGGATTTGCTAGATCAGCCTCGTTGGTCCTTAAAAACGATGAGTTATCTATTGATGGGGTAGAGAATGGGTCCCTGATTCACATGGACGTCGATCAAATCTTCTTGCCTGTTCCATCTCCTGTTAAGGCAGCTATTTTTGAAAGTTTTGCTAGACAAAACATGTCTGAGTCTGAAATTGATGTAACATCAAGCATCAAAAGATTTGTCAAGAGCAGCTATGGTTTTCCAACAGATAACGGCACCGAGTTTATATACGCCGACAGTTCGAAAGCCCTTTTCAACAAGCTGGTCCTCTGCTGCATCAACGAAGGTGGCACCCTCTGTTTTCCAGCTGGTTCAAATGGAAATTATGTTTCTTCTGCAAGATTTTTGAAAGCTGACATAGTGACAGCACCTACAGATGTCAAAGTAGGTTTTAAGTTCACTGAAAAGACACTCACCGGAGTCCTTGGGACCGTGAAAAACCCATGGGTGTATATTTCCGGTCCTACAGTCAATCCAACTGGCTTGATTTATAGCAACAATGAGATGGTAGAAATTTTAAGCACCTGTGCTAGATTTGGCGCAAGAGTTATAATTGATACTGCAGCCTCTGGTTTGGAATTTGACTGTGAAGGTTGGGGTGGCTGGGATATAGAGGGGTGTTTGTCTAAGCTGGATTCTTCAATCAAGCCATCGTTTTGTGTGTCTCTTCTTGGAGGACTGTCTCTGAAGATGCTAAATGGTGTTCTCAGATTTGGCTTTCTTATTCTAAATCAGCCTGTTTTGGTTGACACATTTTACAGTTATCCAGGATTAAGCAAACCTCATACTACTGTTAGATACGCTACAAAAAAATTGCTGGAGCTTAGAGAGCAAAAACCATCAAATCTATCAGATGCTGTTGTTGAACACACCGAGATATTGAGAACTAGATCCAAGCTCTTGAAACAGGTAATATAGGAATGCGAACTTTTTTTTGCTTGAATTTTATGATCTGTTTCTTCAAGTGATTGTGATCCTCTTTTTTTGTTCAAAGATTGCTAAATATGTTATTGGCGGTTATTACCCTAGGTTCTTGAGGAAAGTGGGTGGGATGTGCTTGAATCATGTGCTGGTGTGTCTGTTGTGGCTAAGCCCTCTGCCTATCTCAACAAGAATATTAAGCTGAAACTTTCACCAAAAGGCGAAGCAGACCATGGAAGTGCCACTGAGGAAGTAAAACTCGACGACTGTAATATTAGGACTGTCATTCTCAAAGCCACTGGATTATGCATCAATAGCGGGTCATGGACTGGAATTCCTGGATACTGTCGGTTCAATATTGCGCTTGAAGAAAATGATTTCAAAAAAGCTTTGGACTGCATTCTAAAATTTAGAGAAGTCGCGCTGGGTTAAAACTTCTGTCATTGGTACACGTTATTAAATATTCGGCCTCGGTTCACGTCATTCTTTTTGTCTTTCAGTTTCACTTTTCTGAGGGTAAGTTTTTTATTCCTTGTATTTTTCACGGTCTAACATGATTGATCTTTCATTGTCCGCTGTAATGTTTGCAATGTAAACTTTCTCAGTTCAAGTTATGATGATGGGATTATTTTCTTTACAGTGCCCCGTTTTTAACAACCATCCATGTTGAACAACCAAATTCCCAATTAAATTAAACTCACCAAGACATCACCTTTGAATTTAACTGAAGTTTAAATAGTTTGAACAATAATAACTTATTCCAGCGCCCTCATGAATGTTCGGCCTTTCACGGTTCGTTCCGTGCAAATTCACGTGAGTTCTCCTTATTGGACTCGATACAAATCAGTGATCTAGTTTATATTTAGTATAAATAAATTATATTTTCTATTTCCGCGAGAAAAATAAGTCATTGTAATGATGAACAATAAATTAAGTGTTAAATATTTATTTTATTTTTTAGAATAACACAAAAAGTGAGACCAAACTTTCCTTGCATGTATGAGATGATTTCAAAGACAAACATAATATGCATTAATATTATTTTTATCATTCTATTTTACATATAAATAATTGAAATAAAGAATATTAAAATAATCAATAAAATAATTTTTTTATTTAAATTTAAAATTCTTTAAGGTAATTTATTTTACATATTACTATTTTATTATTGTAAAATAACTAATTTTGTAAAAATGCATGTGAAATGTAACTTATATTTTTAAAAATTATTTGTACATCAAATCATTTTTAAAAATTTATTTTATTAATTATTATCTAATATAACATACAAAAAAATTATTTTATCCATCAATATTTTTACTCATTTTCTTTCACTTTTTGTAACATCGCTCTCCTCTTTTTCCTTTTCTTTCCTTTTACTTTTTTCCTTTCATTATAATTAGGAATGAGAAGGAATTATAGTTTATCTTGTTTTGACACGTCTTATTATTGGCTCACCACCAAAAATGAGATGGAACCTTTCTTAAAAAAATATTGGATTAAATTTATTTTTTTCTTAAATTTTATAATTAATTTATTTTAAAATTTTAGATCAATTTAGTTTTTTTATCCCATCAACACTATATATATATATGGACAAAATTTTACGAATTTTATTTTTTAGTCATTTTTTTATCATTTTTTTATATCACCATTTTTTTTAATTTAAAATAACTATCTATAATAAAAAAGTTTTCCTACAAAATTATAAAAATAACTGAATTTATTTTTATCTATTAGTAAAGGAAATTCTTTATTTTGATTTACATATTTTTTTCTAATTTTATCCTTTAACTAATAACTTTTTTAAACATTTTGATTTAAATTAAAATAATTATCTTATTATTTTACTCTATTAAGTTTCTGTTTATTTAAATTTGACCATATTTTAAAACTAAATTAACTATTTACAATAAAAAAAAAGGACAAACATGTTTCCATTAGTTATATATAATATCAATTCTTTTATTTTCTCTTTTCGCTGTTAAAATGTTTACTATTATATTAACATTCTCTTATTTTAAACTATATATTTGATTTAATATATTATTTTTATCTTCTCTCCTTAATATATCTGTAAAGTCAACCTACATAATGTCACACATAATATTACAGGAGAAATTAATTATTATCTAAATGAGGGAGTTGAGAAAAATCCATCGAAGAATAAAAATAATAATACCATCCTCTGGAGTAAAGGCACTTATTTTATTAATGAAATAACATCTGCATTCTTTATTTTATTTAAATTTATTCTTATATTAAAATTATATAATAAATTTAATCATATATTCTATACTTATTTATTTTATTTTTATATTAAAATATTTATATTTGTAAGATAATTTATGGGATTAAACATTTATTTATTTTTAGTAAAAAGTGAAATTAATTTCTCATTTAAATTTTAAACTAATTTATTTTGTAATTTTTAAAAATATGTTTCATAATATTAAAGAAAAAAATCATATTTAATCATAATTTATACTGTAATAACAATATAATTTACTTTTTACATATTTTCAATATATAATTAATTATTTTATTTATTTATGAAAAATATTTTTTATATTTGAACAAAAACGACCCGTTCCCAATTCCTCTCTCTCTCACACACACCTTCTAGTCTCAGTCAGGTTCAGGGCTAAGGTTCGTTTGGTTCTCTTTCTTAAATATATATTATTGGCTCACAAAAATGCATTATTCTTTCTTTCTTTTTTTCTAAAGAAGCCCTTGACTCCTCAATCTCAAAGCGCCCTTCAGAGTGTTTAGCCGATAAAGACTGACATAAAGCATCCATCCCCTCTTCCTGTGTCATTTTTTGTGGTCGGGATGGACCAAAACGAATCCCTAACCCTGACCGCTGAAGCAGAGCTCATGCAAGACCAAGCTATAGCTGATTCCAACGAGAAGATGGAGGAAAACCAACCTCTGACCGCAGAAGACGAGCGCCACAAAGACAAATCCATGTCTGATTCCGACGATTCTGATTCAGAGGACGAAGCTCAGCAGAACCTCTTACTAGAATCTCTCCAGACCGAGCTTGCTGCTAACCCCTCTAATTATGATGCTCATTTACAAGTATTTTCTTTCTTCGTCAACTCAACTCTATTCTATTATTTCCTTTTTTCTTCTTAAGTTTATTTCAAACTATTTTTGTTTTGTTCAGTATATAACGCTTCTGAGGAGAACCGGTGATGTTGATAAACTGATAAGAGCCAGGGAAGCTATGAGTGAAATCTTTCCATTGAGCCCTGCAATGTGGCACCAATGGATCAAAGATGAGCTTTCTCTCAGCACTGCTTCTCGGTCCTTTTCTCTTCCTTCGACTCCATTTATATTGATTTTCTTTCCTCCCTCCTGTTAGGGTTTATTGACGTACTTTTTGTTACACTCCCCTTTTACCATGCAGGCCCGAGACTTTCTCTAGAATTCTGAAGCTTTACCAACGGGGGGTGTTTGATTATCTGGTTGGTTATTATATTTCAATATGCTGCCTGCTTTAGATAACTAATCTCTGCTTGAGCAATTCATTTGTTTGCCTTTTCCTAGTTAAGAGGAGTACTTCTTCAAAACTGTAGCTCCTTTCTAGGATACTTAAGGATATAGATATTGTCTGAGAATGGAAAGACACTTGTTTTCTTTCAACATTTATAATTAAATTATATTACTTTAAAGGTTTTTCTCAACTGTTGCTTTATGCTCTGATGTTTCAGTCTATCTCTCTTTGGTGTGACTACATTAATTTTGTCCAAGAGTTTGATCCAATGGTACGCCAATGTACACCAGCTGGTATTTCCAAGACGAGGGATATGTTTGAGAGTGCCCTTACTGCAGCTGGTTTGCATGTTGCTGAAGGCAGTAAAATATGGGAAGCCTACAGGCAATATGAGCAGGCTATACTTTTAACCACCGATGATACTGATGCACAGGTCTGAACATTTTCAATTTTACCATAGTTCTATGTTGATGGTACTAGACAACATGCTAGTTTTAGTTTAGCTACATGTGAATGTTTTATGTTAATGCATGTTTTATTTTGTGCCCCAAGTATTGCATTAGTCAAGTACTTTTGTACACAATTATTTGTCAGAAGAAAGTTTTAAATTTTTTTCATTGTTTAGAAACCAGAGGTTTTACTTTGATGATAATATTTAGGGCATAGCAACATAGGTGCAGATAAAATTAGTTTTGTTCTGGAGTTAGAGCCTCGAATGCACAAATATGGACTGAGGTAATTATGAAAATTCAATTGATAGCATATTTTAATTTTGGTTTGTTGAAGTGATTTAAAGGACAAAGGAGATTCTGCTGTCAAAGAAAAATTTGATTTGAGATTAACTTTTGCTATTTACCACAAATTTTTTGTTCGGCTTTTTAACTTGGCAGATACAGTTGAGTACAGAATAGTAAAGATTGAAGTGTGGGGAAAGAGTGGTATTGCTGAGGTGGTGCCTTGAATGCACAAAATGGCCTTGGCTAAATGTGAAGATTCAATTGAGAGAGTAATTTAATTTGTCTCTTGAAGTCCTAGAAAGAGTTATAGAACAAAGAAAATCCAACAGCAGCCAAAGAAAAACCTGATTTGGAGATTAAATTTTAACATTTAAAAAAGAATTTGGCTTTTGGTGGCAGGCATCGTAGGTTGTTGTTTTAGTGGTACATTAAGTTTTCTTCTGCTTTTACAGGCCAAAGAAAAGCAAGTTCAACGCATTCGTAGTTTATTTCACCGCCAGTTGTCTGTTCCCCTTGCTGACATGAGTTCAACACTTGCTGCCTATAAGGCTTGGGAGGCCGAACAGAGAAATATTGAAGATGTTGAAACCATTGACTTGGTTGATATTTATCCTCATGTTGCGTCTTCATACCAGAAGGCCTTGGAGATGTACAATGTTCGTTTTCATCATGAAGAACAAATTTTGAGCCTAAATGTTTCTGATTCAGAAAAACTACAACACTACATGGTATGTTTCCAAGTCAAAACATGACTATTTACTTGTTAGAGGTAGAATCCTAGAATTGTATTCATTGTTCTTTAGCATGTGTAACCTATTTTAATAAGAGATTTGTATTGCAGAACTATTTGAAATTTGAGCAATCTTATGGAATGCCAGCCAGAATTCAAGTTCTATATGAACGAGCTATTACTGACTTTCCCATATCACCTGATCTTTGGCTTGATTATACTCGCTATTTGGACAACACTTTGAAGGTTTTAAAATTTCCCTTCTTCATACTATCTTTGTCACATTTTATGGTAAATAATACCCCTGAATGTCTTCAAACAAAGCAAATTGCATCATGTGATCTATGAGACAACCCCACGTAGTGGAATATGGATTTTGTTGGTCTATTATCTTTTTCACTTCACATAATCCATTTCCCATGTCCGTTTTCTAATTTGGAGTTTCTCCCGCTTGCTTCTTTTCTAGGTTGGTAATATTGTCAGCAATGTTTATTGTAGGGCAACTAAGAACTGCCCTTGGGTTGGAGAACTTTGGATTCGATATATGCTTTCCTTGGAGCGTGGTCATACTTCTGAGAAAGACTTGTCTGAAGTATGCTCTTGATGTAAATTAAATATTTGAAATCGAATTCATATTTCATATTTCTTTGAACCTCAATAGGTTGAATGGATTATTAATGAGTAAATAATATTGTTTCTGGTTTATTAAGGACTAAGGCAAGTTCTTGGTAAAAAATATGCTCTTGTCTTTCTAATACTTCCTCATTGATTTGAATGTTATTCTATTTCAATATTCTAATGATTACAAAACTGACATATATGACCTTTGGTTTTTGTTCTGATATATATGTGTATAGATTCTTTCAGTGTATAGTTATATCTCAAAAAGTTAATTTTTTATCAAGAAAAGGCAGAGCAGTGTGTGATATAATCCATCTGGGCATCTTATGTTGTCTAATTACAAGGCTGTGGAGTTAACTTGTCCATAATCTGCTTCTTTAGATTTCTCCTTGAATGTTAAACTGTTTACTTTAAACTTTTTTCAATGGTGGAGGTTGATGTTCCTTCATTTTTATACATAATATTGATTGTGAGCCTTCATTAGTATAGCTATTGCCATATGGTCAATCTGGGAAATGGCCCAAGATTGAATTGGTGGATGGCACTGAGACTGCTTTCATATTAATTCTTTCAAGTAAATTTTTTGTTGTTCTTGAATTGCTCAACAGTTCCCTTTCTTTGAAATAGCTTGTTTGGAGTTCTGGGTGAACATTGAGTTCGCTCCTACAGTCTTCAATTGTTTAAGCATGTCCATGTTAGATATGGTACTGGTAGAGATGCTGAAAAAAGGATATAACAGTGTTGCAACTTATAGTTCTTTGGTGTTGGTTGGTCACGAATGCCAGAGCCTGGTGGTTGTTGGTTTGGTTATCTAGTTCACTTGAGATCAAGGAACTTACCTATATTCTGTGGTGTTCTGCTCATTATCATTTTGAAGAGGGTGTTATTGTTGGATTGATTGGCAAAGATTGCCATGCTTTGTAGAGCTTTTTGTTACGGTGGAGGACAATTGGCAGAAGAATGCGGTTAGGCATAGCAAATGTGTAGTTCAATTTCCCTTACGGTTTAGGGACAATTAATAATAATATAAGTGTAGTGGGAAGTGTGTGATATTGTGGTTAACTCCTTTTTCTACTGTGAACTCCTGATTCTCGCCGTTGCTTTGTTTGTATATCTTCCATATTATAATAATAATTCCTGTGCTCAGTATTGTATTTTCTGAATTTGGTACGATTTCTCACACCAGACTTATAAAAGTCATTACTCTTTTCTTGTTTTAATTTTTTTCCTTTTATTCCTGATCTTGTTTTTTGTTTGCTTAGAATATCTTCTCCTTTTGAATATGTACTCTCTCAGTAAATTCTTTGATTATAGAAAAAGTATGGTAGAGTTTTTTTATATTTGCTTGAGTTATTTAGGAAATTTTGCCAATGTTTTCAGATCTTTGAGAAGTCCGTGCAATGTACCTTTTCAACTATTGATGAGGTATTTCCAATACTCGATTTAGATTTGTTGCATCTTTTTCCAGAGTGCTTGTAATGTTATCGTTTTCTAATTCCATCTCCCACTTCCCTTAACTTTAAACATATTGCATATTTACAAACTTCTTTTTTATAATTTTTTTTCAGTATCTTGACTTGTTTCTTACTCGGGTAGATGGCTTAAGGCGAAGAATGACATCCAGCAGTGAAGAGGATTTGGAATATAAAATAATTAGGGAGACCTTTCAGGTTGGTTACATTTATTTCCAGTAAATCTATGTTGGAGTTGCATTTGATAGACAGGGAAACTATGATTGCCATGTTTGGTTTACTTTTTAAAATAAAACATTTCCAGGAAACAAATTATTTTTTGACAAGTCTCTCACGAAAATATTCCCATGAGGGATTGTGGGAATCTAATTTTCCTACTTGAAATTGAAAATTTTAATGACAACGCAATCTTGGTTTTATTAAAGCATGTAATATAACAATAAATTAAAAGTTTTTATAAAAGTAATATATTACCTTTCTTTCCTTTCCAGAAAACTTATATTAATATTTCCAGGATTATTTTTGACTAACCAAACAAGATTTAGTCATAATTCCAGGATTCATGATTCCCATATATGAAAAAATTTATCTTCTATCAAATGCCCCTTTGTCTTTTCTCCAGCATAAAATTAAGTGTGTAATGTGTTGCTACACCAGTTTGCACCAACTAATCAACTCGCCACTTTTGTGTTATATCCTAACTCTTTACTATTTTAGCGAGCATCAGATTGTCTGTCACCACACTTGAAGAACACAGAAGGTTTACTACATTTATACATGTATTGGGCTCGTTTAGAAACAAAACTTGGGAAAGATGTAACCGCAGCTCGGGGAGTGTGGGAGAATTGTCTTAAGATATGGTTTGATGACTTTTATTTGATTGATTTTAAATCAAATACTTTGTTTTGGTCTTTTTCATTAAATTAATTATAAACTACTTTTGTCTTTTGTAGTGGTTCAATGTTAGAGTCATGGACTGGTTATATAGCAATGGAAGTGGAACTGGGTCACATAAATGAAGCAAGGTCCATATACAAGAGATGCTACAGTAAAAGACTTTCTGGGACTGGTTCAGAGGTACAATAAGCTTTATGTTATTTCATGAAAATATTGAAACTATTTTAGTTGTAGTTAAAGTTGATTTGGTAGTTGCCTTGCTTAAAAAGTTTGGTTGGGTGGAAGTGTTGGGTTTTTAATAAACTTAAATGTATTAGTCATTATGGGTAACTAGTCGTTGTAAGAAATTAGTCGTTGTGGGTAGTTAATGCACTAGCCGTTGGAGTATAGGTAGTTAATAAGTTAGCCGTTTATAGCCGTTGAGAGTACAACGGTCAGGAAATGTGGGTCTATAAATTGTATTATGTATTGTATGAATGAACAACACAAAAGGTGAATAAAGTTTTTTCACAAGATTATAGTGTTTGTTGTCTACAAAGTAGTATCAGAGCCAGTTAGCTTGAGTGTTTGAGAAGAAAAATAGAGAGCTAGAGAGCTTGAGTGTTTGAAAAAAGAGAGGTAAGTGTTTGAGAAAAAAAAAAAAAGAGTGCGATGTGCCAGTCTTACAAACAGTGTTTCCCTGCCCAAGTTGACAAAGGCTGTCAACTATGACAATTGGAGTCTAAAAATGAAGGCTCTTCTTGGCTCACAAAAATTGGTAGGTGGTTGAAGATGGTTTCGATGAACCAGCCAACACTACAGGTTGGTCAAATGCCCAGTTGAAAGTGCTGAAAGAAGCACGTGTGAAGGACAAGGCAGCTTTGTACATTCTGTACCAAGTTGTGGACGAGTTCGGCTTTGAAAAGATTGCAAGTGCTAAATCTTCAAAAGAAGCGTGGGACATATTGGAGAAGGCGTATAAGGGAGATGACCGAGTGAAGCAGGTGCAGCTTTAAACACTTAGGGGTGAGTTAGAGAGCATGGGGATGAAAGAGACCAAAGGAGTAGCGAGTACATTACTCGAGTTGAAACTGTAGCGAACCAACTTGCTAGAAACGGAGAGACGTTACCTGCTAGTCGAGTTGTGGAGAAGATCTTGAGGTCATTGACAAACAACTTCGAGAATGTGATGTGCGCGATTGAGGAGTCCAAGGACCTATCAAAGCTCACGGTTGAAGAGCTTGTAGGATCTCTTGAAGCACACGAACAACGAAAGAAGAAGTGGGAGCCACTTGTCAATTACTCCAAACGAAGATGTCAATTAAAGATGAGAAAGCTCAGAACACTCAAGGTAGAGGACGATACCGAGGAGGTATAAGAAGCGGTCCTGGTGGTAGAAGCCGAGGACAAGAAGAGAAAGAACAATTCGTTCAACAAAATTGGCACGAAAGAGAACGAGGTCCATGGAGAGGAGGTCAATCAAGCAACTCAAATGTTGAGTGCTTCAAGTGTGGCAAGTATGGTCATTATGCACATGAGTGCTACTCGGGCAAGTGTTTCAGTTGTGGTAAGTCCGGACATTTTGCCAAAGATTGTAGATCTGAAAGTAGAAAGGAAGAGACGATCAACCTTACAAAAGGTGTTGAAGAAGAAGCGACATTGTTGAAGATGGCGTGTAGCTCGGGAGCCGAGCATAAGCAAGTGGTGAACTTGGCAAGAAGACCGAGTAGCATGGAGAATTCAGCAAGAAGGCTCAGTATAGTTGATAAATCGACAAGACAGTCAAGTAGTGTGGATAGCTCGGTATGACTACTGAGTAGGTTGCATAGGATGGTGAGACATGCAGATAGCCCACACAGTGTGGTGGAGCATGTAGATACCTTGGACACCATGGTGGAGCATGAGGCCAACTCAGTTAACTTGGTGGAACGCCTACATAGCTCGGATAAGTTGGTGGAGCAAGTGGATTACTCAGATAGCTTGATGGAGCATGTGAAAAGCTTGAGTAGCTCAAAATTTGAAGAAGAGCTTCTAATCCAAAGGTTAGAGATTGCAAAAAGAGAGAGTATTGAAAAGGAGGTTAGAACAATTTAATTCTACAAGCAAGCTTAGAGAAAAGGAAACATGCTTTGCAAAAGCGGTGCTTGGAATTTGAAGATGTTTCAAGTTTGCAAGAACAGTTACAAGTTAAGAAGGACCTGAGAGCTGCATTGGAGGTGCAAGATGAGAAGTGGCGACTTGAAATGAATGAGGAGATTGAGCACAACAATACGTGGGTGTGGTCTGATCTTTCAAAAGGAAGTCAGCCTATTGACAAGAACTCAGTTAACGACAAGTCGGTCAAAGAGAAGAACAAGTTTGCTAATAAGAATGCAAAAACTGAGAGAGCAGAGAACAAGTTAGCCACAGGGAAAGCGAAGTATAGGTCGACGACCATAGATAAAGTGAAAGGGAAGTCAGTCATGAAGAAAGCGAAGAACTTAACTATTTATGAAAGGGACAAACACAATGTGAGACGAGTTATAGTACGTTGGATTTCATGATGAATAATAAAAGAACAAAGATGGAGAATAAAAGAAGCATTTAAGTTTACTGGGGAGTTTTGTTGGGTTTTTAATAAACTTAAATGTATTAAGTGGAGCAAAATCGAAGAGGGAGAAGAAGATCGTAAACTTGTACAATCTTACACTTTTGATCATGATTTTTAGTACCATGGAAGGCTGTCATGCAGTTCCATGCAATACACTCGGCTAACAAAATATATATTTGAACTCTTATCAGAACTATCTAGTATCATTAATCTCTTAATAACAGAAACTTTCTCTAAGCTTGAAGGAGGGAGAATAAATAAAGGGAAAAGAACATAAACCGAGTGAAAATAAGAGTGGTATGGTTTGATTGAAACAGTGGAAATAGAGGGAAATTAAAAGATAAAATTATTGTTTTGCCCTTATATTGTTATTGTTATTTAAACAGTAAACATCCCCTTTGACATGCACCTTGCTACCACCATTACATCCAAGTACCTCATGGGTGTCCTGGTCCAAGTACCTTTGACATTCATACCCTGCCTGAATCTGGTAGCACATCGCAAACTGCAGCAATGATTCATGAGACATGAATGGATTTTATCCGCCTTGTGGTGGTAGCTTCAAGCACTGTTATAGTGCATCAAGGGTGACATTGCTCTCTGTGGTAGTGGTCGAAGTTGTAGTCGTTGATTCCTGCAACCATGATTCCGAACAATCCCCGTCTATCTTCCTTCGCCTTCACTCACTAAGGGGTTTTTGTTTCACATGATTTTCATTCCCATGACTGCCACGGTGATCATAGATATTCCCATGCATATTAGGAGGTTTTGGAAATATATTATTGGGTGTGTTTATTCCCAGAAAAGTTACGCTTTGTTTTAAGTGGTTTCTATTCCAAGAGGGGTGGGTATCTCATTCCCGTGAGAATAAAAGTTATTGTCTACTTTAACTTTCTATTTCCACTACATTCTTCTCTACCCTTTATTACTTTTATTTTTTAATTAGATAATTTTTTTCTGTAAAATTACTAAATACTAACCAAAAATTTCTTGGGTATAATATTCTGGGGAATATGAATCTTGGGAATGCAAAATTATGTTAAATTAATGCTCCCTAGCATATATTTCCTTTTTATTTTATTGACTGTTTGATGCTATTTTCTTTATTACCTTAGTTATCAATAGTGTTTGTCACAGCCACTATCGCATCATTGCATCACATGAGAGGCACAATGGAATATCTATTGCCCCTTCTTAGCCTACATTTAATCTATTTTGACAATCTTTCTAGGGAATATGTACATAATATTTCCCCCATGAACAAGGAGGTTGTTTTTGCAACTGGAACCCATGATCACATTGTCACAAGCAGCAGCCATATTGTACCAAGGCTGATGCTCAAATAATGGTAGATAGTTTGAGGGAAAATGCAGCAGTATAGTCAATTAAAATAGGAATAAAACTATTGATTAAATGATCATATCGTTGTGCTCAAGCTTCCAAGGTAGTCATAGTACTTCCATTTTATATTTTTTCATTGAGACGACTATTAATGTGTTAGCAACATGTGTGGGTGATTTTACTTGTCACGCAATACTTTTTGAATTAGATTATACTTTCTGTTTCTAAATAACAGAATAATTCAGGACATATGCCATTCGTGGTTACGCTTTGAGAGGGAATTTGGCACGTTGGAAGATTTTGATCTTGCATTTCTCAAGGTACGCATTTCTTTTTAAATTCATTTTCATTATTTCTGAACTCTCCATTATATTTATTCTTGTAAAATATCTTTTGGATATAAGAGTAACCTCTACCAAATAGCCCAAGCTTTTAGAAGATATTGTGCGCAACTACTGTATTGCATGTATCGAGGTGTAGGGCCTGACCTGTCTTGTTTACTAAGGTCAGGCTAAATCTTTCTGAAAAACCTATTGATAAAAGCCAAGCTTAGGCCATAAAAAATGTCTACTAGGCCTGTCCATTTATTTTGTGGACTTTTGTCCCTTATGGATGTGTTCTCTAGTTATTCTGTGGATGAGTATTGACTTATTAAAAATAGTTTGGTTACCTCATTTGATGGGCAATGTCTGTTTATATTTCTATTTCTAATTAATAGTGGTTCTGAGTCTTCAGATATTATTTTGTGGCAATGATCTCTTAATAAATTTTAATTATTTAGTTTGTGCAGAGGACCACTTCCCACTTATTGTTCATTTTTTATGTTAATATTAGTCTTTACAAAAATTGAAATAATTTAGGTGATAAAGAATGTCTGCATGCCTTTTATAGAGTTGGCCAGGACAAACTTTAAGCAGGTTAGATCAAGACTTAAAAAAATAGCCTGTAATAAGTGAATAGGTAAGGGGCGCAGGCTAAGTAATTATGGTGTTGGCCAAGATGAGGCCCATCAAATCCTGGCCTGACCTGGCTTGTTTCCACCCCTAATTGCATGTCAGGTGAGAACTGCCACGCCGAACCCTCTGCAACCTCCATTGTGTCACCATTAACTTTTCATTTCCTATCATAGAAGTTTCAGTTTGAGAGGCTGCGCTAGCTAATATGGGTCATTAGGGTTCTATGTTGATGCTTCTGTTCTGTTTCCTTATTTGTTACGTCTAAGGCCTCAATTTGAGTAAAATATTTTTATCATATTACATGGGTCACATTTTACTTCTAACTAACTGTGAACAATTGTTTACTGGATAATCTATAACAATATATAGTGGCGACTCTCACCATTAAGTGTACATGATTTTTTCTAAATTACCACATATAAGACACATAATCGCTATTTTTTCCTGCAGCCGCTCCATTCAACTTTTATTTTCAACATCTCTTAGATTGAATAAACAGGGAAGACAATGTAGTATATATTTTAAAGAATTCGTTTGTTTATAACTTATTAATTGCAATATTTGATAATGGCTTATATTATTTTTTAAAATTTTAAAAAATGCAAACACAAGCAATCATATAATTAGTAGTAACAATTGCTCATAATAATAACTAATAACATTAAAAAAATATATAAAAATTATTTAAATCATTACATAAGCAAAAACTAAATTAAACATAAGGTATAATATGTTCCCATTTGTTAAATGTTTCTTTGTGTTCTCTATACATATGTTTGTAATCTTTTGTCTTACACACACATGTGTGCCTGCATGTATGTATGCTATGTTTTTTTATTGAACATGAATCTTATTAATTATACAATTTGACTCATGATTCAGAAAATTGGCTTTGTGATTCATGAATTGTATCCCTATTCAACTACCTTGAATGTGTGTTATACCCACACGCATGATGTTTATTTATAATCAAGATAGGAAACAATTAAGGATACGAAGAATAAATCAATACCTGACTTTTAGCAATTGAAACTTTACGTATTTCCATAGATTTAACACCCAACCTTAGCGTCTAGCTTTTGGGTATGGTTGTCTGAAGGTTTGTATCAGTTATCTGGAATACAAGGAATGCCCTATCAAGGAATGCCCTGTATGAAGCATTCGGCTGACTTAATCCCTGTCAATTAGATTTCCTTGTTGCCCACCTTTAAAAGGGACAACTAGGTACATACCCTCTCAGCTAAAGGAGTATCCGAAAGGTAGATGAAGATAGCTTTGCTCCATTTAGGGAAGAGAGTACTGTAGGATTTGAACTTGTGATCTCCCGGTCACAAGGCAACAAATTTACCATTGTGCCCTTTTCTTGGCTGCGTTGGTTTTATTAAGATCGAAATGTTCATATTACAGATTCTAGTATCAGCATGTGTCATTTAAACGTTAATGACATGATCAACCTTACTCCATAAACTGCCTTTTCTTAGGTAACCCCTCGGCTGGAAGAGCTACAGTTATTTAGGATACATCAGGAATCCAAGTCTGCAGAGGAAAGTGAAAAGAATCTTAAGAGAAATGCTCGTGAAAAGAGAAAGCTGGGGTCAGATATAACTGAAGAACCGACTCCATCAAAGCGACTTAGAGATATTGGAAATACAAAGAAAGCACCCGAGGAGAACAAATACCACCAGCAGAACACTTCTCAGGTGTCAAAACTGGAAGGGGTCAATTGGAGGAATAATAAAACTGACGATAACCCAAGTGGGCAACAGTTCAATCACGAAAAGAACAGGGCATACTCTGACAAGTGCACCGCGTTTATATCAAATCTTCATCCTACGGTATACAGTATTCTTAGTCTCTTTATCTTTATTGCTGTGCATATTACTGTGACTGATATGTTGTGTTATTGCAGGCAAATTATGAGCATATTCGTAATTTGTTCAGTGATGTTGGTGGAATTGTTGCCATCCGCATCCTACATGACAAATTTACAGGAAAGTCAAGGGTATCAAATTACTTCTTCTTTATCTTTTTTCTTTATTTCACTTACTCTTATTAGATTTTAATTGGCTGTCTTAGCACCCAACATGCATGTATTGTATTGTATAATTTCCTTTTTATTTGTGTGATTGATTTATAGTAGGATATTAACGTGTCTGCTTGGGAACTTAGTTAGCATGACTCTATAAATAGATGAGTCAGCACTCTTTAAAATTACCTTTTTTCTTTTCAGAGAATAAGACAGATCAAGAGTTTTCTCTCAAAAGTCTCAAATCTGTTATGGTATCAGAGCTATGATTGTTGCATAGCATCAATTGTTCCGTGAAAGAAGTTAAGTAGGTTAAGTCACCATGATACTTGGACTGCTATGCTTTTAAATATAAAGAGGTGAGCCTTGATTATTAGGTGAAAATTTTGGCCTGGAAATAAGCATTTGATCAAACAAGGATTCAATCCTCTTTCTTGGGCATTGGATACTGTCTCTTCTAAGGTTTGATTCTCCCAATTTTTTTATGTTTAGCTTCTCTTCTAAGGAGGGAGAGCGAGGAAGAAAGAGAGTGGAAGAGTATGGAAGATATTGGTTTGGAGGAATGGAAAGGAGAAGACAGTCTCTTTATTCCTCGAGGATAGGGCCCATTATATTTTCACACGAAAAGGAGAAAGCCCTGTTAATTTTGCTGGATATGCAACATATTTGATTATGGTGCAAAGAGATATTCTGTTTGAAAATAGAGCCCCATAACCGATTATGGCATCCTTTTATTTACAGTTTTATTTTATTTCTTTACTTTTTTTCAATAGTAAAATCTCCGTTTTCATTTTCTTTCTGACAAACTACCTCTATTTCTATCAATTGCTCACCACTTTCACTCCCTCGACTCTTACTTCCCTGCCAAACACATTAGAAATTAAACTGCCTGGTGACCATAAAACTTGCAGTGGATTCAATATAGCGAAGTTTCCCTAGTTGGGTTCATGGGCTGGAATGTTGCTTTTTTTTTTCTGTATTTTAGGTACTTTGCCTTACATTTTTATTATCATTTATTTGGAATAAAATACATGGTTCAGGGGGAGCAGAAAAACAGTAGAAAGTTCTCATTCCATGGGTATTGTGAGTACCAAACTTACGGAGTTGACACCATACCTGATTAAGTTACTTGAGAAAGATCCGGAGGAATTAGAATGAATTTGAGAGTGCATGTTTCTCTCTCTTAGGATGTCATATTTACAATAACTTTGGATGCATAAGATACAATGTATGAGAGGAAAAGGAAGAGAATTTGAAAAGATGCATCTAGGAATTAGGTCCAGCATAAAGCACACAACATCTTATACTATAAATCCTATTAAAGACTATTTATTCCGACAAAGTTCATTTTTAGCACTTACATGATCCTTGTCCTCGTTTAGTTCATTTTTTTCATGTGGAACTTTTTTCATTTATTGGAATTCCTGACTAGTAGTAATACATACATTAATTTCTGGTTTGGCTGAAACAGTTATCTTGTACTCTTTTTTCTTACCAACTTACCAAACTGGTGAGAAGGTCTTGTTGCATCACCGCAAATGAGTGCTATATGCCTATTTATTGACTGTACCACTAGTTACAAATTTTTATCTTCATATTGATGAAGGGATTAGCATATGTGGACTTCTTGGATGATGAACACCTTGCTGCTGCATTAGCTAAGAACAAGCAAAAGTTAATTGGAAAGAAGTTAAGTATTGCTCGGTCTGACCCAAAGCGAGGTGGACGGGAATCTTCTAATCCCAAAACATTGACAGAACATGGTATGTATAGTGAATTTTGAATATTTTTTACTGACGCAAGTACATGCATGAATATACTTGCTCATGCAATACTCCCTGGCTTGGATATCGATGTATACTTTATAAATAGAAAGTTGCTGTTTATTTAATATATAATAATTCTATGTGGAGCACGTTATAGGGTTCCAACATTGATACCTACCTAAGACATGTCAGACACTTCTCATAATATCTTTTACCTTCTTCCCTTGAAACCAATATCAAAGAAAAAGGTAGTTGGTTTAAGAAGGTAAATATACCTTTCTTAAGGATATAACTTCATTTTCTTATTTATGGATTTTTTTTTTTTGTAAAGAAACCAAGTTATTACAGTAATAGTTTTTCATATTTTCTTGTGAGTCTTATCATCACAAAAAGGTGAATTTACAAGAAAATTTAAATATTTATTAATTTAGATATTTTGTTATGTTATGTTACTCGTGTTCTTTTTTAATAAGACTATATGTGTGTGTTGTCCTCGTGCTGTATATTCCGGACATTAATCGTGTTAGTGTCTTTCTCATTTTTGGTGTTCTTGTTTTTGTTGCATATTCCAATTAACCAAGTTAGGGTATAACTTGAATTCAAAGATGACTATCGGAAATCTGTTGAAGTTGATAGACATTTTGTCTTGTAATTTAGTTTTGTTTAGGGAAGTTTCACGTGCTTCCTTTCCTTTTCTTTTCTGGCTGATATTCTTACCGTTGGCTTTTTTTAATGTCAATATCATTTAATATTGTTTCTCACTTTCTCTATCAATTGAACTTGAATTTTCAGCACACGCCTCTAATCATTCTGGTAAAAAAGGTTCCGAAGAAATTGATGATGCTTACAAGGGAGATGTAAAGGATGCAAAGTTCTCTTCTAGAAAACCAGAAAATGATAACATCCAGCTTAGAGGGAAGAATATTTTTGCTGTGCCTAGAAATGTCAGACCACTTGGTTTTACTGCAAATAAACCAAAAGCGGAAGAGGGGGATGAAAAGCCAAAATCAAATGAAGAATTTAGAAAGATGTTCATTCGGTAAGGATTTTGTGCGTCTAATCTGTTACTCCGAAGATGGCGGTTATCTTTAAAATATTTGGCTCCGGAGTATGGCTGTGTTGTGATTTGCATGATTAATTACATCAGTCTACCTAGATTAACCTTCAGGCAGTCTTCTACTTTTTACAATTGACACAATCTGTTTTGGTTGCGATTCTGTATAGTGTTACGTAGATAAACTTTCGCAGTACTTGACCCGTCGTTAGATGTTAGATATTTGGCAGCTGCTTTTGTACCCTCAAGATTTTTTCTTGCAATCCATTTATTTCAAGATAACGACTTCATTCTTTCTGGATTATAATAATCATAATTTTTCAAGTTTTTTTAAGATGGAATTATAGGAAACAATGCATAGTAGAAAATTATTTAATCTATCCTAATTACAAATTGTGTAAATGGATGCATTTAAGAATATAGAATTCGTAGTAGTGGATAGTAAAATCTGGGACGAATATTCCCATTTCAAGTGTTTCAGATTCTGCCTCTAGAATTGGAATTTGTACAAGTGATTATAAAATTCATAATCTATTTTTGTGGACTCATAACACTAACATTTTGGGTTATGTAATTTAAATATAGAATATAATTTTTGAATTGTCAAAAGTATGTATTTAGCTTCCAATCTTCTTCTGGTCCCTTCGTCACTAGGATCTTTTATTTCCAACGAACAGAATTGTAGCGAAGGACTGAAATGGCAAAAGGGGGTTTTTTCCTGCACCCCAACCTTTATCCTGTACTTCAAATAATTACGTTTTTCTCTCTTATAAATTTATATGCCGTGGTGGTCGAAAATATTGAAATCAAAATTTACAGTGTTACCAGTAACTTTTTTTTTTATCTCTGCTTCAGCCCGCACTCCCAACTTTCCTCTTATGTTTTATTTTTTTCACTCTCTCTGTTTCGTTTCACCCTCTTTGTTTCATTAATCTTTCAAAGTTCTTTTCTTCCAGGTAAGTATCCATTCCCATTTTAATCATATTCCATTGTTGTTATCATTGAAGTTTAGTTTTGTAGTTTTATATACATTACGGATGTCGACATCCACTTCAAAAAAAATATGAAATGGATGTTGATATTCGTTTCGTTATTTTTTGTTGGTTTTGTTCACAATAACTCTTTCTTTTCTCTTTTACTTTATTTCTTTTACTTTTTTAACTGCGAGAGCAAAATAGAAATTTTTGAGGTACAAGAGAAATGTTTGAAGGTGAGAAGTCCTCAAATTTTGTTAAGTAGGGTTGAAGTTTGGCAATGACTTCATGCACCCTATATATATATATATATATATATATATATATATATATATATAATTATATTTCTACCTTTTTTTTGTTTTATTTGAAGTTGTCTCCTTCGTGGAGATATTAGTTTGCATTTGGTGTGGTTTCTAATTCATAGAAAGTAGACAGGTGGTTGTAAGGATCCTCTGCAAACTGGCTAGATGCAATTAAAGATAGCAAAGCTTGTTTTATTTCTATCACTTTTGTAAGTCCTTGCTACATTGCATAGTCCCCAGTACTTCTCTGCTGATTTCCTTGTCATGCTATTTGAGAAGTTTTGAGGAATTAAATCTGGATTCGATATACCTTCTTACTGCTGTAATTTTGCTGCCTGCCTTTGCTTTCTAATCCTACTGTTATTTCTTCTTGCTGTTTTTTTGATTTATAAATCAGAAAGTAAGATTTGATCTGCTCCTTTCTTTGGCATACAAAGCAAACTTAATCGCAGAGAGAGAGAGGGCAGTTTTAAACTGTTTCGAATTATTCTATTGTCTTGTCTAAATATTGGTTGAATTTTTTAGAATAACTATTTATTACCAATTAATTCCAGCACCAATTACCAATATTTATACTACAATGATACTAATGATACTTTTGTTGTATTTGACCACACTTTAATTTAGAAAAGTTATTGAAATTAATAATAGATACAAGTAGTGTTGTTAAATCAAGTCACTTGGTACAGCCCACTGTAAGTTGGTGGGTTAAATGGGTTAGCTCACTAGCTCATTTAATTAAAAAAAATATTATTTATTTTCTTCCATCTAAAAAAAATTAAATTATAATTGTGATTAAAATCTAAATAAATTCAAATACAACCCAAAATAATGTTCATCATCAAATATAAACCAAAACCAAAAAAATATTAGGTTTGTATTTGACAATCCAATATGTTCATCATCAAATATAAAAAAACAATCTAACTCAATCCAAATACAAAAAAATTGTGTAACTTTTTTTTATCGATAAAAATATATAAATAATATGACAACTTGGGGTGTCCTAACCCATATACAAAAATTTACATAGCTCTTCTATACATAAAACTCTTTTGATATCGCAAAGAGTTTATATTATAACAATCATAATCTATTCATATCATCTTATGCTAACAAATCATTTTGATTAAAAATAACACTTTTTTTCTATTTCAAAAGTTGATCTTTCTTTCTGGCCAATGTGTTTCCATCTTTCCACCTGATTATGTGTTTAGACTTTGTCCCTTCAAAATTGTGTAATGGGTAGGTGAGCTAACCCGGCTCATCACAGGTTCCACCGGGGTTAGCCAGGTTTTTTATGGGCCAGGTAAAAAATTAACCCATACTAAAATTTATAAAAAAATTTCAATCCAACCCGACCCGTGGTAGGTCAGGTTAGTCCACATGTTCTCACCCACTTTAACAGTTTTAGACACAAGTGACAAGTTTGGACGTTCTTTCCCTTTCCTAAATTCTATTTTAATTTTTCCTCATTTACCTAGAATTTGTCAAGAATCATTACTCTGGAAGTATTCTTATAGATAGATCTAGATGCAACCCTGCATTCTAGAACCTAGGGAAATTTATATCTGATTCCTTTACACCTGCTAGAATAAATTTCTGCTTTAATGTTCAGTACTTTTTTGCCAAACATCCCCTCTAGCTACCATTAAGGCACCCCAAGTTTACACCTGTCCCTCAATAATCCCTAAAGATTTTTATATAAGGAAGGAGCCTATTCTATCTAGATTTCTGGTGATCTATTCAGAGGAGAGGATATTGTTTTATAGAGTGATGTGGGTGGTATTCAGTCAAGTGTTCTGGGCTTAGTCACATAGACTTCTTTTCTAGTTTTTCTGTTTTTGTACTCTGATATTCTGAGGTTTGAGGTTTCCCTTCACTATTAGTTCTATGTAAACACCTCTTCACTGGTTCAAGCTCCAGTGTAGCTTAACAACATTTGTTAGGCTCAGCCAAATGAGTCCTTGTGATTATTCTGGATTTTCAAATGTCATGATTGAGCTCCTTAATAATAACATAGTTGTGCATCTGATTTCTTTCTCTTTTTCCCAGCAAAACAACGTGATTTTCTTAGTTTCTTTGTTTTTCATTTATCAAAAGAGAACGTTCATTAAAGTAGGTAAAGAGGGTCTTTTTCTTTAATGAAAACAAATTAAGTTCTTGATAAGTATCTAAATTATTATGTTTTATGATGTCATAGAGACAATTATCAGTAGTTAAATTATAAAAAGATAAAACAAACTCAACTTTTTAACCTTTAAACTATTAATTTAAGTTAGATTCTAAAAAAAAAAAAGTGAATGATAAACTAGTAGAAGAGATAAAAGGAAAAAAGTAAGAAAAAATAAACTAAAATCTAAATGATAAATACAAACATGGATATCTAAGAGTGAAAAACTAATTTATTTGGGGAGATGAATAAAAAATCTCTCAGTGTAGAGGATGTATGTTAAGATAATAAGTTTATAACTATAAAAAAAAATCATAATAATAAAAAGTGATATAAATAAAATATGTGAACAAGATTAGCATAATTTGTATCAAATATTACGATTTTTTATATGATAAATTTAAATTAAAAAATTAGTTGATTGAACTAAGCAAATGTTAAAACACGAAATTTAGTTTTTTGGTACAGAAACAAAACTAAAAATTTAAATAAACCCACAATCACAAGAGGTATACATAATGCATAGCACTAGTTAGTGTGACATAATAATTCTTAAGAATTTATTTTTTTCATTAAATAATTTAATGAAAATAATATCAGATTTTTTAAAACTTTTTATTTCAATTAGAAAAAAAAAAGGATTTTTACTTTCACTTTTATGAGAATTTTTACCAATTTTTTTAAAATATTATTTACAAGAATGTTATTTTTAAAAGACTAACAAAATATAATTTCTCAATTATAATTTTTTTAAAACTAAAAACTTGTTTTCATGACTGTCTCATCACAATTCACGAAACTAATAATTTCTATATGTGAAATAAAAATTTATTTCGCGTCAAATCCCGTTGATTTTTTCTCTTACTAATAAATAAGGCCCGAGAGTAGTAGTAGTAATAGTATCGTGTGGTGCAGTGTATTGTATCGAATTAGAAAGAGGTTGGTGTCGGCTTGAACCAAACACGACCATATCGGCGATTGAATTTCGATCTGTGCGTGCTTTTCAGTTCGTTAGCCCTACCCACTGCCTTCTGCAATCGGGTGGACTGGATCCATCCACCCTCACCATTTTCGTTCTTCCTCGTCGCAATTATCATCTCATCGAATAGTTAGGGCACACAATACTGCAACAGTTCATCTCTCCTCTTCTCGACATGGCTTCCGCTGCACCAGGTTCCCTCTATTCTGTTACTGATTTCATTGCTAACTGCTTGCTATTCTTATTCATATTTGCTCACTGTTGCTATGCTCTTCTGCGTGTTTCCTCCTTTTCCTTATAATAGTTAATAATTAATTCACATTGAATGCAAATGCTGTTTCTCATAATTTCTCATTCATTAATCCCTCATTCACTACTCTGCTTTTTCTACTCTCTGCCTCTTCTACTCAACCGTCATATATGTGTGTGTGCGCGCGCGCATGCTTGCTCTGCTACCGTATATTAAATATAATAATATGTTTTGAGTTGCATAGGACGTAATAGGGTTTTCCTTGCTGTGAGCTGCATTTTGCCCTGCAAAAGCCTCCCTTCACCGTTATATGTTTCTTCATAAAATTGTTGATGCCACCTATTGCTACAGCTTCAATAAAATGATATAATCTAATAAGTGATAGTTTTAGCATTTTTTTTTTTAATTTCAAGAAGCATTTATAACCTTTCAGTGGTTGTCCAATGATATATTTCTCCTTTTTTGGCAATTTGGGTCATCCATGACCTATTCATGTGTTGTCATTGTTTTATAGGTGCAACCAATGATGCTTTATACAAGGAATTGTGGCATGCCTGTGCTGGACCCCTTGTCACCCTTCCGCGTGAAGGGGAGAGAGTTTATTACTTCCCCCAAGGTCATATGGAACAGGTACAAGTTGCCCGGGCATCTGCTCTTAATTTCTGACTTTTATTGAAGTGATATGCATGCGCCACTACTTTTTTTCGTCCTTGCTCCGGACCATGTTTTTGCTTACTTGTTTTGTTTCTATTTAGGATCTTATTCGTGCTGACATCGTTCACCTTTCAATGTTTCCTTATAACAATATTTTGTGCATATTATTTGTGTATCGTATGCTGCTTGTTGAGTTTTAAACCTGCACAAGTTGTGTCTGGTCACATTTCTTCTGCATGCATCACATAAGTTTGTACTCGTTTGATTTGTTTACGTTTGTGCTTTTGATTATTACATAGTCAGGAACCAGTTTCTTTCGTGAATAGCATTTCAAATTATAATTTAGTAGTAACTTTTTATCCATCATTCCAGACTCTTTTAAATGCTTTTTGTTGTTTTATCTTACACGTGCTTTTTATTTTATAGCTCGAGGCATCTATGAATCAGGGATTGGAGCAGCAAATGCCTTCCTTTAATCTGCCTTCTAAAATATTATGTAAAGTGGTCAATGTTCATCTTCGAGTGAGTCATTATTTTCTTATGCAATCTTACCATACACTTTTTTTTTTATGATTTTGAATTTTGTTCTTTACTATGAACATTACTCTGATTAAATTCATGCTGGTCATGTAGGCTGAACCTGAAACAGATGAAGTATACGCACAAATAACTTTGCTTCCTGACGCAGATGTGAGTGCGCACTTATACTTTGCTTGACATGGTTGTTATATTTAAACATGTTATGTTGTTTTTGACTATCGCTCAACACATTTTCCATTCATTTTTTTTTTCACGCCCATTCAGTGTTCTTTTATTCCCATTGTTTATTTCTTATTTTCTGTCTTTTTGGTTTAGCAAAGTGAGGTGACAAGCCCTAACAATCCTCTACCAGAACCTCCAAGATGTAGTGTTCATTCATTTTGCAAGACTCTCACTGCATCTGACACTAGCACTCATGGAGGTTTCTCTGTTCTTCGAAGACATGCAGATGATTGTCTGCCACCACTGGTTAGTAATTTTTGCCTTTCTAAAAGTCATTGGACACACTTGATCGTTGTGATCATCTGCAGTTTTCCTTTACTATATATTTTGCGTGTTTTGTTTAGGATATGACGCAGCAGCCACCTTGGCAAGAATTGGTTGCAACTGATCTGCATGGCAATGAATGGCATTTTAGACATATTTTTCGAGGTAAATAGGTTACAACTCCCCCCACCTAGGGATGTCAAAAAAATCCGTACCCATGGGTATCCGCAACAGGTAGGAAATAGATATTGTAAATGGATACCTATGGGTACGAGTATTCGCATGTTAACAGAGCGGGTACGGGTATGTGTATACTCGTACCTGCTATATTCTAATTTAAATAAAACAATAAATAAACATGATTAAAATATTAAAATATTGATTTTAAATGAGTTATTTTTTATTGAATTAGTTTTAAAAAAAATCATTTCTTTGTAAAATGTCATTCAACACTATTTAAATGGGTTATTTGGACTTTGTTTGAAATGTATGAATGTTATGTATTGTATTTTATTTGAATTTATGATTAAAATATGTTAAATATTTATTTTTATTTTTTTGTAAATACCTGCGGGTACCCGTGGATATTAAAAAGTTATGCGGGTACCCGCATAATAGATACCCGATGAATATGGGTATGGGTACGAAGCAGATATTTATCATCCAGCGGGTAGGTTACGTGGGAGCTACCCGCCTTGTTGACATCCCTATCCCCACCCCAATCTCTGGGCTGTTTTATCATGAAAACCCATTAAAGGGCGTGGGCATTGCATATTACTGTAGGTTGAATATAATGACTGCACCTAGGCAAGCATTATGCCTATGTTAGGGGGTTGAGTGTTGGATAATCCCTGCACCTAGTTATAGCTATGATGATTAATCAGTCTTTTGTATCTGCGTTTCATATCTATAAATATGAGGAACATGAGAAAGCTCTCTTAAGCCCTCAAATATATTTTCACTGTTTAATCTCAAGTACAACAAAACTTAAAAATAAAAATTGGGACGTTTGCGTGCTTATTACAAAATTTGTTGTAGAGTTGTACTTAGAAAGGGATTTGTTTCCTGTATATATGGTATCACTTTTTTCTGTAATACTTGTGGTATCACTTTTTCCCAGTGTAGTAAGTATCGTACGTTTCGTATCGTGAATCGTACGATACGAAACGATTCAGGTCTTTGGTGATACGAATCGTGAGTTGTATCGTTTTTACTCCCGTATTGTACTTGTATCGTACGATACGAGTCTGAATCATGTGAATCATGATTCGATTCACGATACGAATTTATCCCAATTTGAAAACCTAGTTTTTCCCTCTATTGATTTACCCCCAAATTGAAACCCTAATTTTTCCCCCTTTATTTTTCGCACATTGAAACTGATTAACCTTACTTATTAAGGTTAGTGTGCTCGAAAACATGTTCTTCTCCTTGCCTCTCGTGATCACGTCATCTCTGTTTGTTGCGGTGGTCGCACAATGGTGCAGTGTTGGTTACGTGATGTTGCAGTGGTGGTTCCATGTCATCTGTGCATGCCTTTGTTCGTTTGTTCAGTGGGTTTGAGCTTGTGCGTTTGTAGTACAGTGGTCACATGGTGGTAAATCTTAGAGAGGATGAGGATGAACAATGAATGATTAGAATAGAATTTTTTTTAGGTTGTTTAGGATACAAGGAGCAAACACTTATTTTTTGGATGGTTATAATGCATAATTTGTTTAGTAGCATATAAGTATAGTTGAAGGAATCTTATGCAGCAATCACATTGTTTTTTGAAGGCCATGTTGCTGAAATTGTGAAACTCTGTGGTAGATACACATAGATACAACCACTCTATTTGATTATGAGATTGTTTTGTTATTAATTTTCTCTTTACATATTTATCTATCTTATATATTTAAGTATAAACTGCATTCTTTTAATGTTTATAAAATGTTTATGAATCGTACGATTCACGATACGATTCCTGATTCAAAATTTAAGTTTTCTGATACACGATACGATTCACGATTCAATTACCATGTTTTTTCCTATTGCTAGCTGACCTATAGGCTAGATAGAGCTTCATCTTTCTCTAACTGACAATATAGAGTTTCTCTCGGGTTTTGCTTTTTGGGGTGTATATTTTACTTTAATGATAACGTTTCACATGGTCTGTTATATTCAATTTTACAGTGAATGGATTTTACTCAGTAGTGGATTTTCTAAGAAAGATTCTGTTTCATAAATCTGGATGACATCATTACTTTGTGGGTTTTCACTGGAACACCCTGATATTATGTTATCCACCTGTATAATATGAGATGATGAAATTAGCTTTGATGTTCATAATGTCAGTAAGTTCCTGACTGTGCTGAGTAATCTGCAGGGCAACCCAGGCGCCACTTACTGACTACTGGGTGGAGTGTCTTTGTCAGTTCCAAAAAGTTAGTGGCTGGTGATGCATTTATATTCTTAAGGCAAGTTGTTTACTTGAAGTTTTGTAAATTTTTCATTGGTTTTTTCCCCCTTTGTTAATGGTTATGGTTTTTTACTTTCCTTGTATGCAATTCTAGGGGTGAAAATGGAGAGCTGCGTGTTGGAGTTAGGAGGCTCATGAGACAGCAAGGCAACATGCCATCTTCTGTTATATCTAGTCATAGTATGCATCTGGGTGTTCTTGCCACTGCATCTCATGCCATTGCCACAGGAACCTTGTTTTCTGTTTTTTACAAGCCCAGGTATCGTATTTAATGCTATGAATTTATTAGTTATCTGATAAGTCTTATCAGTGATGGTGTTCTTGCCCAACTCATTATGTCCTGCTAACGTTGATGATACCTTGAACTAACATATAATTGTGTTTTCTTGTATTTGTACATTTGTATGCCCGCCTTCATACAATTAGTGGACTATTTTCTTTATTGATGAAATAATTTTACCCGGATGATATTTAAGTTTGCTTTTGTTGCTTTACTTTAATATTTATTTTTGTAGAACTAGCCGGTCTGAGTTTATTGTGAGTGTCAACAAGTATCTTGAAGCTCAAAGTCATAAACTTTCTGTTGGAATGAGATTCAAAATGAGATTTGAGGGTGATGAAGTTCCTGAAAGAAGGTGAACTACCTGGTTGTTTTGAAAATTTATATTTTGATTTTAGACAATCTGTCAATTCAACTCCCTCCCCCCTCTTCAGGTTCAGTGGTACGATTGTGGGTGTCGGAGATAATAAATCGTCAGTCTGGACTAATTCTGAGTGGCGATCATTAAAGGTTAGTATGGGTTTACACTTCAATTTATTTATTTTTTCTTTTTTTATCTTTTGTAGTTTGTATCTGGTGGAATTCAATACTTTAAAAGCTTTCCGAGTATGTTTTAATTTTGGTTAGTCAAAAAACAGAAATTATTCTTCCTTCTCTTTAAATTGGTCAATAGAGGTAAGTAAAGGTGATGCTTTGTGTATGGAACAATCTAGTAATAATGATATTTCCTTGACGGTTGGACACTGACCCATGGGGAAAGAGATGTTATTTAAAAACTGAATTTAGATGCCATAAACTGGCTCAGATTCATGATGAGTGAAGACAACATGCTGATACCTCAATAAATTACTAGGATTTTAAATTTACCTAGCAGCTTTGGGTTCATTAGTCTGATGATCCATCTGTATTTCAGGTTCAATGGGATGAACCATCTTCTATTTTGCGTCCTGATAGAGTTTCTCCATGGGAATTGGAGCCACTTGTGTCTACCCCTCCCACAAATTCCCAGCCTTCCCAAAGAAACAAGAGATCACGGCCTCCCATTCTTCCTTCAATGGCTGATTCTTCTCTGCAAGGTGGCTTGACCACACATAATTTCTCCATAAAGTTGTTTTATTTGTGTTTGGTTTGACTCAAATTTTCTTATTTCGTGTGGATCAGGTGTACGGAAATCACCACTTGATTCTGCACCATTCTCTTATCGTGACCATCAACACGGACGAGACATCTATCCGTCAGCCAAATTCAATTCTACTGCAACTGGCTTCCTTGGTTTTGGTGGGAACTGTTCTGCTTCCAACAAATCAATATATTGGTCTAATAGGACAGAAAACTCTACAGAATCTTTTTCACCTGTAGCACTTAAAGAATCTGGAGAGAAGAGGCATGGGACTGCAAATGGCTGTAGGCTCTTTGGGATTCAGTTACTTGACAATTGTAATGGGGAAGAAAGCCTACCAATGGTCACTTTGTCAGGAAGGGTGGGTGATGATGGCCCTCTTCCATCTTTGGATGCTGAGTCTGACCAGCATTCCGAACCATCAAATATTAATCGATCTGATATTCCTTCGGTAAGTTGTGATGCCGAAAAATCATGCCTGCGGTCTCCCCAGGAGTCTCAGAGCAGGCAAATAAGAAGCTGCACAAAGGTAGTACTATTTATTTGTGTTGGTGTTGGCATAATTTTCTGATTTTCAAATTCAGTTTACAATCCTGTAATATTCTTGGCAGTTGGCATAATTTTGTTTTGTTCAAATTTAGTTGTCTGTATGTGAAGTAATATATATTGCATATTAGCATCTTCACTTTACAGATCTGTATGATTACTTTTACCTCCTGATATTAGTAATAAAACTATTTATAATACACGTTTCATATTATTCCAGGTTCACATGCAAGGTATGGCAGTTGGAAGGGCTGTGGATTTAACACGGTTTGATGGATATGAGGATCTGCTAAGGAAATTGGAAGAAATGTTTGACATCAAAGATGAACTCTGTGGATCCACAAAAAAATGGCAGGTTGTGTACACTGATAATGAAGACGATATGATGATGGTTGGGGATGACCCGTGGCTGTAAGATTATTTGAGACTAGCATATATTTACTTGGACACTTTATTTGTGGCATCACATTTTACAATTTTTTGTGTATATTAAATTATGTCTTGCATTTTTACTGCAGTGAGTTTTGTAGCATTGTGAGGAAAATTTTCATCTATACTGCTGAGGAGGTGAAGAAGCTTTCACCCAAAATGGGACTTCCAATCAATGAGGAAGTTAAACCCAGCAAAATGGACTCTGAAGCAGTTGTCAATCCTGAGGACCAGTCATCTATTGTGGGGTCCGGTTGTTAACGTCTTAGGTCTTCCAATATTTCAGTTGTTATACAGTAGATATTTGCATGAAAGTTGGAAGTAGAACGTGAAAGAAACGAGTATGAACCTGACAAGCACTTCATCATGGCCTATAGGAGAAGAGACATGAACCTGGCAAACATTTCCTCATTGCCTGTAAGGAGGATGTCGTTGGTGTATTCTGCATGTCTACAAGAACAGCATGACAGCACCCAAGCAGAGGGTTGATGTGATATTATGCTGTTTACCCAACCTTGAGAGATAAGGCTAGGGGTGTTGTGGCTTTTCTATTTCTTTCATAGCTCCGTTTTCTGAGTCTCGAGGCCATTGCTTGCTCAGTTTTGTATTGGGCTGCGAGCTTGAAGAAATGTCTTTTGGTTGAGTATCTTACTATGCATGCATTTGTTTATTTTGGTTCTTTTTAATTTACTTGATGCGATGCATATCATTTCTGTATATATAACTTTCTATAAATATACATACTATTTAATGTATGTATATCGAGCCAATTTTTACCCTGCAGAGCTGTACACAATCTGATCTAAACTTTTTTTATACTAATAATTTCCTCTGGTAAGCAGTTTCATTTTATTTTTGTGGATAAGTTTCATCTGAATATTATGACAGCTGATTAGGTTAGATGTCTGATGAGTTCTTGCAATGACTCGGTACTCTGCAGAAAAATCTGTTACCTGTTACGGCATTGTACCTTTCTGATGCCTGTTAACTTCTGTTTTATTTATTTTTTTAGATTTTTAATTAATTATAATACTATATGTTAGTATTTGGTAATATTTCCTTAGTATTAGAAAGTGGGATTCCAATGTATTTATTTCGAGATTAGAACCGAGATCTCTGCCATTCTTTACTGCCAGGGTTTGTACTTAACCCAGCTCGTTGAATTTTACGCTTTTCGTTTTTAAGTGTTCTTTAAAGTCTTTTCTAAAGAAATTAGGAAATACAAGTGTTCTAGCTACGGATTATTAAGATTTTTTACCAGAGTATTCAGTGTTTTTTTTTTTTTTTGTCACTTTTATTTAACCTAATGTCTGATCTTTGTTTCTTATATAAAGGATTTTGTTTGTAGTCTTTATTACTTGATATTAATATGGTTTTTGGTTATATTCAGTATGACTTTAATTCTACGATTGTAATTCCTGACTTTAGTGTAATTTTCTCATTTTGGTTCAATGGTTTATAATATTTACTAAGATGTTTCGACCAACCTGATATATTATGCAATCATTATAATAGCTATACTATTATTTTATTTTAAAAGAAGATAGTGGATGTGAAATTATTCTTTTTTTCAATGTTAACTATGACTTTGAGATAAACCTAATTATGTGGCAAGGACAATATTTTAATAATTTTTTTATAACATGAAATAATATTTTTTGAATAATTTTGGAATATAGAAAAATTAAAAAATTAAAAAAATAGAAAGTTAATTAGAAGATGGCTTGGGTTATAAAAAAAATTATCAAAATTTAGTTGTTAAAAAGTTAATTTTGTTATCTTTTGGGTATTTACTTTCTGCAGTCTCACAATTTTTTCGTGTATCTTCACAATTTTATTTTATGGAAAAGTACTTCTGATTACATATTCCAGAAATATTCCGGAAATGACTTTCTAGAATTTCTGAAATAAGAATTTTGAAACAAATTCTAGAATAGAATTTTTAAGATGAGATTTTCATAATGAAATTTTTAGGACAACACTTCTTGAATGCATGATATGTATTCTACAATAAAATTTTTGAAATACGTATATCTTAGAGAATGAGTTTTCCCAAAACATCTTACATACATGAAATGGTGGGAAAAACTATCCTTTGAATTAGTAATGTCAACATATATAATATAACTAACACTTTCTATTTACTTCAATGGGTGTTTTTGAAATAATATTTTAGTTTGTAGCATTGTTAATAAAATTAACTTACTTTACTATTCTCTAATTCAAATCATTATTTGTTTCTCGTATTTTTAGTTTGTAGCACCAAATTTGTAATATTTTTAAAACAATATTTAATTTAATATTAAAATAGTATAATTTGATATAACTAATACATTTGTTCTATATGAAACAGAATCTTAAGGACACTGGTTAAGAGAATCTTAAAATAACCAGATTTATTATGTACTGTGTCCTCTAAAGGTCTTGAATTTTCTGGTTCATAATGATATATAAGTAAGTTCTCAGTACCAAAATAAAATGATGAGTATATATTAACCCTGATAATGTGGCATCTGATATGAAGTGCAGTGTCAGATGCACTTTTCTAATTAAAATTCTAGAATGATTCCGTCTAATTATACAAGAACCAAAAAACATGAAAACATAATGCAAAGCATGACTTGCAGTAGAGAAGTTAGAGCTTCATTGACATATGCAGATCAAACATAACACAAAATCCTTTATGGAAGATTTCTCCATCCCTCCTGCAGGAAAAAGACAAAAATAGAAAAATCACAGTAACAATTTATTTTAACAATCACTAACTGAGTCAATATTTTTAAGCTCTTGCTGCCGCAATCTCAAACACTTTGAAGGTCATGACAATTAGGCTGCAACATAGATCCATAAGCCAAGACTTGGATAACCCCTGACAACTACGTACGGTTAAGGACCATGAACATGGAAATTATTAGAGTATGAAATATGGGAAGTTTATATCATATGAAGAAGTGCGTGGATTTTGGATGATGAAAAATGAATTAAGGATATAAAACGAAGCAAATGTGATGTTTTAATCATCAATATGAATTTTTGTTGGTCAGTGATCGTAACGGTAGGTCCTGATCGTTCTTGTGTTGTTCTTAGGTATAGATAGAGCGTCCTGTGGAGCAGAAGGTGTTTTGGTGTTCCTTGAGTCTGTTGAGCTGTTTGGGCCGATCGAGCCGCTTTGTCAGGTAAGGGAAGCTAGTATTATTTTACTTTGCAATGTTTTTCTAAATTAATAATTGCATGTTGATGAATTTGATCTGTGATGAGTATGATTGTTTTGCTTGTATGGTTTGATATATACTTCTCGTAGCTGAATCCAGAAGTTGTGAAAATATCCACTAGTTACCTGCAGAATTCACTGTTTGAATTATACTTCTCGGAGTTGAATCCACAGGTTGTGGAAATATCCACCGGTTACCTGTGGGATACGTTGGTGTAAATTATGCATCCTGGAGCCAAACCCACGGATTGGGGGAAAATCCCTAGGTTACTTGTGGAACCTTCTGTTTGTTTCTTCACCTTTAACATAATTGTCATCTCCCCTCTATCATACGTAACATAACTTTTGTTAGTAACAAAACCTTTAGTTATCAGAACCTTTAGTTATCAGAGCTATTGTGGGTCTCGGTATCAATCTTATATTTCATAGATAGAATTTGTAAGAATCAGATCAATATTTACTGGTGTGCATAGTAAAACTGTCAAGGGTTATGTAATCATGAATTGTAGTATTTAAATTTTTTAACTAATTATGTTTTTATTTTTAAAATTATCTTAGAAATAGAAATAAAAAGAATGGAAGTTGGAGATGATTGGGATATATTATTTAAATCATATATGAAATGTAAATCTAAACGAGAGATGGAGAGAGAGAAATAACCATAATATTTAATTGAAAATAAAGGGATAGTAAGTAATTTTGTGTAATTTTACTCATGAATTTTATTTTACGATATAAAAATATATGAAAGATTGAAATTTTCTTAGGGTATGATATTTTCACAGACAAAATTTTAACAATTTGACAAACTACTTTATTTTTAAAAAGATAAAAAAGAGTACTACTTTATATTTTTATTTTGATTAAAAAATAAAAAAATTAATTAATTTAATTTTACATATAAAAACTTTGTCAAGTTTGTAAAAAAAAATTACTTTTCATTTTCTTAAAAGGTGTAAAACAAAATTGAAAGACAGTAAAACTTTATTTCATACACATATTTATTTTGAATAATGGATATGAAAAGAAATTGTTTTTGTCTCATTGTTACCAAAATAAGATAAGTCATGGCTTTTAGAGACTTAGGAGAACTAGTGAAATTATGAATAATACAAAGAGGAAAAAATTATGGGTGACAAAACGGGTTTGTCTAGTCTGTTTTGACTGTCCAACCCAATTTAACTCGTTTCATTTTTCACTTGCCAAAACATGATTGGACCAAGTTAGTTTGTCAATGGAAAACGAGTTAGAATCTGCAACTTGTCGCGCCATAGGACGGGCTAGCGGGCTAACCTGCCATTTTTTTTAAAATTTTTAATATTTTTATTTTTTTAGATTACTTTCAAATTTTTTTTATAAATTTTTTTATATAATATATATGTACACATACACTTATAAATAAATATTTAGAGCATATTTAATTGTATAAGTATTTTTTAAGCTTTTAATTTATCAATTAATATCTTTAATTGGATAAACTAAAATAATTATAATATTTACATGTTAAATTACTCTATTATTAAATTAATGTCATGCATCTTGCATGTTATCATCTTAATGACATGATTGCATGTTATAAATAATACATGCTTAATTGCAAAGCTACTATATTTCTTACTTAGCAATTTCTTGCACAACATACACAATCATTGAAAATTCTGAGCGGGCAACACCATGAAACAACATGTAGCAGAACTCAGACAAAATTGAAAAACTCTACAATGAAGGGCATCAAACTGAAAGTGTCTCGGTGCCTATTCCTTCAACCCAAGAACAAGAGGGTCTTTCGAGTCAAACAATTGGGCAACGTCAGGAGATCATTCTCAGTGGATGAGGTAACAGCTCTTGTGCGCACGGTTGAATTACTTAGAGTTAGGAGGTATGATGTTATCAATAATATCAGTATCAGTTTACCTGTATTTAACTGACATTCTAATGACGTTTATACCATCATGAAGGTGGCGCGAGGTTAAGCTACAAGCTTTCTCAGATGCAGACCATAGGACTCCTAGAGATCTAAAGGTGTGATATATCTTTGTCTTGTTTTTTCTTACTATAATTTTTATTAATTCTAATTTGATGTAATTCTAATTTGATATGCACAGGATAAATACAACACATTAGTGCACACAGTAAGAATTTCCCTTGAACAAAGGAGGGGTAAGTCCATACCTCAGGAGCTCTTGGATAAAGTCTTAATTGCTCATACTCTTGGATAAAGTCTAGACGGATAGAGTTTAGAAGACTACCTGGTATGTAGGTATATTTGTTAAAATAAAAATAATTTATCTTATTCTAACTTTTGAATAATGATAGTGAAGTATCTGCTAAAAAATTTCTTTGCATTTATAATTAAATATGGAAAATAATTTATAATTAACCATGCAAACTAATATTGAATACTAACCGTAATTATGATCACGACTTAAAATAATATTTTACTTTCTCGAGGATTAAATGAAATCTTAAATTGATCTTCATATCCATACCTCTATATATATAGTTACTTGAATGTGATAAAATGTAGTTCTTATCAATTATGGAGATATTTGAACAATTACTTTATTGGCCGTCAGCCTGTTCTATCATTATGAACATATAGACTTAATAATATATATTATTTTATAACTCTTCATTGATGCTAAGGGATTAAAGGTAACAAGCAGTTTTTGTATTTCTGTTCTGACCTTTATCTAAATATGATGTATTTTATGAATATGTTTCTGCAGGTATTTAGATGGAGGTGTTATTATGTTTGATATAAGCATTAACGACAAGAAGGTTATCTGAATTTTATGAGCTAACTGAGTGCTTTAAACTTATGGAAATTGTGATGTGTAATCAAAACTTTTGTTATTAATAGAACCTTTAGTTATCAGGGCTATTGTGGGTCTAGGTATCAATGTTATATTTCATATATAGAATGTGTAAGAATCAGCATAATATCTCCTGATGTGCATAGCAAAACTGTCAAGGGTTATGTAATTATGAATTGTAGTATTTAAATTTTATAACTAATTATGTTTTTATTTTTAAAATTATCTTAGAAATAGAATTAAAAAAATGGCAATTGGAGATGATTGGGATAGGTTATTTTAAATCATGTATGAAATGTAATTCTAAAAGAGAGAGAGGGAGAGAGAGAAATAACCCTAATATTTAATTGAAAATAAAAGGATAGTAAGTAATTTTTGTGTAATTTTACTCATGAATTTTATTTTACGATATAATAATACATGAAAGATTGAAATTTTCTTACGCTATGATATTTTCACAAAAAAAAATTAATAATTTGACAAACTACTATATTTTTAAAAAGTTAAAAATAGTACTATTTTATTATTTTATTTTTGATTAAAAAATAAAAAAATTAACTAATTTAATTTTAAATATGAAAACTTTGTCAAGTTTGTGAAAAAAAAAATTGTCAAAATATTATTTTTCATTTTCTTAAAATTTGTAAAACAAAATTGAAAGATAGTAAAACTTTATTTCATACACATATTTATTTTGAGTAATGGATATGAAAAGAAATTGTTTTTGTCTCATTGTTACCAAAATCAGATAAGTCATGGCTTTTAGATACTTAGGAAGAACTGGTGGAATTATGAATAATACAAAGAGGAAACAATTATGGGTGACAAAACGGCTTTGTCGAGCCTGTTTTGACTGTCCAACCTAATTTAACTCGTTTTATTCTCCACCTGCCAAAACATGATTGGACCAAGCTAGTTTGCCAATGGAAAACGGGTTAGAATCTGCAACTTGCCGCACCATAGGACGGGCTAGCGGGCTAACCCGCCATTTTTTTAAAATTTATTAATATTTTTATTTTTTTAGATTACTGTCAAATTTTTTTTATAAATTTTCTTTATATATATATATATTGATTCATATATTTATAAATAAATATTTAGAGCATATTTAATTGTTTAAGTATTTTTTAAGCTTTTAATTTATCAATTAATATCTTTAATTGGATAAATTAAAATAATTAGTAGATTTACATGTTAAATTACTCTATTATTAAATTAATGTCATGCATCTTGCATGTCATCATGTTAACGACATAATTGCTTGTTATAAACAAGTCATGCTTAATTGCAAAGCTACTACAATTTTTACTTAGCAATTTTATGTGCACAATATACACCATAATTGGCAACTCTAAGCGGGCGACACCATGAAACCAAATGTAGCAGAACTCATTGACAAAATTGAGAAACTTTGCAATGATGGGCATCAAATTGAAAGTGTCTCGGTGCTTAATTCTTCAACCCAAGAACAAGAGGGTCCTTCAAGTCATACAATTGGGCAACATCGAACCAGGAGACCATTCTCCGTGGATGAGGTAGAAGCTCTTGTGCGGACGATTGAATTACTTGGAGTTGGGAGGTATGATGTTATCAATCATATCAGTATCAATTTACCTGTATGTGGATAATTGACTTTCTAATAACATTTATACCATCATGAAGGTGGCGCGAGGTTAACCTACGAACTTTCTCGGATGCAGACCACATGACTCTTGGAGATCTAAAGGTATGATAGATCTTTGTTTTGTTTTTTCTTACTACAATTTTTATTAATTCTAATTTGATATGCACAGGATAAATTGAACACATTAGTGCACACGACAAGAATTCCCCATGAACGAAGGAGGGGTGAGCTCATACCACAGGAGCTCTTGGATAGAGTCTTAATTGCTCATACTCTTGGATAGAGTCTATATGGATAAAGTCTAGAAGACTGTCTGGTATATAGGTATATTTGCTAAAATAAAAATAATTTATCTTATTCTAATGATAGTGGAGTATTTGTCTTCAAAATTGCTTTGCATTTATAATTAACTATTCAAAATAATTTATAATTAACCATGGAAAATAATATTGAATAGTAACTGTAATTATGATCATGACTTAAAATAATTTTTTACTTTTCGAGGATTAAATGAAATCTTAAATTGATCTTCATATCCCTACCTTTATATATAGAGTTACTTGAATGTGATAAAATGTAGTTCTTAATAATTATGAAGAACTTTGGACAATTACTTGATTGGCTGTCAGCCTGTTCTATCATATTGAATATATACAGTTAATAATATATACTTTTTTATAATTGTACATTGATGATAACAAGCAGTTTTTGTATTTTTGTTCTGACTTTTATCTGAATATGATGTACTTTATGAATATTTTTATGTAGGTATTTAGATGGAGGTGTTATTAAGTTTGATATCAGCATTAACGCCAAGAAGGTTATTACGAGCTAACTGAGTGCTTTAAAGTTATGAATATTGTCATGTGTAATCAAAATTTTGTTATTGATAGAACCTTTAGTTATCAGAGCTATTGTGGGTCTGGGTATCAATCTTATATTTCATAGATAAAGTTTGTAAGAATCAGATCAATATCTACTGGTGTTCATAACAAAACTGTTAAGGATTATGTAATTTTGAATTGTAGTATTTAATTTTTTTAACTAATTATGTTTTTATTTTTAGAATTATCTTAGAAATAGAAATAAAAAAAATGGAAGTTGGAGGTGATTGGGATAAATTATTTTAAATCATATATGAAATGTAATTCTAAAAGAGAGATGGGGAGAGAGAAATAACCATAATATTTAATTGATCATAAAGGGATAGTAAGTTATTTTGTGTAATTTTACTCATGAATTTTATTTTACGATATAATAATATATGAAAGATTGAAATTTTCTTAGGGTATGATATTTTCACAAACAAAATTTTAACAATTTGACAAACTACTTTATTTTTAGAAAGATAAAAAAAAAAGTACTATTTTATAATTTTATTTTGATCAAAAAATAAAAAAAATTAATTTAATTTTACATATAAAAACTTTGTCAAGTTTGTAAAACAAATTCTCAAAAAATTATTTTTCATTTTCTTAAAAGGTGTAAAACAAAATTGAAAGACGGTAAAACTTTATTTCATACACATATTTATTTTGAATAATGGATATAAAAAGAAATTTTTTTTGTCTCATTGTTACCAAAATCAGATAAGTCCTGACTTTTAGAGATTTAGTAAGAACTAGTGAAATTGTGAATAAATCAAAGAGGACAAAATTATGGGTGATAAAACAGGTTTGTCTGGCCTGTTTTGACTGTCCAACCTAATATAAATCGTTCTATTCTTCACTTGCCAAAAATTGAGTGGACCAAGCTAGTTTGTTAGTAGAAAACGGGTTAGAATCTGCAGCTTGCCACGCCATAGGACGGGTTGGCGGGGTGACCAGCTATTTTTTTAAAATTTGTTAATATTTTTATTTTTTTAGATTACTTTCAAATTTTTTTATAATTTTTTTTATAATATATATATATATATATATATATATATATATATATATATATATATATATATATATATATATATATATATATATATATATATATATATATATATATATACTTATAAATAAATATTTAGACCATATTTAATTGTATAAGTATTTTATAAGCTTTTAATTTATCAATTAATATCTTTAATTGGATAAATTAAAATAATTATTAGATTTGCATATCAAATTACTCTATTATTAAATAAATGTCATGCATCTCGCATGTTATCATGTTAATGACATGATTGCATGTTATAAATAATACAAACTTAATTGTAAAGCTACTATAATTTTTACTTAGCAATTTTATAAAAAATTATTACCCAAAAAAATTACCTGCTAATTAAAATTCTATTTTTTTCCTTACCTAACCGCCCGCTAACATCCTAACTCTACTTATTTTCTCGTACCCAAATGAAATAGAAAAAGTTTTATTTAATAATTAACTGCATTTATTATTTGTAATAGAAAAAGTAATCAAAGATATTTTAGTTTAGAATAATTAATCCACGATAAGTACATTTGCATTTATTGTTTATCATAGAAAAAGTAGTCAAAGATATTTTAGTTCATAATCATTAATCATTAATGCACGAGATTTACAGTTTAACATAGACTTATAAAAACAATAGTAAATTAAGATGATATATATGATTTATTTTCTTTAAAAAAATCTTCCTTTAATTTATTTAAATCACTTATTTTTATTTTTTAAACATTTTTTAAATATTTTACTTTTAAGAAGTTAACTTTAATATGAAGCTTTGTAATTTTTTAGCTTATTATTTTGCTTAATTGTCATTCTATTTAGGGTATGTTGACATGTAAATATTGTTCATTTAAAGGAAAGGAAAATGATAAAATAGAGTATATTAGAAGTTAAAGTTTCTATGTTCATTTTAAGGGTGTGTTTTTTTTTTTTAAGAAATGATTGAAGAGAGAAGGAAATAATTTATTTCGGTGGATTTGATGATGAAAATTCTATTAATTTTTTTAATAGTTATATTTGAAGTGGATTAGAGAGTAAATTTTGGAAGGGTTTAATTAATGTGACTAATAAAAAAAAATTAATAACTGAAAAAGTAATATTATTTTATTGTCATTGATGTTAAAAGTGGTATAAAATAATAAATTGTAATTATATTTTGAATTTTTGTTATTATGAGTAAAATTATTAATAATATTTATTAATTAAAATAAATAAATATTATAATATATTTGATTTGAAAGTGCAGTTGTATGTTGTGATGAAAATGCAGTGTTATGAGAGTAGTGCAGTTGTATTTTGTAATAAAATAATAATAATGTATTGGTAAAATATTTACAATTACTGTCGAATCTCATATTCGACTAAGGATATCATATAGAAAGAGATCATGCAAATCAGCGTATTGTCTTGCTTTCAGAAAGGAACACAATAAATTTATCAAATCGGCATTCTCTATCACCTTTTAAGAGTAATTTCTCCCAAAATAACACATTTAGAAGGTGTGTTTACTTGAGTATATGAATTTAAAGGAGAAGAAATGAATAGGATTGAATAAATTTAAGAGTGAATTGCTTATTATTTTTTTAAGAGATTTAGAAATGATACTGAGTTAATTTGAAAATAAAATTTATAAGTAATTTAATTAATGTGATATATTAAAAATGATATTTTAATAGATTAAAATATAAGATTACTTTGCTCCCTAATAATTACTATTATTTTTATTTATTATTATTATTATTATTATTATTATTTATCATCATAATTATTATTAATATTATGTATTATCCTCGTATAATAGCACTGAACCAAGCCAACACCACCTTCATTGTTACCACCTACAAAATTACGTGCAATTTGGTCATTTGAATCAGAGGTAATTTGGCCATTACAATACTATCACTTTCAAATTTCTCGTTGATGTAAATATTATAAAACGTGTGTTTCTCGCAAATCCATTTATTCTCCCGCTCTCAAATGACTGAAAAGGAACATGAAAATATGTACCTTTCATTCCACATCATAAGATATTTGAAGGTGAAAATTTGAGTGAATTTAAAATAAAATTTGTCGATGATTTGATTGATGTTATAAATTATAAATTAAGTTTAACTTTTAAAAAGATAAAATTATTAAATTCTCCTTGATTTTAAAAGTAATCTAAAATTATATTTAAATGAGTTAAATTTATTTTATAAAAAATATTTAATGAATAAATTGGAAATATTTTTTAAATAAAAATATAATAAAATAAAATATATATACCTATTTAAATTTGTTTTGGTAAACAGTTATAAGAACATTAAGATAATCTTACATAAATCTGTTAGATTATGAATCTTAAATAAATTATCAGAAGCATCAAATCATCTATATAAACAATTATTTTCAAATAGTAAGAGCAGTTCCTAATACAATAGTAAAATACGAAAGCGTACATGATCAGTAATTAGGAACACAATATAGATATTGAAAAGTGGTACCCGATCTTCCAAATAAAATCAATGGATAATTAAAAATTATTTAGGTGAGACAATAATGCTCTCTTTGCTAGTAGGAGGTTATGAGAATGTATCTTACAAAAAATGTTATTATGTCATCTCATAAAACTGATTAATGGGATATCAATTTTATATCCTTACCAGTAGAGACCAAGGACATCTCAACAAGTTCTTGAATACTTAAGTCTATCACAGACTTTTCATTAAACAATCCAACCCATCACAGATCGTTTATCAGAAACTCAATATATATTATCCATAAATTAATAACAATTGTATAATATAATTGATATTTACAAATAATATAATTTATTAATTAATGTTAATCCACAATAACAACAAAATAGAGAATAATAATTTTATATAAGGACATTAAGATAATCTTACATAAATCACCTTCAAATCTTTACATAAGAGAGATGATGGAAAAATAACAAAATCTCTCTATTCCTTCATTTTCTTTTTTTCTCAAATCCACATAAATTAACACTTTAATCAGATTCAAATCATTCGTCTTTTGCCATTTTAAATAATAAATACCTTCAAATCAATTTAAAAAAATCTCATTCATTGCATAAATAAATTTTGAATATACATCAACTGTACACCGCTTAATCCGTTTTTAATTTTAACTTTTTTTAATAAAATACATGTATAGAGTAAAAAATGCATATGTAATGTACTAATACGAGTATTATTTCATTAATAATAAAAAAATAAAACTATTTAAAAAAATATAAATGCTATTTTAAAAAAATAAGAAGGGAAGATATCTAAACTATTATATAAAGGATTCAATGTATCAATTTTAGAATCTAATCGTTTTTTCATTTGAATTTTTTAGTTTTAACTATTTTCTAAGAAAAGTTATTTAAAAGTAAATAAAAATGACATAATTATATATATATATATATATATATATATATATATATTTTTTTTTAATTATAATTTTATTATTTTTTATTATCACAGAAAAAAATAAACTTACACGTATCACTATTATACTTGACAGGAAAAATGTCACTCTTTATGTTTTTGTTATATGAGTTATAAAAGAAGAATATGCCTAAGATGAAATAAACATACACGTAATCGAGTTATCATCCCATATATATATATATATATATATATATATATATATATATATATATATATATATATATATATATATATATACGAAAATGATATTTGGACATATATTTTGAATTTATTTTTGACATAGTGACGTGTCAATCAATTTTCTTATTTAAAAATTTGTTTTATTTTACTTTTTTAAAATTAAAACACGTGTGGAAGAAGATGGAGAACAGGTTCAACAAAGAGAACCCATAGTTTTCTCATTTGGAAGAGAGCACTACAACTTGAGAGAAGAGAGAAGCAATGCCTCGCGACGTCATCGAATAGAGAAGTAGGGTCTGAGGTTTGGGTTCTCAACGACGATGGGTGGTGGTTCGTTTTGACTTTGTTCTTTGTTTCACTCTCACAATCGCCAATGATTCATTTTCGTTCAAATACCATACATGATTGAAATGTTTGTGGTTAGTTGTTTTGTGGGTGAGTTGTAGGGCTTCTCCATTCTATCGTTGTTGTTGGTGTAGATATCATTTAGGATTTAGGTTTTTTCTGAGTTGAAGATGACGACACTAGAACCACTCTTAACGGAAAAAAAATATGACAGCATGAGTCACACAATGTGGGGATTTATGTGCAAATAGGTGGGGAGTTGTGTTGGAGTTTTTGTACAAATACTGGACAGTTCTGTCAACCATAAAAATCACATTGCAATCCTCATGAAGAACAAAAAGCTTCATTGGACCCAATCTTAACGAAAAAAAATATGACAGCAGGAGTCACACACATGTGGGGAACCATGTACACAAAATTTAACATAACTCCCCACTTATTTGCACATGGTTCCCCACATGTGTGTGACTCGTGCTGTCTTTTTATTTTGTTAAGATTAGGTCCAATAAATTTTTTTGTTCTTCATGAGGACTACAATGTCATTTTTGTTATCCATATTAACTACATTGAACATATTGTCTCATAATTACATAATTGTCCAGTATTCGTACAAAATATTCAATGCAACTCCCCACTTTTTTGCGCATGGCTCCCCACATTTGTGACTCCTGTTGTCATATTTTTTTTCCATTAAGATTGGATTCAACAAACTCTTTTTTTTTTCTTCATGAAGACTGCAATGTCACTTTTTTAGTTCATATTATATACATTGAACATGTCGTCTCATACTTACATAATTGTCTAGTATTTGTATTAAAATCCCAACGCAACTCTCCACTTCTTTGCACATGGTTCCCCACATGTTTATGATTCCCTCTATCATATTTTTTTCGTTAAGACTGGGTCCAACAAACTTTTTTGTTTTTCATGTAGACTGCAATGTCATTTTTGTGGTCCATATTAGGAACATTGAACATGTTATTTCATAAATACATAATTGTCCAGTATTTGTACAAAAAACTCAACGTAACTCCCCACTTATTTGCACATGGTTCCCCACATGTCTGTGACTCCTGCTGTCATGTTTTTTTTCGTTAAGATTGGGTCCAATGAAGCTTTCTGTTCTTCATGAGGATTGCAATGTGATTTTTGTGGTTGACATTAGGTATATTAAAGTTGTTGTCTCATATTTACATATTGTCTAGTATTTGTACAAAAACCTCAATGCACCTCCCTACTTATTTGAACATGGCTCCCCACATGTTAGTGACTCCCGCTGTCATATTTTTTCATTAAGATTGGGTCTAATAGACTTTTTAGTTCTTCATGAGGACTTCAATGTCATTTTATGATTCATATTAGGTACATTGAACATGATGTCTCATACTTGCAGAACTGTCCAGTATTTGTACAAAAACTCCAACACAACTCCCCACCTATTTGCACATAAATCCCCACATTGTGTGACTCTTGTTATCATATTTTTTTCGTTAAGAGTGGTTCTAGTGTTGTCATCTTCAACTCAGAGAAAAAACCTAAATCCTAAATGATATCTACACCAACAGCAACGATAGAATGGAGAAGCCCTACAACTCACCCACAAAACAACTAACCACAAACATTTCAATCACGTATGGTATTTGAACGAAAATGAATCATTGGCAATTGTGAGAGTGAAACAAAGAACAAAGTCAAAACGAACCACCATCCATCGCCGTTGAGAACCCAAACCTCAGACCCTACTTCTCTGCTCGATGACGTCGCGAGGCATTGCTTCTCTCTTCTCTCAAGTTGCAGTGCTCTCTTCCAAATGAGAAAACCATGGGTTCTCTTTGCTGAACCTCTTCCCCATCTTCTCCCACACGTGTTTCAATTTTAAAAAAATAAAATAAAACAAATTTTTAAATAAGAAAATTGATTGACACGTCACTATGTCAAAAATAAGTTCAAAATATATGTCTAAATATAATTTCCGTTTCTTTTTTCATCCAATAGTCCGCTAAATAAAATTCATAGTCTAATGCTGTGACTGTCATGTTAACAACATAGAAATAATAGAACAGGGCCATGATCCTCATTAATTTAACTTATAACCTCAGACGTTAGGAATAAAGGCGTTAAATTAAATACTCGTAACTTTTGTGAATAGATCATCTCATGTATGTTAATCGTTTTTTTTTGCATGGCAAAGGTTAACACTTTTCTGTGTATGATATACAGGTTTGGTGCTCAATGACATTGTATTGCAAGTTCCTAGGTGCAATTGAGGACAAAAATTACGACAATTTGAGTAAACGAGCTTAGAATAGACGCTTGTATATCATTTAAACTATACTATAGCCAGGAAGTTTAAATGCAATTCTTTTATCTACCATATCTCTCAACCTTTGAGCGTCCTTAAATCTCCCAACACCAACAAGAATATTGGACATAAGAACATAATCCCCACTGTGTCCTCTCTCCATCTCTAGTACTTTTCTGGTCACCCTCTGACCAATTTTAACATTATTATGAACACTGCAAGCACCCAGCAACGTTCTCCACATCACAGCATTGGCAACCTTATGAGGTACCTCTGAAGCAACCTTTTCTTCTTCTTCTAACCTCCCAGCCCTCCCCAGCATATCTATCACCCAACCGTAGTGTTTGATATCTGGCACAAATTCACAATCCTTTACCATTTTAACAAAAAAATTGAGGCCTTCTTCAACCAATCCTCCATGACTACAGGCACTCAAAACACTAAGGAATGTCACACGGTTTGGCCTAAGTCCAGCCTTCTCCATGTTTTCAAAAGTCTCCAGAGCTTCCCTCCCCATCCCATTCATTGCAAAACCAGAGATTGTTGAAGTCCATGATACCAAATTCTTCCTCTGATCAGGTAACTCCTGCAAGAATCTATTCACACTTGCTATGCATCCACACTTTGCATACAAATCAATTAATGCATTGGTAATGCGTATGTCAGAGGAATTGAACCCTCTCTTCTCCGCATATCCATGAGCTGATTGACATATCTTAATACACCCAATATTCACAATAGCAGGAAAAATGGTCAAAAGAGTAACTTGAGTAGGTTCTATACCATCAACTTCGATCATTTCCCTAAACAAAGTTAAAGCTTTGATGGACTAATTCCTGCGTGTGTATCCATCAATAACAAGGGTCCACGACACTACACTCCGAGAAGGCATCTGATTAAACACAGAAAGTGCAAGTTTAACCTCCTCCCATTTAATCAAACCAGTGAGAAAAACATTCCAAGTGACTAAGCTTCTGCGCGGCATTTGGTAGAACACTTGTGCGGCTTCAACTAAAAGACCCGAACTTGAGTACATTTGCAACAGCCCAGTTTGCACGTACACATGAAACTGAAACCCAACCTTGAAAATGAGGGCGTGGAGTTGAATCCCAAAGTGGGTGCAGGTTGGATTGGCAGAAGCGTTAGAAAGAAAGGAAAAAGAGAAGGTGTCAAGGGAATGGTTAAATATGTTTTTTTTTTATCTTAACTTAAGTGAATTTTATAATTAGTTAATTTCAAAATTTTGGACTAATTTAATCATTTATCTTTCGAAATACATGAATTTAGTCATTTTAATTAAATTTTGTTAAATTTATTTTACATTTCACGTTTCATAACAGTATTTGACTTAACATTAAAACAAATATTTGTCAAACAGTATAAACAATTCAAATACAATATTGAAATGTGTACGAAACATCAAATAAACTTAACAATATTTGATTAAAATAATTAAATCTACATATTTCAAAAGATAAATGACTAAATTGATTCAAAATTTACTAAAAATTAAGAGATTAAAAATATATTTAACCGAAACTTTTATAAGGTATCATTATATCGATGATCACGACTAGAAAAAAAAAAAATACATACTCGTATTCATTAATATGAATATTTGATACAAGAACTCAAATTTTATTTTTGTCGTCCTTCAATTATATGTCTTTGTTTTGATAATATACTTTCACTTTTAATATAACAAAATATGAATAATTTTCTTAACATTCTTATTTTAATTCAAATACAAAGAAATGAAATACTTAGCTATTATGCTTGTGTGAAATTATTTTAATTATATTCATTAGTATTTATAGGTATTTACATTTAATTTTAATAAGTAAATTAAAATTTAATTATTTATACGTATATTATAACATTTAAATACATGTAAAACTTTTATCAAATTACCATAGTAGTAATTATTTTCTAACTAATGTTAATCATGACCAATATTAATATTTTTTGTTCAATATCAGTCGAAAACTTTTTGTCTAATGTCGAAAAAGTTATTTTTGACGAATGTGGATTTTTTTTTTCAATCGTCGTAGTTGTTTTTCGGTTAAATTATGTCTTCGATTTATATTTTTATAAAAAAATATTAATTTGATATATTTTTTTATTTGTCTTAATTTAGTTTTTACTTTTGAATTTTTGTCTAATACTATTACTACAATATTAACATTAAAAAATAGATAAGACTTTAATTGTATTAAATTTTTCAAAATAAAAATCAAATTAAGATAAATAAAAAAAGTAAAATCAATTTTTTTTACAAGATCAAATTTGTTTTTCATCAATGTATGCAGTGATTTTTTTTCTAATAGTAATAGAAAAATATTTCAGCTAATATGATGAAATAAATCAATTGATTTTAGCTTAAATAAATGTAAAGATCAATCGAAAACAATCTCAACAAACACTAATCAATAAAATACTTTGACAATTTTAATTAACAGAAATAATTTTAAAACATTAGAAAAAGATAACATCAATCAATATTAACTAACTTAAAAGAAATTATTTATAATATTAATACTAGCGTACACACACGTGCGTTATCACGCAGTATACGCATCTTTTAAATATGAATGATAGTATCTTAGTAGGTGATAATAGTGTAATGTTATTAAGTTAATATATAAAATAAATTTATATTTATTACAAATGAAGTGAAATGTTAAAAGTAAAGTCAAATGAATAGAAAAATTAATTGTTGAGAAATAAAAAAATAAGAAAAAAACATTTATTTGTCCTTCCCAAAAAACACTAATTTATTTATCTAGACAACAAAAATTTTGAGGGTTAAATATGTTTTTTTTTACCTTAACTTTAAGTGAATTTTATAATTAGTCAATTTCGAAATTTTGGAATAATTTAATCATTTTTCTTTCGAAATACGTGAATTTAGTCATTTTAATTAAATTTTGTTAAATTTATTTTACATTTCACGTTTCATAATAATATTTGACTTAACATTAAAGCAAATATTTGTCAAACAGTATAAAAAACTCAAATACAATATTGAAATGCGTACGAAATATCAAATAAACCTAACAATATTTGATTAAAATAATTAAATTTGCATATTTAAAAAATGAATGACTAAATTAGTTCAAAATTTACTAAAAATTAAGAGATCAAAAATATATTTAATCGAAACTTTTATAAGGTATCATTACATCAATGATCACGATTAAAAAAAATAAATACATACTAGTATTTATTAATATGAATATTTGATACAAGAACTCAAATTTTATTTTTGTCCTTCAATTATACGTCTTTGTTTTGATAATATACTTTCAATTTTAATCTAACAGAATATGAATAATTTTCTTAACATTCTTATTTTAATTCAAATACAAAGAAATGAAATACTTAGCTATTATGCGTGTGTGAAATTATTTTAATTATAATCATTAGTATTTTTAGGTATTTACATTTAATTTTAATAAGTAAATTAAAATTTAATTGTTTATACGTATATTATAACATTTAAATACATGTAAAACTTTTATCAAATTACCATAGTAGTAATTATTTTCTTTCTAATGTTAATCATGACCAATATTATTATTTTTCGTTCGATATCATTCGAAAACTTTTTGTCTAATGTCGAAAAAGTTATTTTTGACGAATATGGATTTTTTTTTTCAACGTTGTAGTCGTTTTTCGGTTAAATTATGTCTTCAATTTATATTTTTATAAAAAAATATTAATTTGATATAATTTTTATTTGTCTTAATTTAGTTTTTACTTTTGAAATTTTGTCTAATACTATTACTACAATATTAACATTAAAAAATAGATAAGACTTTAATTGTATTGAAATTTTCAAAATAAAAATCAAATTAAGATAAGTAAAAAAAGTAAAATTAATATTTTTTTACAAGATCAAATTTGTTTTTTATCAATGTGTGCAGTGTTTTTTTTTTTCTAATAGTAATAGAAAAATATTTCAGCTAATGCGATGAAATAAATCAATTGATTTTAGCTTAAATAACAATGTAAACATCAATGAAAACAATCTCAACAAATACTAATCAATAAAATACGTTGTCAATGTTAATTAACAGAAATAATTTTAAAACGTCGAGAAAAAAATAACATCAATCAATATTAACTAACTTAAAAGAAATTATTTATATTATTAATACTAGCGTACATACACGTGTGCTATCACTGCAATTTACGCATATTTTAAATATGAATTGATAATATCTTAGTAGGTGATAATAATGTAACGTTATTAAGTTAATATATAAAATAAATTTATATTTATTACAAATGAAGTGAAATGTTAAATAAAGTGAAATGAATAGAAAAATTAATTGCTGAGAAATTAAAAAAAAAGAAAAAGATAATCAGTTTTATAGAAAATAGATAAATATAACCATTAATTTTAAAAAATTTAATAAATAATGATATTATAAATGATAGAATTGATATTATAAAATGTGGAGACAAAAGAGAAAATCTCTTTCATTGTTATATACATATATAGATAGATATCAAATGATAATTAAAATAATATATTTAAATTAAAGAAATTAAAATGTAATAATTTAAATTTCATTATTTAAATATAAAACAAAAAAGTGAAATAGTTTAAATTTAATATGTTAAGGTGTCGAAAAAAAAAAATGTTGAGAGCAAGAGAAAGGCGGTAAAGGAAGGGTATAAAAAGAAATTAAGGAATAGAAGGGCACAAAGGAGGTTTGAAATTTGAATTGAATTAAAGAGGCGAGAAGAAAGGTGCAGAGGGTAGTTTACATGGAATGAGTAGAAGACGAGAGTGAGTGAGTGAGCAAAGGAGGGAGAAAATGAGCACCGTTGATAAAATGCTGATCAAGGGCATCCGGAGTTTCGACCCGGAGAACAAGAACGTCATCACCTTCTTCAAGCCCTTAACCCTAATCGTTGGTCCCAACGGTGCCGGCAAGACCGTACGATCAATCCATCCATTTATTTTTTTCTTTATCTTTCTCTTTCTTGTTTTTTCTTTCCAGAATGCAATCTTTTCTCCTTCTGCAGACCATCATCGAGTGTTTGAAGCTTTCTTGCTCCGGCGAGTTGCCTCCTAACGCCAGGTCTGGCCACAGTTTCATCCACGACCCCAAGGTAATCTATAACCCAAGTCTTACTCTCTTTTTAACTAAGTATTCGATTAATCCATTGTTTCTTTTATCTGGGAAGGTCGCCGGGGAAACCGAAACCAAGGGACAGATTAAGCTCCGATTCAAGACGGCCGCGGGTAAAGACGTGGTCTGCGTCAGGTCCTTTCAGCTTACGCAAAAGGCCTCTAAAATGGAATACAAGGCTATTGAGAGTGTGCTTCAGACCATTAATCCTCACACGGGAGAGGTATTACACTTCTTGACTTTCTTTTACTTCTTCACTCTCTTCCCATTAACCCATCTTCTCTTCTCTGTCAGAAAGTTTGCCTCAGCTATCGATGCGCTGACATGGATAGAGAGATTCCTGCGCTCATGGGTGTTTCCAAGGCCATTCTCGAAAACGTTATATTCGTTCACCAAGATGAAGCCAACTGGCCTCTACAGGATCCTTCCACCTTAAAGAAGAAGTTTGACGACATCTTTTCCGCAACTCGGTATCTTTCCTTCCCTTTCTCCACTCTCTCCCGCTGTTTTTTTTTTTTTTTTTTCACTCAACATATTCTAATACATGTCGTACGCATATGCTTCCCACTCAATGTACAGATACACCAAGGCATTGGAAGTTATAAAGAAACTTCACAAGGAGCAGGCTCAAGAGATAAAGACTTACAAGCTTATAAGGTCTCTTTTCTCTTCCTAGATATCACCCAACTCTGTAAATGTTAACAACAACAATAATAATTAAATAAAGTTTGCTCTTTCGCTCTTTATTCTAACAATTGTCAACCCTACAAAACCGCTAATTCTATTGCCTTCTCTCAATTGTAAGTTAATGCGACCTGTTAAAGTGTTTGAAAACATATACTTTTTTGTTCTATTTTATTCGAGCACATTTCCACTACTTGTATAGTACCTGTTGTGCCCCATTTATATGACACTGTTCTCTTCTATTTCCAATAGAAGGAAAAAAAATAACCATTTCATTTTTATGCAAGGACAAATTATTGTATGGAGGATCAAAATTTTATTTTGCTTTAGTTGGTCCTTTTGCCCTACTGCCTTTTTCTTTTTTGGGCTATTCTCAATCATTCCGTGAAGTAAAAAACAAATCTATGATTTTTTAGTCTAGTTAGTTATTTTAGAACTTAAGCTTTGTCTTTCACTTTGACAACTTTTAATATAAAGAACTTGCAATATGTTCCTAGTATCGAAAGTTTTTCTGAAAAGGATTTCAGGTAAGAGTGTCCCGTTAAGAAAAGAATTCTTAACGACGGTACAAAAAAGGGCAGAAATTTTTTTAGTCTAGCTAGTTATTTTAGAACTTAAGCTTTGTCTTCCACTTTGACAACTTTTAACATAAAAAACTTGAAATATGATCCTAGTATCGAAAGTCTTCCTGTAAAGGGTTCTAGGTAAGCGTGTCCCGTTAAGAAAAGAACGACGGTACAAAAAAGGGCAAAAAATTTTTTAGTCTAGCTAGTTATTTTAAAACTTAAGCTTTGCCTTCTACTTTGACAACTTTTAACATAAAGAACCTGCAATATGGTCATAGTATCGAAGGTAAGTGTCTTGTTAAAAAAAGAATTCTTAACGGCGATACAGAAAAGGACAGAAAATATTTTAGTCTAGCTAATTATTTTAGAACTTAAGCTTTGCCTTCCACTTTGACAACTTTTAACATAAAGAACATGCAATATGGTCCTAGTATCGAAAGGCTTCCTAGAAAGGGTTCCAGGTAAGCGTGTCCTGTTAAGAAAGGAATTCTTAACGGCGGTACAGAAAAGGGTAGAAATTTTTTTCGTCTAGCTAGTTATTTTAGAACTTCAGCTTTGCCTTCTACTTTGACAACTTTTAACATAAAAAACTTGCAATATGATCCTAGTATCGAAAGTCTTCCTGGAAAGGGTTCCAGGTAAGCGTGTCCTGTTAAGAACATTCTTAACGGCGGTACAGAAAAGGGTAGAAAATTTTTTAGTCTAGCTAGTTATTTTAGAACTTAAGCTTTGCCTTCCACTTTGACAACTTTTAACGTAAAGAACTTTCAATATGGTCCTAGTATCGAAAGTCTTCTTCGAAAGTAATCTAGGTAAGCGTGTCTCGTTAAAAAAAGAATTCTTAACAGCGGTACAGAAAAGGGCAGAAAATATTTTAGTCTAGCTAGTTATTTTAGAACTTAAGCTTTGCCTTCCACTTTGACAACTTTTAACATAAAGAACATGCAATATGGTTCCAGTATCGAAAATCTTTCTGGAAAAGGGTTCCAGGTAAGCGTGTCCCGTTAAGAAAAGAATTCTTAACGGCGGTACAGAAAAAGGCAGAAAATATTTTAGTCTAGCTAATTATTTTAGAACTTAAGCTTTGCCTTCTACTTTGACAACTTTTAACATAAAGAACCTGCAATATGGTCCTAGTATCGAAAGGCTTCCTAGAAAGGGTTCCAGGTAAGCGTGTTCTGTTAAGAAAGGAATTCTTAACGGTGGTACAGAAAATGGTAGAAATTTTTTTAGTCTAGCTAGTTATTTTTGAACTTAAGCTTTGCCTTCCACTTTGACAACTTTTAACATAAAGAACATGCAATATGGTCCTAGTATCGAAAGTCTTTCTGGAAAAAGGGTTCCAGGTAAGCGTGTCCCGTTAAGAAAAGAATTCTTAACGGCGGTACAGAAAAGGGCAGAAAATATTTTAGTCTAGCTAGTTATTTTAGAACTTAAGCTTTGCCTTCCACTTTGAGAACATTTAACATAAAAAACTTGCAATATGATCTTAGTATCGAAAGTCTTCCTGGAAAGAGTTTCAGGTAAGCGTGTCCCGTTAAGAAATGAATTCTTAACGGCGGTACAGAAAAGGGTAGAAATTTTTTTAGTCTGGTTAGTTATTTTAGAACTTAAGCTTTGCCTTCCACTCTGACAACTTTTAACATAAAGAACCTGCAATATGGTCATAGTATCGAAAGTCTTTCTGGAAAGGGTTCCAGGTAAGCGTGTCCTGTTAAGAATAAAATTCTTAACGGCGGTACAGAAAAGGGTAGAAATTTTTTTCGTCTAGCTAGTTATTTTAGAACTTAAGCTTTGCCTTCTACTTTGACAACTTTTAACATAAAGAACCTGCAATATGGTCATAGTATCGAAAGTCTTCCTGGAAAGGGTTCCAGGTAAGCGTGTCCTGTTAAGAATAGAATTCTTAACGGCGGTACAGAAAAGGGTAGAAATTTTTTTCGTCTAGCTAGTTATTTTAGAACTTAAGCTTTGCCTTCCACTTTGACAACTTTTAACATAAAGAACATGCAATATGGTTCCAGTATCGAAAGTCTTTCTGGAAAAGGGTTCCAGGTAAGCGTGTCCCGTTAAGAAAAGAATTCTTAACGGCGGTACAGAAAAGGGCAGAAAATATTTTAGTCTAGCTAGTTATTTTAGAACTTAAGTTTCGCCTTCCACTTTGACAACTTTTAACATAAAAAACTTGCAATATGATCCTAGTATCGAAAGTCTTTCTGGAAAAGGGTTCCAGGTAAGCGTGTCCCGTTAAGAAAAGAATTCTTAACGGCGGTACAGAAAAGGGCAGAAAATATTTTAGTCTAGCTAGTTATTTTAGAACTTAAGCTTTGCCTTCCACTTTGACAACTTTTAACATAAAAAATTTGCAATATGATCCTAGTATCGAAAGTCTTTCTGGAAAAGGGTTCCAGGTAAGCGTGTCCCGTTAAGAAAAGAATTCTTAACGGCGGTACAGAAAAATGCAGAAAATATTTTAGTCTAGCTAGTTATTTTAGAACTTAAGCTTTGCCTTCCACTTTGACAACTTTTAACATAAAAAATTTGCAATATGATCCTAGTATCGAAAGTCTTTCTGGAAAAGGGTTCCAGGTAAGCGTGTCCCGTTAAGAAAAGAATTCTTAACGGCGGTACAGAAAAAGGCAGAAAATATTTTAGTCTAGCTAGTTATTTTAGAACTTAAGCTTTGTCTTCCACTTTGACAACTTTTAACATAAAGAACATGCAATATGGTCCTAGTATCGAAAGTCTTTCTGGAAAAGGGTTCTAGGTAAGCGTGTCCCGTTAAGAAAGGAATTCTTAACGGCGGTACAGAAAAGGGCAGAAAATTTTTTAGTCTAGCTAGTTATTTTAGAACTTAAGCTTTGCCTTCCACTTTGACAACTTTTAACATAAAGAACATGCAATATGGTTCTATTATCGAAAGTTTTTCTGGAAAAGGGTTCCAGGTAAGCGTGTCCCGTTAAGAAAAGAACGGCGGTACAAAAAATGGCAGAAAATTTTTTAGTCTAGCTAGTTATTTTAGAACTTAAGCTTTGCCTTCCACTTTGACAACTTTTAACATAAAGAACATGCAATATGATCCTAGTATCGAAAGTCTTCCTGGAAAGAGTTCCAGGTAAGCGTGTCCCATTAAGAAAGGAATTCTTAACGGCGGTACAGAAAAGGGCATAAAATTTTTTAGTCTAGCTAGTTATTTTAGAACTTAAACTTTGCCTTCCACTTTGACAACTTTTACCATAAAAAACTTGCAATATGATCCTAGTATCGAAAGTCTTCTTGGAAAGGGTTCCAGGTAAGCGTGTCCTGTTAAGAACATTCTTAACGGCGGTACAGAAAAGGGCAGAAAATTTTTTAGTCTAGCTAGTTATTTTAGAACTTAAGCTTTGCCTTCCACTTTGACAACTTTTAACATAAAGAAATATGGTCCTAGTATCGAAAGTCTTCCTGGTAAGGGTTCTAAGTAAGCGTGTCCCGTTAAGAAAAGAACGGCCGTACAGAAAAGGGCAGATAATATTTTAGTCTAGCTAGTTATTTTAGAACTTAAGCTTTGCCTTCCACTTTGACAACTTTTAACATAAAGAACTTGCAATATGGTCCTTGTATCGAAAGTCTTCCTGGCAAGGGTTCTAGGTAAGCGTTTCCCGTTAAGAAAAGAACGGCGGTTCAGAAAAGGGCAGAAAATTTTTTAGTCTAGCTAGTTATTTGAGAACTTAAGCTTTGCCTTACACTTTGACAACTTTTAACATAAAGAACTTGCAATATGGTCCTAGTATCGAAAGTCTTCCTGGAAAGGGTTCCAGGTAAGCGTGTTCCGTTAAGAAAAGAAAGGAGGTACAAAAAAGGGCAGAAAATTTTTTAGTCTAGCTAGTTATTTTAGAACTTAAGTTTTGCCTTCCACTTTGACTACTTTTAACATAAAGAACATGCAATATGGTTCTAGTATCGAAAGTCTTCCTGGAAAGGGTTCCAGGTAAGCGTGTCCCGTTAAGAAAAGATATCTTAACGGCGGTACAGAAAAGGGCAGAAAATTTTTTAGTCTAGCTAGTTATTTGAGAACTTAAGCTTTGCCTTCCACTTTGACAACTTTTAACATAAAGAACTTGCAATATGGTCCTAGTATCGAAAGTCTTCCTGGAAAGGGTTCCAGGTAAGCGTGTTTTGTTAAGAATAGAATTATTAACGGCGGTACAGAAAATGGTAGAAATTTTTTTAGTCTAGCTAGTTATTTTAGAACTTAAGCTTTGCCTTCCACTTTGACAACTTTTAACATAAAGAACATGCAATATGGTCCTAGTATCGAAAGTCTTTCTGGAAAAGGGTTCCAGGTAAGCGTGTCCCGTTAAGAAAAGAATTCTTAACGGCGGTACAGAAAAGGGCAGAAAATATTTTAGTCTAGCTAATTATTTTAGAACTTAAGTTTTGCCTTCCACTTTGACAACTTTTAACATAAAAAACTTGCAATATGATCCTAGTATCGAAAGTCTTCCTGGAAAGGGTTCCAGGTAAGCGTGTCCTGTTAAGAACATTCTTAACGGCGGTACAGAAAAGGGCAGAAAATTTTTTAGTCTAGCTAGTTATTTTAGAACTTAAGCTTTGCCTTCCCATTTGACAACTTTTGACATAAAAAACTTGCAATATGATCCTAGTATCGAAAGTCTTTCTGAAAAGGGTTCCAGGTAAGCGTGTCCTGTTAAGAACATTCTTAACGGCGGTACAGAAAAGGGCAGAAAATTTTTTAGTCTAGCTAGTTATTTTAGAACTTAAGTTTTGACTTCCACTTTGACTACTTTTAACATAAAGAACATGCAATATGGTCCTAGTATCGAAAGTCTTTCTGGAAAAGGGTTCCAGGTAAGCGTGTCCCGTTAAGAAAAGAATTCTTAACGGCGGTACAGAAAAGGGCAGAAAATATTTTAGTCTAGCTAGTTATTTTAGAACTTAAGTTTTGCCTTCCACTTTGCAAACTTTTAACATAAAAAACTTGCAATATGATCCTAGTATCGAAAGTCTTCCTGGAAAGGGTTCCAGGTAAGCGTGTCCTGTTAAGAACATTCTTAACGGCGGTACAGAAAAGGGCAGAAAATTGTTTAGTCTAGCTAGTTATTTTAGAACTTAAGCTTTGCCTTCCACTTTGACAACTTTTAACATAAAGAACTTGCAATATGGTCCTAGTATCGAAAGTCTTCCTGGTAAGGGTTCTAAGTAAGCGTGTCCCGTTAAGAAAAGAACGGCGGTACAGAAAAGGGCAGATAATATTTTAGTCTAGCTAGTTATTTTAAAACTTAAGCTTTGCCTTCCACTTTGACAACTTTTAACATAAAGAACTTGCAATATGGTCCTTGTATCGAAAGTCTTCCTGGCAAGGGTTCTAGGTAAGCGTTTCCCGTTAAGAAAAGAACGGCGGTTCAGAAAAGGGCAGAAAATTTTTTAGTCTAGCTAGTTATTTGAGAACTTAAGCTTTGCCTTACACTTTGACAACTTTTAACATAAAGAACTTGCAATATGGTCCTAGTATCGAAAGTCTTCCTGGAAAGGGTTCCAGGTAAGCGTGTTCCGTTAAGAAAAGAAAGGAGGTACAAAAAAGGGCAGAAAATTTTTTAGTCTAGCTAGTTATTTTAGAACTTAAGTTTTGCCTTCCACTTTGACTACTTTTAACATAAAGAACATGCAATATGGTTCTAGTATCGAAAGTCTTCCAGGAAAGGGTTCCAGGTAAGCGTGTTCCGTTAAGAAAAGAAAGGAGGTACAAAAAAGGGCAGAAAATTTTTTAGTCTAGCTAGTTATTTTAGAACTTAAGTTTTGCCTTCCACTTTGACTACTTTTAACATAAAGAACATGCAATATGGTTCTAGTATCGAAAGTCTTCCTGGAAAGGGTTCCAGGTAAGCGTGTCCCGTTAAGAAAAGAATTCTTAACGGCGGTACAGAAAAGGGCAGAAAATATTTTAGTCTAGCTAGTTATTTTAGAACTTAAGCTTTGCCTTTCCACTTTGACAACTTTTAACATAAAAAACTTGCAATATGATCCTAGTATCGAAAGTCTTTCTGGAAAAGGGTTCCAGGTAAGCGTGTCCCGTTAAGAAAAGATATCTTAACGGCTACAGAAAATGGCAGAAAATTTTTTAGTCTAGCTAGTTATTTGAGAACTTAAGCTTTGGCTTCCACTTTGACAACTTTTAACATAAAGAACTTGCATTATGGTCCTAGTATCGAAAGTCTTCCTGGAAAGAGTTCCAGGTAAGCGTGTCCCGTTAAGAAAGGAATTCTTAACGGCGGTACAGAAAAGGGCATAAAATTTTTTAGTCTAGCTAGTTATTTTAGAACTTAAGCTTTGCCTTCCACTTTGACAACTTTTAACATAAAGAACATGCAATATGGTTCTAGTATCGAAAGTCTTCCTGGAAAGGGTTCTAGGTAAGCGTGTCCCGTTAAGAAAAGAACGGCGGTACAAAAAAGGGCAGAAAATTTTTTAGTCTAGCTAGTTATTTTAGAACTTAAGCTTTGCCTTCTACTTTGACAACATTTAACATAAAGAACCTGCAATATGGTCCTAGTATCGAAAGTCTTCCTGGAAAGGGTTCCAGGTAAGCGTGTTTTGTTAAGAATAGAATTATTAACGGCGGTACAGAAAATGGTAGAAATTTTTTTAGTCTAGCTAGTTATTTTAGAACTTAAGCTTTGCCTTCCACTTTGACAACTTTTAACATAAAGAACATGCAATATGGTTCTAGTATCGAAAGTCTTCCTGGAAAGGGTTCTAGGTAAGCGTGTCCCGTTAAGAAAAGAACGGCGGTACAAAAAAGGGCAGAAAATTTTTTAGTGTAGCTAGTTATTTTAGAACTTAAGCTTTGCCTTCTACTTTGACAACTTTTAACATAAAGAACCTGCAATATGGTCCTAGTATCGAAAGTCTTCCTGGAAAGGGTTCCAGGTAAGCGTGTTTTGTTAAGAATAGAATTATTAACGGCGGTACAGAAAATGGTAGAAATTTTTTTAGTCTAGCTAGTTGTTTTAGAACTTAAGCTTTGCCTTCCACTTTGACTACTTTTAACATAAAGAACATGCAATATGGTCCTAGTATCGAAAGTCTTTCTGGAAAAGGGTTCCAGGTAAGCGTGTCCCGTTAAGAAAAGAATTCTTAACGGCGGTACAGAAAAGGGCAGAAAATATTTTAGTCTAGCTAGTTATTTTAGAACTTAAGTTTCGCCTTCCACTTTGACAACTTTTAACATAAAAAACTTGCAATATGAACCTAGTATCGAAAGTCTTTCTGGAAAAGGGTTCCAGGTAAGCGTGTCCCGTTAAGAAAAGAATTCTTAACGGCGGTACAAAAAAGGGCAGAAAATTTTTTAGTCTAGCTAGTTATTTTAGAACTTAAGTTTTGCCTTCCACTTTGACTACTTTTAACATAAAGAACATGCAATATGGTTCTAGTATCGAAAGTCTTCCTGGAAAGGGTTCCAGGTAAGCGTGTCCCGTTAAGAAAAGAATTCTTAACGGCGGTACAGAAAAAGGCAGAAAATATTTTAGTCTAGCTAGTTATTTTAGAACTTAAGCTTTGCCTTCTACTTTGACAACTTTTAACATAAAGAACCTGCAATATGGTCCTAGTATCGAAAGTCTTCCTGGAAAGAGTTCCAGGTAAGCGTGTCCCGTTAAGAAAGGAATTCTTAACGGCGGTACAGAAAAGGGCATAAAATATTTTAGTCTAGCTAGTTATTTTAGAACTTAAGCTTTGCCTTCCACTTTGACAACTTTTAACATAAAGAACATGCAATATGGTCCTAGTATCGAAAGTCTTTCTAGAAAAGGGTTCCAGGTAAGCATGTCCCGTTAAGAAAAGAATTCATAACGGCGGTACAGAAAAGGGCAGAAAATATTTTAGTCTAGCTAGTTATTTTAGAACTTAAGTTTTGCCTTCCACTTTGCAAACTTTTAACATAAAAAACTTGCGATATGATCCTAGTATCGAAAGTCTTCCTGGAAAGGGTTCCAGGTAAGCGTGTCCTGTTAAGAACATTCTTAACGGCGGTACAGAAAAGGGCAGAAAATTTTTTAGTCTAGCTAGTTATTTTAGAACTTAAGCTTTGCCTTCCACTTTGACAACTTTTAACATAAAGAACTTGCAATATGGTCCTAGTATCGAAAGTCTTCCTGGTAAGGGTTCTAAGTAAGCGTGTCCCGTTAAGAAAAGAACGGCGGTACAGAAAAGGGCAGATAATATTTTAGTCTAGCTAGTTATTTTAGAACTTAAGCTTTGCCTTCCACTTTGACAACTTTTAACATAAAGAACTTGCAATATGGTCCTTGTATCGAAAGTCTTCCTGGCAAGGGTTCTAGGTAAGCGTTTCCCGTTAAGAAAAGAACGGCAGTTCAGAAAAGGGCAGAAAATTTTTTAGTCTAGCTAGTTATTTGAGAACTTAAGCTTTGCCTTACACTTTGACAACTTTTAACATAAAGAACTTGCAATATGGTCCTAGTATCGAAAGTCTTCCTGGAAAGAGTTCCAGGTAAGCGTGTCCCGTTAAGAAAAGAAAGGAGGTACAGAAAAGGGCAGAAAACTTTTTAGTCTAGCTAGTTATTTTAGAACTTAAGTTTTGCCTTCCACTTTGACTACTTTTAACATAAAGAACATGCAATATGGTCCTAGTATCGAAAGTCTTTCTGGAAAAGGGTTCCAGGTAAGCGTGTCCCGTTAAGAAAAGAATTCTTAACGGCGGTACAGAAAAGGGCAGAAAATATTTTAGTCTAGCTAGTTATTTTAGAACTTAAGTTTTGCCTTCCACTTTGCAATCTTTTAACATAAAAAACTTGCAATATGATCCTAGTATCGAAAGTCTTCCTGGAAAGGGTTCCAGGTAAGCGTGTCCTGTTAAGAACATTCTTAACGGCGGTACAGAAAAGGGCAGAAAATTGTTTAGTCTAGCTAGTTATTTTAGAACTTAAGCTTTGCCTTCCACTTTGACAACTTTTAACATAAAGAACTTGCAATATGGTCCTAGTATCGAAAGTCTTCCTGGTAAGGGTTCTAAGTAAGCGTGTCCCGTTAAGAAAAGAACGGCGGTACAGAAAAGGGCAGATAATATTTTAGTCTAGCTAGTTATTTTAGAACTTAAGCTTTGCCTTCCACTTTGACAACTTTTAACATAAAGAACTTGCAATATGGTCCTTGTATCGAAAGTCTTCCTGGCAAGGGTTCTAGGTAAGCGTTTCCCGTTAAGAAAAGAACGGCGGTTCAGAAAAGGGCAGAAAATTTTTTAGTCTAGCTAGTTATTTGAGAACTTAAGCTTTGCCTTACACTTTGACAACTTTTAACATAAAGAACTTGCAATATGGTCCTAGTATCGAAAGTCTTCCTGGAAAGGGTTCCAGGTAAGCGTGTTCCGTTAAGAAAAGAAAGGAGGTACAAAAAAGGGCAGAAAATTTTTTAGTCTAGCTAGTTATTTTAGAACTTAAGCTTTGCCTTCCACTTTGACAACTTTTAACATAAAGAACTTGCAATATGGTCCTTGTATCGAAAGTCTTCCTGGAAAGGGTTCCAGGTAAGCGTGTCCCGTTAAGAAAAGAATTCTTAACGGCGGTACAGAAAAGGGCAGAAAATATTTTAGTCTAGCTAGTTATTTTAGAACTTAAGCTTTGCCTTTCCACTTTGACAACTTTTAACATAAAAAACTTGCAATATGATCCTAGTATCGAAAGTCTTTCTGGAAAAGGGTTCCAGGTAAGCGTGTCCCGTTAAGAAAAGATATCTTAACGGCGGTATAGAAAAGGGCAGAAAAGGAGTAATTGCAATATGGTCCTAGTATCAACTAAAATTGCTCAGCGAAGCACCCTGCTTAAGCAACAAGAGAAGCAACATGCTGCACTTGATGAGGAGAATGAAGGTAAGTGTTGAAGATGGTATACATATACATATATGTGTGTGTGTGTGCATTTCCATCATTGAGCCTGTTTTGAATTTTGTATCTCCTAAATTGTTGTATTTCCTGATGGATTTACATACATGCCCTGTGAAATATATATATATATATATATATATATATATATATATATATATATATATATATATATATATGTCTCTAATGCCTTTTTCTTTTTCGGATGAGTTATTGTTGGAATGGTAGGCCAAGTTTGATGAAAGGATTGCCATTTTAGAAGCAAAGATAAGAAAGTTGAAAAGAGAATCGGATGATGCTACCGAGAAAGGTACTGCCCTCACGAATAACATTGGTCATACCATCAAAGAGATTGCCAAACTACAAGCTGAAGCAGAAGTAAATGAATTGATACACAAGCTGCCTATACTGACATCTTGTTTTGCATTGTGTTATCGTAATTTTGTTACTATTTTGAACTTCAGGCTCACATGTGTTTGAAGAATGAGCATGATTCCTCCATTAAAGATCTTTTTACTACATATAGTTTAGGGTCTCTTCCAACTTCTCCTTTCAGTGATGAGGTTGCTTTAAATCTCTCTAGGCGTGTAAAATCAAGGCTGGCAGATCTTGAGAAAGATCTTGATGAGAAAAAGGTGATATTTTCTGTTCCCTCTTTCCGGTTTTTGTGTGTATGTTCACTTTTACGTGGCTCACAAATGAGATGTTAAGGAATTTTCAGTGATGTTTTCTTGCTGTTACTTGGTATTTTGCATAAAGGGTCGTTTTTTCTTCTCTGTATATTCAATTGGCAGTATTGTAGTGGGTTTTTGGTGGATATGCAAAGAGATTGGAATGCTTTGTACACTTGGTGTTTACCATTTTACAGGTTTTTCCTTTGGCAAGAATATTGTCTCTGCTCCTGTGGCTCTTTCTTTCTTCGTTTCACTGTTCAGTGAATTCATTTTCATTTTTAAAGAATGTGGTTGGCTAAATTTACCAACTTTTAAAATTATTTTCACCATATCAAAAGTAAGAAAACTGCATGATTGTGACTGTTTTCCTCTTTTGTGCAGAAAGCAAATGACAACGAACTTGAGATGGCATGGGATTGCTACATGGATGCTAATGACCGTTGGAAAGATATTGAGGCTAAAATAAAGGCCATGCAAGGGATCAAGGTTGGGTGTTTCATTCCAATACATACATTTATTGTCAAATGTCTTTATCTTACTTGCACAATGTTAATACGTTATGTTTGCAGGATGGCATTCTGAAGCGCATTGAAGAGAAGAAAAACGAGCTCGATTCATCTGAACATCAAATGACTAATGTGAACTTATCTCACATAGATGAAAGAGAAAGACATTTGGTAAGGCACCCACTCTCTGTTATTGTTTAGTAATCTGTAACCCTATTTGTGGACTTCTGACCAATATGATTAGCATATTTTTTGAGTAATGTTTGCAGAAAAAGGAGATTGAGAGGAAGGAAAGTCAACTATCTCAAAGACAATTTGAATCCATTATACCTCAAATGCAAAATGAGATATTTAGTGTAGATCAAAAGATTAGGGCTGTCAATTCAGAGAAGGATATCATGACTGCTGATTCAGCGGACAGAGTTATGCTATCTCATAAGAAAGCAGAGTTGGAAAATCGAAAAAAGAAACATAAGAAAATGTAAATCCATTTTGTTTGTATTCTCTTTACCCTCCACTTTTTATTCTTTAGAATTATGTTTCAAAGTTGGCGATCATCTCTGTTTATTATATTTTATAGGTTTGATGACCTAAAGGACAAAATTAGAAAGGTGCTGAAAGGGAGGGTTCCTCTTGATAAGGATGTGAAAAAGGAAATTACTCAAGCATTAAGGTTGGGAAAATCTTTTATTTTTTATTTTTATTTTTTTTTTTATGTTTACTCGTAGTTGTAAGCACTTACCTGTTGAATTTGGGCTGGGAACCTAACTCCATCCGGAAATGTATAAGGGGAGAATTGTTCAACCTTTTATAAGCTCTACGTTGGCGAAATGTACAGTTGATGTGAAATCTCAAACACACTCCTCATGTTTAAAACTGGTTGAACCAAGTTCACTTTGAGAGTTGAGGATGAGCCAAGATAAGATTTATGATATGTTGGAGTTGCAAGTATAGGTGAAAAAAGTCTCACATTGGGTATGAATGCAAAGTAAATCACAATTTACCTTGTATTGAATTTTCTTTCTGGTGCAGGGCTGTTGGAGCGGAATTTGATGATATGAATGCAAAGTACCGCGATGCTGAGAAGGAAGTCAATATGTTGCAAATAAAAATACAAGAAGTTAATGGTAACCTATCCAAACACCGCAAGGATTTGGAATGTAAGTGCTGTCTATCATTCAAAGAAGTTGAGTATAAACATTTAGTTTTTGAAGGAAATCAATGTTTGAGTTCTGCATGCTTGTTGTTGCAATGGTTCACAGGATGCGCTTGCCTAGTTGTCATGCCAATAGATTACTATTATGCATATCAACATGATAATATGAAGTAAATATAAATAGCCTTTCTTTTATTTAGCATTTTGTACGTGTCTCTTGAAATAGGTGATGATGCCCACTTGATATTTTTTATTTTTTCATGCTGCATCCTCTTTGCCCTAGCTTGGTTTCTTTCTTCCACCATGCTGAATAACTGAAGACAGTTTTGTACCATTTATATTTAAATGATTTTCTTGCAGCAAGAAAGAGATTTATTGATTCGAAGCTTCAGTCTTTGGATCAGCAATGTTCTGGACTTGATTCTTATCTCAAAGTTTTAGAGTCTTCCAAGGACTTGTACAAAGAAGGTTTATTTGTGTCAGACCATATTGTTGATGTCGTTTTTGTGACCATATCAAAGTGTTTGTGTTGTCACTGGTATGCTGTTTCCATATCAACTAATACTTTGTCTTATGATTGCTTGCAGCAAATATAATATTGCTGATGGTATGAGGCAGATGTTTGATCCTTTTGAAAGGGTTGCCAGAGCTCATCATGTTTGCCCTTGCTGTGAGCGGCCCTTCTCTCCAGAAGAAGACAATTTTGTCAAGAAGGTTTTAACTTCAAATCCTGTTATTACATATTTACATTATCTATTGGCTTTGAGCAAGCACGTTATGTAGTTTTGAATTGCACTTTTTCAATGACAGCAAAGAGTGAAGGCAGCTAGTTCAGCTGAACATATGAAAGTTCTCGCTGTGGAATCCTCAAATGCAGAGTCTCATTTTCAGCAGCTGGACAAGCTTAGGATGGTTTACGAAGAATATGTTAAACTTGGCAAGGAGACCATCCCTAATACTGAAAAGGAACTTCAGCAACTTAAAGATGAGATGGATGACAAATCTCAGGCTCTTGATGATGTAACGATCATAAGTTCTTTTAAAGATTTTCTGGAAATTTCTTTTAATTAGATTGAGTTCCAACGTTTACTTCCTTTCTGAAATGTTTTTATATCAATTATTTGTTTAGCACTTCCCCTGGCTTAATGCAGCAAGCATATTTTAGAAAAAAATTGATGGTCCTTTTTCTAAGGAATTTTATATTTTACTGGAAACAGTATATTTCTTGACCTTGTTTGCCTAATTAAATATTATGAATGTCTGTTTTTTATTGACAATTAACGATAGGAGGCTTTTTAAAGTTATTAATAACAAGGGTAAATTTGATACACCGGTAACATTGTTTTAAAAATTCAAAAATTCAACAAAGTAAACTGAGTTAATTATTTTTATTGGTCTGTGCGGTTCTGTTAGAAGTGCCTTGTACCAGAGAGTGTAGTATCTGTTTCCCCTTTGTGCTTTCCGTTAACTTGTTTTGGGTTATACAATTGCTGAAATTTTCAGGTTTTAGGTGTTTTAGCACAAGTGAAAACTGACAAGGATTTAGTTGACACATTGGTGCAACCAGTTGAAAATGCTGATCGGCTTTTCGAAGAAATTCAAGATTTGCAAAAGCAAGTTGAGGATTTAGAAGATAAGCTTGATTTTCGTGGACAGGGAGTGAGGACTCTGGAAGAGATTCAACTGGAGCTTAAAACCCTGCAGAGCACCAAGTAAACAGCTTAAGTTTTTTTACTGTTTACTAACATGGGCAATTTTACCATCTCGAGCCATTAAGATAATTGAATTCTGTCATATTCGCATCATCTCCATTTCCTAAGTGCTCTTATACTTATCATGAGAATAGTTTCAGTTTTGTTTCTTATTCTTATCATTATTTCCATTCTTATCTTGTTTAAAAGGGACAATTTGCAATCTGAATTGGAGAGGTTGAGGGATGAACAAATACATATGGAGAAGGATCTATCACATATTTGTAACCGGCGGCACAATTTAACAGAGGAGAAATTGAAAGCAACCAACTTATTGCAAGGTGTTAAGAGATTAGAAGAAGAATTGGAACGTTTGACTGAAGAAAAGACTCAAGTTGATCTTGATGAGAAGGTTTTTAATTATCTGATACATTGATGGATATTTAGTTGTTGTTATAGGCTTGGGCAATTGCCTCTTTTTACCCCTTTCTACTAAACACACATTTTCATAAGAAAAATTAGTAAAATTGTCAATGCTCTGATGACAGAAAGTGCAATTATCAGTCATTGTTCCTTTTTTTTCAACTACTTTTGGTGCATTGCTTACAATTTGTCGTCCAATTTGTTGTGTTGTATTTGTGTCTATATATACTAAACAGCTTTTCCGTCCTGATGGAATTGTTGCCTTTCAAAATTCTCAACCTTATATGTTCTGTTTGTGTATCTAACCCTCTGTTTCCAAAATATTTCCTTCAAAATTTCCAATAATTCTAAAAAAGGCTCTAGTTTTTTTCTCTCTCTCTTTGCCATGTCACAGAGGTTTGTTGATCCAAATTCCTTCTATATGATTATTACCAGAATGAACTCTACTTCCCTCTTCTCCCGTGTAAGAGAATTTTGGTCCAGGACTTATACTAGTAAGTTGATGAGTAACTGAATAATTTTATGATTATATGAACAGTGTGAATACTGAGGGTTCTAGCGATGGAAGTGATGGCAACACTGCAGGGGTGAGAACTTTCTCACTATTAACATATTTTTTCTTGTCCTTGTACAATAACAGTGTTTCATTTAGAATGATTCTACAAATTGAAGAGTTAATTTTTATGCTATTTGATAATTGTATGTTCAGGCTAATCAAACAAAAATGAAAAGAAGCCGAGAGGAAACATCAACCACTGGTATGACTCTAACAGTCCTATTCACTGTTGCATCTTGATGAATGATTTAGTTGTCTTGGATCACAATTATACTTTTGATGTCAACTAGATCATTGAGTATGGTACTAGGGTGTTCATTAGTTAATACTTGGATGGCCTTTTACCGGGATTTCAGTCTAAATACAGTCAAGCTTTTGAGGTCCTTTTGTAAGAAATTGAGAAGAAAATGGCACACTTGCATGATATTTAAACATCTTAAACTATTAATTTGAGGAGTTAAGTTGTTTACTTAATATGTGTTTTGATGGTTATATTTTATCACACTGTACAAGCAGATGGAGAAGGGAAAACTGAGACACAAGATGGCCCAATTTCCAAAGAGACTGCATCTTCGAAAATGATTATGCCTGCTACCCCAGCTAGTATTGCAGGAAAGTTTGTTGGTCCTGTAATTTCTTCAGGTATGACCACAGCACTGGAGCTTAGGAACTCTTTCACTGTTCATTCTAAGGAAAATATAATGATAGAAGTGATTAAGCGGTTTAGATTAAAATATAATGTTAGATTATTGAGTAATGATACGTATTTTAAGGAATCAATTAACCATATCTACATATATGGTGAAATAATGGTTCCTAAGGCTACGTAAGTTTCCTTTCACTTGCTTCGATATAAACAATAACAGCTTAAATTGATTACTCTTTACTAACCAACTTTTGCATTTTTGTATTAGGTTTTTTCTGATAATGGAATTTGGAGAAGAATCTTTAGAATGATTATAAAAATTATGTGACTTAGTTCACTTGCACGCACATCATTCTACCAAAAACTTTTTCAAGAAATTTTTTCTCTACTCTATCCAATCAAAATCTGGCATCACAATTTTTCCAGTTTGTACATTATACTGTATCGGTGTGAGCTAATCATCGATACCAAATAATCATGATTTTTGTGCAGGTCAATGATCTAGTAATAAACTATTTTAGTATATGCATGTTGATTTCATGATTTGAGGTTGACGTCCTTCTTGCAGCTAATATTTATCTTTTATAATTTTAGCAAACCGGTGATGCAAATGAGCCTGAGTCTTCTATGGGTACAAGAGGATCATCTGGTGGTAGCAATATTTAGGGTGTTGATGATGTTTTTTAAGATGAAACTATTTTAGTGTATTATGAACTTTGAGTAAGTATGGATTAAGTTGTAATTGTTTCAATTTAAATTGCTTTTATGTTAATATGTTGATTTTGAGAATCAAAAGTTCTAATGATATATATTTGAACACTTTGGTTGAAGTATTTGATTGAAGTTTACAAAAGATATTATTGATATAAAAATATAAGTACCTCAAATTCTAATTACAAACAAAATATTGTTTTTTTATGAGATTTGAATAACGCAATAATAAATCCACAAATTAAATAATACAAACGAAACAGGTTAAAACTTTTACAGTATAATCCTCAAATTGAGGAGGGTATTAACCCCCACAAAAAAAAATAGGAATTTTGGAATCAAATAGGTTTATGGAAATAAAGGAGGTTTTAAATCTCCACAAAATAATAGTCATGAATAGAAGAGGTTATAACCCTCCATTAAAAAACTTCCACAATATAAACTTGGTACCAGGGGTTGTAGAAAACCTCCACAAATAACTTGTGGGGAACCTATCTGTGGAGGTTTGAAAAACCTCTGCAAATTATTTTGTGGTGACTTCTGCTGTCATATTTTTTTTCGTTAAGATTGGGTCCAATGAAGCTTTCTGTTCTTCATGAGGATTGCAATGTGATTTTTGTGGTTGACATTAGGTATATTAAAGTTGTTGTCTCATATTTACATGATTGTCTAGTATTTGTACAAAAACCTCAATGCACCTCCCTACTTATTTGAACATGGCTCCCCACATGTTAGTGACTCCCGCTGTCATATTTTTTTCATTAAGATTGGGTCTAACAACTTTTTAGTTCTTCATGAGGACTTCAGTGTCATTTTATGATTCATATTAGGGACATTGAACATGATGTCTCATACTTGCATAACTGTCCAATATTTGTGCAAAAACTCCAACGCAACTCCCCACCTATTTGCACATAATTCCCCACATTGTGTAACTCCTGCTGTCATATTTTTTTCCGTTAAGAGTGGTTTTAGTGTCGTCATCTTCAACTCAGAAAAAACCTAAATCCTAAATGATATCTACACCAACAACAACGATAGAATGGAGAAGCCCTACAACTCACCCACAAAACAACCAACCACAAACATTTCAACCACAAACATTTCAATCACGTATGGTATTTGAACGAAAATGAATCATTGAGATTGTGAGAGTGAAACAAAGAACAAAGTCAAAACGAACCACCACCCACCGCCGTTGAGAACCCAAACCTCAGACCCTATTTCTCTGTTCGATGACATCGCGAGACATTGCTTCTCTCTTCTCTCAAGTTGGAGTGCTCTCTTCCAAATGAGAAAACCATGAGTTCTCTTTGTTGATCCTCTTCTCCATCTTCTTCCACACGTGTTTCAATTTTAAAAAAATAAAATAAAACAAATTTTTAAATAAAAAAATTGATTAACACGTCACTCCGTCAAAAGTAAGTTTAAAATATATGTTTAAATATCATTTTCGTACTATAAAAGCACATGTTCTGAATAGAATGAGAGGTTATGAGAGTCAGAGTAAAGCATAGCAATGAAGTTGCGATGGAGCAAGACTGATCCTTTCACCGTGCAATGACCCTCGTCACCTTCTCCTTCGTATTTCGGTAAGATTTCTACTCCTGTAATCTTTAATTTTCTACTCTGTTTTTTGTGTCGATCAACTTTTCTTCAAAGAATTCTAAAAAAAAAAACAAGTAAAAAATAATTTAACTAAACCAACCTAATTTTCGTCTCAGGCTTCATTGATTGGATATATAATGATAAATGCAAGATGATTCTCAAGAAACTTATAAATCAAGTTGATTCCGATCATGGCTATGCGTTGCTCTATGCTCACTGCGTCGCATCGTTCAAGGTTTTATTCCATCGATTACTTTCTCCGAGTTTTTTTTTTTTCTTTTTTTTCTGGTTGGGAAGATATTTTTTTTTATTTTCTTTCTTTTTTTTATCAGGATGATAGTTTAGTTGGAAAGAAATTCTTGCAAAAGAATCCCGAGGGTAAATCTTGATCGTGGTTATAAAGAAACGTTATATGAAAAGTTGAGATTAAAGTAAAAAAGAATTGAGTAAGCATTTAATTATTTAGAAGTTAGTAAATTTGCAAGATTATATGTATATATTTCCAAATTTATAAAACTTGACTTATTAATTAAAACAGAAAAACCTAATTATTCATTTAATGAGATGAATTTTGTAATTCATGTATTATCGCCATACCATCTCATTTGACATTCAAGATTTTTAGATAAGAACTAAGACACGTAAGTAATATTTCCTGTGACATTACAATTACAATGTAATGTTTTTTATTATGCTTATTTTTATATTAATTAGATCAGTTTTTTTTTTCTGTTCTATATTTATTTTTTAATCTCTCAGTCAAATTAACGGGATAATATAAAATAGTTTTTTTATTTTAGAAATATTAAAAGATTTGATTTTGTAAGCATGGTGGGAAATGGAAGCACTTGATTTAATTTAAGGTTAAATTATACTTTGGTCCCATTTTCGTAACAAAATTTAAATTTGGTACCTCAAATTTTTTTTTGTCTTAATGTGGTTTCTATTTTGGGAAATTTGATGTAATCAAGTCATCTCGTGTAGTAACGGTGTTAAATGGGTGCCACGTGTTACCTTTTGAATTTTTAAAATTCTTTTATTGAATTTTTTTTAAATTTAAAAAAAATTAAAAATTTGTCACATGTCAAGCTGACATCGTGCCACGTGGCAGTGACAATGTCACGTGTCACTGTTATGGTAGGTGTCATTTTCTCATTTTCAATTTGGTCCATGTATTTTAACTTTTGTCTCAATTTAGTTCTAATTTTTGTAAAAATTATACAGTTTCGTTCCCTCCAAATTGAAACAAAAATTATAAAATGTTATACAAATATTTTTATTAAATTTGATTTTTTTTATTCAAATTTATATTTTTTATATATTTTCAATAAAACTAAGTTTATTTAAATTTGTTTCACATTCAATTTTACTTAAAAATGTTTTCAAATTTTAAATTTATTTGTTTTTGATTATTACATAAACTAGTTATTTTTTCTTAAATTATATAATTGTTATTTTTATACCAACTAAAACATTTGTATAGAAATTATTGAATTTTACACATTTTAAAAATATGTAATTATTTAAAATATAAATTCAAATAAAAAACAATATTAAAGTATGATGTAATAAAATATCAATATAATTTATGAATTTTTTTTGTTATTAGCATTATTTTCTATTAACAACTTTAAAACAATTTTAAATAAAGTTTGATGTAAAATATAAATTAAAATAAACTTAATTTTGTTAAATATATTTACTTGAAATATCAATTTTGATAGAAATATTTGTACACATTTATATAGAAATTAAATTTGATTTTAATTTGGAGAAGGACAAAATTACACAAATTTTACAAAAATTGAGACAAAAATTAAAATATTAGGACAAAATAATTTAATTACATCAAATTTTTTAAAACAAGAATCATATCGAAATAAAAAAGAATTAAGAAACCAAATTTAAATTTTGTTGTTAAGATGAGAACCAAAAGTATAATTTAACTTTAATTTAATTACGCAGACACCGCCTCTATATCTGGGGGTAGGAAAGGAGAAACCGAAACCCTGTTGAGCTGAGTTGCGTTGGGATTGAAATTTCAAATTTCAATGACACACAGTTTGAAGCATACAGTGGATTCGGAGTGCAGTGATAACAATCGGCCGTCCAAGTTATCAAAAATCGAGCATCCCACTCACATTGAAGAAGAAGAAGAAGACGACGAAGAAAAAGGAATGAATCAAAACCCTAGGAATGGGATTCAACGCTATTTGTTTGCAATCGAGTATATCGGCACTCTTTTCTCCGGTTCACAGAAGCAGCTCACTTGTCGTACCGTCGTTGGAGCGCTCGAGGTAACAAATTACAACATCGCGTCACCATTTCCATCCACGATTACTATCAAATCAAATGTGTTGTTGTTTTGTAGGAAGCTTTTGCTAAATTTGTTGGCCAGCCCGTCTCTGTTTCTTGTTCAAGTCGAACTGTGAGTATCACTCTAACCTCACTCACTATTCACGGACAATTTGCAAAATCGAATACGTATAGTATATCAATTAACTGTGCTATGGAAATGCAGGATGCTGGAGTTCATGCCTTGTCAAATGTTTGTCATGTGGATATTCAACGGACCAGCAAAAGGAAGCCCGGTGAAGTGGTTCGTATCTTACATAAACCCAAACTTTATACTAATCGAGATATATATTTGCTCATCTTGTCATTGTAAACATGTAGTTACCACCTCATGAACCTGCTGTGGTTGGAAGGGCTGTAAACCATTTCTTGCAGGTATGTTCTTCTTGTGCTCAAATCAAAATAAATTACTGGGACACCGACCAAATTCGCCACATTTAAAAATACTAGACCACAATTACAAATTTTAAAATGAGGGACTAAAACCAATTATAACCAAATCGTTAGGGACTTAAAACATTTACCCTTTAAATAAATACATTGCTTCTTCTGTCTTGACAAAATGTTTGATCTTCTTACATGACGTGGAACAAGAAAGAAACTCTGAAGATAGCTGCAAAGAGTGCGTGCTTGCAATTTTTTAGTTATTGGCTTGGATAAAGCAGATAGAATTGTAATTTACTCTCCATCACCTTGTGCTTTAAGTTCAATCTTATTCTGAACTGTCAGCATGATGCGTGTTGAGGCAAAAACTTGTACCACAGGCCCACAGCTAATGCCAAGTTAATTTTTTTTTTTCCATACAATGTGTAATTTTCTAATGCTACTGCATACCCAGGAGATTTTCTGTTTGTGACAGCTTTTCATCTGTGCAGATTCATAATATTTATTATTATCGAATTTTGGCTTTATAAACTATTCCAGGAAGATTAATGAATTATTGAATATGTTCTTAAGAAGAGCAAATTTATTATCAACTTCGTGTTTGTTTGTACTCAAAGTTGGAGTTGCAGTTTTGAAAACCTAAACTAATCTGTTTCTCAAATTTTGCTTATTAGATGATTTCACTTGAGTGTAATGTCTGTGCTCAAAATCTTCTAATATGTTTTTTGGCAATTTGATTTACTTTAGAAGCATGACAGTGACTTAACGATTATCGATGTTCGATGTGTTCCATCTGATTTTCATGCCAGATTTAAAGCACAAGAGCGCACGTGAGTTCTTCAGAATCTTGGTTTTCATGCGTTGATTATCACTTGCTGCATTTATATACCGTCATCGGCTCTCATATAGTTCTATTTGATGCAAGATTTTCATTCTTAGCTCTTATTTATTGGATTATGAATGGAGGAGTTACTTGGTCTCTGAAGTATATTTGTTAAGTTATGAATGAAGTAGAACTGCTTGATCTTTTGAAATTGCCCTTAATTTTTGTGTAATAGTGACAGTGAAGATTATTGCAATAAGGTTCATCTAGGACTTCTGACATTAGCTACTTTTCCGTGCATTTCCACAGAATTCTTTGTTTTGTTTTTGATCATTTGAAGTAATTACCCATTATTTGGAACTACCATTCAGATACTTCTATCGTTTGCTGTCTGGGCCAGAGCCTTTGTCAACCTTTGAGAAAGATCGAGCATGGCATGTATCTGAGGATCTTAATCTTCCAGCTATGCAAGTTAGTTAACAGCTCCGTATATTTTTCAGATTGTCAATCCTCCATCTATGCAAGTTATTGATGATATCCATGCAGGAAGCATGCAGGGTTCTTGTTGGATGCCATGATTTTAGTTCCTTCAGGGCAGCTGGTTGTCAGGTTGTATTTTTTCTTTAATATGTGTGAACAGTAATGCATAACATTCTAATTAATAATTTGTCTAACCTAAAGTGGAACCTTGTTTTCCATTCAACTCTCTTCTACATTCATCTGCTTCTGATTGATATGATAGGACTTCACAGTACGCAGTAATATATTTGAAAAGCATCACAGTAATCAAATAGTAGTCATGATTGAATTTTCATTTAAAGGATTAATTTTAGTTGAATGCTCTATTGTAATTGTAGGCATTCTTTCTAAAGTGTTTTCAGCATGTCTTGTTTATGTTCTAAAATATCTCATGCAAAGTTTCTTTGTACAGGCAAAATCACCAATTAGAACTTTGGATGAACTGAGTGTCACCGAGGTAATTGAAAGTCTATATTTCCCATCTGTAATGGATAGAGAAGGACATAATAAAGTTAGTAGTGATCTTCGTGGCTACCTTAACAACTCCGAAACTGACATTTCTCCTAGTTCAAGTCCATGCATTGATAAAGTAACGACTTCAGGTGTAGGATTTGGCAAACGAAGACGACATCGTTGCCTGGTGGTAACAGCACGAGCACGTTCCTTTCTTTACCACCAGGTTGAGTAATCTAACTTTGAATTGAATCCAGTAAGAAGTTCAATTTTTTTGCGTTATGATTTAATCCTGCATTTTTAATCCAATCTGTTCTGAACACAAAGATGCTAATTGATTTCAGGTTAGATTACTTGTGGGTGTTCTCAAGGCTGTCGGCACTGGAAACCTGACAATTCCGGACGGTACTCATTCATTCATATCTATTCACGTGTGATATATTCACATACATACACTTGATTTCTCACATTATGGGCACTTTGCAGTTGAAAGAATTTTGAATGCCAAGAGTGTTACTTCCGCAAGTCCAATGGCTCCAGCATGTGGTCTTTACCTGGGAGAGGTGAAATATGATCTGCCTACAACTTAGTTCACCCAATCCAATGGATAAATTTTGTCCCTTGTATGAACTTAACTTTATCATTACTTAACTTTGTTTCTTTAAAATTAAGGAAAAACTTTCTCAAACATATCATTTAGCCCTGCACCGATCCTTCCATTAGATTTTTTCCTTCAAAAAAAAGTAAAGGTAAAAAATATTTTATGTAATATTTATTTATCAGCAGAGATCTATCGTCTAAAAGTACGATAAAAATAAAATATATATAGATAGATATAAATTTTCCTTTACTAGTTGATTATATAACTTAAATTTTCCTTTTTAAGGTGGTACTAAAACTCATTCTACTAAAATTTCTTCAATTTATCATGTTCCATATTGTGGGCCTGCTATCAAATTTGGGGTAGGGGAATTTCTATTTTGCATCTCCATAATTTCGACTCACACCTTTATAATTTTTTATTCTAAAATAAAATTTTAAAATTTCAGAATATAAAATACAAAAAAAATATTTTTAATTGCTGAAAAAAAATTATGAAGGTGCACAAGATGCCCAAATTCGGAATATCATTCTGAGAGTAAAAGGATATATCGGAATACAATAGATATATAAGTAATTGCAGACATCTTTGGTGAAATTTAATGTATCAAATCGCCAATCCGCACCGCAGTACAGTTCTATAATTTAATATATCAATCACATTCTTTCATGTAAATTTTGTAGCACCAACGAGAATAATAAGTTAAATTCATATAATTAAGAAAAACTATAATTCTAATATAAAATTTTTAAATCTATCCATAAAATTCTTGTCTGCTAAGCCTTGAACCTAACTGCAGGGAAAAACTGAGTGGGAAGGAAATTGCGGCCTCCCTAGTAATATGCTTACGCGGATCTAAAAAGTGAAACGAAATATAAAGTACACAGAACAGAAACCAAAATTACAATATCTGCTATTGCTATAAAGAAATTGTGATTATAATACATCATGTAACGAATAATGAACCGATGAAGATAAGAAGTTACTCCACGAAAGAACTAATAGCAGCATGTATGGAACTAGTACGAGCAGAATTTCTCCTCTGCATTAGTGAGTGTGGTCCACTCCAAACAGACTGACTATTTTGGGGGAAAAAAATTCCACACAAAGCTGAAAGCTTGGGGTTTTCATTATATAAACTCTCAAGTAGCTTACTTTTCTGTTGTTTATCTTGTGATCCCTACAAACAGATTGAACAATTAAGTACACTTATCAACTACAAATAATGACAAGTTAATGCAATTGCATTATAGCATGTGATTTCTTGCGTGACTGGTTAAGCAGATACTGTAATTTACTAGATCAAACAGTCCGTGAAATACCTTGTATTTCTTCTGTTGCTGGACTGACGAAGCCTGTCCTTCTTGTTGCTTTGTTCTATATTCATCGTGAAGAACAGTTGCATCACCAACATTTGATTTCACTGTCCCACCATGTTTTGTTGTCTCATCCATCTCTCTCTTGTGACTGTTCATTTCAATATCTTCGTCATCTTCTTCCTCTTCATTCCCCTCCTCCTCATCCCCTTCTTCTAGGCCATGCTCATCATTGCCATCATCATCAACATCGATGCTCCTGTGCTTTCTCTCAGGAGGGCTACACTGCTTCTCACCAATATCCATCTTTGTTACCTCTCCTTTGTCTTCATCAACATCTCCATCAGTGCCCATAGATTCATCTATATTTGATGATGAATCCTCACCACCAGGACTATCTACTTGTATCGATTCCTTAAAATTTACAATATTATTTATGTTATTGGCCAAGCTAGTCAATTATTGGTTTTCATGAAGTAGATACTCAGATTTCTTTAATACTTGCACTATGACCTTCATTTTATGTCTGGGAATCAAGCTTGAGAATATCGTTTATGCCACTTAAAAAAAATTATTTATAATAACTGACTTTATATTTTGCACCAAGGCAGGTATATAAAGCCAGTCTGACTATTAAACAGAATAAGTAAATCTTTTGCGGTCTTATCATTTCAGTTCAGAATTTTACCCGTGAGACATGATATGTAAACCCTAAAACTGCCTCCAAAAATTGCCAGACATCCAAAAGATAAAGTAGAGGCGACAAGCCATTAAAATACCTCGTGCTTAAACTCTTTAGCATGCTTATCACCACCAGATCCAAAGCTGCCTCTGGCCATTCGAGCATTTTCCTCCCGTTCTCTCCTTCGTCGCTTTAGAACACAGATAGCACATAAACAGTCATGTTTATGGTGTCTTCTGCAGAATAAGATGAAATGTAAGCATGCATATGATTTCAATGAACCACTAGGAAAGGATGGGAGCAAGGAATTCTATGTCCCGAGCTCCTCATTATTGAACACTTACATTTACAAATGAACAAAGTATACATTTTACAAAACTTATCTGAAGGAAATAGAACTCCCGAAGTAAATAAAAGTTTCTCTTCCCCTCTATATCAATTCCATGTAACTAAGATATCTCTATGCTAAGAACAATTATCACATAAGAAATTATAATATCATATAATAAATAGAGCTATTTTGCATTTTTGGAATACACACCCATGACGCTTTTTTGTCTTCTGCTTCAATTGGCTACTCTTCCCTACTTTTCCATCACCAGACAGTGTGGTATCTTCTGTTGAAGTCCTTTCCATACCTGATACATAATGAAAACATATAGCATGTTGCTATCAGAATGCCAGAGTAAAGTATTTTACATGAAATGAAAACCATATGTTTTAAGAAGATAATGCATGCAAAGTAATGTTCTTCATTCTTGTGATAGGGTTAAGATATGTTGCAATAAGAGAACTGTTTGCTTACGAGGGAGCTTCCCAGATTGTCTCCAATATGTTCAGATATCTAATACCAACTGATGGGTCTGGGATGAGATGGGATGTATTTGAAGAAAGGTATCATACTTCTGTTTGGATGTTTTACAATGGAATGGGGGAGAGTTTCCACTCCATGCCACTCCATGGAATGGGAAGTAATTGGAATGGTTAGTGGATTAGGAAACAACACCCCATACCCCTCAAATTGGGGGCAGTAAACAAGAAGTATCGGATGAAATAGGTTTCATTCATCCTATGTTAAACAATACAAAGGGGTCTAGGTAGATATTACAACAAAAGTCCACATGGAACAGATCTAATTATCATTCTAAAACATTGTAAATTTTCGAGCTATACATTTTAGAGTGAAATCTCAGAAAGGCAAATTGCATAACTATAACTTCTCAGTTTAAAAATTATAATATGTATCATTTATTGTCACCCTCTCGCCTCCTCACTCTGTCCACAGAAGACCAAAAGATAAAAGTAGAGGAACACAGACAATGACAGAGCCAGTGAGTAAAAACTACACATAAACTAAGCCTACTCGAGCAGAAGATTCCACTAGAAAGCATTGAATAACAAAAATAATAAAATTGAATGAACGGCATATTTCAAGACATACTTCATGCAAAACAGATCCAGAGAACGCAGAGACAAGAGTTACATAGCGAAATGCTTTATATCTTCCATCCTAGCACAGTAAAAGGGAAGGACAACATTTTTAATATATATAAATATAGATAGAGGTGGATGTCTCACCCTTAGTCCCTTTTGATTGTTCCGTGTATAGCCCAGCTGCAGTCCAATACTTCATAAAGTTCTTCTTTACTCGCCTCATAAGATCCAAGATATAGTCACCTTTATTGTTATACTTGTAACAGTTGTCCCAAATGTATTGAACATCCTTATATACATCCTCCGAATTCATATACTTTTCATTTTTTTCAAGATTGCTGCATATAGTTCCAAAGTCCATTGGTGTATCTATGATATCGAAATAGTCCTGGTTCCAAATAAAAGTATGACATAAGACACAAGTAAATATGTCAAAAATATGGTTCCAAGTTTTATAATCAATCACGTTATTCACTATGACTGAACAGATATCATAGATCGTTGTAGGATATAACCTCTATGTCTACCAAGAGAGAGAAAGATAGCTCGTGCATGTTGAACAACAACAAATTAGTATCTACTAGAATGTACTACTTTAATTGCTCTTCATTTTCGCTGTTACCTTTCCTACATAGGTTTAGTATGTCAAGAGAAACGTTACTAAACAATAATTTCTGGAAGTACCCAGGGCGTAGAAGACTGCTTCATTGAAAAGAAGGAAATTTAACAAAACAAAACACTGAAAAAGGAGCAAACTTTAGGTTCAGAGAAATATCTAACATCTCCACCAGAGAACGGAAACCAAACATAAAATAGGTGTCATCCAATTTTTTTAAGAAAATAAGCTATGGAAAAAAATTACTCACAGGAATTCCCAGAGCTTCGGGATTGACAGGAACATTGAAGGGTTCAGCTGCATCCATTTTCATTACCTTCCTTATAATCTGTGCAGAACAAACCGAATGCATTATTAAAGTTGATAATGTAATGCTTGGAAACAGCAAACAAAATCAAGAAGGGCAACTATATCAAAGCTCCAACAAACCACTAAGGAAGCATCCAATTCCTGCTTATTATATAGAGCATTATGTTGAGTGGCCTTTCTTTCTTTTGGGTGGATGACCTCCGTGGAAGCTGACAAAGGTTTGCTTGTGTGCTCCGCATTTGATCCCAAAACCTTTGAAGACTTGATTTTTATGCTACCAGCTCTCTTTGACAGATTACTCAGTTTCATATCAGGCAACGAGTTTGCACTATCCTCCATTCTCTCGGCACTCAGACCTTGTTTTTCAAGGCCATGCTGCTGGCTACTCTTATCAGTATCGCTCTGTGTGGGAGCATCAGATGAGGTGGGTTGGGAGTCCAACATTTTAGGTGTCCTAAGCTTCACCTTAACACGCCCAACTGATTTCCCAATAGCCTTATCAATGGAACCATCAGGATTTATGTTAGCAAGATTGTAATGCTGATCCGTCCCAGTGGAAGAAGGCGTGTCAACTTCCATTCCAGAGTTATCTTTATCATAACCAAACTCATCCAAACCAGAGGTTTCTTCCTTGTTTTGACCCCCACCATTACTTAGGTTATCGTTAGCACTTATTCCATGGTTAGTGGTACCTTTTGACTTCCCTTTCTTATGCCCACGCTTGCGCTTCATGTTCTATCTTCAAACCAAATACCACCCTGAAACAGATTCAAACAAAAGTCAAATAAATCACCACACTACAAAGTACAATAATTTATGCATAAAGGGACCATTAAAATCTTATAATACTGAACACAAAAAAAAAAAAAAGAGTTTGGCAAGGGGAGGGACATGAATTGAATGAAAAAAAAAAAAAGTAAATTTGAGCTAAATGAAACGAAATTATGGAGCAAAAGAATTAAAAGTGGAAGAAGTAATTAGAGAATTGAGAAAAGCAGTTACAAGGAAGGGAAAACGGGTGTGGAGTCCGGAAGAGAGAAAAAGGCGGGAGTACGGAGGAATCGGCGGAGTGGGAAAGTGGAAAAGGTTCCCTGAGCTTCACTCGACGGAGGAAGAACACCGCCACGCCGTGCAAACACTCAATTCAATCCCTTCCCTTTCGCTATCTTCTCAACTTCAAAACGCTTCGTTTCATTACCACCTGCTCCACCACTCTCTCTCTTCTTCTCTACCCACGTCAACACTAAATTATGAATTTTATCTTTAACCTATGAACTATTTTTATATTGAATATTAAATTATTCAAATATTCGTAAATATTAATTAATATTATAATATACTTTAATACACATTATATTATTCATTTATTAATAATTATATTTTTAATTCAAATACTTATTCACTGTAAAAAAATTATTTACTCTTTAATTGTTTTAATAATTACTTTTTCAAAGTTAAATAATTATTCATAATAAAAGAATTATTTATCTAATATTATTTATAATATGTTTTATTTCAATAATTAAAATTTATTTTATCTTTAACTATATATATATATATATAACTAAATACATCTTTTATTTTTTTAATTTTACTCATTTAATTACTATTTTTAAAATTTAAATAATATATAAATATTTAATAAATACATACAGACCGGACAATACTTTTATATTAAAAGAAATAACTGAAGAAGGATAAGTTTGTTGAAAAGATGAAATTTACAAATAAGGATAACTGAAGAAGTTGTACCTCTCAGGTTCTCAAAATGTTCATCCACACCTCCACACCCTAATAGGCCTCCATTTGGTTCACCATTTATAGAATTGAAAAAGTTTAAGCTCTAAGATCAATTTTGCTTCTATAGGTAGGGTTGGAGTTTCAAATTGTAATCATGATATTTTAAAGACTTTTTAACAATTAAAATAACAAATTTGATATTTACAGTGATTTGTGTTTTATATTAGAATTTTTTACTCAAATAACATAATACAGTTCAAAATTTGACAAAGGTAACTTTTTTATTTTTAATGAGAGTTAAAAGAGAAAGTGTTATGAGTAAGTATTGGAAAAAAAAGTGAGAGTTGCATGAAGTAGGTAGGGTGTGATGATGATGATGAAGAAGAGAAGAAGGAGGTGAAAAAACAAGCCATGAACGTGACAGAGATAATAAAATAGTGAGCATCACAGCCTGCCATCCACGTTCACCAATATAAGCAATTATGATCTCTTGTTTGGACTATGCATGCACAAATTCTTTCTTCATAATTTTTGTTGTAAAAGTCAAGGTTGCTTAAGATGGAGACATTACATATGTGTTTTTATTTCAATCTATTTTCGACATTTTCGACATTTTCTTTAGTGCGCTTTCTTGTCACGGGCCATCTTCTTTTCTCAAAAACATGTCTTACATGCAAAATGGCAAACACTTTTCTTTTCTTTTCTTCAACCTCCATCCCCTTTACCTTTCAAACACTGTATCCAATTTCATTCTTTCTCAAATAACTCACAATTTCATTATTCGGATTACTTCAAATGCAAGTACTTAGAGAAGTTTATAAGGAGCAATTATTATGGACGGTACGTAGTTCATACAATGTCGTCTAAAACCAATTGATTGTCACACACTAAAGGGAAAGTGATGTTTGCATCAATTTCATCTCTTTCTTACCTTTTTCTTTCATATTCCTCAGACACTGTGATTGTCTCGTTGACAAAAACATGTTTACTCAATGCTTTTCCTTTTAATCATTTTTCTCTTCATTATTGCTTCATTCATTTCAGTAATTACTTTGAGTTTTTGGGGATGCATGATTAACAGAAAATGGGGTTCTTCTGCACTTCATGTAACATAAAACATGACAAAAGCCATGGTTTTCCCTTAACAAGGTTATGTTTGGGCAAACACGAGAGGAATAAAAGTGATCTACATCACCACTTTACTACCTTTATTTCTTTTTCACTATAAAATGATTTCTTTCTTCACTTGAATCATGAATGCTCTACTACTGCTTAGCTGTTGGATGTCAAACACTTTCATTCTCCCGCTCCCCTTTTCATATTTTTTTATTATGTCATAATAATAATAATCATTACTACTATTTTATTTTACCTGTGTTGTTGTGTTCATTTCATTTTTTGGGGAGTTTCTCATGTAATGTAATGTATGAGTTGGTATTTGCACGATATTGCAGCAGCCTTTTTCTCTTCTTTTAATATCTTTTATCAGTGGAGATTTTATGAGATTATGCAAGATTCACAGTGCAATCTTTCTCATGATTACATTTGAATGGTTATGGTGGAAGTGAGGGAATTCCACACATTTATGCCATCATCATACACAGACTTTAAGCTTTAATCCTCACATCACAGAGGTTAGGAAAATAGCCTCCTATCTCCTTTCATAAAAACTCAAAATTCTTGTTTTGAAATGCATAGAATAATTAGATTGATGTGTTAAAGGAATGTTGTGATTTGTAACAGTGGTTTGAAATAATTGCTTGCACTTGTCCCACAAAGAGTCACTATTCATGTGACTTAAAGGGTTGGATTGAGAAGAAGAATGCAGGGTTAAATAGGAGTACTTTTAGTTTTAAAGGTAGGAATTGAAAATTGCTGGTGAGGGTCTGAGGACAAGAAGGCCCATTCTTTTTGATTTGTTAAAGTTTGGTTGTTCTGACAAGGTATAGTATTGAATAAGTTAGGCATCAGGATGATCGACATGGGAACATAAATAGGATTATCAAACACCTTTGTCTTTACATTTTCTATTAGCTATAAAGCTAACATCCTCACCATCATCTTTCTGTCAACCAAAATAAATTGGATCAACAACACACTTCAAAGGTAAGTTTACTCTCTGCCTGCTACACAATGCTAATCTTTCTCTTTCTGTCTTAATGCCCTTTTTTAGTGCAAATTGTTTTCATGAGGTTAATTTCTTTTCAATATCATTATTACAAGGTTCTATCAGGCCATGCATACATGTGCTTGTACCATTTTTTTCTTTCAATTTCTTCACCTCAAGTATTCATCTTATCTTGCCTTTTAAGACTTCCCACAAATGCCTTTAAGTTCTTGTTTTCTGTCATCCATGTCTGTAGATGCAAAATAATGCATTAACTGTTGCAAAGGTTGGATTGCAGATCGCAGCCTCAACTAACAGCTCTTGAGATTTTAGTTTTTGTCTTTAGAGCATGAGCGATTTGAACGGTGAAAGATCAAAGGCATGGAACATATATCCATCTTCAAACCCTGGTCCATCATCACAGAGAGGAGTTGATGAGGAAGGTCCATGGAAAAGCTTAGGGACATCAATGAGTGCTATTTCTTTTGGGTTTGTTGCCACCGCCATTTTGATTTCAATGTTTCTTATAATGGCCATATTTGAACATTTGTTCAAACCCACGCCACAATCTATGATGCCACGCTATCAGGACCACCCAAAACAACCAAATGCACAACCAGTAAGTCTCTTCATGTTTTTTAACCTTTCTTTTATTCACTCTTTCTCTTCATACAATAAAAAAGGTGATTTTCCCTAGTTGTGTTTTAACATTTATGTTCTTATTTGTGACAGGTTCCACCATGTTATGCTAATTCTGATTTCTCAGTGGTGATGCCAGGGCACCAATATCCTACCTACATCGCCCAACCTGCTCCTCTCCCTTGTCAAAGGGAAGGGGCTTATTGGCCTTCTCATGAACATCATTTTGTATTTAATTAGTGCATTTTTTTCTAACCTTCAATATCTTATCACTCAACTTCTCTTCTCTCTGTATACAGATACTCAGAGACCACCCACTTGTGTCAATTTTATACATAAATATTGTACTTATATGCCAAAATGTGAAGCCAGGTTTCTCCAAGTTTGATCTACTTCAACTTCAGCAACTAAAGTTGCACCATATAAATGTTTCTTTGTTGTTTTTACTTGCAATATTATCAGTATCTACTCTTAGTTTTATGTAATTGTAGTTTTACTTTCTGGTTTCTGATTTTCATAATTATATGTAGAGGTTTTTTTTCTTATAATATATATAGCAGACATCTTAGTTTTAAGACATTGTTTCATTGTGGAGGAATATGTGCCGTGACACATTAGTGGTGGCGAGGATCAAAAGCTAAGAACAAGTACCAAAATTAAAATGATAATACTTTATGCAGCAATAACATTGTTCCACAAATTTGAGAAGCTAGTGATTAGTGATTGGAGTAAGTATAATGAGAGAGAAAGAGAGAGAGAGAGAGAGAGAGAGAGAGAGAGAGAGTGTTGCATTGATGAGAGGAGAGTGGTGATGTCAAATGTGTAAAGGTGAAACTGCCACAACACAGCAGTAATTTGTTGTAACTACCAACCAACACAGGAAACAACTAAAGCTGTGTCTAACTAAATGTTCCACATGTTACGAGAAAAACAAATGTAAAAGAAAATTTTGCCTTCGTTATTTGCCTTATTTAAACCTTAAAGTCTTTACTTTTAATTTTGTTAATACATACTTATATTCATGTGATCCCGATAAACTATTAGTTTTGACACCGCAATTGAACTTTTCAGGATGTAGACTAACGAGGTTTATCATTTACATGATTTGTATTATGAGATTACTATCAACAAAATTATGAGAGATTCAATGTTTGAGTCTTTATTTACTTGTACGTCAGTCAACTTTCTCATTTTATTGATTTGTGAAATAAGTGTGTTTAAATTTAAATAAATATTATTTACATAGACTTAAAGGAGCATAAAGCTCGAAAATGATAAAGTAGGAAAAAGATAAAGAAATTAAATACTAAACTTTACATGTCATTTATTTGTGAAAAAAGAGAACACCTTAGGTTTCTATTACATGCATAGTAAAGATTATAATAAATGTTCTTGATTTTTTTTAAATGTATATTAATTTTCTATTATGCCCTTTTCCAATTCTGTTTATTAATTTAAATCATATTTATTAATTGCAAGAAAGGATGAAAGTGTTTTGTAGCTCCAATCTTGCCAATAAGATATTCTACATTATTTAATACTTCAGTTAATAATATACCACTATTTTACTAGTAAAAAAAACTCAAATATCAATTACAAATGAAACAAGTGAATTGATCTTTTGGTGAAAGAATTTTTAATAAATAAAATTTTATGTAATATAAGGATATAATTATTAAAACATAATTAAGAGTGTCCTGAAGTTTGTAATGTAACAGATAGAAAGGAACAAAGTCCAGGCAGAAATGGTTTTGCTGCAGAGGTTCATATTCATATAATCATGAAGGCTGTGTATCTTACTAATAAATAAGCGAACAATGGAATGTAACGTAACAAGTAACAATATACAAACATGATACTAAAAGAATACTAAAAGATGACATGATTTCTCAGCGTATTAAATTGATATGTATATATTACTGTTACACCATAAAATCTAAGAGTGGAATTGATTTGTAATTGTAATTGTAATTGTAAAAAGTCATGGTGTTAAACTATAGAAGTTTACATTACAAGTGGAACTCCAGTAGGAGGGGAAAGCTACTGCAACTATATCTATCTTTGCAAGAAGCATAGCAAAACCAGAGCATTTTTTCTTGGTCATAGCCTTAAGAATGAACACTTGCAGAAGAATGGTCATAACTAAAGGTCATCCAACATGTCTTCATCTGGTAATATCATGGTCAACAAAGAATACTTAACACGGAGAGAAATTCTGCCCTTATCAACAACAAGCTTTGCTCCAGACACAACCCAATACCCAGGAGACTCTTGTGGTCCTCTGCTCATCTCACTTGTGTCTACAAATTTCAGAAGCTTCAGAGCTTGCACAGGAACCGGAGGGCCGCCTGGATACACCGCAGAGTTTATATTAACATCCGCCGGCCGCGGTGGAGGCTTCTGAAATGTTGATGTGAAGTGTTGGCTGATTAAAGTGGATATCAGCCCTGACTTGGCTCCCAACTTGGGCGATCCCTCCCACTCCGGATGCTTTACTGCTTTCGCTCCCAACACAGTTGAGAATCTAAGTCTTAAGAACAGTATATTTTTTATGCCGTAATTCTCAACTTGCAACTGTGCTCCGGTTACTATTGAAAGATCCTCCTCAGATTCCACAGGAGCTGTGCACACGTGAGAGAAATTCTTCCATTGAACCTTCTCGTAGAATCTCCTGTCGTAAGACTTCCGCTCAAAGTTATCATTTGGATCATCTTCAAGCTGGAAGATTTTAGGAAGTGATGAAAGGTGTTGCAAATGGATGGCCAACCGATTGCTTTTCTTACCTTCAAGATACAGACGGAGACCAGTTACTGGCCTCTTACCTACATCAACCTGTTATAACATCACAACAATTCCTGGCTTCAGCACAGAGATTATAAATTACTACTATATTTTTTCCAGTGGGCACGTGTTTAGAAGCATTAAATGTATGCTACTAAAATAGAGAATCAACGCCCACAAACTTTAGAATGTCAGTTTAAAAACTGCTGAAAATTGATGAATGTTGAAAATAAAATATATCAAGCATTATAGTTTACACTACATGAAAAAAATAAATATGCATCTTTTGTTTGTAAGACTACGTTCCCCTGCATGGTAACAAAAATAAATTCTAAAAGCTTTTACATACAATATTTAGTCCAACATTTTTCCTTCTTGATATTCAACAAATCCGTCTTGAGTTTGGCTCCTAGAACTTATGGTGCTAATGAAATGGCAGATAGTAGAGCTAAATGTTTGTGTATGGTTTTCCATGAACCAGAGACTACAGAAGAAAATGGGTCACCTAATGCTGTTAGAACTTAGTTCAGTTGTTTTTAATTGTCTATGAATGCTTTAACATGGGTGCATAACTATCAAACAACATGGGTCCATGGTCCACATAACAAGAAAATGTGCAAATACTGATTGATGGCAGTAGAAGCACTCATAATTTCTTAGATTTGGATTTAGCTAAGAAGTTGGGGTGTGAACTGGAATCCATCACTCCAATGACTGTGACAGCAGGAGGTGGTACAAGGTTGGAGGCATCCTATATATGCAAGGGGTTTACTTCGCAATTACAGCAAACCGAGTTTACAGCTGATGTGATAGTGCTTCCTTTGGTGTTTTGTGATTTGACATTGGGTATCCAGTCCTTTGGGATTTTAGGAAGTTGCAGATGGATTTTTCTATAGATGTCAAAAGATGGGGAGCCAAGTCTTCGAGCATCAAATTGATTAACAACCAAACTTTCACTCATGATGTACAAGGTGCTCAAATGTGTTTTCTATACATGGACAGCCCCACATCACTTTGAGACCCTTACTTGTAATGCTGTTTCATCAAAAAACCTAGCCCATACTATTCAAACAGAAATTCAAGATCTGATTGTTCAGTTTGCTGACATTGTTGAGGATCTGAAACAGTTACCTCCATCTAGACCTGGTTTTGATAGTAAAATTCCTTTACAAGAAGGTTCTGGTCCTTTAATTCTACGTCCTTACGGTTCTCCATAATTCGCAAAGATATAGTGATAATCTAGTTGATGAGTTCCTTGCTAAAGGAATTATTCAATACTGCAACAGCCCGTATGTTTCCCCAGGCAGTTTTGGTTAAAAAAGTCCGTTCATGGTGATTGTGTCAATTGTAGAGGCTAACTCAGCAGACTATGAAAGACAGGTTTCTAATTCCTCTTACTGATGGATGAATTAGGTAGAAGTATGTATTCTAAACCGGATTTGTGGCTGGATACCATCCACTGAGGACGGAAAACAAGACAACTTTAAAACTCATGCCCCAACATTTCAAATATTTGACTGTCATTGAGTTAACCAATGCTCCTGTTTATTCCAAGCATTAAAGAATCATATTATCAGATTTAATCTCTATCCCTAGGTTATTGTCGCCTTTTGGTTATTGTTGTAACTGCCTGACACTATTTGGTTTGGCCTAGTGGACTCAATGGAAAATGTCAAGAGCAAGCTGTTACGATAGCCTACATTAATTGTAAATTTTTTATTTATTGCGTTTTAATTAGTTGAGATTTTGTTTTAATATTAGGAAGATTGTAATAAGAATAAAATCCCGTAGTTATAGGGATTTATTCTTTCTAAGTATATGGTCTGTTACATATGTATATGTTTAAATAGGTCAATTGACCTAATAATCATCAATAAGGAATAAAGCAATTATTCCCTTCTGTTTTCAAGATGGTATCAGAGCTCCTGATCCTAGGAGTCTCTGACCGTATCCCAAAACAGTGAATCGCAGTTGTCACTGTTGCGCAGTCTTTACCCATTCTGTTTCACCGCTGCCTCTGTTTTTTCTTTTTTTTCCCACTGCAGCCTTCAACGCTGTTTTTATTTATTACTGCAGCCCATTGCTGCATCTTCAAGCAGTCTTCATCACTCTGCGATTGTCTTCCTGCAGCCTTCATTGCTGCACTTTATTTTTCCCATTCCTTTATTCTTGCTGCTATGGCTGAGGCAGTGAATTCTATCCCTGATTCAGGTGACAAATTCGTCCCTAATAATGGAGAATTGCAGAATATTCACTCTGCATACAGATTCAACGGAAAGAACTATCTTAAGTGGTCCCAACTTACACGAACCATATTAAAAGGCAAAGGCAAGGGCAGTCATCTTACAGAAAATCCTCCTAGTGAAACAGAAACTAGATTCAGATCATGGGAAGAAGAAGATTCAATGATTATGGCGTGGCTTTGGAATTCTATGATACCTGAGATTAGTGACACATGTATGTTTCTAAACTCAGCCAAAGAGATTTGGGAGGCAGTCGAACAAACCTACTCAAAGGCTAAGGATGCTGCCCAAATATATGAAGTGAAGGTAAAAACTGTGGGAGCTAAACAAGGCAATAAATCTGTCACAGAATATGCTAATCAGCTCAAGTCCTTGTGGATGGAATTGGATCATTATCGTGTGATAAAAGCAAAGTGTTCAGAGGATTCAGTTCTACTCAATGAGTATATTGAGCAAGACCGTGTATATGATTTCCTGGTGGGCCTAAATCCTGAATATGATCAGGTTCGGATTCAAATTCTAGGCAAAGAAAGAGTTCCAAGTCTGAATGAAGTCATAGCCATTATCCGAAGTGAGGAAAGTAGAAGAAATCTGATGTTGGAAATTCCTACTGCTGAGAGTACCGCAATGAAGGTAGAAGATGGAGCGGCAATGGTGGTTAACCAAAAGAAGAATATTTTTCCAGCAGGGGAAAAGAAACAAGAAGAAGTGTGGTGTTCTTATTGCAAGAAACCACGTCACACAAAGGAGAAGTGTTGGAAACTACATGGGAAACCACCAAACCGAGAATGGGGCAGCCAAAGATTTCATACCCAAAAGAGGGGAGGCCAAGGACAAGTAAATTCTGTAATCGGACAGAATGAAGAGATGGGGCAACTGAATCACGAAGAAATAGAAAGAGTAAGATCCTTTCTAAGTAAGATGGACAAGTCTACAGGTATGTGTACCTTGATACATTCTGGTAAGATTCCATATTCTCTTGGCTTTAATGTTTCAGATACAAACTTTTCACACTCGTGGATATTAGATTCAGGAGCCACAGACCATATGACACCTCTACCTATATATTTTTCCACCTACTCACCCTGTCCTAGCAATAAAAAAATTTCTACAGCTGATGGAACGCTTATAACTGCAGCTGGACAGGGAGAGATCCACATAAACCCATCCCTCACGTTAAAAAATGTCCTTCATGTTCCTAAATTATCCACTAACCTCATTTCTATTCAAAAACTTACAAAGGATCTATGTTGTACTGCTATATTTGACAGCAATATGTGTATTTTACAGGACAGGAACTCGGGGAGGACGATTGGACGTGCTAAAGAATGGAATGGTCTCTATTACATAGAAAATCCCAATTTGTCTACAAAAGTCACTCTCTTGTTACAGAATCTGCCATGACCGATAAAGAAAAAATTCATCTTCACCATTGTCGGATGGGGCATCCTTCATTTCAAATTGTAAAAACTATCTTTCCCTCTTTATTTAAAAACATAGATATAGGGAGTATGTGTTGTGAAGTTTGCGAGTTAGCCAAACATAGACGTCTCCCTTTTCCTATTAATAATAAATTGAGTGATCAACCTTTTTCTCTTGTTCATACTGATGTCTGGGGTCCTGCGAATATTCCAACTTTTTCAGGTGCTAAATGGTTTTTAACTTTTATTGATGATTGTACTAGAGTTACTTGGATTTTTTTATTAAAACACAAATCTGAAGTCAGTTCCATGTGTATAAATTTTGTCTCAATGATCAAAACTCAATTTGGTGTCACCATTAAGAAAATCAGATCTGATAACGCCAAGGACTATTTTAACATAACTTTAAATTCTTTTTGTCAAAAAGAAGGTATTATTCATGAGTCTTCGTGCGTTCACACACCTCAACAAAATGGGGTGGCTGAGAGGAAAAATGGGCATCTTCTAAATCATACCAGAGCCCTTCTTTTTCAAAATCATGTCCCGAAAAATTTTTGGGGGGAAGCTATTCTCACTGCCACATACCTAATCAATCGTTTACCCTCAAAACTTCTAAATTTACAAAGTCCTATGCAGGTCCTGTCCTCATTCTATCCCCACATAGAGTCCTCAAACAAACTTCAACCTAGAATATTTGGGTGTATAGCTTTTGTCCATGTTCACAATAATGAAAGGGGAAAACTTGATCCTAGAGCTGTCAAGTGTGTTTTTGTAGGTTACTCAAACACACAAAAGGGTTATAGATGTTACCACCCTATATCTAGAAAATTTTATGTGTCTAGAGATGTTACCTTTCATGAAAATAAAAGTTATTTTGAGGAATCTCATCTTCAGGGGGAGAGTATAACAAAGGAAGATGAACCATTAAGGGAAGATGAGCTTCTAATATTCTCAAGACCTGAAATTAATCCTGGTGTGGTGAACATGGACAGACCTGAAAATAGTCCAACTCAACCTGAAATTGAAATACAACCAGAGACCGAAACTACTATCACCAAAACTCAACCTGAGATTGAACCTCAACAAATTGAAAGCCAATCTGAAACTGAGATTACTAATGGTAGAAAAATTGGGAAAAATTTGGTGTATTCAAGGAGAAAAACGAGGTCCATTCCAGCTTCTAGTCATGTTCAAGAATCCAATCTGGTACCACTATATGAGGTAACATCTACTAGTCCTGTAAATTTGTTTAATGAATGTGATGCTGGAATTTTGGAAACCTCAAAAGTACAGCAAGAAAACCTTAGCCTACCCAATGAGCTTGACCTACCTATTGCTCTTAGAAAGGAAACCAGAACATGCACTAAAAAACCTGTTTATCCTTTATCAAATTTTCTATCCTTCACACAGTTCTCTCCTACCCATAAAACTTTCCTTACAAATCTGAATAACATATCCACACCATCTTCTGTATCTGAAGCATTATCTAATAGAAAATGGAAACAAGCCATGGATGTTGAAATGGAAGCGCTGAACAAAAATAAGACCTGGAAGCTTGTTATCTTACCTAGAGGGAAAAAGGCAATAGGGTGCAAATGGGTATTTACTGTGAAGTATAAAGCAGATGGAACAGTTGAACGATACAAGGCGAGGTTAGTGGATAAAGGATTCACACAGACGTATGGAGTGGATTACTTGGAAACTTTTGCTCCGGTTGCAAAAATGAATACGGTCAGAGTCATATTATCATTAGCAGTAAATAATGGTTGGGACTTACAACAATTTGATGTAAAGAATGCATTCCTACACGGAGATCTTGAAGAGGAAATTTATATGGAGTTACCCCCAGGTTATGATGAAATGGCAGTCTCAGGAACTGTATGCAAGCTAGAAAAGGCCTTATATGGATTAAAACAATCTCCTAGAGCATGGTTCGGTAGATTTTCTAATGTGATGACAAGTTTGGGTTATAAACAGAGTCAGGGAGACCATACTCTTTTTTTCAAACACTCAGTTTCAGGGGAAGTAACTATCTTGCTGGTTTATGTAGATGATATTATTGTAACCGAAGATGACAAGAGAGAGCAGCAGAAGTTGAGTGAATGTCTTGCAGCAGAATTTGAAATAAAGATACTAGGAAAACTCAAGTATTTTTTGGGAATTGAAGTAGCCTACTCTAAGAAAGGAATCTTCATTTCTCAACAAAAATATGTTACGGATTTGCTTAAGGAAACCGGCAGAACGGCGTGTAAACCAGCAAACACTCCGATCGATCCGAATATGAAATTAGGAAGTATGGAAGAGGATGTGGCTGTGGATAAAGGAATGTATCAAAGACTTGTAGGCAGGCTCATCTACTTATCCCATACCAGGCCAGACATTGCTTTTGCTGTCAGCCTAGTAAGTCAATTTATGCACCAACCAAAAGAGGCACATTTGCATGCTGTATTCAGAATTATTCAGTATCTAAAAGGCACTCCAGGCAGAGGGATTTTGTTCAGAAAAAACCAAAGCCTAAGTATTGAATCATACACTGATGCAGACTATGCTGGGTCAATTGTGGACCGGAGATCAACCACTGGATATTGCACATTTCTTGGTGGAAATTTGGTGACTTGGAGAAGTAAGAAGCAGAATGTCGTGGCAAGATCAAGTGCCGAAGCAGAATTTAGAGCCATGGCTCAAGGAATATGTGAACTTCTATGGCTAAAGATCATCCTAGATGATCTGAAGATAAGATGGGAGAAACCTATGAAATTGTACTGTGACAATAAATCTGCGATTAGTATAGCTCATAATCCAGTACAACATGATAGGACTAAACATGTTGAAGTGGATAGGCACTTTATTAAGGAAAAATTGGAAAGTGGGTTGATTTGTACTCCTTTTGTATCTACACAAGATCAACTTGCAGATATCCTTACTAAAGGTCTACACAATATTATGTTTGAAGATATTGTATCCAAGTTGGGAATGGAAAATAATTATTCACCAGCTTGAGGGGGAGTGTCAAGAGCAAGCTGTTACGATAGCCTACATTAATTGTAAATTTTTTATTTATTGCGTTTTAATTAGTTGAGATTTTGTTTTAATATTAGGAAGATTGTAATAAGAATAAAATCCCGTAGTTATAGGGATTTATTCTTTCTAAGTATATGGTCTGTTACATATGTATATGTTTAAATAGGTCAATTGACCTAATAATCATCAATAAGGAATAAAGCAATTATTCCCTTCTGTTTTCAAGAGAAAAAAAATTTATCTCTGTTTTCTCCTTCTTTCTATTAGCAATGGTTACCATTCTTAGTTCTGGTTTCCCTGCTTCTAGTTGTGGACATCCTCAGAGTTGTTCTCCCTGAATCCGAATTCCATCACACAAACCAAAAGACTTAAATGTGATTAGTTATGACCCAAAGAGGCACAAGCAATCAATACCTGTGTGGTGTTAACATAGAGCTTTGGACCCATGAAGCTAAACTGTAAAGAAGCAGAACTCCGTTGCTTCCGTTGCGGACCAAGTGGAAGATCACTGAATACAGGCGCCCACTGCCTTGGCAGTTGGAATTCCAAGAATTGGTGGAGCTCTTGAATCGGTGGTTTATCTGCAAGATCCAATATGTAATTAAGCATTCTGAACTAGTAAAGATAATTTATGTGGAACAAACCAAAATTAAGACAAAACATTAAAAAAAAGTGATCCATGAAAATTTAATTTTAAGAGAAAAATTTGAGACATGGGCATTGTAATGATGCATATGAATCACAAACATCTAATCACTATTCTACTAACAAGAATATGCTTTCTTATGTTTCACTAATTGGTATTGCATGTCAATGCCTAAACGCTATTAAGTCCTTGTGAGAGCATCTATGCACTGGTAGGGCGGATATTTTAAAGAATTTATGACAGTAGGTTAATTCAAAGCCAACTGAATTAAAATATAGAATGAAATAGAACTTCAACAAGCAAAGGAATTGAACGCTTCTATTCTATTCTGATGACAAATTATTTTCCTTCACAACCAAGAGAATAAAATGGGCAATTCAAAAAATCATGAGCATTTTTACGAGAATAATTGCAAACTTCTTCACAGTATGGATTATTTATTTCATAAACACAATTGTTTTTACTTGCAACATCATTAATAGCACAAAACTATACTTATTTTAGAATATCACAGATGATCTGTGATGATTTATTATTTGTTTATATTTTACTATTTGTTTCCTTATTTAATTACGATCTTTATAATCATAGAGATATCTGATTAGAAACAAATTTATTAAAATATGATTTATAGAGATATCATTTCATGTTTATAGGAAGTATTATTTAGATAGAACGTATGTAAGAAAAAAAGCAATTTGCTTACATCGTAAATAAAGGTTTATGGCATGGCTCAAGAATCCACTCCCTGGCACTCCATTCAATAGAGATGTAATTGGAATGAACGACATTGAGATCACATCTGGCTCATGCTGAACAGTTTGTAACCACTCGTTGTGGAACAGGTTTCTGTCATCACTCCCACCCCTCCTCTTGCAAATGCTTACAATATCCTGCAATAAAAAAAGAATAAGTACAATTGCTATGGTAAATATAAATATTTAAAATGTTGTCAAAGTTAAATAATTTAAGCACACCTCCTTATGTGAATAAGAACTCGATGGACTAATATTAGCAAATGTTAGCCTCTGCTCCCTGATTCCAAACTGAAGAGAAGCAAAATTTATTACATACGGTCAAGTTTCAATGGCATACAGTGATATATGAAGATAACAAAATGCTTATTGCCAGAAAATATATATATATAGGTCTGTATCAATGGAAAACAGGATAAAAGATGAGCAATTCGAGATATTAAATAGTACGGATTGCAGATTCACAACCCTACAACTCAAAGTATTCAAAAGACCTCTATACTCTTCCCTGACTTCTTCTCTCAATTAGAATAACCTCCCATCACCCCTTTTATCTCTAAATTCACATGTAAACACTCCCCATTCCCGTCTCCTTTTTCTCATTATACATAGTTTCTATACATTTCAAAGATGATATTATATTAGTCAAGAAAATAATTACAACTTATGAACCATACAACTTACATTATATCAAAGCAAAAATGCAGTACAAGACTCAATGAAATCTCATAATCATTCAATCTTAAGAAACGTATGAATTGTTGTAAGTTTCATATAAGCTAGAGATATGACTAAATTATAGTTTAAATGAAGGTGCAAATCTCACTTTACAATCCGGTTTTATGAAAGTAAATTAGATTTAAAGTTTATTTTTTAAAATGGTATAACCTATCCTAGCAAGGTTTGTTGTTACCCCAATCAAGCCACGATCTAACCAACCACAAATATCTAGTTTTGAGTAAGGTTTAAAGTTCACCAGACAAACCATATTGTGATGTTTTCATAAAATAGCAGGATAAGTACTGATCAGTCCCCACGCACAAAAAAATTGTTCACAAACCTTGTCATTTGGGAAAACTTGATCAGAAGCAATGGTATAGTGGCTATTGGCATCTAGAAACCTCCTATCCGCCATCTCTTTCAATTTTTTCTGAACATCAGCAGGTTGAAGAGTTGATGAGTGTTGCTGCTTCAAATATATTACATCTTTTCCCCCCATTTTCATACCAACAATTATATGAGTGCCAAAGGTATCAATAAACCTGAGAATTGTGAATAGTAACAGTTGGCCAGAGTATCAAACCAAAAATACAGTAGAAAGAAAAACGAGGTAATCCAAATAGAATTAAATAATTTTTAAGACAGCCAACTTATGGTGCTTGTCAACATAATTGAGCCATACAAACAAAGTTTGAACATTTGCACTAAATGAAGAAAGATAATATATCCAAATTACTCCTAATTTGATTAGAAGATTAGAGCGTAGCACCATTTAAGATATTTATATTAAAAATTAAAAGCAAATGAACAACCAGAACAAGAGAACAAATATGCCAAAATAAGCTTTTATCACATAAATTTGGCTTTATAGTAGGCATACATAAACAATGAACTTCCTATTGTTATTTATAAGCCCAAGTCAAAAATTTTCATGAAAAGGACATTGATCAGCGAAGAAAATCTCAAATAAAATTACGTACTCTTGTCAGTTTAACGAAATTGATTCTTTTTAATGAATATTCAGATATGCCACTGCATGATAAGATGGATGTGTTTTTACAATTCACCTCATTTATGCAGCCATTCCCAGAATTTCATCTGGTTATCATACAAGGTTGAAAAAAGAAATGGCAAAATATATAATACTGGAGCATAAATAAAACAAAAGCAATATATCGGAGAACATCTACTTCCACATATTATTCATTTATCATTAAATGTCATTCTATCTTTTTGCTATAATGAATCAGCTTAAGGCCCACAGAACCTCAATCATTATGAAGCTAGAAATCTGAAGGCATCCATAGTTCGAAGAGCTGACCAAGATGTCAAAACTAGAACTTAGAGGGTGATCAAAATTTCATTTGACAAGGAAATAGAAATAATTTATCATTTGGTCAAGATTACATTAACAAAACTCAATTCACCTTGCTAAAGCAGGTGGGTCCCACGATGACGGCACAGCTTTCTTAACGTGGTCACAGAGGACCATTTGAGACTTCTCCAATGCAACAGTATAGAGTGTAATTAACACCCCATCAAAAGCAAGGGACTTCGTAAGGGCTGCATCTCTCTGCCAACTACCAGAAAATTCAAACATTGTATTGAAAAGCCCTGATGGAATTTTGCCAGTCAAAGATAAGTCCTGATTGAATTGCTCCGACATCTGAAAACATTTAAAAGTAAACAGCCACTAAACAGGAGATGATGCGTTGCTTGAAACTTAAAATGCTGATAAAAAGAAAGTCTTTACCACTGAAATAGAAAATTATAAACAAAAGAAATATTTGTTATGTCCCTTCAAAGATCAAAAGAATTTAGAAACCTACTAAAATATTCATAATTTGGAGATGATTTGGCTACTTAGTGATACACATAACACACTAAGCGGGTAGGGCATGTCATATTCTTTTGGAATAGCTTATAAGGGTTATTTACATATAACCTATCAAGGAAAGACTACCAACAGCAATCAGTCAGACAGATCCTACCAGTTGAGCCAATCCCTCGTTGGCTTTAAACAGAGGGTGTTACTGAAGCCAAGTAACCAGGACACATCATACTGAAAACAAAGTTCATTGTGCATCATGGTTCAAACATGTAACAATAAAGTTTTGACAGTAATGATGACAAACACGTGTTCACTTTGGAAATATGAGACTACACTACGACCTTCATATGCATTCCATCTATCATCTACTAAAAAGTGCATTCCAATGGGTACATCAGGAACAAAACACTTACGTGAAAGGAAATGGAAGAAATGATGCACAACAATACTCGTAATTTATTTCTAAGTAAGAGACAAAATTTTCATCAAACAAATCATGATTTCAGAATTCAATTCACCTCCAGAAGTAAAACAGAAAACTTTACCTGTTGAAAAGACAGAACATCCGACCTGAACCGCGTGCGTTCCCCTTTATCACATTTAATTGATTTGGAAACATTTGGTATTGAAACTCCACCGGGTAGTACCACCTCTCTGACATAATTTTCATCTATCTCAATCAAACGCGAATTTACGGAATCTCCTTTACAATATTTAAGCCTTATATCAGTGGATATATCATAACCACGACCGATGGAACCAATTGCAATCTCAGCAGCTATATGAGCGGGAACTTTAAGTGCCATATCTTAGCATATCATTCCTGTTCACTGAAATGAAACCAAATCCCACACAGTTCAGCACTCTTCTTAAGTAGTTACTAAGATCATTTTAACTCACAAATTAGGAACTTCGCTAACACAAAATAAATCAAGTTACTTTCTAAAACACAGACCATGCATACAAATGCAAACTAAAAATGGTTACTCACGCAACTAAATAGAAAAGAAAAACTCAAGATCCATCTCAAAACCGAGAAAGGAGAAAATTTTTAGGACAGAGTCGTGCAAAACTAGTAAAACATTCACTCCTTAAGCTCGGCCGAAAAAGGAAATTAAAAAGTAAGAATAATATATTTTTTTTGCCGCAATGATTCATGATAGCCGGGTGAACTCTCTGCACAGTGCCCCACAAATAGAAAGCTAGGCTGCAATTCAGAAATTGAATGCCCCACCCGCCCCAGAGCTCAGCATGTACTTAAAGAAACGCATTCTTAGTCAAAACCTGTAATTAAGCCAAATTTGGTGCTTAAACCGTACATAATTACGGTGCAAGAGGAGCTCCTCAAAGTTTCTCTCCAGCCGTGAAAATGGAGGATTTCAAAACAGCGATCAGGCTCAGCAGCGCGTGCCTTGTAGCTGGGATTTCAAAACCCTAAAGTGAAAGTTGGATTCTTGGAATGGTGGATTAGATGTAGAGAGAGAGAGAGAGAGAGACGAAAGCGGAGGAGAGAGAGAGGAATTGAAACCGGAACAGAGGTGGACTAACATTTTAAGTAATTAATAATTAATTTAAAAGTATTGACTATTGAATGAGAAAGAGTGAAAGCAATAATAGCATTCATTGACGATTTTTACAAACTTTACGCCCATTATCTCTCCAAACATTCATTCTACTTTCTCATTCACCACTTTTCGCTGCGAACTATAATTTGCAAATTATTATCTTTGCTGCATATTCAACTATTTTTGAAGGGTAATCATATTTTTTAATGAAACTTCTTTTCACTATTTTGTAGAAAATATTCAACGAAAACTAAATGTATTTAGCATGACGAAAATAAAAAATGCACGGGGCGTTAAAAAAGTGGCAAGAGGTTTGAAGCAGTGACAGTTCTGAACAAATATAGTAAGACCGAAGTTTAATGAATACATTATTAGTACTTTGACCCAAAATATGCAAAGGTATTATGTTGCAGCTGTAAAAGACGGTAATGGATTTTACTGTCAAATGTATTATCACATGTACTGCTACCTCTGCACATTCATTTTATCTAGTCATCTACACATACACATGACATGATATCATATTACCCTCTCTGTCACTCTGTCTCTCTGCTGACCAAAAACATGAGGAATGGGTATGGCAGGATTAGCAGTGAGACTACCCACAAACCAAGATCCATGGATCATGCTACCACTCCATTTCCTCAAACCCCAAAAGCACCAACAACCACCAGCGAGAGTCCGAGGAGGGTGGAAGACGGGAAGGGAGAGATATTCGGAGTGATACTGGGTAGGAGTGCTTCTGTTTCAACCAGTTTTTCTTCTGCATCAGGGGCGTTTGAGGTTACAATGAAAAGGGCATTCTCAATGGGAAGATCATCATCGGTTTCAGAGAGGTACTGCAGGATCCATGACACAGCAATAGCATCGCCGATTGAAGATGATGATGATGATGATGAAATGGAGGAGGGTACAGCAAGATCCAAGGAGGAGAAGGGAGTGAGGATGAAGATTAAGATCCTCAAAGCATGTAAGCGCCTTCTTCGATTCCCATTCTAGTCTTCCATTCCCTTTCACCTCTCTTCACTTCAGACCAGAGTCACATCACTCCTTTGTCAGTTTTTTCTATTTACTTTTTTATTATACCTTGTCCAGATCTTCAAATTGCAAAACTAGATCTTTTTATCTGTTGTTGTGCGTAAAAGAGTATCAAAATGAAAAAATTTTGAATTTTGGTGTCGTCACTTTTCTTGTTTCATAACCAAGATTCATAGATGGAATCACTATAGCAATCAGATTATTCATTGCCAGAATAATTTAAGTTCGAAGCATCGATATATAATTAAGTCCAGTCCCCTAAAATGTTTTTTCTTCTTCGTTCACTTGTTTCTTTTAACAGTAAATATAACAATCAATAACAATTAATTTATTCTTAACGATAAAACAAATGTTTATAGTTGACTGTAAATAAAACAAAATTAGCGACACTATTTTATTTTTCATATATAGAGTAAAATATGAGAATGAATTGATTATAGAACACTAAAAATGAGTTTGGTCCGAGAGGTTTCAGACACGAGTATTATTACAAGAACAATAATAGGAATTTAATGTGAGACTTTTAACCATCTAAATTGCTTGCTCTCGAGAATAGATAAATTTGTGAGACGATATAATGAATTATACAAGTTTTGGTTAAGATATATATAATGTAACTAAAGGTGATAAATATAATAGAAAGAATTAGTTGATAGAGAATGGAAAAAAAGGTGTAAAAATAAGGAGCGGGAATAGTGGAAGTTTGTGTGTTGTTGAGATTGAAAGGAGAGATATTTGGATTGGATTGGGAAATATAAAATCTGTCACTTTTCACTGCGATGAATGCAATGCATTTGCAATGAAAAAGCCATGGGAGACGACTCGCCAAAAAATAAAGTAAAGTTCCTCTGCAGCTACGCCGGCAAGGTCCTTCCACGACCCTCCGATGGGCTTCTGAGGTACGTGGGAGGCGAGACTCGGGTGGTTTCAGTGCCTCGTGACGTGACATTCGCCGGTACCCGTCCCTTGGATTTGAAGGATTGAATTGAGCTTAATTTGAATTGAATTGAATTGAATAGGAATTGAATAGAATTGAATTGTTTTGCATTGCATTGCATGAATTGATGATTCCAGAGCTGATGAAGAAGGTGGGGAACATGGTGGAGGGGGAGGTGGTGCTCAAGTACCAGCTTGTGCCCGAAGATCTGGACGCGTTGATTTCAGTTAGGACGGAGGAAGATGTGAAGCACATGATCCAGGAGCACGACCGCCACCAAACCGGATTGCTCCGTGCATTCCTGTTTCCGTCTTCAAAGATGCTTTTGGCTGCCTCGGAACCCTATCCATTGGAGCAACGTTACATCGACGCCGTGAATGGAATCCTCCGAACAAGCCCTAAAGCGACGACCAGGGGCTCTGCATGTTCTTCCCCGAAATCAATCTCACCCGAAGCAGGGGATCAGTACTCCCCTCGGTTTTGCAATAATTCGATTTCCATGTCGAGTGCGATGCAGAGAGTGCGAAGCTCTCCCAGCCTCTCAAACATGGATCAGCAAGCTCATTACCACCAGCCTCATCCCCATCACCCTTTTCTCAACTATCCATCTTTCTCTACGACTAGACCGCCCCAAGATCCTCAAATAGCAAGACTTGGTGGAAGGGGTGCCTCCTTCAACTACCATTACTCAAACCCTAGACAACCCCCCAGAGGAGTAGGAGGAGTAGGAGGCTATGGCTACCCTGATGACTCTGCAACTTATGGGAATCCCCTTCCTAATCTCCCCAGAAGTCCCAGAAGAAAATCTATATGGGAGTAGCCCCAACCCCCATCTCTGTACATACATATAAATACCACAACTTTTGTAAATTCGCACACCATATCAATCAAAACCTTTTATTTTCAAAATTCTTATCATAAAAACTACACCTTTAACATATTTTCTCGTTTATTAACTAACTTGCAACCTTTCAAGACTCGACTACGTAAAATGTAGGATGAACATTTTAAATATGTTTGACTTTAAAAAATCTCTTTTTTTTGTTTCCTTCTACACTTTTCCTATCTTATCATAAACTAATCTTCCATCTTTATGCTTTTCAACTAATTTAGCAGTCAGTTTTTTGTTGATAGTTTGTAATTTGTCCCAAGTGCAGATAAGCTGAAGCGAAAAGCAAAAAAATATACTAAATTGTAAGGGCCCGTGAGCACGGAGGCGAGTCAGCATTGAAAAACCTCAACTTTTTGCGACTTCAAAGATGATGGGCGTAGGAAGAACCTGAATCCCGGGGACTTCAACCTGAATGCGCATTATTTAATTCCAAGTAACAACTGTCCAATTCAGGGACCTTCAACTTTCTCGCTCAGCATTTTAAATTGTAGTACGTTGTTGCATCAACATTTTCTATACAATCAAGTAAAGTAAGGCGTACACAAATTAAAATACCTTAACTTTGTTACCACACTTTTAGACCATAGTATCTCGCCTGCTAATACATTAACAACATTTAGAAAGATAACCTAATTAATTATAACGGCATTTTACTATATTTCTAGGCAACTGGACTTTAAATAATCACTCAATGCCATGTCCTGCCAACTTCATCCAGCTTCATTATCCCGGAGCATATATAAATATTTCCAACAAAGAGCAATGCGACTAGATTAGAAACCAACAACATCGCTCGAAAGAGGAAACTCGTACAATTATGCAATCGAGCCAGAACATAATTGTCTGCGGTAAAACTGGGAACATAAAATAAAACGAACATAAACCAATAATCCTTATCAAAAAGAAAAAAAATACTAAGAATGCGTTTCATTAAGTACATGCTGAGTTCCTACAAAATCCGTGTCTATTTTTAAAGGAAATACGCACCCACTCACCATTGACAAAAATATCATTTAAGAATTTGGGGGGGAAAATAAAAATACTCTCTGTAGGTAACTACTTTCATTTAGAGTCGGTGAAATCTGCATCGATGACATCACCTTCCGGTCCCTTGCCGGAAGATTCTGAAGGGCCAGCATCGGCACCAGGTGGGGGAGTAGGGCCTCCTGCACCAGCAGCTCCTGGCTGGTTGTAAAGGGACTGACCAAGCTGCATAACTTCCTGATTGAGGGCAGCCATGGCATCCTTAATAGTTTGGGTCGAACCCCCAGAAATTGCTTCTTTAAGCTCCCCTAGTTTTGCTTCAACCTTCTCTTTGACGGGGCCAGGAACCTTGTCTCCAAGCTCTTTCAATTGTTTCTCTGTCTGGTATACCACGGAATCTGCCTGGTTCTTAGTGTCGATAGCGTCCCTCTTCTCTTTGTCTTCCTTTGAAAATTTCTCAGCTTCCTTCACCATTCTCTCCACCTGTATTTCATTCCGCAGACAGCAGTAAGCATTCCCACTTCAAAAGCCCCTCCCATAATCATAAAATTGACGTTTCTTTCGTATAATAATACAAAAAGAAGCAACTGCCAACAAAAACAATAAGCAAAGGCTATACAAGACTGTAAACTATAGTGGATACCTCATCTGAAGGTAAGGTGCTAGCACCAGTAATGGTAATATCTTGCTTCTTCCCCGTGCCCTTGTCAATAGCAGTAACCGAGAGAATGCCATTGGCATCAATATCGAATTTCACCTCAATCTGAGGAACTCCACGAGGTGCAGGAGGGATACCATCCAGCCGGAAGCTACCAAGTGACTTATTGTCCCTAACAAATTCTCTCTCACCCTGAAGGACATTGATCTCTACACTGGTCTGTCCATCAGCAGCGGTAGAGAAAACCTCGGACTTCGATGTGGGAAGAGTGGTGTTTCTAGGGATAATTTTGGTCATCACACCACCTAGAGTTTCCAGACCCAAAGATAATGGAGTGACATCCAACAGCACAATGTCGCTGACGTCTCCAGCCAAAACACCAGCCTAAAAGCACAATTATGGAAAAAATGGTCAACGATAATAGAGACTCTTCAAAGCATAGAGACATTCTCTGTCCCCTCCCCATTCCCTTCAAATTACACAATTCTTCAAAGATTAAAGCTAAATCTCACCTGAACTGCAGCTCCAAGAGCAACCACTTCATCGGGATTGACAGTGACATTCGGGTCCTTGCCAGTCAACTTCTTTACAAGCTCCTGAACGGCTGGAATACGTGTTGATCCACCCACAAGGATAACCTCATCAAGATCCTTAAATGAGAGCTTTGCATCCCTCAACGAGTTTTCAACTGGTGTCCTGAGCCTGAAACACAATTCATACAAGTACAACCATGCTTAGACAGTTTGTTCCGCTTTAGTGAAAACATCAAAAACCTTACGCTTGGCATCCATTAAACTTGAGTGCTTAAGTGAAAAAAGCAAAAATCTTATGTTTATCATTCATTAAAATTCAGAGCAAGTTCAAATCTATCGTTACCTGTCAAGAAGATCTGAACACAATTCCTCGAATTTAGCCCTTGTGATTGTTGTCTCGATATGTTTGGGACCATCTGCTGTAGCAGTAATGAATGGTAAACTGAAAACATAGGCACAATATCTCAGTGGTTTGCTTAATTAGCACAAGATGTCATAAAATGCAATGGGAAAAAGAATACAAGGACGTGTGTAGTAGATGCCCATACGAGAAAGGTAAATACCTAATGTTAGTCTGAGTCAATGATGAGAGTTCCATTTTAGCTTTCTCTGCTGTCTCGGTGAGACGCTGAAGAGCTTGTTTGTCTTTCAAAAGGTCGATGCCTTCATCTCTCTTGAAATTGGAAGCCAGCCAGTCAACAATTCTCTATAGCCAAAGAAGGATGCAACAGAAAAGAGTAAGCAAACCACAATTAACTAAATTTTCTAGAATTCTCAGGATCAGAAAGAAGGGCAAGGCAACCTTATCAAAGTCATCACCACCCAGATGTGTATCCCCAGAAGTAGACAGCACCTCAAACACTCCATCGCCAACCTCAAGCACCGAGACATCAAACGTACCACCTCCGAGGTCAAAGACCAAGATAGTTTCATTGTTTTTCCTTTCGAAACCATAGGCCAAGGATGCAGCAGTTGGTTCGTTGATAATCCTGAGAACCTCCAGACCAGCAATCCTGCCGGCATCCTTGGTAGCAGTCCTTTGCGAGTCATTAAAATAAGCAGGGACGGTAACAACAGCCTTGGTCACTTTATCGTTCAAAAACTTGGAAGCATCGTCCACAAGCTTCCTCAAGACCTAAACAGCGCACATGTAGGTATCAATAACACAGCAACCCAGCAATTAACATCGTGAATGAGAAAATATAAAGAAAAGAAAGAGAAAGGTGACCTGGGCAGAAATTTCCTCGGCAGCGAACTGTTTACCAATGGCGGGACAGTCGAGTTTGACGTTGCCGTTGTCATCTCTGATGACTCTGTAAGAGACCTGCTTGGACTCCTCGTCGACCTCGGACATCTTCCTGCCAATGAACCTCTTGACGGAGAAGAAAGTGTTCTCCGGGTTAACGACGGCCTGACGCTTGGCGATTTGGCCAACGAGTCTATCGCCGCTCTTGGTGTAGGCGACAACGGAGGGGGTGGTTCTTTGACCCTCGGCGTTGGTGATGATGGTGGGCTTGCCGCCTTCCATGGCGGCGACGGCGGAGTTAGTTGTTCCCAAGTCGATGCCGACGACTTTCTCATTGACGACGCGGAGACGACCTACCCTCCTGGGTCTGCTCTTGACCTTGATGAAGGCCTTGGTATTTAGCCTCTGACCCAAGAATAGGGTTCGGGAACTGGCGAAGGAGGGGGTTCCAAGGCCGTGTATTTGAGCGTTTGAGCAAGCCATGTTTGTTACGGGCGAAACCCTAATCTGATAATTGGGCGGGGAGAGAGAGAGAGAGAGAGAGATGGGAGCGTGAAAAGGTAAGGGTGAGGTAGGAGAGTCCACGCAAGAAGAAGGGCTGATGAAAAATAAATAAGAAGGAAGGAGGGTTTTGGTTTGGGAGAGGATGAGGGTTATGTTACGTCCTCTGTGCAGCCACGTGTGCTTATTCTAGAACCATCTCAATTTCCTCATTTCATTTTTTTTTTTCATAACAAACAAATCGCTACAACCTACTACTACACTCTAGTACTTTTTCATTTTTTTTTTTCACACTTCATATTTTTTTCCAACGTTTAGATTTATTATCCATCATATTTTCAATTATAATTTTAGTTCTCAAATTTTTAGTTTTATGTAAATGCCTTATCTGTTATAATTATAAAAAAAAAATAAGATACTATAAAATTACCCAATAGTTCATATTTATATTATTGACACATTCCATTTCAGTGATTTTTCAGTCATTTGCTATGTAGAAATACCAAAAATGTTCCATTTTGCTAAGTTTTCTCTACCAAATATTCATGTTCCTTATGTTCTTATAGAAGATGTAGACTGTGTTTGTGTGTTAGAATGAAGTAAACGGTCATACAAAAAAACAATAGGAAATCGGTTAGGGTTTTTTCTCTATTCGCCTTCGGTTAGTCTAAAGTTGGTTTATTTTTTGTTTTCTTCCTTTAATTTTTGAATGAGAATTGTGATTTTTATAACATAGGTTTAGGATTGAAAAAAATAAAAATAAATATATATATATATATATATATATATTTTGTCGTTCTTTTCTATGTTGGAACTTTTATTGTCCCAATTTATACCAATCTACTTTTGCCAGTTTAGGTGCTTTTGAATACTATTTTTAGATCTTACATTTTTTGGACTTAATGGTTTAAATATTTTAAAATAATATTTTTTTAACTAAGATTTGTGTGGTTAAATATTAATTTAGTTACTAATGGGCTAACTTTGTGGTAATACAGGTTGTGGTTCTGTTTAATTTCCTCTTATGAACGATGTATATAATATATTTATACTAACTACTTTCAATATAGTTTAGGATCTCTATTTTTTAGGAATTTGTTGGTTCTCAATTTTTAATAAAGATTTATTTTGTTTTAAATATTTATTGCCTTTACTTGAACTTTTGTAATAATGAACTTTTGCGATAATATTTATATTAAACTATTGATGTGACTTTTAGACCGAAGCAAATGTAAAAGCTTATGATTTTGTTTTTCAAATATTGTCACAATAAAATGGTTTTGTTGATAAGAATATATCATAGACATAAGTAAGATTGGAAAAACTAATTTAGAAAATATAATAACAGTGGTTAATGTAATCATATTTTTATGATTTTAATTTATTGTCAAGTCCTTATTATTCAGAAAAATTTTAACAACTATACTCCATATATTTTTCATAGCCCATTTTTAGTATTTTTAAAGAGTCTATTTTACATTTTTTTTACATGTTCTATCTTTTATATTAATAAAGAAACATACTCTAACAATTTATACAGACATATTAATTTTCTAAACTAATAAATATTTTTCACGTCCATTATATTTTGAAACTTAATTATAAACTTAAAATTATTTATTATTTATATTTAAAATTTAATTATAAACTTTAAAATAGTTATTATTTTTTTTTCTTCGACCTCTAATTTTTTTTAATATAATATATATTTACTTACCTAAAAATATACAGACAAATATCTAGACGTGCTTAAAACTAGTTATTAGTAAAAGAAAGTATTAGATAGGAGATAAAATATTGAGGGATAAATTTTGAAGGCATGTGAGAAATGCATTTTCAACTCTCACGAGAGGAATAAAAAATCAGCATGATTCCTGCAATGGCATGATCAGACAAACTACACTAGATGGATCAAATTATTTCAATATGCCTTCACACATTAAACCATGCACAGCTTAAAATTATACTATCCTAGTATGTCGTATGTCATACATCTAAACTCTTAAAATCATATTTTCAATCCCGTGATTTTAGATTTGATCATATAAGAAAATGTCCTAATTTTTTTTAATTTGCTCAATCCTTAACAAATCTATGCGAAATTCTTTATAAATATCGTTATATATTTATATATATTCTTTTTATTTTTGATAGAAAAAAAAAAAAAGAGGGCCTCGAATAACCAATGGCATAAATATACATGAAAACGTCTCCTCAACAAGAATAAAAAAAACAACACCTTTTGATAATAAAATTCCAAAAAGAAAAAAAAAAAAATCATGCTATATATTATATTATATTATATTATATTATATTATATATAATAAAATATAATTCTAGGAACTCTTTGTGGGGAGTTTTTCTCCGATGCACCAGATAATTTACAGCCTGCTAGTAATTGACAACAACTTAGAGAGAGTAAAATAGCTAAGTGTGCAAAGCCATAAATAAGTTCTGTTTACGCGCATGCTCTGGAATAAGAAGATTGATAACATCAGGGGGTATGCCAGAAAGTTCTGCATAAATGAACAACCAGAAAATTAGTATGACAAAATTTGTTTTGTAACCCCAAGATCCCAAACCATAGGGACTAAAACCCACACTAATTAATACGAATCATTAGTAGATTGTGGTGAGATATGAGGAAGCTGATTAAACTCACCCTGAGATTTAAAATTGAAAAGTGGAGGAAGTGGTCGACCATTAGGAAGACGGGTGTTGGGGTCCCTCAATTCATCAAAAAATGGATGAATGCAAGCCTCCAACTGCAGAGCCACAACATCATAATAGTCAAACAAATTTACAAAAGAGAAAAGTAAATTATAAAAACATTGGAGACATTCAACTTACCGCAGTGCATCTCAAATTGGGAGAGTACTGAAAGAACCTACACACAAGGTCCACTGCTTCTGGAGGTAAACGTTTCTGAAAGACCTATAAAATCAGGATAATATCACTGTAAATCTCTCATTCACACGTTTTACTAATACTTCGCATATGCTCAAATTGAAAAGCTTCACGCGTGCACACACGCATTAGAAGGACCAATATATAGCATCGATTCAACCAAGATATTAATGCCTATCCTTCATCTTAGAATGCTGAAAGGAGTCCTCAATCCCTCGCCAAGCATTGGGAAACTGCGACCATGTTTGAAAAATGTAGCCCATTACAATTTTAACTTTTGTCCAAGTACTACTGTCCTACCCTCCTGTATCTACCTACAACTATCAGTAGTACTGCACTAATCCACTCCCATGCATATCCAGTATGGCAGACAAACCAAACCCAGAAAAGGGCTGACTCCTTGATCTATATTCAACTCCTTTTAATGCCCCAATAACTTACAACCAAAACAATTTATATCAACCTGCAACCTCCACAATTAAACTACAATACAACTAGGAAATGGGAAAAAAAAAAACTAAATCAAAAGAAAATGTAGGTCCTACTGCTTGTGAGAGAAAAACACAAAAAGTTCTGCCACATTATAATAATATCATATTGAAATACTTGCTCAAAGAAGACTACTTCACATATCGTTTATGAAGTGCATAGTATCAGTACGGTATAGGTTCAACAATGATTAAAATACAGCTGTTCTAGGCAATGAATTAGCAAAAGGAAATTTAGCCTAAATCCTGAATTACTACATTCATGGGAAGTTACAGAATGCAAGAAAGAAGATGAGAGAAAGAACCTTGTGCCATGGATGAGGTTTTATCTGTGGAAACTTAAACTCAGTATAATTAGGGTTCATGCACTTTATCTCCTCCCTAGTTGGAGTTCCCAAAACCTGAAATAAAAATAATTAAATGTATTTGTTCATGACTCTATTGTGAGAATAGTGAACGGTAAAACTTTATACCAGAACAATGAAAGAACTTGAGAACTTCAAAATACAAAAATGTACTAGTAAAGGAAAATTTACTTTTTGTTTGGTATATTTCTCTCAAACCAAGACGAGAAGAACAAGCATAGCAGAATATTTGTACATCTAAGACTACAATCGTTGCTCTAAAGAAAATAAATACATTCCTTTCATTGAGCCAGGATGCAGAGAAAATGTACAAATCCTCAGGGCATACACCGTTTCTGGTGGACCAAACTGAATTTGGTGTGCATATAACATCTAAAAAATATATTCACATCTAGGATAGCAAAATCCAGATTAATTGAAAACCATATGGTAAATCCTTACCTTGATGATTTCAACTAGCTGATCAACTCCACTCTCCCCAGGAAACAATGGCTGCAAACCAACTTGAACTTCAGGAAAAACACAATGAAACAGATAAACGATGAAATGAGAAAAATGTAGTCACAATTTTTCAAGAACTACATTACCTGTCCAAGGAGTAATTCAGCCATTACGCAACCAGTAGACCATATGTCTATGGCAGTTGTATATTCGGTGGCCCCAAATATAAGTTCCGGAGCACGGTAGTATCTTGAACAGATGTAAGAAACATTTGGTTCTCCTTTTACCTGATGTATTAGAAGAATATGGATGAAACTCAAGGACAAAAAATGTAGCTTCCATCAACCAACAGTGCACTTAAATCAATATCTTACCAACACTTTTGCACTACCAAAATCACATAGTTTCAGCTGATGAGTATGGGGATTCACCTGACATGAGCAACATACATTTGAGTCAAACAAATAGTAACAGATGCCATACAAGTATATTTGCTACATACTCTATCATCTTTCAGTTAGGCTGTTAAGCCAGTCAAAATGATTATAAAAGCTTCACTTATCTTTCACATTATATAAGAATTTATTCCAAAAGATCTAGATATTAATTTTCTTTTTACAAAAAGTTAAAGTTTGACAATCCAAATAATCAGAACTACATAATTTTAACTACAAAACAATGAAACAAGATTTTCGCATAGAGATTTAACAGAGTGTTGGTAAAATAAAGCCATTGTTGCTGTGCAGCTTCAACCTCTCTAACTTAATAGCTCAAGCTTTTAGGAAGTTGGACCAGAAAATGGTACTGAATTTCTTTGACTAAGTGATCAGGACATGTTATTAGTAAAATCAAGCTATTATTGCTGTGCAGCTGGTGCCTCTCTAACTTAATAGCTCGAGCTATAGGAAGTTGGACATAACATGGTACTGAATTTCTTTGACCAATTGGTTAGGACACTTTATTAGTAATATGAAGCCAATACTGGGCTTCCGAACAAACAATTAAAGTGATATTATAAAGTACGACCAGCATTCACAAAACCATCAACTTCAATGCAAATTAAAGGAAAATTCAGACATCATCAACTGATTAAAGCAGACTACATTTAACAAGACTTACAAATATAAAATCACCTTAATTCACACATGCAGAGACATGGGAGGATGTGGGACCAAGCAGTCAGGCAGACATTTCAAGAATAATAAAATTAAAATTGAACGGAATAAGCCGTGTGATTATTTGCTTGAGAACATATTGAAAGAGGGATGCGTAAACATGTGTGGAGAAGACATGTAGAAGCCCTAGTTGGGAGAGTAGACTGGATAAAAGGCAATCCAATCGTTAATTTGTTAGACAAAGGGAGATTGAGAAAAGCTATAGCTGAAACCATTAAAAAGGATTTAGAGTTCAATGTTTTTGTTTTTGTATAAGATTTATGATAGAACATAATGACATCATTTGGTTCATGTGGTCAACCATACCTAAAGGGAAAAGGCTTGGTTGTTGTTGATCACAAAATATTTATTGGAGTTCACTAGTGCTTCCTACTTCCCTTTCAGTGTAGATTTATATCAGATATAAGAATGCTAAAAATAAATAATAAATAATATCATAATAGATGAGTGCAGTAAGAGAGAAATACTATATACAAAATAAGTTTCACACAACAAATAAATCAATAACTCAGAATTGTCTTACAAGTAGGTTCTGAGGTTTGATGTCACGGTGACATATACCAATGCAGTTATGTATATAAGCAAGGGCCCTGCAAATCTGCAGCCAAAACCAGAGAAAAGAAGAAATAAAGATATAAATGGGCAAGAAAATAATAAGGATTTAGAATGTGTAAATGACACAATTTCTCACTTTCGTTCTGCAAGACTGTTTCTCATGCACAAAAAGCAATATCCACTATTTTTTCCCCTTTTTTTAACAATTCCTTTGAAAAAGAAATCCATAGATGAAACTGGAACTCAAAATCTTCATATCAGACATAGCTAAAGCTGGGGAATTTTAACATGAAAGTTTAAGAAAAACAATCAAAGCAGGGTTAACAAGGGGCGAGTTAGCACTTCATGGGCTATTAATATGCGACTATTAACACTTTAACACATGTACGATATTTATAAATTGAAATACCCAAGGGATTGCTTCATGCTATTATTATATGAATTTCCAGTTTTTCATTTCCAGATCTAACAGGAAGGAAGCAATCACATACCTGGTAGGTATAAAGCTTTACATATATCAAAGGCATTCGCTGGTTAATCCTGCTGTAGCTCCTTGCGATGCGATTCACGGTTTCAGGAACATATTCAAGGACAAGATTCAAGTAAACTTCTTCCTTGTCAGTTGTTGAGAAGAAACAATGCCGTAGGGCAACAATATTTGGATGATCCAGCATTTGCATAATTTGTAACTCTCTATTCTTGTAGCGCTTGTCCTGGAGAACCTTCTTGATGGCTACAATCTCTCCCGTTTCTCTACATTTTGCCTGATAAAAGCATTAATAAAATGAAAAAGGTATCAGAATGTCATACGTCGACAGCACGGGGTTCACAAAAGATATCAAAATCAAACCAAGTAGGTATGTCTCACCTGGAAAACAACACCAAAAGAGCCTGTTCCGACCACGTGTTCTGCAATATAACTGACATTCTGTCAACTCAAACAAAAAAACTGGTGTCAGACAAAACTTGCCGGTTGTCAACAGTTCAACTATGATTCCAGAACCTCGAGAATTCGAGAATTGTCAAACACCAAACGACCAGAAAGTGATTCTTTTAACCTGTTTAGATTGACCATTTCGGCCACCGATACTGGTTCTTATGACGTGCCCGGTCTCAGCACCCACACCATCAATGACGTCCGGCTCACTATCCTGCAAAAATACAAAGACAAAGCAATTGAAACTTACTGAAAAAGAAACAGTAGAAGAAAATTAAAATTTCGGGAGACGGTGTTTTCAAAACTTCTGTTTGAAAGTGGTGTCTACGAGCTATATTCTAAAATTAACGAAGAGAATGGAACAGGAAAAAGATGAATTCGAGATGCTTCTTGAATTAAAAAAAAAAAAAAGAAAAAAAAAATTAACAGTGTACTGACTCTATCGTCGTCGTGGTCTCTCAATCTCATCTCGAGCATCTCTCTGCCAAGCCAATCGACGGAACTGGAAGAACCCCTGAAGGCGGCGTTAACGGACCTGGAACTGCCGACCCCACCACTTCCGAGGCTAGCGGAGGCCATGGATGAAGATGAGGAAGAAGTGTTTGCGACGATGGATGAGAAATGGATCAGATCTAATCGGAAAGGGAAAAGCGAAGGGAGATCGGTGGAGAGAGGAGAGAGGAGAAAGAAGGGAAAGAAGATAATGGTTGTGAAGAGAAGAGGTGAGAGTGACCTTGTTGAAGTGGAAGTGTCAGTTTGTGGTGAGAATGAAAGCAGTGGAATTGCATCTTACTCTCTCTCACTTTCAACCATTCTCATCTCTTCTTCTTCTTCACTTCCATTCTCTCTTCTTATTTATTCCATTCCACCTTTTCCTTTACATCTATACAATAATACCAATTATTCCTCCTTCTTCAACCTTCCCTCTACCCACTTTCCACTTTTCTTTTCTTTTTCTTAATTTTCATTTTCTCGCATAATTTTAGGTTTTTCGGATTTTACCCTTCATCCTAATATCATGAATTTCATCAACAGTGGTTCACTTTACAAACTATTGAAAATGCAGGTAATTAAATTATTTTTAAAATATTGGGATATTTTCCCATGAATTAATCTTTTTTATGAATTAAGATTAACTTTGAGAGCGTTTAATCATTATTTTTATAATTTACCGATTCTGATATTTTTTAAAAATGTTATTGAAATGGATAAGTTGTTTTGGATGTCTACTTCACTACGGATAAGTTTTATTTATGTTGTATGTACGGGTATCTCTAAATGTGATTGATTACTTCCATGTAGATATCATTTTTTGTTTTTTTTTTTTTGTGTTTTTATATTATACGGGGTTTTCTTGCCTATGTTGTGATTTGGGTTTTAAGATTTAAATTTTATGATGATAAAGTGTTTTTATATTTTAAAATAATACGTAAGATGACTAAATTATCTGATTTAATTGAAAGTCATTACAACTTGTTAACTTGAAGACTAAAATTACTTGAAAAACTTATATCAGAGAAGCATATGAATGGAATATAGGAATTAGATGTACCATATAAAAAAATAAAGGCTTAAATAGTTATTTGATCTTAGTTTTGGTCGACTTTTTTTATTTTAGTCCTATTTTTAAAATTGTTTTCAGTTTGATCATACTTTTTGTTATATTTTTTCAATCAAATCCTTTTTGCTAACACCGTTAAAATAGTTAACGGATGTGAACAGTAACTGTCACGTGTCATTTTGTGATTTTTTTGATTTTTTTTTAATATTTTTTATTTTAAAAAAAATAAAATTTTTTTTAATTTAAAAAAAAATGTACACGTGTCAAGCCCATATCATGCCACGTGTCATTTTTGTGATTTTTTATTTTCTTTTAATTTTTTTTTAAATTTAATTTTTTTTATTTTAAAAAAATCCACGTGTCAAGCTAATATCATGCCACGTGTCAGAGTCAGTTTTTTATATTCAATTTGGTCCCAATATTCGTTAATTGTTTTCAATTTGGTCCTATTTTTTTTTTAAATTTAACATTTTTGTTCCTCTCCAGATTGATACAAAATTTAATTTGTATATATTAAAATGCATATTTTTGTTAAATATTTTTAATTTAGAATTAGCATTAGTTTAAAATTAAAACGAAAAAAAAAAAACAATAACACCACTAATTTAAAATTTTAAGAGGTTAAAAATATTTAATTTTAAACCAACTCTAATTTTAAATTAAAAATATTTAATAAAAATATGTAGTTTAATAAGAATATTCATACAACTGCAATTAAGCCACATTTATATACAAATTATATTTTATCTTTGGAGAGGAAAAAAAATACTAAACTAAAAAAAAAACTAGGACTAACTTGAAAATAAATAACGAATATTATGACCAAATTGAATATAAAAATATGATTCTGACACGTGGCATGATATTAGCTTGACATGTGGATTTTCTTTTAATTAAAAAAAATTTTAAAAAAAATTTTAAAAATTTTAAAAAAAATTTAAAAAAAATTTAAAAAATTAAAAATAAATTAAAAAAATTAAAAAAAATCACAAAAATCACAAAATGACACGTGGCAGTTACTGTTCACATCCGTTAACGATTTAGACGGAGTTAACGGAAAGGAGTTGATTGAAAAAATATAACGAAAAGTATGACCAAATTCAAAACAATTTCAAAAGTAGGACCAAAGTAAAAAAAGTCGACCAAAACTATGACCAAATGACTATTTAAGCCAAATAAATAATATTACGAACATTATTTTCATGCTGTCTCGCATCTATGTATGTATGAATAACACTTGTATGTATAAATAGTAAAATATTATTTCGGTGTCCACCGTAATTGGGCACCCAAATATAGAGATGTCAAAATGGGTTTCAATCCGTGAGTCAACTCAGTTCCTTACGGGTTCGAGTCGGGTTGGATTGAGAAAAATTTAACTTTTTCAAGAGTGGGTTGAACTCAACCCGATTCACTTAACCCACAAACATCTTTTTACAATTTTTTTTCAATTTTTTTAAATTTTCTTTTAATTTTTTTAATAATTATTTACTACTCCTATTATATTTGTTCAAAATTTCATATTTTTAAATGCTAGAATGTTGTTTAATTATATTTGAATAGTTTGAATATTTAACTAATTTGATTGTCAGGTTATATATGTTAATACTTTAATCTTTAACTATAATCTTTATAATAAATTACTAGTAATCATCTTATAAACAAATTTTTTATAAATTAGTATGAAAAAAAATGTATAGTTTTTTTATTTATATTTTGTTGAATAACATGATAGAAAATTTGTAATATTAGTCATACTTTCTTAGACTATATAGATACTTTTTTGTAAATAATTCTTCATATATTGGTGGTGAGAATAATCACAACATTGGTTCTTGATTTAACTATAATTGTCATCTCATAGGTTACTTAAAATTTTATTTAAATATTTGAATACTAAAAAACAAAAAAATAAGTTTTTTAGGTGGGTTGGTGAACCAATCCACTTAACCCACTAACCTGTGGTGGGTTGAGTCGAGTTACAAAATTTCTGGCTTACCATAAAGTGAACCGAGTTGGGTTCACTCATTTTCAACCCGGCTCGTGGTGAACCAGCCCGTGTGAGCCGGGTTGGCTCACTTTTAACATGTTTATCCAAATATAATTTCATTTTTTTTTCTCAAAATACTACATAGATTATGAAAATAACTTTGTGTTTGAATTAGATGATGAATTTGAAAATAAAAATCGGGGAAATTGAGGTTGTTTAAATTAAGAAAAAATAATAAAAAATTAAAAATTAAAATAAAAGTTAGTGAATCATCTCATATGTTCAATAAATTAAAAATTACTATAAATTTGTAATACATTCAGATATTATATTTTAATACATAAATATTATTTTATATAATTACTATTCACTTTCTTCCAAAAAAAAGTTAAGATGTTAATTCTATCTTGATTGTAGCGCAAATTTTCATTGGTTTGTGCAGAGTACATCCAGACTCTTCTTTTTCATGAAACAAATGGACTATCACTGAAGTAAGTAGATATTTTTTATAACATAGGTATTAATAATTAATACTAAAATCAAATAACAATTCACATATATATCATCTCAAATATGTAATTAAAAATTCATATAAGTTTTATCTTTTTTTCAATAACCATTTTCGTATAACAAAATTCACTTAAACAAAATTCCAACTCAATATAATATGCAACCTAATATTCATCTAACATTTATAATAAACATTCAAATACAATTCATCAAATAATAATAAAAAAAAAGCTTCAACAAAATTATGCTCATCTAAACGAAAATTAGACAGAAACTAAGTTGAATTATGGTGTTATTTTCACTGAAGTGCAAATAGAACTAAAAGTAAGGTAATTTTCAACTCTATATATGTTTTCCTAAGCAAGCAATCTCTTGCTTTAGCGAAAAATAGGACAAAGATTAAGGTTTGGGTCTCTGTTTTATTTTCGTTGAGTAAATATCCTTCACTTGATTGAAAATATAGAAAAATTAACTTTAAGGATTGTTTCAAAAGTATTTCAATAATATAATTTTGAAAGATCGATTAATGCAAACCATGATTTACTCAAACATCATTTTTGGTCTCTTAACTAAATCATATTTTATCATAAAAAATGTTATATAAATATACTCTACTTGTGTAAACTATATTCAAAACTCTCTTTTAAGAAAAAGTTATAGAATGATTTGGTCATTAGATTAATATATCCACAAGAGTACCCAATTTAAACATGTTAAACAATAATTTGTTAAACAAAACTTGATTAAGGTTACGAAATTTTAACCAACCACAATCTCAGCATAAAATTCATGATATCGTTACCACATCACTTTCATATTCAAATCTATTGTCCTAAAGTTTTATTAAAAAACATAAATAGTTCTATTTGCCTGCGATAATTATTCTCAAGGCAGAAATTTTCAAAAAACAAACTTAAATTATCACTTTTATTAACTGATATCATCAAAATTGGTAACAAAATCATGTAAAAGTAATAGAAAAAGAAATATATAAAGTGAACAAAAATTCACTTTGTTTAAAAAATTTATCGAGTAAAAATACTCTATGGTTCCTTAGCTACTAAAGTGCGATTAAATTTTGGAAAAGACAAAGATTTGAATCATAAACTTAGAGAAAAGTTCAAGAAAGAATGAAAGAAGAAATGAAAGGGGTGAGGTTACATTGCAAAGTGAATTTCTCAAAATTGACTCAGTAATGTGATATGTTTTCATTTATATGGTGCAATTTGACATTATCTATAGTAAATGCAAAAGTTTTTCGAGTTAAAGAAAAAGTGAGTAAAAACATTTTAAAAGTTTGCAAAGATGTAATTGATGTGAGTAAACAAATACAAATACAAACAATCACAAATATGTCATTAGTTTTATTGATTTTTCTGTTAAAGGGTAGACGTAAGTTATATTATAAATTATATTTGGAATAATAAATAATTATGAAGGTTTCAAAGAAAAAAAAATATTTGAAGATAATAATAGAGTGCAGAAAGGAAATTGATTTCAATCAATAATAATAAACTTGGTATCTCAAACCAAACCAACCAAATGTTCTTTCTTTTATCATATTTTTTCATAGATCAAGCACACTTTAAAAAGCTTCATAACTTATTTGTCTAAATGAATACTTGATAACATTTTTTAGCTCTCTGCATACTTCTAAAATTCTAAACGATATTTCAATTCACCAGTCCCTTTAAAACTTTATTGTATGTAAGAAACCAAAGCCGGTGTGAAAGACAAAATCAAGACAATTATGATAAATCATCAAAATGATATTTACCAAACACTAATAAATCAGAGGGTTAAACATGTTTTTGATCTCTTAACTTTCAGTAAAAATTGAAATTAGTTCATATTCAAAATTTTGTCCTAATTTAGTCCCCTAATCTTATAAATGTTTTGATTTAGTCATTTTAATCAATTTTTTAAAATTATTGAACGTTTTAAACATGTTTCATGAGAGCATTTGAGTGTTTATCCCGTTTGGAATATTTTCGCTTCAATATTAGTTAAGAACCTATCTTGAAAAATATTTGAAACATCAAATAAATTTAACAATTTTTTTGTTAAAATAACTAAATTCAAACATTTATAAAGTTAAAGGATTAAATTATAGCAAAGTTTCAAAGAGATATTAATTTCAATATTTACTGAAAGTTAAAAAACCAAAAACATATTTAACCCTAATTATAAAATCATATATAAGATGTGATGCAATTGGAATAATATTTTGGATCGGGAACGAAAATATTGCTTTCCGACAAATATTTTTGTGTGTTACTTTTAGATAAATTAATTAACACATAGTCAACTTAATAGAAAAACTCATACATTTTTATCATTTTTTAAAATTTCCCTTTACTTTTATATCTTTCTGGATTTTTTGTGTGAAAATTATGATGTTAGTCCTAATTCATTTTAGTGATTCTACGGAATTATACTTAGAATTTCTATATCCACTAAAAAATAAGAAAATAAGTAAGATGAAACTGTTATTATTATTTTTTTAATCCAAAAATTTAAATTTCTAAGAAGAATTAATAAAAATAAATTATTTGTATAATAAGTAAATTGTAAGTGTTGATGTAATGCAATAATATAATTAAAGTTGGGAAATTTTCTTCAATAAAATGAAAAAAAAAAGTTTTTGATTCTTACTTAATCTTTCAATCTAAATGACATAATAATACACACTTTTTCTGCCAAATCAAAATATCTGATATAAAAACAAACTTGCCTATCACTTTATTCTACAGAACCAGTATGAAGCTTTTGTGGTCTATATTTAAAGGACCTACATTCTTATAAAAAATACATGCAAAACATTTTAATACCAGGCTCACTAAATAATTTTTAACGTTATTCATTTAATTTTTATATAAATGTTTATATTTATAATTTTCACCATTTTAAAAGAGAACATTTTCACCTTAGGCATTTTATATATAAAAGATGTCGAATTATCCAAAACTTTTATTAATTAGTATATAAAAAGTATACTTCGGTGATTTTTATCAATTTAATCATTCAAATGTAACTTGTGTTCTCTTTACTATTTATGGTAAAAGATAAAAAAAATCATATTTTAGTATATCCAAATTTTGATTTATATAAATTAGTTATTCAACAATATTGATGTATTACTAATTTTTAATATAGGAGTGTTTTGAGAAAAAAAAAATCTAATTATAAAATTTATTAAACAATATTGATGCATTGCTATCGTTTGTTTGTATTCTCATTTAACAAACTATAAATATGATTATTTATTTCAAAATTTTGTTTATATATTTTTTATTATTAAATACAATATTTAATTATTAATTCTTTAACAGTAATAACTTTATAAGAGTAAAATAATTTTTAACCAAAATAAACTTTTATATTTATAAAGAAAAAAAGAAAGAAAATAAAAATTAATATTAAGTGGAGTAAAAAAAGTTTAAGGTGTCAAGAAAAGTTAAATTTAATGTTATGTTAGTACATTGTACTTTAAATCTGGACCGTAGAATGGGTATAAGAGTTGTAGTTTAATAAAAGGAGAATAAGATGAGTGGTTAACATTTCTCTTGCACAAGATCTGTTTACACATTCATTTCACTTTTTTTTTTTTTCTTTTATTAATGTTGATAGTATGAAAGTACCTAATCGGTTGTTCTGAGTGTGGCCCTGTCATTATCTGAGAGTTCTTTGTGTCAATAATAATAATAATAATAATAATTATTATTATTATTATTATTATTATTATTATTATGTTGAATCTTTTCTTTCTCTGTTCTTAAAATTAAAATAATAGGAGCAAAATTAAAATGAAGCATAAATTGAAATACACGTATTTTTTGGAACACGGATGATAATGGATAACAAACTCTTATTTGAAATATTTAATGTGATTGTTGATTAATTGATGACATGATCAGGTGCATGCATCCATGCATGAATGCTTCATCATTCACTGCCTTCAATCATCAACATAATATTCTATAATTAATAATGTATCCAATAATAGAATAAACATTTTTACACCACTGTTTACCTAAATTTAAAATTTTTATAGTAATTATATTCAAATTATTAAATCTATCAGACCAGGGACAGCAAACAAAAACAGTCTCTAATGCGTGAAAATTTGTGACCAAAAAAATATTCGAGTTAGACCAATAATATCTTATAACATACACTTAAAGTAGAAAATGGGTACAAGTTGAAACAATAGATCAACTATATTTTACCATGTCACAATGTAATTTCAGACTTTTACTTGAAATGTTAGAATTTTCATCACGTTTATATAGTTTTGAGAGAGTGGTGATGTACATTGTAACACCCTATATTATTAGTATAAAATATCAATTAGTATAAACATTTAAATTATAAATATATCGAACATTAATATAAATTACACCAGACAAATTTAACACAAATTAATTTTAAGAAATCAATAAAATTGCAAACTCACTTATATCAACATCAATTCGTCACATATTCACTAATTCGACTCAAACCTTTCCCCTACCTTAGAGAAATTGTCCTTACTAAAAAAAAGTCTCCTCAAATAGCTTTAACTAAAGACAAAAAAACTCACATTAATAATTTTAACACATATTTAAGGATTGGACAAAAAAATCTAACCTTTAATTCGATTCACTTTTGCTTCTATCCAATCTATTCAAAATTCATTTTATTAAAAATTTTATCCATTTAAAATTCATTTTATTGGATTTAGATTTCAATATGATCTACATTTTATACATATTATCAATTAGATATTTATTCTTTAAATCAAGATATTCAAATATGGATAATAAAAAAATCCAATCTAAATTTTTAATTTAATTTTTTAGTTGGGTTAATGGTCGAGATGGACAATTCAAATTTGACCGTTTTAGGATAAGTTGGTGCGATCCAAATTTGGTCGCATTTGACGAAGTCAGCCTTGTATGAAATTTGACCATATTCGGCCGAATTCAGTCGAATCGGTCCCGGTCAAAATTTAGCCCAGTCAGTCATGGACCAAATTTGACCATATTTAAACGAGTTGACCTCGACCCAAATTTGACCATATTGGCTGAGTCGACACTAAATGAAATTTGGTCGTATTTGGCCAGGCCACAACCAAAATTTGGTTGTATTTAGCATAGTTGGCTCTGACTGAAATTCGGTTGAATTCAATCGAGTCGGCCTCGACGAAAATTTAGCTAAGTCGACCCTAGTCCAAATTTTGCAGTATTCATCTTATTCGACCTCAGACAAAATTAGGTCGTTTCGACCAAGCCAATCACAATCAAAATGTCGCAGTATTCAACTAAGTCGGCCTAAGTCGAAATTTGGCTGAGTCGGCCATAACCCAAATGTGGTTGTATTGAGCTAAGTCAATCCCATACGAAATTTGGTCGTATTCGGCCGAGTCAGTCTTGATTGAAATATGGCCGTATTTAGCCATGTCGGCGCCAACCGAAATTCGGTCGAATCGAGTTGAGTTGGTCTCGATCAAAATTTTGGTTGTATTTAACCTAGTCGTCCCTAACCGAAATTCAATTGTATGATGCCAAATTTGAGTGAGCCAGTCTTGACCAAATTTTGGACATATTTGGCCTAGTCGGTCTTAACCAAAATTCGTTCGAATTTGGCCGAGTCACCCCAACCAAAATTCGTTCACTTTGCTTTTTTTTTTGTAAAAAATGAATTATAGATATTTAAGTTGATCAAGATATTTAGATATGGATTTAAATATTAAATCAAATATATGGATATGGATTTAAAAATAAATCAAATTAGTTATGTTGAAAAAGTGAATTTAGATTGAAAATCTTATCCAATTATTTGGATCTAAAACAAACGTGGATTAGATTATTAAAAATTTGATCTTTTACCACCTTAGGGCATGTTCGTTTGCATGTATTATCTGTAGAGAATGATTTGTGAAGATGAATTTTAAAAAAATTTATGTTCTCATGATACGATTTGAAAAGAAAAGCACGGATGAATTTACGAGATTGTTTTGAAAATTCATCACTTCATTTTATAAGGATTTAAGAAGATAACACATTATTTTACATTTATACCCTCTTTAAATTTTATATAAATATATATTTATTTTAGGCTTAATTACTGTTTTAGTCCTCGAATTTTGTCTAAAGTCTCAAAAAGGTCCTTTAAATATTCGGAGTCTCAATTTAGTCCTCTAATTGTCATAAGTGAATCAATTTGGTCCCCAAAATTAACGCCGTTAAAAATCGTAACAGAACAGTGACAAGGCTTAATGACTGTGTATGACTTTTAGTGACGTGGCCCGTATCAATCAATTGTAGTGTGCAAGGAAAGAAGTGTTCGAAGATCATCGTGGAAACGCTAAGCTAGGGTTCGCTAGGGTTCAATTTTCGTTGTGATTGGCACTGCATCAGATGAAATTTGGACATTGTGATCGACGACATTCAACAATCCAGGTGAGCTTCCAATTTTTTCGAAATCAATTTTAGGGTTTTTTGTTATTTGCGTTCAATATGATTTTGGGGGATTTGGGTTTGTTTTTGAGTTTGATTCTCGTATATCGTTTTTGAGTTTGGTTTACTGAGTAGAATGGTTTTCTGATTTTGATGGTTGTATTGTCCCACCATTGTGGTTCCTTTTTCTGTAATTTGTGGTCCCCTTCGAAATGGGGTTTAGTTTTTTGTAGTTTGTGGTCCCCCTTCGAAATGGGGTTTGATTTTCTGTCGGTTTGTCGGTTTGTCGGTGGTTTGTTTGGTAATAAAAATATGTGGTTTTGGGTATATGGACATTTCACAGCTTTGATGGATGACGAGAAGTTTGAAGTGGTTATCCACCATGGAGGGAACTTCGTGAACGAGGGTGGAGTTAAATATGTTAATGGCCAACTTAGTGTTTTGGCGTGTGATGAAGATAGATGGTCCTACTTTGAGGTGTTATCAATACTGCGAGAGATGGGTTATATTAATGTCAAAGATTTGTGCTATTCTGTTGGAGGTTGTGCAGTGTTGGAGGAAAGGTTACAACATTTCATTGATGACGTTGGTGCACTCCATATGGTGAGCATCGCGAAACGACATGGTTCAGTTCATATGTTTGTAATTCATTCAGTTTGTGAACCAGAGGTAGTACAGATGCTAGAATATTTTTCAGCTGGGGAGAATGCCACTGTGCCTGAAATTGTACCAGACCAAGTCGAACCTGACCGTCAAGTTCTAATGTAGGTGATAATCTGCCACCAAGTGTCAATTTGACTCAAGCTTCAACTTCAAATCAACCAATTTCAGCACCTACAACAACCACTCCAGCACCTGCAACGGCCATTCCAGCACCTCCAACAGCCATTCCAGCACCTCCAACAGCCATTCCACCAACTGCAACAGCCATTCCACCACTTTCAACACATCCCACTGCAACAGCAAATGCACCACAACGTCCCTCATCACGTGGCAGACCCAGCATGAGGCAGAAACTTCCACATAGGAGGGGGCAAGTTTGGAAACCGTGAAGTACTTGATGTATTTTGGATGTTGTATTTGTTGTATTTAATGTATTTTGTGGTATGTATCCACTTTGGATTTAGTTTTGGATGTAACACTTGATGTTATTTTGGAATTATTTTTGGATGTAACACTTCAAGTGGACCCATATGTGGGTTAACATTGCAGGCTTTGTTCAAAACCAGTTGAATTTAATTAGACAAAGGAATATATTTTGGACTTCATGTGGCCCCTTTCAGAATATATTTTGCACTTCATGTGGCCCATTTCATTGTTTTACTGTTGCACGCATATTAACACACATATCTTGCATTTCATGTGGCCCCTTTCTTTCAATTGTATAAGCCTTTTAATATTAACAGATTTTCACAGATAACAAATTCACCAATACAGAACACACTGTGATTTGAAACTTTATATATCACACCAAAACAAGCTACATAATTGCACAACATACCAAATACAACCTTCACAACAATTTAGGGACTTTTCAACAGCACTGAAACTAAGATTATATTAAGGACAACAACAACACCAACAACTCCTATTAAACATTTCACCCATTTCTCATACAACTTAATACTCTTTTCTAAACTACAAATCTCCCTATTCTGGCTTAAGATAACACCATCTCTTTGGTCAATATCATCTTCTCCACTCCACTTGAAATAATTACACCCAACAGATTCTTGATTTCCTCTCTGTTCGTAAAGAGAAGACAAAAACCAATCAACAATAATTACAATCAATAATTTTAAAAAACAAATCTGCAACAACACTTAACCAACTAACCTTGAAATTTGGGCATCCCCAAAATTTCTTCCCAGCATTCCTAGTTGTTCTAGCAGTTCTAATCATAGCAACATCTCCACACCGACAAATTGGAGTTACACCCAACCCTTTCCATCCACCACCAGCAGAGGACAAACCACGATTTCCATTATCCGAACACGTGCAAGAACAACAAGAGTTCACTTGTGACATGCTTCAAACCACAACAAAATCGCCACCTGCAGGATTTCACACCAGCAACGAAAATCGCCACCTGCAGGATTTCACACCAGCAACGAAAAAAAGGGGAAGGAGGAAGAAAACCTTCTCAATTTAGGGTTTCCTACTCAATTTAGGGTTTCATTAAAACTCATGCCACGTCAATTGCACCCCCGTTTTAAAAACTTTGACACGTAGCAGTTCAATTATGCCATGTGAGTACTGTGTGAACGGCGTTTGTTCAATTTAAACGGAAAGGACCAAATCGAGTCACTTTTAAAAATTAAAGGACTCAATTGATACTCCAGATCTTTAGAGGACCTTTTTGAGACTTAAGAACAAATTCTAGGACTAAAACAGTAATTAAGCCTTTATTTTAATTATTAATTATAATATACTATTATTATTTTATTAATTATTATATATATTATTTATTATTATAATTTATTATATATATATAATTATTAATAATTAAAATATTATTTAAAATATAATAATTGATATATTTATATATAATAATTAATAATATATATAAATATATATTTAATTTTTTTATTTTAAGATTTTGTATTATTTAAATATTTTATTTAATTTGTATTAATTAATTATAATTTTTATAATATTAAATTATAAAATTATTTTTTATTAAGGGTATTTTGGTAATTTCTTAATTTTATCTATTTTTATAATTAATTATATTTATCACATCAATCAAATCTCTCATTAACTTTTATAAAACTTATCTTCAAATCTACTCACTTTACTCTCTAAATTCACTCAAAAAAACACAAAAATTTATTTATCCAAATTTACACAAATCCATATTCATACTCTCTCCCATATCCATCCCTTCAAGTGAACACACCCTTAGACTCTGTTCACTTCGATGGATGATACTGTATATAATGATTTGCGAGGATGGATTTAGAAAAAAATTATGTTCGCATGGTATGATTTGTAAGAGAAAGCGCTGACAGATTTGTGAATAACTTTCAAAAATTTATCCCACCTATTTTGCAATGATTTGAGTAGATAAGTAAACATTTATCAGCTATAGCCTCTATAATTTTATATAAATATATATCAACTAATATAATTATTAATCATAATATACTATTATTTAATTTATTTACAATAAATATTTTATTGTATGTTATTAATTATTAATAATTTTAGTTATTTATTTACTACTATATTATATTATATTATATATATATATTATTTATTATTATTAATTTATTATATAATATATATAAATTAATAATAGAGGTAATAAATAATATATATATATATATATATATATATATATATAATTATTATTTTTAATAATATATATAATATTTAATAAAACTAAAATTTGTATAAATGTCTATAATAATTAATAATAGTAATAAAAAATTTGTTAAGATTTAATATTTTATTTTATTCAATAATAATATTTTTTTTATTATTTATGTTTTAATGTATTTAATAATGTATAATAATAAATGATAATATATTTAAACTTAATAATTAGTTATATATAAATAATAATTAATATTAATAATAAAATATATGAATATGTATAATAATTAAAATGTTGTTAAAAATAATAATATATAATAATTATTATTATTTAAATTTATGTATAATAATTAATAATAATAATAATAAATATATATATATATATATTAAAATATTGTTAAATTTTAATATTTTTAACTCTTCTAATAAATATTTAATTTTATTTTTATCACTAGGGCTAATTTGGTAATTTTAAAATTTTTTCTATTAAAACTTTTTTTTTATCTATCACATCACTCAAATCATTCACTAACTCTTATAAAATTTATCTCCAAATCTACTCATTTTAACTTCTAAATTCACTCAAAAAAACACATATTCATCCATTCAAATTCACATAAATCCATATTCACACTCTCCCTCAAATTCATCTACACATACGAACACGACCTTAACCTTTATTACCACAACAAGTTTATAATATTATTGTTAGTATTTAATAATTTGAATTATATTACTATTATTTTATAATTTTGTTATAAACTTTTCATTTTTCTTATTTTAATAATAGTAATGATTTATATTTTATCATTTGTATTATACTATTGCATTTTATTAATTATATTTATATATTATAAAATTATAATAAAAATCAATTATAAAAATACAATATATGTATATAATAAAACAATTATATGTAATTTATCGTATTTCATTGTGAATCTTTACATAGTCTTCTCAAATCCGTTGTTTGAAATAAAAAGTTAAAAAGAGTATAAGAGTGGAGAGAATGAAAGAGCTTATAGGGTCAAAGGAGGTAGGTAGGTAGGGTGAAGTAAAATGCAGAGTTGAAAGTAATGATTTTGTGGTGTGGGAGCGTAGGGCACACTTTAGGCACAGTGTTCCCATTTGCCGGCGGCATGCTTCATGTGTATTTGGCTAAATCTTCAAAAGGACTTTCAAAAGTGATTCTCTTCATCATCATCCTCCTCCACTTCAAAACTGGAGGCCACTCAAACTACTAATGCCTAAAAATTACACTTTAACGTCCCATAAATAATGTGTTTATGTATATAAAAGTGTGACTTCTCGTTTAATAAATAATTTTAATAAATAAAACATTACATATAATAATAAAATAAAATAAATAAAAGAAAGTATATCAGAATTTAACCATTACAATAATTTCAAAATATACTTTAAATAGAAGTGTTATGTCACAGAACAATACCATGAACATATTTTAAAACATAAATTAGATTGGCAAAAAAGTGTTTAAAAGAGTAAAGAATTATATAAGATCAATTTTTCAAATGATACTCAAAAGAGTAATAATCAACATGTCTAAACTACACAACAACATCTTTGTCGTCTTGATGATGATCAGGGGTTTCCACATCTGCTCACACCAACATTTGGTAATCATTGCAAAAAGAAAAACACAACAAGGAAACAAAACACAAAAAGAAAGAAGGGTAAGCTTTAAACATTTATACGTAAATATAGTTACATAAATACATCACTCAAGAAACACATACATGGAGAAAAGAAACATCATCTCACAAAGTTTTCACTCCATTAAACACCCAATTGACTATTGACACAATATCCGGATTATGCATTTGATATATAATTGTAAGGAAGTATGTAACTGCGTTGATTTCTAAACTCTAAAGAGTCTACCCATAAGGAGTTATCACTCAATCAATCACAAGGTTAATCCCAATATGTCTCAGGCTCAAACACCTCCCAAGACTAGAATCTCCTATCACTCTCACCACATAATCACTTTGCTCTATGTGAGTGTGAGTGATTATTAGAGTTCATAATACCTTCCTTATCTAGACATACACTAACCACACCATCACCAAGAATTTTCCTTGAAACTCTTTTACTATCAACATTCCACATGTTATCTCAGAATAATTATCATCCTAAGCTAAACACATCAAGTACATGTCAAAAAAAATGTCTCATCATTCATACATAACTTCATACATCATATTTTTAACATTAACTCAGTCAATCACAAGTTAAAGTAAGGAATTAAAATTTTATAGCAATTCTCGCTTAAGCTAGATTGATATCGCTTAAACCATAAATTTTCGTTTAAGCTAGACTGATGTCGTTTAAACTAAAATTTCTCGGTTAAGCTAGAAGAGCAGATTTTTCACTAGTTTCAGCATGCAAAAACCCAAAATCCCAAAAAACAAAACTAAAACAAATACAATTCAAAACCAAAAACATGCAAGACACTAAAAAAAGGTTTTAAATCTCTAACTTCCCTTATCTTGACCGAGAGATAAACTTGAGAAAAAAAACTAATAGAAAAAGCACCACAACTCCATAAGCAACTAAAGGGCTGGAAAAAAAACATGAACATAACAAAGATGAGGAAGATGACATAACCAATGCACAGAGCTGGAAAAGGAGAAAAATGAAAGTTTGAGCTCAACTTACATGAAGAAAAGACAGTTCCGCTAGTTGGGAGGAGAGTTTCACAGCTACCCTAATACACCTTATGCTTTAAAAAGGGAAGAAAGAATGTTAAGTGTTTTTGAAAAAAGTCAGAATGAAAGAAGTGAGTAGGTGAAAGGGGCCTTGGGAAAAAACAAGTGGGTTGACTTTAAGTCCTCTAATAAAATCAGACCCAAAGATTTTTACAAACAGAAATGGACTTTACAAGGTATAACACATTATACGTATTAGTGAAATGTTCAATTTGAAGTTTTTTTTTTTCTCTTTGAAATGATTTAAACACAATGATAATATCTAAAAATACAATTTTTTATTAAAAAAATGCATAAATTTGTAAATTTATTACATAATGTTCTATTTTGATTATAGAAATAGAAACGAAACTTATATGATCACAATTATTCGCTTTTTAATATTAGATATATTATATTTGAATAATCTTGTTTATATATAATTTTGAGTATGTAAATATACAATGATCTACTGAAGGTATCAAAGTCACAAACTTGGGCTGTTATATGCTCTATACACATGGGATGAATGAAAGTTTTACAAATATGTGAAAAGTTGGTGTGGTATGCAATCAGAGGGAAGCATTGGAAGGAGGAAAGATGATGCATGTGTGAGGAAAGGGCGGGGAGTGGGGACATACATGCATGTGCGCGCATGAATACCAAAACCGAAGACTGAAAGATTAGTTAAATGAAAGAGAAATTCAATGATACAAATGAAGATTCGCGCTGTTTTTGCTTCCTCTATTTCACTGCTGATGTAGAAATATCCAACAAGGGTTTGGGTGCATGATATGAATATACAAGAACCCAGAAAAGGTATCTTACATTAAAACTCATAAATACATGGTTTCAATCCACCGTCTAACTTAAATGTGGGAACAAACAACAGCCATGATGATCACGTACTGGGCAATTTTTTAGCACTGCTTCAGATGCAGCAAATGCTCCTTTCAATTAAAAGCAATACACTATCCATCTGCTTACAAATTGACAAAACAGAAACCGCAACCAAGAAAAATCTATAGCCATAGTTATCATATTCTTTTCCAATCCAAACCCAAGCAGAGGGCAAACTAACAACAATATAGATCCAATCAGAAAAGTACAAGCTTGAGTTTAACATCCGTGCCGAGCGATAACTCTCTAGATCACCCTCATCTTTCATTTTGGTTACAATGTTCTTTCTCCAATATTAGTTATAACTTATGTCACCCACAAACCCACTTTCAAGCAAGTTAATTTCAAATTCTACTCCTGGCTTCCTTACTTGAATCCAGTAGGAAAATTCGAGTTGATAGGCATTTAAATACAACAAATCTCTTATCAGTTGGATTTATTTGTTAAAAAAACTAACCCTGTTCAAATTCAAAAGGATTAATAATCATGTCCCAATTTTGCGAGGTCAAGAACACCAGAATTGTTGGACTAATCTGAGATAGAACTTCGTCCAAATTGGTACCAAGTCTTCCAAGAACAAAGTTCTTGGGGATTTCAGCGTCAGCAGAAAGACGAACAACAGCTGGGTTGGACGTAACTTTAACAGCGTATTATAATTAAACATTTGCGCTGAAGGCAGCAATTCACATAATTGACAATATAATCAAGAGCCGGTAATATGTCACAGCTGAGTTATGCTGAGAAATGCAACACCATACTGTACAATGATATTTTAGACGTAAATCAATATCCACACACTTATGACTCCCTCAATACCCTTATTTATCCTTAGTAACACACCATCAATGGTATTTAAGTGTCTAAGCTCTACAAGAAACTTCATTGTCAACAAAGACCGAATACACGAAGCTGAAACGTCATCCATGGAGTGTTGCTTCGAAGTAGTGAGCAAAGATGATCCAAAAACTTTCCAGGATCATTTCAAGCGCCCAATTGCACCCAATTGTATTTGGCGGACTTCTAATCGATATAGGAACTAAGGACACAGGTACACATTACCTCGAATAGGGGTTTGTACTTATAGGAACTAAGGAAACAGATACACAATACCCTGGATTTATATTTACACTAAATCCACTCAAAGATTAACTGTGTATAAACCCAGACTATGGTCATCTAGGTCAACTTGCCACGGTTGGCAAATCTCCATATTTCTTCAAACAAGCAACTAGTAACTGGGACACCAGGCCATTGTTCTCATCTCGCTTTTACTAGGAGCCATCTTCAATGAAGTAATGTCTGAATATTTTTAGCCAAATCAAATGCATCATGGTACTCTCCTCTCTTGTATTGTAAAAGAATTTTTTTAACCACACACTCGTTTACTTGTAAGAATCTGTCAACTAAAAAGGGACAGAATCCAGCAGCTAGCAAATGGATGCTCCAAATCTGTATGTCAGCAAGCTTACCACTGCAAGGGAAAAACATCAACCTTGACACATGTAAATAAAAAAAAAAAAAACTTCAACTAACATCAACATTTGAACAAAACGAAAAAAAATTCTTCAACTAACATCAGCATTTGAACAAAACGAATATTACATTTTGGGTTAGGAAACAACATATTCCAATCATTTAAAATATTTGCATCTTCCAGGGAAGGTCCCAAAGCGAAGGACCCACTACAAAAAAAAAAAATGAATATACCAAATCTTATGAAGCTACACCACGAAACCACATTAAAGAAAATCAAGCCAGAAATATGTACCACCTATATTTATATCAAACGAACATAAAACAACAATTTACAGATCAAACAAATTTTCACAAAAAAGATATTAATGTGAATAACTAAAATTATCATACCCCTGTTCCTGAAGACTCTTTGCTATGCGAAGGTACAGGGAAGGATCATTGTACACAGCCTTACCCCATGCATATATAAAGAGGCTTTTCTTGAATTCAACCCCTGACCTATTGGTGACCCAGACACAACTTAATCTTTGTGCCAAGGTTTACTCTCAATGTAAATAGCAACATATTGAAGAGAAAATTGTTTGTGATAGTAAACATCACAGGAAAGCAATGATGAGTAGTAGCTCTACAATAATATCAACTCAAATAATATTCTATAATGCCAGACCAAGAGAAATCTAAAAACTGAAAAAATACGAACTAGGTGACTCTTATGATTGGCTAATCAACAAGCATATGCTCTATGCAACAACAGCCTTGATAAAGGGAATTTGTCTCACCAATAAAAAATACTCTAGGTACCAGAACTTGCTTTTTGAACCCAAACTTGTTTCTGCAATTTAGAAAAGAAATCTTAATCAACTACTGAACCAGAAAAGAGTATGATTTGTATCCTCCCCATGGAGAAATCAAATTTAGGTACCTCGTTGGAACCATAAGCAGTGGTACCAGATCTTCTAGGATGCTTCCCTTCACTTGAAACTGAATAGCTATCAACATCCTTTACCCCATGTGTTGGTCCGCGGCGACCAAAATGCTTGAAGCCTTAATAGGAGCAATAAGTAAATTCTTAAGTAAAAACCACCCTGAATGAAAGCATAAAAATGTCTTAAGATTTTGTTTTTCAAAGCTAGAAACCAACCATTTTCTGATGAATGACTGGTACGGACACCTCCAAGAGATTTTACCTCCCCACTTCTTGCATTTGGCATGTCATGTTTCAAATCTGCACTTCTTCCTGATTCATATAAGTGAAAAAAATCAACTTGTGAAGATGTACCAATTTTACCACAAGTTATATCATGTGCATCATAGAACCCCTCAAATAACTAGAGTCAGTGAAAGAAGGAAAAGAGTGGTATCGCACAGGTTAGAAATCAGAGGAACAGGAATCTCTAGGTGGGGGTGGGAACTAACAGTTGAGATGGAAGGCATGGGTACTGGGACGTAAGAGCAGCTGTAAACAGGTATCAAGGGAAGTGGACGGCTGGAATTAGTTGGAAAATAGGGATATACAAGGCCTCTAGAATTGCGAAGAGATTTCACCCCTTCTGTTTCTGCATTTCCATATTTTCCATTGTTATTATGATATCTAGCTCCTTTTGTTTTTTCTATCAAATCCATATTAATTTTTGTGCCATTTTGACACTTCTTAACTTTCTCCTACTACATACAAACAGGGCATAAATGCTTTTCAATTTCTTCCCTTTTTACATCATATAAAGGATAATTAGCAATTGCCAAAAACAAAATCATAGCTTTAGAATAAAACATGTACCTTCGAAAGGATCTACTTGTGAGGAAGCAGCAGATGAGAAAGACTCATCAGCTCCATTGGAACTTGTCCAAACACCACGATCTGGTCTATCTTTATGCCTAGTATGCCTATCCTGCCTCTCGCTAGATACATGTGAATCATGCACACCAATCTTATTCTCTGATGTACCATTCATGCCCTTCAGAATTAGTTGCACGTGTATGGGCCGAGGGGATTGTTTTTCTTTTCCTAGATTAGATTTTTGGATTTGCTGCTCAGAGAGTGCCCTGGAAGATTGGCTTTGACGCAACTCCTTTTTTGAGAGTATACTTCTGATAATCCTTCCGCTACCTTCATGCCTCTGATTCTGCTTCAAAACTGTTGCACCAAGAATTTCTTTAGCTGAAGATGTTATATTGTGATGCTGTGACATGCTATCTAAATCAGATACCTGCATAATAAAAACAAACAAAAACGAAATAAACTCTTAGCAGAATAGTAGTTATAAACATGATCCACCAATGACACTGGCAATGACCTAAAATACAATCCACATCCAAATTATAGCGAACTATTGATTCATCAAACAATAATAAGGCAGCATATTACATAAAACAAATCCTAGGAATCAACCACATTAGCGAGTAGTATTATTCGTATTAAATCAATTGCATAATTATACCTTCACTTCTTTCATAGTGCTTCTCTAAAGCACGCTGACCTTCACATTTATTATGAAGATTGTAAATTGATAGCCAATAGCATATTATTAGATATTGATCTCTCTGATTGTCCCTCCACTCACCAATAGGATGATTTAAGTATTAATCTCACCAGAAAATCAATTGATGGACAAGATGGCAGCACCAACAAGTCAACAACATTGAAAACACCAGAATAAAGAAACAAAATGTTCATGAAAAAGGGACATAAGAGGAGTGAGGTAAGAAAGTGATAAATGATCAATCTAATAAGGAAAATTAACAAATACAATCAGCTTAAGTGAGTGTTGTGCATCAGTACATATCAACCATCAGAAATACACCAACTTCTCACACCAAGTAAATAGTAAACTACACTAAGAGATTCCATACAAAATCTTTAACACAACATGTGCAACATACATAGATTGCAAATAAAATAGAATTGTGAAGATATAAATCATAAGCTTACAGCAATTATCTCTCTTTCTTTCCCTTTACGAAGCAGTACTCTTTTTTTTCCAGCATCATTATTTCCAGAAACTCCTGATAAAATGGACAAAAGTGTAAAGAAAATAAAGTAAACCAAAAGTGTATATTTAAATGTTGCATCTACATCATAAAATAAAACCCAAAGAATAAAAAAATAACACATGAAATTTTGAACAAAACATCAACACTACCATTCTCATCAAGGGTTTGTTTTCCATCTGAAGAGGCCATATTTGAAGCTTTACTTGAAATATGCTGATCACCTTGGCTAGGAACCAAAGTATAAATTGATCTGTCTTTCATAGTAGCATTTTTCCCTGGGTGCCTGGCAACATACTGAGCATCATGAAAGCAAGAGTTAGGAATGTTAAAACACACGAGTAAGAGCAAAGTGTTCAACTCTGACGACAAAAGTATCAAATACTATGCTGTTTTGAAAAGTATATAATCATTATTATTATTATTATGTTGCATCTTTTCTTTTTCTCTTCTTAAAATTAAAATAATAGGAGCAAAACATAAAAGCAAGGATAAATTGAATATTATTATTGTTTTGAAGAAAAAAATTACTGTTTTGAAGAAGGGACAATCAATGTTCTGAAAACCAAACTGATTATTACACTAGTACCATCTTCAATGGTGGTTCTTATATGCGCTCTTAAGCCAAGAACTTGTCTTAATTTTTCTTCCATTGGAGAAAGGTAAGTTGGATGCCAAGTAAACCTTGTTCTTCTACAAAAACTCATAAAAACTTGTTCTTAATTACATAATTAACCCACATAAGATGAATCCAAAATTCAAGCTAGGTTCTTCTATTGGAGCAAAAAGTAGCCGAAGTTCTTAAATATTATATGGAAGTGAGGCAGCCAGAAAAAGTGCATTAAGAACCCAAAACGAGTTCTATTATTAGGGATGCTCTAAGGGTACCAGTTCAAGCTTTGATGGTCGAATTGTAGTATAATATTTAGTATTTAAATAATATTTTTAAAACTTTGGTGTAACAATGTTATACCAAAATACTATGTCCAGAAAATATGCATCGGTAAGCATCATCATAATAATTATAATAACATAAAGACATGGTTTTATCAGCTGGCCCGAAAAATTACAAGGGATTTTATATATCTGCATTTCGCTGGATTCTAATAGTCATCCATCCACAATTCCAATACATTTTCAAACAAACAGTATTGACACTGATAAAAAAACGACAGTAAGGAATAAAGTAAACAGTGTGGTTTCTATAATTGCCTCACAGTTATTTAGTAAAAGAAAACTTTGTTGGATAAGCCGTTCTGTTTCAGTAGGCTGTCCCATGTACACATAACCCAAGTCTTCGATTGATATTTGTGGATTTAAGGTCATCTCTCTTAATTTTACCCTTAATGTGTGTTGATGTATGAACATCTGAATGACATTGAAAGGTATTTACAATATTGACAAGCTTGTATTGTGAGGCATGCACTCAGCAGAAGTAAAGCCCACATTTGGTTGGTTTGATTATATTCCACAACAGTACTGGGCCTAGGGAAGGATGTGGTAATGGAGTGAAAGTAAAGCACCACATCAGGTACTCTTCTAACTGTAAATTACTGGTGCTCTAAAATAGGCAATGAACATCCTTGTTGTTAAGTATTGCTGAACTGACCAACTGTGCCGAACCACCGGTTCAAGACAGGTCTTACTAGTTAGAGACCGCTTTATTTATAAAGTGGTTTTGAGGTCATTCCTAACAGGATACCAAGCCGGTTCCATTTTAATAACCATGCTAATACTTAACTATATTTAACTTTCCTCTTCAAAAAATGAACAATACCATAGTAGCAGAAACCCTCTTCTTTCCGGAACCTCGTCTTGATGTGCCAGAACTAGGACTCCCATTTGATGAAGTGCCTCTTCTACTCACTTTGCCATTGGATAACGACCTCTGCACACACATCATGCACATTAGATAAGCAAAGATACCAGCAACGTGCTAATAGACAAAACAGGATAAGGATATTTACAAGGGATTTGCTCTCATCAGCACAAATGCTCTCATAAAGCTAATATAATGACAAGGGACAATTAAATAAGCTTTGAGATTTCAAAAGTTGTTCACAAACAAAAAAATACCCGAGGTCCCTTGGCAGCTCTTTTCTGGCGCACAAAATCCATCAGTGGTGTACTTATAGGAATATCTTTTGCAGCACCTGGTAAAGCACGTAAACCCAGTAAGTAACAAATGGGGGAAAATAGTATTTTGTGCCCATTATTTGTATGCATGGTTTTAAGTCCTAAAACTTTCAAACTTAAAATTTACTGTGTATATGGTTTTAAGTCTCAACTTTCAAACATAAAATGTACTTTGTATCCATTTTGTGTATATTTAGGTCTCAAAATTTTCAAACATAAAATTTACTGGGTATCTTCTGCATTAGTTGACTAACCAGATCGTTCTGCTTCTCTCTTCTCCAATTGTATCTCAGCGCTGGGAAGATTCTCAACAGGCTTGGAAAGTAGTTCAAGAAACTCCATATACTCAGAATCTAGATGTTCATCATGAAAAGGCATATATTTATCAAAAAGGAAAAGACTATAATTTATTGAGATGCATATAATGCCTATTGAGATAAACATATCCACTACAATTTACTTAAACCAAGTGGTACCTTTATATATGGTCCCATCACGACCATCCTTTTTAGACCACTGTCTTGGAACGCGTTGGGAAGGAGCATATTCAACAATAACTTTGAACTGAGATCCTAGAAAGCAACAAATGTGAAACAGAGAACTACATTCAGTATCTATTATCCAATTCTCATTGTTTCATGCACAACATATGTAAAATGCATAAAATACACTTGTGAAATAAAGTCTTGATATTCCAAAGAGTAAAAACATAGATTGCTTGCCATGAAAAACCTACATGGAAACAAGTCTATTTCCTGATGTATTGAATACTGAACTAGAGGGCGACAAAAACCAAACCGTGGCATTGGCCAAATTCGAACATTGATTGCAAGAACGACAAAGATAACAGCTTCAGCAAGATCTTATGCATGCCTAGTAAACCACTTCACATGATTTCATTAATTACCCTTTTCATTCACAAAGACGTGTCCATTAAAGAACTCCGCAAACAGTATAACGTCATCTGGCCTCTTGAAGTCAATGTAGGCTCTAGAATATGATATATGCTTCTGGCTGAAAAATCCATTTAAAAAAAGTATAACATAAAGTCAAAAGGTTTTCCTTAAGATATTATGAAACAGAGTATCTAAATTGTAAACATCGACGCCCAATTCGCATTACAGATGTTCAGTTATAATCATAATAATAACTACCAGTCAAATGATATTCCCAGTAGAAAAAACAAATTTAATACATAGTTTATGCTATTATAACAATTATATAGAATCTGGTAGGCAAAACCATACGTACCCTAGCCTAGCCTGGCCAAGCCTAGGCACGGTCAATTGACTACTGTAATAAAAAGCAGCAAGCAATGAAGTATATATGAAGAAAACACGAAGCAGAATGCGAATGGAGGGCTAGAAATTAATGTCACCTGATTTTGCCAGGACGGAAAGAGAGCCAGTTGTAGCGGTCAGCGAAGGCGGCATCAATTTGGGCCAAAAGCGCGGCCTCAGAAAGAGAGGGCGGCAAGTGACGCAGCACCACCTTCGTCCGATCCAACGCACCCTTCATGCCAAAACCCTATCCTCACTACACACACTTACAGTTACAGTTACCACTTCTCTATCAATTAATCAATCAATCAACCGATCAACGAGTGCGCGAACGACAATCTCGGTAGGATTACATCTTCTCCACTGTTTCAGATTGAGAGGATCAACACAGCAAGTATATGCCCTAATTCCAAAGAAAACCCCCAAATTGCCATGCACTCATAAAGAAAACAACCAGAAAGAGAGGAAGGGTTTGCTTTGCGTGCGTTTGGAAGGAAATTGCGAGTTGAGTTGAGTTGCCTGGAGTGCGTGCGTGTCAAATTAATTTAAAACCATATACGGTTGCGTTTTGAGTTTCTACTTCTGACTTCGGGTGCCCTCTTCGAAGTTTAAAAGAATAATGCCTCCTGTATTTTCGAATAACATCATTTTAATATTAAATTAAAACATAAATGTTTTTCAAAAAATTATTTCAGTTAGTATACAATCTAATTATATGCTCGTTTCACAAGTTTTTAGAAAATAATAAATTATTTATAATTATAATACTATCTAATATAAGTAGAGCTGTCAAAACGGGTTATCCGACCCGAGTTGACCCAATCCAACTCGGCTCGCGATGGGTTGACCACTTAGTGGGTCAATCCAACCCGGCTCACTTATTAGTGAACTAATAAAATTAGAACCCGACCCGACTCATTATAGATTGACGGGTTAAACATGTTGGCTCAGTGACTCACTTAATTAAAAAAAACACACAAATTTTTTTCTTCAATCTCAAGAAAACTAAATTATAATTCCGATTAAACTCTAAATAAACTTCAATACAATCTAAATAAAATCTCAAATTATGTTAAACTCCAAATACAAACCAAAATCAAAAAAATATAAATTACTATCTAACATCAAATCATCATTGTCACTTATCAAACTATAGTATTAGAATCTTGAATGGATAAATCCACAACATTTTCATCTCTTGAAGCATCTTCTTTATTCTCATCTACAACAAAACAAGACAAAAATAATGTTAACTAATAATATTATATTAAAAAATTAAGTATTAAATAATTAAATTAATTTTACAGGACTAACAATAATGTTACCTGTTAGTTCAAAATCATGCAACCAATTTTGTGTTATAATGAGTGCATCAACATTCTCTAGAAAAACGATATTTGGTTAACACATGAGAACCAAAACTAAAAACAAACTCACTGGCAACATATATATATATATATAATATATATATATATAATAATATATATATATATATAATATATAATATATGATAAATATTAGGATAAGATTAGGATACGTTCATATAAATATTCAATAATTATATAATATATATATATATATAATATATAATATATGATAAATATTAGGATAAGATTAGGATACGTTCATATAAATATTCAATAATTTTTAAAAATATGATAAATATATTATTATTGTATAAATTCAAATTAAAATTATATTTATCAAAATTATTAATATAAAAAAATAGAAATTGTTTTTTACTATAAAGATTTTACAATTGTATAAATTAAATATAAAATTAATAAAATATCAAATACAAATAGAACACATATATGTTATCTATAAATTGAAGTAATGATCCATCAGTCATAAATAGAAATCATGAAGGATTTAATTATGAAATAAAATCTAACTGATACAAATTTTAGCCGTGTAAGCTGTGTTCGAGTAGAATTGATGCTTACGGGTCAAATTTCACTTATCAAAACTTTATTTCGCGAAACAGAACTATAAAAAACAAGCTTAATTGTTTTTTGTTTACATAGTTTAAATGATTTTGTCTACACAGTTATATTAATGATAACCTTTAAATTTAATCGTTTAAAACAATAACATTTTGACTAGTTTGGGTCAAGAAAAAAATTAAAAATATCATTATCTGGTAAATATGAGGAAGTTTTTCTTCTTCGTCTCTATTATTATTATTTTATTCATTAATACCTAAAAGTTGTACACTTTTTAATTGAATTTTTATTTATTTTTTCGTGTTAGATGAATAATGTGATTGTTATATTAGTTAGTATGTTTTTCCTATATATTAAAAATGTGATATTTCATATTTAATATAATATGATAATATGATTAAAAATTTAAAAATATGTTAAATAATGAGATAATTATGCTTTTCAACATCGATATACTTTGATTACTTTAGTTAAAAGCGTATTGAATTACAATATCATTATACTTTTAAATGTGACAGTTAGGGATATCAACGAGGCGGGTAGGGTATGGATAGCAACTCCCCCATACCTTATTTGTTGGATAAATATCCGTCTCGTACCCGTATCCATATCCGTCGGGTATTCGTTATGCGGATACCCGTCTTTTTTTTCCATATCCACGGGTATCCGCAGGTATTTACAAAATTATTTAAAAAATAAATATTTAATCATAAATTCAAATAAAATAAAATAAAATACATCACTGTCATAAATTTTAAATAAAGTTCACAAACTCAAGTCCATACAAATCCAAATAATTATAAAAATAAATATAGAATGACGTTGAACACAATGAAAATTCTTTAATTAGTGTTTTGATCAACGAGCTCACTTTCTCCGATTGATTCCTGAAAATTAGTCAAATAATAAACCTCAACTATCATGTACCAAATATTCTTATTTTGATTTCATCATCTGACAACAAGCATATCATAAACGTCACTGTCTATATAAAGTTTGATGTATATGCCAAATTTCAAAGAAGAGAAAGAGAGAATGTCAAGAAGTGTATTCGGAAGAAGACAATGCACCAATACTTGAAGCTGGAAAAATAAAAATAGAAGACAAGACAAGATGTGCAGCTTAGAAAAGATTATGTCAGAGTGTTTTTTACTAATATATATATATATATATATATATATATATATAAAGGTATTTTTGTGAATTAAAATTTAACGGGTACGAGTATCCACGGGTACAAATACTATGATACTCATACCCGCCCCGTTAACATGCGGGTATCAAAAATACCCGTACTCAGGGTAGCGGGTATCCATTTTTTACCCATTGCGGGTTTTATCCGCGGATACTCGCGGATATATATATTTTTGACATCCCTATTCACAACCAACAAAAATTGTTAATATTATTTAGTTTTTATTATCCAACATATTTTTAATAAAAATAATGAGTTATTCATCCACAATACCTCACATTTTTTAATTTCCTAATACATGGATTAACAAAAATACCATTTTATGAGATAATGATCATGTTACTAGATTAATAAAAAAATTAAATAAGAAAACTGGATTAAAAAGTATAACAAATTTGAATATTCAATAAATAAGAAAGAAAATAATAAAAGAATTTTTTCTGAAACCAAAAGTCAAATATTTAATATAATACTTAATGCCATCAGTGTAGTATTAAATAAAAACAATTTTCTTCACAGAGTATTAAATATTACATTTATTGAATATAATGTAGTTATTAAAATTAATAATTAAATATACATTTATCAAATGCTTGACCTTTTCTTAATCTAGACCTACATGCATAACAGCACACTACCCGAAAAGTAATTATTTCAAGTATTAAATATAAACTGTTATCAATGATTTTATATCTAAGAAAATTATATATTTATTAAATGTAGTAATTAGAATGTAAAATGCGTATAATTATTTAAAAATGAATATCTGCATACTCAGACGTACATGTAAAAAATATCTTGAAGTTTTTTTTATTAGTTTCAGTATTTACATATTATATATAAAACATATAAAATGTTAGTTTAAAGAAATACTTTAAAATAGAAAAATAAAATTCATGTTAGCACAGACAATAAAATATATATAGTGTTTGGTTCCGTTCCGTTCCGTCTCTTATTTGCGTCTCCGTCTCTCTCTGGCTTTGGTGGTTTGGTATAGGGATTTGGTGTGTGGCTGTGGGGTTTGCGAGACACTCACTCAGTCACTCACTCGCTCAGTCACTCGGTCACTCACTCTGCTTTTCGTTCATTTGGTGAGTCTCTGCGTGTTGTGTTCATGTGTGTGTGTTTGCAGAGTAGATTAACTAGGTTTGGTTTGGTTCGGTTGCAGAGAGTGAGTGATGGGAGAGAGGATCCATGGCGGTGGGAATGGGAATGGATGCTATTTCCATTTTCCTCCTCCACCGTCCCCTGTCCGCTCCTCTTCCTCCTCTATTCCTCCAGATCGCGAAAGGTACTTCCTTTTCCATTATTCACTTCTTCCTTCTCGCATTACAATCTCTCCGCCCAACTCAACTCCCTCCTCCTAATCTAATAATTTTCAGATATTTCGCTGAACTACTCGCTGAGAGGCAAAAACTTGTGCCTTTTGTACAAATTCTTCCCCAATGTACCAAGCTTTTGACTCAAGGTATGCGCCATTCCAGTTTATCATTCCCATGCCTTTTGATTTTTCATCACCTCCTTCTCTTTCTAATTCTTTGTTTATGCATGCATACCTTTTGTTTGATTGATGTATACGTTTACTCCTACTCTTTCATTCTTATTGTGTTGTTTTGTGTAACAGAAATCAGACGCATGTCGGGATTTAATCAAGGTTTTATCGATCATGAAAGACTCGAGCCAGATAGCCCATTCAGGCCCTTGGGTCAACATCCAAATACTAGACCAATGGAGTTGGAGGGATGGCCTGCTTTGCCAATAGAGGTCACTCAAACCTCTATCTGTTTTTTTTTTGTTATATCTATATTTTTTTCAACCATGATGATTTGCATTGTGTCTATCTTCCATATAGTGAACTCATTTGGTGTCTAATGTGTCTTAGGACGACTTTTTTGGACTTGTTAACCTTGTATTTCGTAATTGTGTCATTGTATTTTAAAGGATTGTTTTACACATAGAGGCAGGTATACGAAAGATTATCTTTCCTGCATTGGAATGCCACTAATTTTGAGTTGATTTTTTAGAATATTTCATCTCCGAAATTGTCCAGTTTAATGGAAGTTTGGGGCATTACATATACTCTAGATTTAACCTGTCTTAGAGGCAAATGTTGTTATATACCTTAACATGTTTTGGACCAGTCCGTATGCTTGCCCATCAGCTCTTCAGCCCTATTACGGTGAATTCTTGATTGCTTTTTATCTCCAGATTTTGGCTCACTGGAATTTTAAAATCATTGATGCTTTTAGCATTTACATTTTGAAAAATGAAAATGCTCATAGGTGGGCAATTTATGTAAAGATTTCTTTTGAACTGTGAGAAAACTTGGTGTCAAGGAGTTTGGGTTGTTATAACAGCTTCTGGTTATAAAGAGAGATCTAAATACGAAATCCTTCTTGCAGGACAAAGCAAATCTCCAAAGGATGGCATCCTTTCAAGCGCCACCAATGGGTTGGCCTGGGACACAAGGAGTTCCATCTACTCCTGTTGTGAAGAGAGTTATCAGGCTTGATGTTCCTGTAGACAAATATCCAAATGTAAGTCAAATCCTTGTTATTTCACTCCAGTTTATATCAGGTTTTGTTTTTCAAATGTAATAGCTTTTAGACTCAAATCTCAGCAGTATAATTTTGTTGGCCGAATTCTGGGACCTCGAGGGAACTCATTGAAAAGAGTGGAAGCCATGACTGAATGTAGGGTTTACATCAGAGGCTGTGGCTCGGTAAAGGATTCTATTAAGGTAAAGTTGGTATGTGTAAGTAAACTTTCTATTTCCCCCACTGATATGCATAATCTGATGCGGTGAACATTAAACATTACTTTTAACAACATTTCTCAAGACTCAACTGGCTCTCATCCAACTCTAGTGTAGCTAGCTTCCCCTTGGTACTTTGTAATTAACTTTCTTTCCCAAACTTATACAATTTCTAAAAATATTTTTTGGATTTCTCATTACTCATACTATAGTAAGTTTGATCGTCACATTTGTATTATGTATTCCAATTTCCCTATATTTTCTTTGTAGGAAGAAAAGCTTAAAGATAAGCCCGGATATGAGCACCTTAAAGAGCCATTGCATGTGTTGGTGGAGGCGGAGTTTCCGGAGGATATAATTAATTCTCGCCTGGATCATGCAGTGGCAATTCTAGAAAATCTTTTGAAGCCTGTGGTATAGTTATATTATTGTAGTTATTGCACTAATTGTGCCTTCTTTTTCTTGGTATCTTGCTAATCTTTTTAAACCCGCCAGGATGAATCCCTTGATCACTATAAGAAGCAACAGTTGAGGGAGTTGGCTATGCTTAATGGTACTTTGAGAGAGGAAAGTCCAAGCATGAGCCCAAGCATGAGTCCTAGCATGTCACCTTTCAACAGTACTGGAATGAAACGAGCCAAGACAGGAAGATGACCCACCCGGAAATTTAACGGTGGATCATACATTTTTCTAAAGTCAAGTTATTAGCATCTGATTTCTTAGACTTTGTGATGGTCTTTTCACTGATAACTCACCAGAAACACCCTTGTGCTGAGTCTCCTCAAGAAGAAGCTTGCTGGGACTGGGATGATAGATGGTTTACGCCAGATTTAATTTGACGTCCATTCTTTGGCGTATTAACCGCAACAACTTTTGAATGTCGTTTTGCTTAGTTATAGTATTAACTAATTTGCAGCTGCTACTTAGTAGCGTACACTTAGTTCAATACCTTTTAATTTTTTAGTTATTTTGCATTTATCACATTATTAAATTTACATACATGCATATAAGAGTGTTGCAAGCATCTCTCTCTATATGCATGGTATTGACTGAAACTAAATAAACAAATGGAGTGTCTTTCATTATTGTGACATGATATATATATGTCATTGCTGTTCAAGGATGGTCGATTCAGTTATTATTGAGTTTGCTAACGGTATTTTGTATAGTTTGATGAACTGAAATGTGAACTATGAAGTCATGGTATTCAAGTTGTTCGACCGCACAATTATTATTCTCAACTAGTGCTTAGTGAATCTGTTGTTAAGATTTGATTTTATGAAGCAAAGTTGCATTTCTCAATTGAACCATTGTAATAACTGTAATAGTTTGTAATTTATTATGCGTGTTGAGCTTAAAACATTTTGGAGGACTGAAATTCCTTCGCCCTTTTTAATTAACTAATTTGCAGGAGCATTTAATTAGTCACTTCTAGAAGAATAAAGTACCACTACTACGAACGACAGTTGCGATAATACAAATACGATGGAAAGACTGCAATTTTCATGTACTTTGAGAAACGATACTGTTATTTGATATTTTTAATACTTGTGGCGTCAGCATTATTGCTGCAGCTCTCATTGTGCAGAAAAGAAGGGTCAAGACATACTCCACCCCATGAACGAGCCTTTTTTTTTTTTCATTAAAGGAGTAAAAATAATGACACACAGTAAGATAACTGCTTTATTCATCCGTTCAAGGCATTTCTTCTCAACTTTTGAAATTATAAGAATTCTCCGGGAGAAATATATAATAATAGTGCAAAACTGAACCCAACTGATGTAGCTTTACATTTGTTCAAGGTTGTGAACGCTGTCCTCTGCCATAGATAGCGTGCTATGGAATTATATAATTTTTTTCAACCATATATGCACTGTATACACACAAGGATTATCAATTGAGATGAATGTTTGTAAAAAAATGATAAGTTATATCGTACAACCATACATTCATATAATTTGGGATTGAATTACAAAGTCATTTCATTTTTAAGTTATCTTATAATCTTTTTTAGTTCTAACTATGGTCTAATGTGCATCCGTATGTATAATTTAAAGACAGAATGCACCCGTTTTAATACGTAGAATGATAAAATAAAAAAAAAATAGTCACAGTCCTTCATATCCATTACATTAATCTCGTTGTTAATCGGTTATAATATGGAGAGATTGGATTGATCACACATTACATGATTTAAAGAGAAAAAAAATGAGTAGACTTCTTTTTCCAGTCGCTATTACATTCTTTTAATGTGAGAATAATTAGAAATACTTCAATTTGATTCGCGCAGAAAATTGGGATGCAAAAGAAGAAAACACGAAAAAAGGAACCACGTGAAATTAACGATAGAAAGCAAATGATAAAAGTGAGAGAATAGAAAATTTGAAGATTAAGAAAACAAACGACAAAAGTGAGAAAATATAAAATGTAAACACGAGAACAAATGACAAAATGAGAGTATTTTTAATCTGGATCATAGATATGAACAAATACAAATTAATTTTATATCCTCTTACCTCTCATGCTAAACATTCATTCAATTCTTATACTCTATTTCTCAAAATCGCACCAACGCACATACACATAGAAACATATTACATGTATGTTTGCTAAACTCTCAATTTTGTAATAAATACTTCACTCTCGCCAAAATCCCTCCAGAACTACCATTTTTTTAATTTTAATATAAAAAAATGTCAAACGTGCCATGATTTATTTCAATTTGAAAGACAGAAAAAAAAGGTCTTGGCTGTCTTATGGATGATGCATTAAAGATCTTTTTCATAAATAAACTATGAACTGTTGACCAGAAAAAGAGAGAAGAAAGAAACTACGCTAAATAACGTTATGTAACACAAACCCTCTTCATCCTTCATGCCCAGGTGATTTTAAAAAACAAATGTCACCCATTCATGGACAACCATATATTACCCATAACATGTCAAGACTACAATATCATACATATCAACAAATTTCAGGTGTATCATACTCAAGACGACCACCAGTCCAATCTCTGCAAATTAGCATTCTCTACATCTACTATGTAGATAAATAAATATCTATTAAAAAAAATCATCAAATAGCATTACAAACAATGAACTACGGTTCTTCACTCCAAGAAAGTTTTAATCCACACGTCCACCACCATCATATCTGTCTTCGGCAAGAAGCGACATTATTTTGAAGGCAAGGCAAATGCTAACGAGTTATAAGGACACTTGTTAAGCATTGAAAAATTAAAGTACTGTATTATATTAATTGTTGTGCATTTCACCATAAATTTTTTGCTACTTTTTATTGTTAACAAGTGTCCTTGCACTTGTTAGCATAACTCATTTCAAAACAAATAAACTCGCATAAGCCTGCAATCAGAAGTTTTGAAAGTATTATGACATAATTTACCATATACGTGAGCTTAAAAGAAGATCACCCCCCTTCAAAATATAAACCCTAAAAATATTTAGGTGGCAATGCACGAGATCCACCTAGTAGGGTGTGGAGAGGATAGGTGTACGCAATACAAGTAGATAGATGGGTTATTTTCAAGATTTGAACCTAAGAAGCACAAATAAAAAACGTTGCGATTGAGCTAAGATTCCCCTAAAACCCTATAATAGTAATAATCAACAAATAAATGAAGACACCGTAACAGGATTACTTCTGTTTGCCAAAATGTCACTTTCCATCAAATGTCCTTACTAATGTGCACACATGCCTGTTAACTCCTTAATTGTAATTATTGTACGACTTGGGTGTTGTAAAGATGTTAAGATTGGCCTTTGGCCCTTATGAGTTGGGTTGAGAGCTTGACAGCTGTGTTAAGTTGGAACAGTAACAAGATGGGCTTAGAAGGAAGAACAACACTCAGGTAAGAGCAGTTCTGGAGATGAGAAGGTGATGAGGAAAGTCACGAGGCACGGTGGTTTCAATTAGCAGCTTTGGTAGCTTCAATGTTTCCGAGAGTAACATGACCCAACTCAATTCTATGGTTTACATTTTTCTACCACTACATTTCTGATTCATGCTCTATTTATTATTCATTTCTTAGTCTTTGCCACTGGTTTCTCTATTCTATCATCGCCTTTGCCCAAGTAATTTATCCCTAAAATCTGTATGTACAATAATCCAAATAAAGATCCCATATATAGTTTGACAACCATGTGCAACAGAGCTAAGAGCTCTGATAATGACATTTCACAAGCTGGTTCTGTAATGATGGTTTCAGATGTTTATGGTACTTTTTGAGCAAATGACGATGGCTGCCTTGGTGGACTGGGTATGTGATAGTAAAAGCTAACATACCGCAGTGCCAAAGGCTTATTGCATTGCTAAGGTATAGCTGAAGGTCATAACATAATACAGACTCAAACCCTTACATGTGCTAAGAGGTTGTTTCTATACTCAGACCCACAACCAACCAGTCACCAAGAAACAACTTTACTGTTGTGACATGGCTTTGTGCTGTGTGGCCCCTATGTCTACGATAAGGACTTGGGTATTATAAGATCCCTAGGTCCCAGATTGAGCAATATGAGATGTTAAATGGATATGGTGACTTGGTTTCCCCATCTCCCTAACAATTAACTTTTAAGAGAGGGTTCTCCAAGCGCTTGAGTGTTTAATAGTCTATCTGAGTGGACCACAAGTTCAACACGTTGAATCTTGAGCCTGAGAGCATAACTCAAGGTTGTGTTTGAGTACATGAGATTTGGTGAGGTAGACAAACCATATACTAAAAAGATCACGTACAGAAGGAGTGCAGTAGAAAGGCAAAAAGGTACAAATACATGCGCACATTAGCAATGCAACGAATCTTTTTTTCTGATAAACCTTTGAATTACCAAGAATAGAAGAACATTAAATATATTTATTTTACCATTTAATATTTTATATCAGAAAGGTTTTCCAGACCATACAACAAAAGAACAAAACTTAAGTACCTTAATTGATTTGATATAGTTCTTGAAATCAAATTTAAGGTTTCACCTCAGACACAGTAAGTAACTCACATATTAGAGGTTGGTAAAACTTCAATTTTAATAAGGGCATGTAAAACACAAATAAGCATCTAACTTATAGCACCTAAGTTTTTTTCATTACAAAAAGGCAGAAACTTAAGTGCACTGTCATATAGTATATGCTTTTAATGCTGTTATCCAATCCAATCAAAGTAATAAAATTTGAGTTTCGCCAGGGTAACTCAGATAATAAAGGTTCAATTACCATAGCAAAACTCCAATTTTGATTGGATTATAAGACTATAGTGACACAAGGGATTAACCTAGAGTTTAAACTCAATACTGAAAGGTGTATGGACACTAGCAGCAGGAGCATTTAAATACTCAACAAGAGAAAGGCTTCCCGGCCACCTAGATTAGAAGGTGTAAGAGCAAAGGTTGGCAGATTTCTGGGTCATTAATGGTTATAGGAGAAATCCCAGGCTCATTCTGATTCGGTAACACGTGTCCGCCAACAAATCTAAGGTGTTAATTAACTCTCTCAAAACTCTCCTCTTACGATCATGAAAAAGAAAAAAAAAAAAAAAACTTTAAGAATGGAGAATTTAGGATTTGACTTTATAGAAATACAGTTTGGGCGAGTATAAGAAAGAGAAAAAGGGGATAAATTATGATGCAATACCAATCTTGAAGATGTCGAGCTGCAGAGGTCAGTCCCTTAGGCCAAGCTCAAGCTCTAACTCATCATCCTCTTCGAACAACTTCAAAAGACGAGCGTATTGTTCTTCCCTTTTCTTCTTCCGCCAAAGTTTGAAAAGTGCAAAGCAGAACAAGGAAAACAGCACAATCCCAATTATTATAAGGACAATTATAGTACTAGGGCTTCTGGTGGCAAAATGTTCTATCTTCGTGAGATCTTTAGAAACAGCTGAGTCGTCGGAAAAACCTAGAAAATAGCCCAAAAAGGAAAAAAAAAAAATAAGACATTTTAAGGTGGAAAAGCAAGCAATGAACTGAAATGAAATCAAAGTCGGAAATGCAATTGATGAGAAACGGTCACGCACATGCAGGCATCGAAACCATTCAGATAATACAAAAATTTCAATCAAAGCGGAGACATATTATAGAATTGCGTGGTCGTTTGGCATCGAAAACAGAGATGAAGAATTTGTGGGTTTCCTAGAAGCATAGATTGCAACATAGAGTAGGAATTGAATGAAAATGAAAAGGGAAAGAATTAGGTTAGGTTGAGGGAACGAACCAATAACGAAATGCAAAGAGAAAGCAAGAAGGATGAGACTTAGCGATCGGTTTCTGGCAATTGAATTCATCTCTGTGCGATGCGATGAGATTGGATGCGATTTCAGCTTATTTGGTTTCACGTGATTTTCAAATGTCTTCTCTCAACGTTGAACATTCAACATTGAACTTTGAACGACCCTTTCCCTTCTTTCCCCTTTTCTAATCTTAAAAAAAAAACATTATTTTCTTTCCTTTTCTTTTGCTTTTACATATCACTCGTTCCCTCTTGTAATAAAAAATAACGAAATTATTATTATTATTATATTATAAAATTAAATATAAATAATTTTATAATTTATTGTTAATAATTTTTATTTATATTTTAAGTAATATTTTAATTAAAAAGTGTTAAAAAAACAATTAAATTTAAATAAATAGTCATTTAAAAACTATAATTAGTAAAATAATTATTTTAATTTAAAATAACTTTAATTTAAATGATCATATTAAAAAGTAAATGTATACACCAAACAATAAATATGGAAAAAACAAATTCATTTGCATATAAAAACTTCACTTTTTATCTACACTATATTTTTTTTATTGTTATTATAAAAATGAGTGGGAATACATGTATATTTAAATGATAATTTAAATTATCTTCTGTCAAAAGATAATTTTTAATTTATTTTCACTTTAGAGAAAAAAAATTACTAATAAATATTGTTATAAAAATTTTAAAAATATTTAAACCAAAACAGGTCTTCATGATTGTCACAATATGTGATATTAATAATTCTTTGGTCAAAATTATTTTTACGTGAGTTTATTCTTATGCTTTGTGATATTAATAATTCTTTGATTACTGTGCATATTTTATTGAGAATTGAGTTGGATTCTTTGATTACTGTGCATATTTTATTGAGAATTGAGTTGGACGGAATGTTCATGTTTTTATAGGTTTTTTAATAATTTTGCCTTCATTCCTTAAATAACGAGGATACATGTGTTCTAACTGTTTAACATTTTTCTTTAAACATTTAAGTGGTAATTAATTTTTTCAGAGATGACGTTATATTCCAACTTTTAGATGAGGTAAACTATAAAAAAAATTTCAAACAAATTTTCTAAAGTTTTGAATTAACAATTCATTTTCTTAAACAATATAGTTTTAAAATATTAAAAAAATAAGAATGTTACATTAACTCGTGTAAAAGTTTAATTTTTTCTTTATTGTAAGAGTTTAATTTGCGTGTGATATTAACTAGTTTACATAACATGTCAACAACTCCCAAATATTTCCACCTCACCTAAACGAGAAATCCAAAGTAGCTTTTGTAAAATTTTAAGCTTTTTATTGCAGTCACTTTTTTATACCAATAGTTTACTTGTAAAACAATAAGCATTTTTCAAATTAAAATAAATATAATTTTTAAATTTAATCAAAAATATTTTTCATACAAGGAAGGGAAAGTGAAACACACAAAAGATAGGAAGAGAAGATCATGAAAAGAAACAAAATATGTGAGATTGGGTACCAAAACAGATGACGTTGAAAAAACAAATATAAAAATGTAAAAATATAATTTATCAATTGAAAGATGACACCAACTTTCTCTTATTTTTCTTCTGAATAACGCTGACATTCTATTTCTGTTAAAATTGTATAAAAGCATCTCTTTATTCTAAAAAAGACTACTTCATAAATAAAACAACCTAGAAATGCTGATGGTAATATTATAAGAAATAACTCAAATGATATAATGTCAAAACTTATTAATAAAATAATCTAAAAAATCTTTAAATAGTAAAAATTGTAAAAATAATGATAATTCAGTTGTGCAAGATATAACTAAAAAAGATAGAACCAATCTTGTGATTGGTTATAAGCTTTAAAATATTTATTTTTTTGAAAAATAGTTTCCAAAACAAAAATACATCATAAAATCTGACCTCTGCGGTATTTATAAGCAGTCTTCTCTACAATAACAAACAATTTCCACACACGGTCTATGATAGGCCTAATAAATTTCATACGTACGCATTGACGTCTTCACAGATAAATAAATTTGTGTACTAGTCTTGCCAAAGTAAACAAAATGAACGTATACCAAAATCACCCTTGTAAAAGTTTCAACGCTGACAAAATCACCAAAACAAAACAGCTAAGAACTCACTATAACAGGCAAAAAAATAGAAACCAACTCTTACCAAAAGGCGCAACAAAATCATAGGTTTTTGTAAGACTACGCAATAATTTTCACTTGAAGCACTTGGCATCCAGAAGAGGCTCTCCCTCAAATGGCTCATAATCCTCAATCATCTGACTCACCCGCTCTTTCTGAGTTTCGTCAGAGATGTCAACCTTGGTCCACTCGTACAGCTCCATATCATAGCACTCGTCAATCACAAATTGCGGAATCTCTTGCCCGCGGAAAAGCCACAACCCCTTAACCTTAAATGGTGCCTGTGATCCAATCACAAGCATCTTTCCAAAAGCATACTTGCGAGCCAGATCCATCCGCTGAAGAAAACCACCAACCTTGTTTAATGTCACAAAGGAAACAGTGTTCTCGTCGTTGTATTTGTAATCACAGAACCAGAGAGAATAACCCTCTGGATCATACATGTCCCAAAATCCTGCAAGTTCACAACGAGGATTATTTAACTTGATAAGATATCTGCCATCTCATATCAGCTTACTTTGACACCCTACGCTAAATAATAGTAACAAATCATGATGAAGAATGCAATGAGCTTTCGAAAACACGTGACTTACAAAATTAGACACAGAAACCACAAACATTGTCATCATAATACCTTTGATTGCAACCTCGCGGAAGTTGGTCTTGGTGTTTGAATAGAGTCTTTTCCACTCATCCAATATCATCTTGCTTGGAGGAAGAAGATCAAGAGGATTTTTGGGCTTGGGCTTGGGTGCCTCCTCCTCTGCCTCTTCCTTGGGCTTCTCTGGCTCTGGCTTAGCCACTTTCTTCGGCTCATCCTTAGGTTTGGGCTTCGACTCCTTAGGCTGGGAAGGCTTCTTGGCAGATGGAACAGGTGGAACGGCGTCTGTTTGCTTAATCTGGCCTAATATCTTGCGGAAATTGGGCTGGTTGACCAAGGTCCAAAAGTATCTCTCAACATGAGGGAACTCCGAGGTGAAGCTCTTAACTAAGAGCTGGGTGAAACCCAAATACAGGTTGCATGTCATTATGATGTCGGCAAGGGTGACGGAATGACCAACCAGATACGTATTGGATGCAAGGTGAGTGTTCAAGGCACCGAATGCTCTCTTCAACGCAGAATTTGCAGCCTCCTCGACCTTGAAGCAGACACAATCAGATGAGTGGATAAATTTCGAGAGACACAAAAAAAACATGATCGGGGCAGGATGATAAATATAACATTTCAGATGGATAAATTTCGAAAGACACAAAAAAATGATCGGCAGGGATGATCAGAGAAGAGATAAATACAATATGGAAGTTAATAAATGTTGTAAAAGATGGAGCTTACTGGTGGAAGGTATGGAGCGAATCCAAGTCTGGGTATGTACCATTTGAGGATATTAGTATCGATCTCCAAAGTTGCAAAATCAATCCACTGGTCGATGCGGGCCTGCAACGTGAAAAGGAAGAGCGTATAAATTAGGAAAGGGGAAAGATGGGTCAAAAGGGGAGTAAGCAAATAGATGGAAAAGTTACGTTATCAATGGGAGTAGACAGGAACAATGCGTTGTCACCGTTAAGTCGAGCAACTGCAGGAGAGAAAAGAGGACGATTTGAATTGAATTGGTAAATTGACGGTGGAATAATATGGAATTGCACGCAGACATACCGTAACGAGCAATAGCATTGCTCTCGAAGACTGGACCATCGGGTGTTTCCAACACAGGAGTCTGGTGGAAAAGGAAAGTTGATTGGTTAGGGATCGCATGAGCATGAGAATACATAGATATATCGATGCACACATACCTTCCCAAGAGGATTCATTTTGAGGAACTCAGGAGATTTGTTGGAAACAGACATTTCGAAATCGGCAAATTCCAGTTGGACACCACTGTACTCTGCTGCGATGAGAGTCTTGTAAACATTTTTGTTTCTTTTGGGTGCGTGCAGGATCTACACATGAACATTGCATTCAGGTTTATGAACATTGCATTCAGGTTTATGGTAAATTGCTCAAATAGTTGGTTAGTTAATTGGGAAATGGAAAAGTAGAAAGTAGAAAAAGAACTGACCAGAGCCATTTCTTAACTTAGAGCAATTAAATGAGTAGGCGCTTCTGCTCCTGCTACTCCCACTGTGAGACGAGACGAAGAAGAAAGCCGCCAAAGGAGGAAGAGATAGATTAACTTGTAAGCGAGGGCAAACCCTAAAAGACATGGACTCAGTAGAATCAATAGAACCCTACCCGACCCGACTCAAATTCAAGTCAAGTCAGCCCAAATACAATAACCGAATCAAATTAAATTGGAGGCCTGTTCCTGCACCATAATTCTCCTGTGAAGCCCATGTGGTTGAAAAAAATCAAATTAATCATCACTTTTATATGTGTTGTGTCTAAGGAATGAAAATGTTTCAAATTGTATAGGTAAGAAATTTTTTATAAAAACAATGAATTTACATAATTTAAAAATACAAAAAATAAGTTACAAGTTATATAATTTGTAAAGATAATTTTTGAATTATACATACAAATATCTATAGAAATTACTCATAAATTACATAATTACTTTAAAATTAAATAATTCAGAAATTTAAAATATTTCTAAATTATATCATGTAGAAAGATGTGTAATTTAAAAACATTTTTCATAAAAAAAATGTCAATAGGACTTTTGTATTGTATATGTTTTAAGAGTCAATCTTAATGCAATTTGAAAGTTTTTTGTAAGATATTCCACACGTTAAAAAAATTCATCATAATCAAGGAGTTTTTTTGGTATTTTTTAGATTTGTACGTATTTTCATTTATTTATGTACATATTTAATTATTTGGAAATTATTTAGATTTTAAAATTATTTTACTTTGTCCTGTTAGTTAGTTGATCGTAACCATTTTACTTCACATAATTTTTTTAAATATGATTTGTGAACTAATTTTATGTTTTAAAATTGAAAATTTTGTAATTTTGTCGGACAGTATTCCTAAAATTGTGTTTTACATTAAGGATGGAAATTTGAGTCTTTGTTAATATTAATTAGTCTTTCCTAGCAATCTTATATTTTTTTAAAAACAAGGTCAATATCTTTATGTTATGCAACTTTTGAATGACATTTCGATGTTATTTTATTTAAAGAAAGGGTGGATATTACTTTGAAGTCAATCATATCCTTTCTTTGTGTACTTCGATAAATGAATTTTATTTTTTAATTTTTTATTTATTTCTATTTTCTGTTTATTTTATCAAATTACTTATGAACAATAACAATAAATAGTTAATTTTATATTTAACCTTTACGGATAATATGGTAACATCAAAATTTTCATATACATGTCTTTTGATTTGTTTTATGTTTTCATTTAAATTTGTACACATTTTTGTTTATTTATGTAAAATTTGTACACATCTAAATTTTTGGGAACTATTTGAATTTTAAAATTGTTTTATTTTACTTCTGTTATAATATCTTTAATTTTTTGATATATTTCTATTTCTATTTATTTTTTCTAGTTACCTATAACAATAAATAGTGCATTTTATGTTTAAACTTTACCATAATAGGGTAACATTAAATTTTGTATGTATTAATTCTTAAGTATCTTCTGATTTTTTATGTTTCCATCTAAATTTGTACACACTTTTGTTTATTTATATAAAATTTGTACGCATTTAAATTTTTGGAGGTTATTTGGATTTTAAAATTGTTTTATTTTGCTGCCCTGTTATTATATTTTTAATTGTTTGATATATTTTTATGTTTAATGATTTTTAAGTTCTTTTAAATATACTTTGTCAACTGTTTTTTATGATTTGAAAATTTTGTATAACTTTGTTAGACCTTGCTCCCAAAGTAGTGTTTCTGACCGTTTGGATCTTAATACTAATCAGCCTTTATATCATCATCTTTTGTTGAATCTCTTAAGAGCTTAATTATAATTATTTGGATTGTTATGTGAATATATTGATCTTTGTTGGAGATCATCTATGCCGAATGGATTACATATCTAATATAAATTTATAATGTAATTGTTTCATGTAATGAACGGTATTTTTTATTTTTTCACAAATTTTGTTCTTGTTATGACAGTGTCAAGACGTTTACTGTTTATACATAATTTAATCTCTTCAAAATAAGACTTTGGTTTATTTTTAAGAAGAAGAAACGATTATCAAATATTTATTTTTCTGTAATAGCAAAAGTGGACCTAATTAGATACGAGCCTCCTTATATTAAGTAAAACATCGGAAAGTCAAGGAAATTCTAAAATGAATGGGTTGAATACAATGACGTTATTAATGTTGACTTTTTAGTTCAAAGTCCTGAGCTTATTGATGAAAAAACTCCACTTTATGGTTAACTTTGTATATCACTTTAGATTACTAGGTTGTTTGTAGTTATATTTACATCTTGATCTTGATGTGTCATAAATATTAAAGATTGGATTTTATAATTTTTATTCTTAATGGAAGCCTAGTCAGTCCAAATACAACGACCCAATCAAATTAAACTGGAGGCATGTTCCTTTCTACACCCCCATAATTCTCCTGTGCAGCCCATTAAGTGGTTAGAAAAATCAAATTAATCATCACTTTCTTTTTCTCTGTCTTGTGTCTTAGAAGTAAGGAATGAAAATGTTTCAAATTGTATACGTAAGAAATTTTTTATAAAAACAATGAATTACATAATTTAAAAATACAAAAAATAAGTTACAAGTTATATAATTTGGGAAATTAATTTTTGAATTACACAATTAAAAAAATATTTTTAGATCCTAAATTACATAATCTAAAAATTATTACCATCAAACATAATTTTTAAATTAGGAATCCATTTGTTTTCAATAAAAAAATTACTCTAGAATTATATAATTCATAAATTTAAAATATTTTTAAATTATATAATCTAAAAATTAATGTGTAATTCAAAAACATTTGTCATAAAAAAAACAAAAGAAGTAAGAAGGACCTTTTATTATATATAATTCAAGAGTCAATTTTAAATTCCCAAACTATGCAATTTGATGTTTTATTTTTTTCATAAAAATAATAATTTTTACATTACACAGTTATTATAAATAACTAAGAATGTAAAAAAAAACATATGTACCTGCGAATAAAATCCACAACGGGTAGAAAATAAATATTGTAAATGGATATTTGTGAGTAACGGATATGGATATTTTGTATACCCGCATGTTAACGAGGCGAGTACGGGTATCATAATATTTAGAGCTGTCAAAACGGGTAACTCGACCCAACCTGGCTCGGTCCGCGACGGGTTGGTCACTTAGTGCGTTAACTCAACCCAACTCACTTATTAGCGAGCCAACAAAATTAGAACCTGACTCGACCCAGCACGGGTTGGCGGGTTAAACAGGTTGGCTCACTTAATTAAAAAAAAACACACAATTTTTTTCTTCAATACAAAAAAAACTAAATTATAATTCCGATTAAAATTTACATAAACTTCAATACAATCCAAATAAAATCTCAAATTAGGTTAAACTCCAAATACAAACCAAAATCACAAAAATATAAATTACTATCTAACATCAAATCATTCTTGTCACTTATTTTTTTTAATATTAATATATATATATATATATATATATAATATATAATATTTAAAATTTATTGGCACCAACCTAGCCCATCACGGGTTCAACCCGAATGAGCCGGGTTCTTAGTGGGTTGAGTTCATTTTTAACCCGTATTGATATTTATAATTTTTTTTCAACCCAACCCGAACCTGTGATGAGCCGGGTTAACTCGCAGGTTATAACCCATTTTGACGGCTCTAATAATATTCATACCCGTAGATACCTCTATCAGCTATACTCTAATTTAAATTTAAAAAAATGATTAAAACATTAATTTTGAATGTATTATTTTTTATCAATTGGTTTAAAAAAATCTTTCATCTCTTTATAAACTATCATTCAAGACTATTTAAATGTATTATTTGTACTTTTATAAAATTTATGAATGTTATGTATTATATATTTATTTAAATTTATGGTTAAAATATGTTGTTAAATATTTTTTTTTATAAATATCCGATGATAACCGTGGTTATTAAAAAAATAGAAGAACATCCACATATACAAATATTTAGACAAATATTTAGCTAAAAAGTAGAGTATGAAAAAACTACTACTCCTATCCTTACCCATGTTAGATATTCCTAAAAATAGGTTTTACTACTTCTCAATACAAAAGTAAATATGGGATCAAAATGAAATCTTCAGTTTTGTAACCTTATTTATTTTCTAGAATTGAACACAAATCACTCGATGGAATAATTTTTCAAGTAATTGTGTAAAAAGAGAAAAGGAAATTTGACTGGTATGAAATAGTAAACGTAATTGAGTTTTACAACAGACAGACATGGTAGTATTAAAATAAAATATAAGAAAAGCTGGGTGGGATGGGTGAGGAGGAGGGTAAGCCTATAGAAAAGGGTTTTGTTTTTATCATCAGTAGAAGAGAGGAGAAAAGAAAAAGAAAAGAAAATGGGTCGCGGAGCAGAGGAAGAGTACGATTATCTGTTCAAGGTTGTGCTGATCGGGGATTCGGGTGTTGGAAAATCGAATCTTCTGTCCCGATTCACTCGGAACGAGTTCTGTCTGGAGTCGAAGTCCACGATTGGAGTGGAATTCGCTACTCGCACTCTGGAGGTGTGGTTCCAGATCTGGTATTTTTGTTGCTGTATTCATTAATTCATCAATTAAGAATGAAAAATGACATGTAATATGTGACGGCAGGTGGAGGGAAGAAGCGTGAAAGCTCAGATATGGGACACGGCTGGACAGGAACGATACAGAGCCATTACCAGTGCCTACTACAGAGGAGCCCTCGGAGCTCTTCTTGTCTACGACGTCACCAAACCAACCACATTCGAAAACGTCACCCGCTGGCTCAAGGAGCTCAGGGATCACGCCGATGCCAACATCGTCATCATGCTCATCGGAAACAAGACAGATCTGAAGCATCTCAGAGCTGTTGCCACCGAGGATGCCCAGGGTTATGCTGAGAAGGAAGGCCTCTCTTTCATCGAGACATCTGCTCTTGAAGCTACTAATGTCGAAAAGGCTTTCCAGACCATTCTCTCCGAGATCTACCGCATAATCAGTAAGAAATCACTCTCCTCTACTCCCCACCCTTCATCTGCCACTGTTAAAGAAGGCAAGACCATCACGGTTGGCGAATCCCAATCCACCACTACAACCACCTCTTGCTGTTCTTCCTCCTCATAATTCTTCTTATCCCACTTCTTCACAATATGGATCTTTCCTGCTCTTGTTTATCAATTCTTTTCCTCGCTTTATCTAAACTTCTAAATATGTATAAAAGTAACTACACTCCATCATCCTTTTTTCAACATTCACAAATACCATTTTTTATTTCCTATTTCTTTGCTTTCGTTCGCATCTCTAACAACAACCACTCATACAAACGTTGTGTGCCGCCACTGTCAGTAAGTCATCAAAACGTAAGTCCATAACATATTTTCCTCTCTTGGGCACGCCGTCATCAAAAGAGAAAGGATGAAACTGCCAGTGTTCTACATTTTTTTTTTAAATTCAAGCAAACGACATATTTTCACTTATGTTTTTTTTTTCAGAAAAATAAATGAATCAAACATATTATAGTTTCTATCTTCGTTTTCGAGTTACTTTGATTATGATGACACATCCCAAATCATCATGCCTTCATTATGAAAATGAAGGCATGCTCCCCTCTTCCTAATTTGGAAATTTATTCATACAACCAGCTCATCTTCCTTCCCAACTTGCAGTTTGTAAATGACTTTTGTCTATACTTAAAATAAATAATGGTTTTTGTCTCCTCTACCCCCCTTTGGTATACTAATTTTTGATAATATAATATGAATCGAGGGAAGCGAAAAAGGCAAAACAGGATTCGAAAGGCAGCTGTGAACACGATATTAGAATATAGTAATCATTTGGAGTTCTGTTTCGGTGAAGTTTCCTTCTCATTTCCGCATTGCAACTTGAAAATTTTAAAAATTAATATAAATATTATGCCAATAGCGTAATAGAATCATGTCAATTTGGAGAATTAACTTAGTAAGTGTAAAATGATTTGTAATCGAAACGGTGAATGTTACCTTAATTGACCAAGTCTGAATTATGTACATGTCAGCGTGAACCAAGCCTAAAATGAGTTGAACGAACGAAACCACCAAACTTGACGTGAACCAGAAATTCCTAAAATGTTGAAAACAAATTTCATAGCTATATAAAGGCCCAATAGTTATTCTAAGCAACCGTACAATATAAACACAGTTCATACCAAATCAACGACCGGACCACTATAGTAAATACTGTACAGTGTCTTCGTAAGACAACATCAAATCTTCCTCCGCCGATCTGTTTGTAATTTCTCGACGATTTGGGGTTCTAGAAAGAAACCAAAAGGGAAAAGGAAAACATTCATTTACATTAAACAAAACGCGAGCCTGTAATTTATCCTTTCACATCAAATTTCAAACTCCCCGATAAAATGCATTTTCCTAGAGAAATTTTACCTGTCATGCTTATAACTTATTGCTGATTTACACGGAATATAAAACACTATTCATGATCTCTTTGAAAAGTAATATAAATGCTTGTATGTTCTAGCATGCATACGCTAACGAAGATGTGGTAATGTGGTGAGTGTGTGCGTAACCACAAAAACCCAATTCCTTGTAATCAGAAAAGTAACTCCACCGAGTCCCCGCCGTTAATTTATTTGTAGAACATTAAAATGTTGAAATATCAGCCAAAAAACTTTAAGCCTCCGACAACTTTCCCGACTGCAGGCGCACTGGTGATCCGAATATATGCGCCTTTTCAGGGTGTGAGGCTAAGGCGCACTGGTTTGTAATGTTCCATGCACTTACCACAAGCATATACCATTTACTTAGAATTTAATTGCCTTGTGGTTATGCAATACGTATGCGGAAAATGCGTGGCCAATTGCCTCCCTTCCCTTCTAAACAAGGGAAGTCATAAGGACAGAAGATTCAGAACAACATTATCCAGGGATTTAAATAGATGAACAGTCATATTTTAAGAGTTACTACTTAAACATCCATGTCATAACACAGTAAAGAAAGAGTCTCCCTATTTTCATATAACAGTTATAACAGACCGTAAAACCTAACCACAGCAGTTGCTGTTCTGTGGGATTGGTTGCCCCTTAATTTGAACGGCTTCTGCCGACTTACCAACAGCTGTTTGGCTTCCCATCCTGCACATAAGTTCAAATAAATGTTCAAAACATCTCAAAGGGACTTACTCGTCTAGTGTTGGAACTCATACCATCACAAGACATTGATTATATTTGTAGTTTAAAGATTCTAAATGAGAGAGAGGAGCTAGAGATATTAGATACTTCTTCTTAATCTCTGCTGCCATAGTTAAGAAAGCCTGTTCCACATTGATAGAGTCTTTAGCACTTGTCTCAAGGAAAGGGATACCGAGCTCATCCGCAAAGGCCTGTGATTCATACCCTCAATACATGTTAGACAAAGTACGATTATCCTAATCCTTATTTTCCGTTTAACATGCAGGGAAAGTAACTGATATTTCATAATCTACCCTTCAGGCACATGCTTCTTTAACTAAACAATTCTACATCAAATGGCACTGACAACTCACAATAAATGCAGAAGTGACCAGTCTAAAGTTATTATTATACATGACATATTTAGCTAATGATAAAAATAGCAATACACGCATTCAAAAGATCTCTAAATCTTTGCTAAATTTTTATTTATTTAAGAGAAACTGAGTTCCAAGTAATTGGAAATTCTACCGAGATAGCGCATCTCCAAAGAGTAAAAATATAATGGTTGTCATGCCTCTTTATTTGGTCATAGAATGAGAGTGAAAACATTGAAGTTCCCTTTCCTCTCCAATACCTCAGATGAATATTAAACGACATAAACTTTAGAATTATTACTATTGCTTTTGTTTTCCATCCCAAAAAGACCAGTATCTAGAATGAAACTGTTAGTAGTTTTTGAGGTAATGCGCCCCCTCCATTATTTTATACAACGCCACAGTTTTGATAGTTCAAGATGTTTAATGGTTTCGATAGCTTAGGGATACATGTGTAGCAGTTTCAATTGCTCAGGGGATACAAGTGTAAGACTTTTAAAATGTTGAATGTTCACATGCTATATTTAGAGTTGAATGTTCATATGTTATATTTAGAGTAATATGTTCAAAATTAATACTTTCCTTGATTAAGACATAGAAAACGCAAGATAAACTCCATAGGGGGAAATAACACCAGATGCCTAACGATTAATTTCGAAATAACACTGAACTCCTAAAGAGAAAAGAACAGAATTTCCGGATGAATCAAAAAAGAAAAAACGAAAAGGAAAAAAGTGATAATTCAATAATTTACCTTGGCCGTTTGTGAGTCTACGACCTTGTTATCAACCAGATCACATTTATTCCCCACAAGAAGCTTGCACACACTGTCATTTGCATATCTATCAATCTCATTTAACCACTGCTTCACATTGTTAAAGCTTTCCATCTCAGTGACATCATAGACAATCTGTTGCGATCCCAAAACTTATAAGGATTCCAGAAGTTTGCTCAAGAAATTCAATTAGTATCAAGGCAGGTATATGGTTTTTAGCGTAGATGATGATAGGATAAAGTTGATTTACAATTATTCCATGCGCTCCTCTATAGTAACTGCTTGTTATAGTCCTGAATCGCTCCTGTCCGGCTGTATCCCACTACAGGAAACAGTGAGTATCAGTGATTAGGGAAGGAGAAAAGATGATGCCTCGAATGGCTTCATTTTCTATGACAAGCAACATGGATAATGAGATTCACAGCTGAGGTCTACTTAAAATGACATATACGAAAAAACAGAATAAAACAATCCAAGCTTGGTAAGTGGGCAACAACAGAACAGAGCGTGACTGAACAAGGTTACAACGAATGGTGATGATGAACTGTACCAAAAATGTTTATGTGGAATGATGAAGATAAGAAGGAAAAAGATGAGAGATGGAGCTAGGTGTTGATTTTTCAATACCCTACAATTGGGTAAGAGGCGAATACAGAAATTAGGGCAAAATTGTAACATTCGGGTGGGTGCAACACAATATAACCAAAATAGATAATAGATAGAAATTGGCGTGACCAATAGTTATCCTGAAAACCTAAAAATAGAGTATAAGAAAAGAAAACTCACAATCTGGAGCTTGACGGTTTTTCCTTGTAGGTCGACGGTTCTGATTTTCTGGAGAGAGATAAGAAAATGTGTCGGGACATAAATAGAAAGAGAAAGAAAAAGAGTCAAAGAAGAAAAGAAGAGGAGTGATGATTACGAAATCAACTCCAATGGTACTTATGTAGCTGTCCACATAGGAGTCATCCTGCAAGGAAGGGAAGTGAAGAGATGAGAGAAAGCGAAGGCGAAAGGAGAAATCCGGTGAAGTGATGAGAGACTGACAGCGAATCGGAGAAGCAAGCATGATTTCCCGACGGAAGAGTCGCCGATAAGCAGAAGCTTGAACAGGTAATCGCTGAAATCAAATCAAATCAAATCAAACGAAACCCCAGATCAGTAACACTTTCTTCCCCCAACCTCTTCCTCTCAAACAAAAATACTTACTATTCGTTACTCATTATCGCAACCCTCTCTCTGCTCTGTGCTATGCGTTCTCCGCTCTTTCAACACCAAAACTTTTCTTCTCCTTCCCCGGTCCCCCCTTTTAATTAAATTCTCTCTTTTTAATATTTTTAAAATACCAAACTTCGCCATTACTCTTTTTATTTTTATTTTTTTACTAATAAAATAATACCTTTTTTTAATGGGCAAATGGGCAAAGACGACTTTAGCTAAAATTCAACAGACACATATCAAGGATCCAAAATCATTGTACAGGAAGTTACACAATTCAAAGGTAAGGTATCGTAATTTTCTCTATGGTCGATAATGCAATATTTGTTCGTCAATTATAATGATTTTTTAGAATCTGGACTCATATACAACATACAAGTTATTTAGGCTAGCAAATTACAATTATAATATTGTATAAAATTAAAAAAAAAAATGTTGTGGTGTTATGAAATATTTTATTGAAGAAGCAGTAGTGGATAAATGGGTTGAGAGTGATGAGGGTGGATCAGGAAGGAGGCGGTGGGGGAGGGCAGAAGGGCCCGCGCAAGAGGTGAGGGTGGTGCCTGAAGCTGGGAATGGTGAAGTGTCTCAGCCTGCCCTCTTGTTTGTTGATGAAGCATTCGCAGAGGAATGCCTTGGAGAAAGTGTCTTCGACCTCTCTGTTGACATCATGTACGAACACATCGGTCTCTCCACTCTCCTTGTTCCTGCTCATCATCCCAGCGGTGTAGATGGCACTCATCCTCCCAGGTGCATCCTGGTAGTAGCCGGTGGGTGCGTCGACCATGATCAGATCCCACTCTGTCTCGTACACCACACTGGGCAAACCCTTCAAAGCAAGCTGGCAAACGGAGTATCTGGGGTCTCCCACTGCTGTGCACTCCTCTCCTCTCCCAACCTCCATCAGATTCTCAGCCTCCTTCACCTTGCTGTCGTACCTCACGTGGTACGACTCCACCGTCGGAAACCGCCTCCTTATTTGCTCCATCCATGCCTCGTCTTCTTCCAGGAACACCGTCCTCCCACCATGATTCAGTGCACTCCACATGAGGCTGTCGTGCCCCAACCCAAACACCAGAAAGTTGCACGGGGATTTCTTCTCCAACACTCTTGCAGACACCGATATCTCTTTCAGCGTTTGTTGTGGGGTGATGGTTGAGGTGGAGTAGTGGATGAGTGTTTGGGAGAGAGAAACTGGTATCTTTTTGCAACTCGGGGAACAATTTTGGGTCTTTACTGAATGCGATGGTTGTGAGGTAGCATTTGGGGTCTCCTCTTGCATGTCTTTGAAGGTAGACAAGTTTGATCTTAGGACGAAGAGGAGGAAGAAGGCCACCAAGAGCGGCAGAAGGAGCAGCTTGGAATTGAATGGTTGATGGGGTTTGGGCCTCATCTTGGCTTGATTTGTGTGTAGAAAGTGAGTGATGAAAAACAGTGAAGCGAACATGGATATGCATGCGTTATATTTGGTTTGAAGTTAGCTGGCTAGGGCCTGGGAGGAATAATTGACGTTTGATGCTTTGACGCCAAGGGAACTCCCATGCACTGCCACTGGATGGATCCGCATTTGATATAGACAACACACCTCTCAGAATTGTGAATCAAGCAAACTGCAGTTGTTGCATCTTCAAATTTGGTGGAATTTCTTTCTGTACCTATTTTTCCGTCAACATCTTAATCTTCAATCTCTTTCTCTCACTCACTCACTCACCCACTCATTCGTGTCTGCTTTCTGAACATCAAATCAATCATAACAAACAAGCTTAGTCCATAACCCAGCTTCCTATTTTTATTCCTTGAAGGGAAAAAACTCTTGTGAACGTATTTTAAGGTTTTGCTTGACGACCAAGATCCTCTAGAGCAACACAAACAAATAAAGCGTAGAAAGTACAGCGAAACATGATTTCCTCTTTTCTTCTATTTATAAATGAATTGAGATCAAACCAAAGGAAGTGGACTTAAAGCTTAAGTTAGAGTGGGAAGAACAAATAGCCAGCCATTGTATATGTATAGTTAATAATCATACAGTGTTCGCTGTTCGTTAGAAATTCCACATTTCTTCTATTCCAAAGCTCCAAGTCTTGAGATTGCATGTTTTAATTAATTGCCTCTTGCATGTACACACCCACCCTAAGTATAGAATTGATTGCAGAGGTTAATCGATCTAGTAAATAATCCCAGAAATTAAGGTATCACATGAATGTTAATAGTAAATCTTCTGTCTTGGTATTACTTCACTTGCATACCCACGTTAATGAGAATTCGATGTTTTGAAATGCAGGACTTTCTTCAGCCTTTCGAATTTCCTATGCCAATGCCCTCTTCTAGCTTTGAACATGCAGGTAACCCATTAACCTATGCATTAAATCAATAAAATGTAATCGGGCAAAATCAGTTTCAAATGTACAATGCCATGGAAATGACTTCGCGATCAGGCAATGGGCAACTTGGTGTGTTTTATACAATTATTGTACACTCTATCGGCATGGATTTTATTGGCTCTATAAACTATCGACCTTCCTGAAGCATTAAGTTTGTTGGTTAGAACACTGTACAAGGCCTTCCATGGTAATTATAAATATCTGAAATGAAGAAGTGAGTTGAAGCGCTCTGAGCACTAGTCATCCATTGGCAACAAGAATTGAATAACTTTCATAACAAATATTTTATCTTGGCATTTTATGATAGCCACAACCCTGCGTTCGAGTGTTCTCATCCCATGTTAACTGCATCAGAACACTCTTGAAAGTCAGTCACTTTTTGATTTCTCAAACGAGCTTTCCGGACAGCATGTTGGGTTTGCCTTTCGTTTTCCTTCAGTATTCCTCCAAGACTATCCTCTGGAGGCCAGCGACGGTCCAGAATGATGCATGCGGGCATTTTAGTTAGCAAGGCCCTGTAATCATAAATACAAGCAGGTAATTATTTGACAGCTTCATATTCATTGAACATAAATAATAACAACCATCTCCTGAAAGTTTCATTCAGGTTCCAGTATCCTCTACTAATTACTAGTACAGATATATTTTTATTATCATACAGGGATATCTCATAGTATCCCTGGGTTATTAACATTAGCCCCGTTGCAAGAAAATCTTGATATCAAGCAAGTAAGCAAACCAGTCTTCACAGTCAACAATTGAGCAATTTCACATATTTACCTTGGCACGGTCCTTCCCTGTGGGGAGAAAGTCCTTCTTCTGTTAAGATTTGAGTCCATCGAACAATTGGTTGGACTCACTATCTGCTTTATGGCTATATATCCTGCCAAATTGATCTTCTGGCAACTGCGAATTCACACCAAAGTCACCACCACTCATTTCAAGCAGTGAATCACCACGAACTGCAATTGAATTAGAAAATCTTGACAATTTTGCGACGCTACCTTGCCAATAGGAAGTATGTTTGCTCAACTCAGACTTTCTTGATATAAAGCCATGATCAGGGCATGTTAGGACATTTTCCTCTGTCAAATTCAAATTGCGTGAGGATCCATAAACACTTGGATGCATTGACTGCCCAGAATGAGAAAGTACATTGTGTGCTGTTGACGTTGACTTTACAGGTTCGCGAGAGAAGCCATAACCCTCATCCTTTTCGTAATTGTACTTCTCACAGACCCGCTTAGAATTACACTGTCCTTTCTGGCGCCAAAAATCACATGGAAAAAGGAGTGTCAGGCAAACCCAAATAACTCATGAAAAGAATGTCCATTAACATTATGTGTTTATGATAACGTACCCCAATAGTTGCCAGAAACTCAGCATTAGCACCAGGTATTGGCACAGCTGTAGACTCTCTTAAATTATTCCCAAGTGATTCATAATCATGTCCTTTATTTGGTGCTCTTCGCCTGCTTAATAATAGACAAATGGGTGTCAGGAGAAACACATGGAAAAATAATAATAGACAAAGCCGTGTCTCAAAAAGAAGAGGAAAAACCAACCAAAAAAACACTCAAATACTTCTGCAATAATAGAAATGAATATCCTGAGAGAACAAAAAGGAAAGGAAGACAAAAAAGAAAAGTCCAAAACGTTTCTATTATTGCTTGAGACATGGATACAGAAAATAAATAATCATTAAAGCACACACTAGAAAGGTGTGCGAAAAATGTCCTATTGTTGCAGGTAATGCAAAAAAATCAGATATGACAAAATCACGTAAGAATTGACTCAAGAAAATTAGGTTTAGAAGGTGACACCGCCGCTGATTGTCAAATTTTCGGATAACTAATTTAATCTAATTTATTCTCTAATATAAAAAACTCAAAAAAGTAATACCTTCTAGCTTCCTCTTCGCGAAGTTTCGCATCAAACTCCTTACTCGGTGGATACTTTGGTAAAGATGATGGATCACAAGGAAGTGGCATCGTTGTGAAGAACTAAGCATGGAAAATGTCAGTGGCTAAGGAAAAAAGGTTGGGAAAGAAATCTTCTGAGGCCCATTCTTCTGTTCAAAGACGATTTGTAGTGTGAACTGCACTCGTAAAAGAACTAATATTTACCTCATGCCGAAGTGCTGAAGGTGCAGTTCCCCGATCATCCGATTCAACAGCTAGAAGGACCTCCAAGAGGCTCAGTGTAGATGAAGGAAAATCCTTGAATGTCTGAGAAACAACGCGTATGTAAGGATGTTGAGGTTTAAAAATTGTTGCATGCGGTAACTTTGACTTCTTCCAGTATTCTTCAGAAGGAGATCCACACAGTTTGAAGATTTTATGTAGTTGCTCCACCTAGAATGACATATTACCAGATCTTAGTTCCATGGAAAGTTGTGACAAAACAATTAAGTATTTCAAATGACACCTTTTAAATCGTAAATACCATTTCTCATCAATAAAATGATTGCAGGTATAACTCAAATGGCTATAAAACTAACATGTTGAAGTTAGATTACAAATGTGATGCTTATTTGATTTCTTCCTCTAGTTTACATTACTTTGTAAAGGTATAACTCTCTCTCCTCCGATGCAAATATGCATAGGTAACAGAAGAGAACCTATTAGTTTAAGGCTTGTATCATCAAAGATTTGATGATAAAGGTATCCAATGCAAAGGCTTGAGTATGTCTAACAAAAAATTTGCACATAACCAAGACAAAAGTAGAATACTACCTCTGTTCGTCCAGACAGTATAGGCTTCCCTACAAACAACTCTGCAAGAATACATCCAGCACTCCACAAATCCACAGTAGTTCCATAATCTGTAGCTCCAAGTAAAAGTTCAGGTGGCCTGTACCACAAGGTCACTACCCGACTTGTTAAAGGCTGCCCCTGAGATGGCTGAAGCAAAGTTGCGAGCCCAAAATCACCGATCTTTAGTCTGCCATTACCGTCAAGCAGAAGATTTGAACCTTTTATGTCACGATGCATGACACCACGACTGTGACAATGTTCTAGACCACGAAGAAGCTGTTGCATGTAACACTTGATCTGTAATATGACAAAAATTATTCACCCAGTTGAAACAAGAAGCCGAGGTCCTCTAATGAGAAAAGAAAATAAGAGAAGAAGTCTGACACGGAGCTTTAAGTTGTGAATACAGTTGAATGCAAAGAATACATGGGCTTTTAATAAAAAGGTTATTGTTGGTTTCAGGTATTGCGTCGGAGTCCTTCACGCCGGCTACCAAGTGCTCAAAGGATGCTGGCAAAGGAATCAATAAATCAAAGATTTTATTGGAATCCATGGTGGGGGTTTGTATTGGTAACTAAGATGTTACACTTTACTATTAATGTTTTCTACTTATGATCTCATAACCAGTGCCTAACTGTTCAGTGTTCTTCTTTGCTTTAAACAAATTTCTTGTCTATTTCAACTAATAAGTTAATTAGGTCCAAGATATGCAAACTAACTGCAATATCCAATGCAGTTAGTCAGAGCTTTACAGCTCTAGAGCCACTAGGGATTTTTGCAAGATGATGAGATACGCAATTCAAAAAACTTTAAAATGTCGTTGTTATCCCGGTCAAACCCTTTACAAAATATACAATGTTTTTGAGTCGTCAAATTCAATAATAATAATAGTAGTAAAAGTGAATTTCGATTTAAAAAGATATTTAGCAATCCATTGCTTCAGAGTTTGTGTCAAGCTTCTTTTAATTATAGAAATGGTAGACACTTTTCTAGATCTCACATACGGACAAATGACATCAGGTGAATTTTAAATGCTTCCAAGAAAAATTTACAGTTGTAAATGAGAGAAAGGTTGTTATCTTTTCTTTAAGACTCTGTTATGCATAATTAGAAGGTAGGTTTGGGTATAATTAGAAGGTACCTGTGCTTCGGAAAACTTGATGTCAGGTATTGCTGCAAGTCCTGCAAGATCGTGCTCCATATATTCAAAGATAAGGTACAAGCTACCAGAGACCCGTGAGGCAATCATGCCCTCAAGCTTCATGACATTGGGATGATCAAGCCTTCGCAACACAATAATCTCCCTTGACATAAAACAAACGCTTTCTGGATCCATATTAGTAAATCGAACCTTCTTCAATGCAACAATTGTATTTGTTTCAAGATCACGAGCTTTATAAACACTGCTGTAAGTTCCTTGGCCAATCTGCAACATGACAGGTAAGTGATTGAAGAAAAAGATATGGTCGGTGACATTAAATAAGAATGGAAAGAGAAGCAAGGAAAGGAATAATAATAGGAATTGCCTTATCCAACTTCTCAAAGGAATCAGCTCAGCCCTACGAGGTATCCAGCCATTAATGGCTTCACCGGCAACTGCAGACAGCCAAGAGGGCCATCCAGCGAGAACCTGTACTCCTCTTTCCCCTCTGGTTATACTATACAACCTAGACATCTTAGGTTGTTGTGTTTGTGTCGTTGATTGCACCCCATTCCCATTGGCTTTCTTGTCTCCTTTCTGTTGAATTGGGGTGGAGGCTTTTTCTTGAGTTGCATTTGAATTTGAATTTGAATTGGATACTAGGGAAGTGGTGTCTCCGAAATGGTTGGTGTTGGGGGATGGAGTGGCCTTCAAACTTTCAGTATGGTTTTGGGAAACGTATTGGTGTGATGGTGGTGATTTTGCTTTGGAGCATATGCAACCCATAACACCCGCCACCAATTCCCAACCCAACAATGCCAATGAGAATGTGATTTTATGTTCTTTTTCTTTCTGTTGTATTATACCGTATTAGGTTGAAGAAGGGATGGATACAGAGACCCAATGTGGCCCTGCCCAGATTCTCTAACCAAATGAAATGAAAGGAAAAACAGAAACTGCGAAGCGAAATGTGGGTGAAGAAGGGATAGGAGATGCTGTGGAAAGAGAGAAACTTGTAATGTGGGTTACAATTGAACGGAAACAGAAACAGAGGGTAATGCAATTGCGTGGTTCAAGCAACAAACGACATGCAGATGCGGTGTCATTCACCGGAAAACACAAAAACATAGCATACATGAAATTGAAAGGAGATGAGCGGTTAGAGCAACATTGGACGCCTAGGATCTCCAATCCAACATCTCTAACTATGTCTCTCAATTACGCCAAATCCCTTTCCCTCCCATGCACACTCCCATACCCACGCCTCTCTGTCACCTTTCAATTATATTTCATTTTCCACTCACTCCTAAATCTATAACAAATCTATAACAAAATATATAAAAAGATAATTTTTTTTTCCACTCTCATGATATCAATTATATCTTTTAGAATATAATTATTTACTAAATTTTTTAAAATTAATGTTTATTTTTATCTATTTTCTATAAAATTATTTATCATTTTTTTTATTATTTATCAATAATTAATTTTTATATTTATTTCACTTTATTTTATATATTAATTTAATAACATTATATTATTATTACCTATTAATTTATTATGATTATCATTTATAGTAAAAAATATGTACATATACGTACGCTAGTCAAATAACTTTAAATAAATTTATAAATAAATTTAAATAACTATCTTTAATTCCTTCCTAAATATATACATAAATTTAAATAACTATTTTTTATTCCTTCCTTCTTCCTTCTATTATTATTGCTTATTGCATACTATTCAAATATATAAGCAGAGGAGAAGAGAAAAGGGTTGACAAATATTAAATTAAATTTTTTAATATTTTAAAAGTAATATTGAATTAAATATTTTAGGGTGTTGGAGTGTGAAAAGGATAGGAAAAAGGAGGAAGACACGTAGGTTAGGGCGAAAGGCGAAGCAAGTGGTTTTATCCACGAAGCGGAAGGTTCGGAGGACACAGCTGGAGACAGGCTGTCACCAACAAAGTCCCACTCACCAATTCCCCTCTCTTCTCTAACTCCCTCGCCATCTCCTGTTCCCTTCTCTCTCCCAATTCACCTTCGCGCACATCCGTTGCAATTAGGGTTAGCTGATCCCCTTCTTCCCCTCTCCCTTCCTCGCTCCTCTTCACCGGATCAACCGTCCCTTCCGCTGTAAGCTCCCTCTCTTTTCTTCCTCTTCCTTCCTTCAATCTCTTCTTTCTCTTTCTGCTTCTGTTTTTTCTTTCTTTTTTTCTTCTCCCAATCGATTTCAATTTTGATTTCATCCCCTTCCTCTCTTTCCTTCTTCAAATACCCAACAAACCTAACTTTACTTCACATTTTCTTCCGTCTTTCCCTGCCTCAACCCTTAGCTTTTCTAGTTAATGTGCCTTCTCAATCCTAAATACCTGCTCTCTCCACACCAACTCTCTTATTTTTTCTTCACTACACTCACTCTTCATTTATTATTGCTATCGCTTTCAATCAAAACACCCTCTCATGCTCCACAACGCCATATCTTTCGTCTCCTATCACACCTCTTTTTGCTTCTATATGCAATTTACTGCTTTCAACTTAATGTTTCTGTTCCCGATGACAACTCCCGGTTACAGTCTCCACTCTTTTCGTCCTCTCTTCCAAGTTTCTTTCTTTTCTTTTTTTGTCTCTTTGCTCTGCTGAAAACCAGTCGCTGGCCTATGATTTTATGTGATTATTAAATTATTTAATGTACTAATATATCTATATTTGTTTTGAATTGCATTTGTTGTTGCGGCTCCCTGGGTTTATTGACACTGCGAAATATAGCTAATGAATGTGGTCACAATTGAGGTCACACCTTTGACATTGCATGCAAAACCCACTCTGGGACTTTTTTTATAAACCTTGTTATCAATTTAGGAATGTAGTGTGTAATCTCACATGGATGTTATTGTTAGCCTGTATAAGTTATTTTTCCTTTCAATTTATTTTTTCCATGGCCTGTGTTTTTGCAACCCGGTCAATTTGTTGATATATGCTAAACTCTCTGAAGATTGAAATGATTTTCCTTATGAGTTTGGTTTGAATATCTCAAGTTCTGATATGTGATCATTTTAAGCAAAGTTGTCTTGGTTTTACATTTGAGTGTTCAACTTTCATTGTTTCTTGTTCTAACTAATTCGTTATCTATTTTAGGTGCTTGAATTGGATAATCAGCCTTAAAGCTATATGTTCAGGGGTTGATGTATTGCTCATAATCTTGTATCTACAGTGACCGTATGGAGGGGTGCTACTTGATTGATCTGGGATGTTGTGGAGCTATCTATCTTGAGTGATTATGCATATCTGGATCGAGTTCAATCATCTTATTCTTTTAATAACACTGGGAACTCATTGATATATACTTTAGTTCTGGAAAGAAGGCACAACCACCAGAGGATTTCCTGTATCCATGCTGTCAGAGAGCATGCGTGGAATCTGTACATCGGGTAATGCCCCTGTCGAGAATAGCTACCGAGGCATTCGGTCTGGTGACGATTTGTTTAGTAGCCATCTTAATTCTTCTTGGGTTGATGTGCATTGCTTACTCATTTTACTTCCGCTCTCATATTCATAGTCAAGGTCTGCTTCAGCTCACTTATTTTAGTGGTCCTTGGATCATCAGAATCACAATCATCCTATTTTCAATCTGGTGGGGTATTGGTGAAATTATTCGACTGACTTTGTTAAGGAGTACCTTTCACTTAAAATGGCCGGACACTGTCTGCAAGTGTTACATTGTATCAAATTTGGGATTTGCAGAACCGTGCCTATTCCTCACACTTGTATTTCTCCTTCGGGCACCTTTACAGGATTTGGAGACTGGAATTATGAGCAAAAAATGGAATGTGAAAACATCGGGATATGTTCTTCTTTACTGCCTCCCAATGTTTGTTCTTCAGCTTTTTGTTATTTTGGTTGGACCTCGGTTAGACAAGAATAGGGGTTCTGGAAAAAAGTTGCCTCATTATTTTTCAAGTGCGGGGGCTGCCTCTTCAATGGCCGGGGAGAGTGATACTGCCTTCTGTACTTACCCTTTACTCAGCACTATTCTCCTTGGCCTTTATGCCATTGTCCTGACTTCATACCTTTTTTGGCTTGGTAGTCGGATTTTGAAACTAGTTATTAACAGGGGTCTGCAGAAGAGGGTTTACACATTGCTATTCTCAGTTTCATGTTTCCTTCCATTAAGGGTTCTTTTTCTTGGTTTATCTGTTTTATCCGGACCTGAGCATTTTATGTTTGAAGCCTTTGTTTTCTTGGCTTTTCTTGCACTGGTATGTTGCGCTGGCTTGTGCATGTACACACTTGTTTACCGTCCAGTGGCAGATAGCTTAGCGTTGGGAAATCTGCAAGACATGGAAGTAGCTAGGAGGCGAAACGATGATCATAATGATACCGTGTCTTTCATTGCTAGCCAGAGTCATCTAGAAGGAAATGTTGAAGAAAATGTTCGGTCTAGTCCTGGTAGATACTCTGATGCATCGACAAAGCGAGGATCGATTTCATTTCGGACATTAGAAAAGGGTGTTACATCAACAGGAACATTTGTTGAACTTAGCCTCTTCTCTCCCAGCCGCAGTGCAACCCCTCCAGGATCGCCTCCTCTCCTAGGTTGGCCAATGCGATCACCAACGCAACATATTGGACCATAGAGGCAGGCTGGAAACTGAATATGTTGGATCGATATCAATTTTGTGGAAAAGGGAAAACTGATTGTAAAGGATTTAGCATCAATAAGGCGTCTTTTTTTTTTGTTTTTTTTTTTTAATTTGTTATGTTTGCTAATTCTAGTTATAATGTTTTTGCCCTGGAATTTATTGTGAGTACACTCTTTTTACGCTTCTGTACCATCTCGACATCGTTTTACTTGTTTCTAATTTTGTACTTTAAATGTTGGAATACTCTTGCGTGAAGTCATTGGGTTAAGATAGTATTAGATTCGGACCTTGTGTTTGATCTTTGGATCGAATAAGTATCTCTGTATTACGAGGTTATTTGGGGTCAGATTACTTTGCTTTGCCTATTACATGGCAACCAAGCCTAACTGGAAGCTTCTAAGAAATGTAAGAATGTAGTCTGATTAAACCTGAATACCTCTTCCATCGATGTCTTTCTCTTTGCTTGAAAAATAGGCATTACCAATTTTACCGCTTACGTCGGTGCTTAATTGGTTAGATTTAATTTTGATTAACTTCCAATTTAAAACTTTAATAACCGTAGTTAATAGTTTATATAACGTAGAGAGGGGACTATCACCACAAGTGAGGTTTGGTTTCAGTGGAAGGACTGAAATACGTGATTGGCAGGAGACAAACCAGTCAACATTGCACTCGCATCAACCTTAGCCTCCAACATTTGCAGGAGACAAATCAAACAACTACAGTGTGGAATGTGTTGGATCTAGCGTGTACATATATTTATGTATGTGAATTGTTTTGTTTGATATATAGAACTAATTATGTTTTAGAGATTAGGTGAAGGAAGTACATTTGGAAATTAAAACGCTTTGTGCAACCCTAAGGTTACGAGATGAACTATTCTTATGATAATGTTGTGTAAGAGCATGAAGCGTAAAATCTTAATCCAATATAAGAGAAGAATATGATTCTAAGAAGACGAGCGTAACGGGGAACTTTGAAAGCAGCCTAAGGCTTGACTTGATTTATTGAATATAATGGACAAATCTAAGTGTCAGTAGAAAACTAGAGTGTAATGAAGAATGGTTTAGTTAACTGGAGTCATGACCGAGTCTGACAACTACGAGAAAGTTTCAAAAGTCGACGAGAGATTTTGATGATTAAATAGCCTATGCTCCTTACACTCACGCGCCGAATCTCATTCTCCTCACCCTCAGTTGTGCCCTCTTCTTATTCCCTTTCCTAGTTCCTAGTAATCATCATCTACAGAATTGTTTTCCTTCGTTGCATAAACTTTCCCTATTTAAAGGGTCAATCATTAACTAATGTAAGATGAAAATAAAATTATTTGTTGGGTATAAGAGTCCAACCATTCCTCAAAGTTTTATTTTTTTTTCTGCATGTAAGTGGATACGTTTGATTAAGTTGAAGATCACCGAGACTAGGTTTATATTTTTGCACATTTCCTAGTGGTTCATATAGATATTAATCTTCTTTTGTATAAGAAACTGCATGTCTAGGAGAAATCTGTGCGTTGGTTATATTAACAAAATATCGAACCTTTGGAGATAACAGGGAAACTTTTTAAAACAATGAATGTTTATTTAGTCATAACAGATTGAATTACACGTCGACCCACGAGTTTCACCAACAGCATTAATAATAGCATTTATCGCAACCTAAAATTACACTCAGTTGCTAAATACAAGAAAAGGGAGACAAAATCCGGCATCAGCAGGAGGAACGTCATCTTTATCAGAAAAATATAGGAAGGCAAGAATATAAATATATGTGGGGAAATTGTCATAAAAGTAAACTGTTTTAATAAAAAGCAAGTTCAGTCATCAACTTCAGCTTTAATCTCTCTCATCAAATCCTCCTTGTAATCCTCAAATGTTCCAGGGAAAGTTTTGACAGTACCATCCTCGACAACCCAAATTTGACTCCTTTCTTCATCATCACACACACGTGATATCAATCTTGAATCATGACTGACAAGAACAACTCCACCAGTGAATTCATCCAGTGCATCTGCCAATGCATCAATACTTTGCATGTCCAGATGATTGGTTGGTTCATCTAACAATAAAATGTGTGGCTTTGACATGGAAATAGATGTGAAGACAACCCGAGCTTTCTGCCCTCCTGATAGTTTGGCAATAGGAGTAAGATGGTTATGACTCGGTAGCCCAAACTTACCAAGTTTTGCACGAACAGCCTCCTGCTTGCTAAGTCCCTCCTGATCGGGATGGAGACGCAGAAGATACTGCACAGCTGTTTCGTCCATTGTTAGAAGGTCCACAAAGTGTTGGGAGTATCTTCCTATCCTCAACTTCTGACTTCTTCGTACTTCACCCTCGGAAGCAACCAAATCACCAGCTAGAAGATTCAACAACGTGGATTTTCCAGCTCCATTAGGCCCAACAATGGCAACACGAGTCCCCATATCAATGCCAACATCAACATTTGATAGCCTAAAATCCTCTCGGTTTGGGTAGCTAAAGCTGACCTCAATGAGCTGCAAAAGTGGGGGTGTAAGCTCAGTGGGTTCAGGAAAGTGGAATTCCACACTGTAATCCCTCCACTTCTGTGGAACCTCTGATGGGGCATCATCCTCATCAACCTTGCCCTTGCCTTTGCTTTTAGATGCTTCCTTAGCTGCTGCAAACTTTGCTCGATCCTTAACCTTTTCTTGCTGGGCTCGGTTTCCACTCCTTTTAGCTGCTTTCAACTGCTTGTCATAAATCTCATACTTCTTATTCATCTCTTTGCGACGCTGTTCATATCCACTCTCAAAATCATCAAAATTTCCACGATAGAAATGAAGTTTCAAATCATGGAGATGAATAATCTCAGTACATACTGTATTGAGAAAATCTCTATCATGTGAGACAACCACCAAAGTTTTCTTCCAACGGCACAAATACTCTTCCAACCAGAGAACAGCCCTCAGGTCGAGATGATTCGTGGGTTCATCAAGTAATAATAGCGTTGGTTGAACAAAAAGTGCTCGAGCTAAAGAAATTCTCATTCTCCAGCCACCACTGAAGGATTTTGTAGGGCGGCCTTGCATATTCTTTGTAAAACCCAAACCGGCTAATATCTTTGATGCCTGAGCTTCAGCAGCATCAGATCCCATCAACTGTAGTTTTTCATATAGCTCTGCTAGCTTTTCTCCCGTATCATCTTCTTCATCATCATCTTTGTCTACACTTTCTTCAGCAGAAGCTGCATTCTGAAGAGAGGCAACCTCTTGCCGAATTTTAACTAGTTCTTCATTAGCTGAAACAACGGCTTCAAGAGCTGTCTTGTCATCACCAACTACCTCCTGCTCAACCAGAAGAACATCAATATTCTTAGGTACTGGTATCTTCCTCCAGGCAAGAAGTTTCAGCAGTGTGGACTTACCCTTTCCATTGGGTCCAACTAAACCATACCTCTTCCCATGAGATATCTTCACTGATGCATTCTTCAAAAGTTCTTTACCACGAGCAGAAACAGAGAAATTTTCTATTGTTATATCTTTCACATTTGCGTCAGCATCATCATCTCCATCAAGCACCGAAGCTCGGCTTCCAATGACCACAGTGAATGCATCATGATCATCCTTGAGAGCCTCCTTCTTTGCCTGCTCAGCAGCATGTGCTGCTAAAAGATCCTTTTTTTCACGTTTTTTCAACTCTTTATCAGCAATAGGCACATCAAGTGGTTTTAAATCAGGCCTTTGCTGCTGACTTCCACGTTTGGATGCATTATTTTTCTCCTCCTCCTGTTCTAGGAGATCATCATCTTCATCATCAGAAGGAGGAAGATCAATACCATCGGTGTATGCAGAAGCTTTTGGAGCAGATTTTGGCTTCGGCTTACTGGAGGTAGAGGAGACTTTTTTGGGTTTGTCAGGCTTTTCATCCATACTGGCCAGCATGGCAGAGACAGAAAATTTTTCCTTCTTAGGAGCATCTTTAGTTGTCTTGGTCTTCGCAGATGGGCCAGCATCCTCTGTCTTTTTCCTTCCCATTGTAGAAGACTGAAACAAGCAGAAAACATCTTAAAGTCAACTAACCATACACCGTTACTGCTATGCCCTTTCCCAAATAAATATTGTTAATTGAGCTAGTCAATAGTAAATCCGAAAATATATGTTAAAATGACCTTAATATAGGCTCTGCACACAAAATTTAAAATGTCATATTTCAATTTATTTCTCTAACCAGTACTTTTTTGAATACCGATTACAAGATATTTCATTGATACTTTTCAATCAATTTCTCTAACCAGTAACATGAGTTAATTAGACACATCGTGTTTCAACTTTATAAATTACAATTCGTTGTATTAGATACAAGAGTTGTCTATGTCTACACATCTGTTTTGGACAACCAGATGTCAAAGTACAAAGGAATCAGAAAGTGATAAAATCATTACATGGGGTGTGATCTAAAGAGGAGAAATGAGGAGAGGGAAGCTAAATTGAAGGCATGCAAAATTAAAATTACAGAATTGGTGTAAGAGTAAAGGTTTCATAAATAAATAAATAAGGAAATCAAATATATTATATAGAAAGGTGCAGGCAAGTATTAAAGAAGAAGCAAGAAAGCAAGAGACGAGGATGACGAATAGAAATGCAATCAAATAATTAGTGGGATCACCTATGTAACCACCAATCTATCTATCTATCTAACAATCTTGATTTCTTGAACCGATTGAAATTAAATAAAGGATAAAGGAGAGGTCAGATGAAAATGGGGAGGGCGATGCAGCAGATCACGGAAGCACAGAACGGTGAATGACGGAAGCAGAAAAACGGATAAAAACAATTGTAATCGAAAAAAGAAAAAAAAAAAAAGAGGAAGGAATTGATGAAACTGAGAAGAGAGAAAAGATAATACGGAAAGCATCGGAAAACCTTTGAACCTGATTCGGCGGCGGCGGCGATCAAGTTGGGCACACTCGAGTGGAGTTAGGGTTTCAGTCCAAGCTACGATTTTCTTTCACCCTTTCTTATCTTCTTTTACAATTATATACCCTTTGTTAAACCACACCCTCTTTTAAATATGCCTTCAAAAACAGATCATTGTATTAATCAAATGAAATTTACAAATTACTAAAACTAAATGGATCTTTGTCAGTGCCTTTTAGTGTTGTAAGGAGTAGAAAATCAAAACAATCCAACCATTTAATAGTTTTTAGGAACAATTTTAAGAAACAACCAATAAAACTTTTTAAACAATTTTAAAACCTTACAATTTATCAAAATCTATAATTTAAACATTTTTCTCATTCCGTTTTCTATCTTTTATATTTCAAATTTCACCTTATTTATTTTTGTACCTTGCATATTATTGCCCTTCTAATATCACTGGGCAATAATAGCATATGACAAAAAATATAGTATAAAATAACTTCTTTTCGTATAAGATATATCATTTTTTTTTTCAATATCAACAGACTTTCACATATTTTCTATTAGACATATGATATATTTAGTTCAAGTTCGATCAATGCAGTTATTGTAACTTTATTAAAATATTTTCTTGTATCGTTTTCAATTGTATAATATGGTACTCGGTTATAAAATAACAATGGATTTATCATTTTAAAGGTTGTAAAGACGATAATAACAGATAAATGTGAATTTTTTGTTTTTTAAATAGATTTATTATCTATTATAACTTATGAAATAGAGATATTAGAAAATTTACTTTATCTATTATATTTATTATCTATAATAATTTATTATACTATATATGAGAAGATACTAGAAAATTTATTTTATTATTATTTTATTTTGTTGATAAGTATCTTAAAAATTAATGTTTTAATCATTTGATACTTTTAGTTTTTTTTATTTATATTTATTTTGTTGTGTACATGAAATTTATTTTTCTTTTTTCTTTTTTATTTGATTTATTTATAATTATTTTTTTACACATGTGCTTAAAGTTGTTTTACCTTTTTATCTATTTATTTTATTTTTAAATTAATTTGCCTATATAATTTTTTATTTTTTATTTTATCTTTTTATAACTTCTCATTAATTGATCATTTTATAAATTATTAAAGAATATCTTATATTTAAATTATAAATTTTGTATTATTTTTTTTGTTAAAAATATCATATATATTCTGGTTTTAATTTGATTGATGGAGATATAATATATTTTATTCTTTTTTATTATTATCGAATATTATGTATTGTGATGATATTTTAGATTTTACTTTTCTTGTTATATCATATGATATTGTACTTTGTATATTGAACAAGTCTTTTTTGAATATTATAGTTATTTGTATTGCACGAGGATTCCAATCCCCTTCCTTCATTTTCACATCAATAATTATATTATAATTTGTGTCATGAAAACTTTTAAGAGATATTGAATAATTAGGATAGTTATTAATATTGTTTTCACACATCTCATAGTGCAAGAAGGGTGCTTTGAGTTAAAAAGGTGAGTTGGGATGAACATGAGAGGTTGATAATTTAATTAGGTTAAGTATATCTGTAGTTTCTGAATTTGATGCAAAATTATAATTCGTCGTCGTTCAAAACTTCGATATATTTTGGTTCTTAAACTTAAAAAATGAATGAATATGGTTATTTTAATCTAATTACATTAACTTTTTTTGAATTGTCAAACACATTTCTCAATAGATATAATGTGTCAAACGATGTAAACAGTTTTGATATTAACATGAAATGTGTTCGACAGATAAAAAAAAGTTAACGTAGTTGATTAAAATGATTATATTAATTCATTTTTAAAGTTTGGAGACCAAAACGTATCGAAGTTTTGGACAATGACAAATTCTAATTTTGGATCAAAGTTCAGGGATAAAATCTTTCAAAAAAACTAGTTTTAAACCTATGCATATGTGGGTTGATGTTTTTTATGTGTTTTTTTCATGTTAGTAAATATATATTACATTGAAAAATATTTAAATATATATTATATTAAAAGATATTTAGAAAAATAATATTTTTAAGTTTATAATTAAATTTGAATATAATTAACGTGGAGACTACTCATAAGTTTAAAAAGTCATTATATATGTAAAAATGTATAGAGTAAATTTTATAAAAATACAAAGGATATAACATGTTAAAAAATATAGAGTAAATTATCCAAAAATAAAAAAGATAGACTATGCAAAAATATGTAAAATATACTGATTATAAATTCAAATTAGTGTATAGACATATTGGTCTAATGTGTATTGTTTGACTCATATAATCAGTGCATCGACAAAGTCATCTAATATTTAATACTAGACTCAGAAGCGGATCTTCTTTATGATTAAGGGGAGCCATGGCTCCCCCAAGTTTTTAATTTTATTATTTATATATATTTATATGTATTTTAAGTTTAAATTTATATATTATTGTATTATTTATATACTTTTATTTAAAATGTACAATAAAAATTAATTTGATGGACCTTGGTTAATAAAGGGATTAAAGTTTTAAATCTACTCATAAGGTTTTTTCACAGCAAGTCATTAAAAAGTGTGAAAGAAAAAAATACATATTGAAAAATAGAGATGGGAGGAGAGAGAAAGAATAACAAATGCTCACAGTATCTTATGAATGAGTATTCTAGTATGTATGTTAAATTTATGATTTTTTCCATTACGATATTTCTTCCAAATTAAGTTTTTTCTCAAATTAGTATGAACCTAAGTATGATTTTAGGAATTATTTTATGAATTTTTTTTATTATTTCTCGTCTAATGTATATTATTAGATTTGTAAACAAGATAAAACCAATTTCCTAGTAATTTATTTTCATAAGTTATAATAGTATTTTCTTTTCATATAATATTTTTTATGAATGCATGTAAATAACATTTTAGAAAAAACAATCTTTCATATGATATTGTAAATCATAAAGAAAAAATATAGACAAGAGATGTTTGACAATAATTTTTTCATTGAATTTAAAATTCACTATATTTTATATCATTATTTATTTTCAATCTGCACACAGTGATGTATACCAATTAGTTCGAGCATGCATGATTTTTTCTTTTAAATTTAATATTCTGATTAAATATATATATATATATATATATATAATTATAATTATTGTTGAAGAAAACTACTTGTTACCGTTAGTCCCTTAGCATCAATGAATAATTATAAATGAGTATATATTATTAAGTCTATATATTCACAATGATAGAACATGTTGACGACCAATCAAGTAATTGTCAAAAGTTCTCCATAATTGATAAGAACTACATTTTATCACATTCAAGTAACTCTATATATAAAGGTATGGATATGAAGATCAATTTAAGATTTCATTTAATCCTCGAGAAAGTAAAATATTATTTTAAGTCGTGATCATAATTACAGTTAATATTCAATATTATTTTGCATGGTTAATTATAAATTATTTTGCATAGTTAATTATAAATGCAAAGCAATTTTGAATACAAATACTTCCCTATCATTATTCAAAAGTTAGAATAAGATAAATTATTTTTATTTTAACAAATATACCTACATACCAAGCAGTCTTCTAGACTCTATCCATATAGACTCTATCCAAGAGTATGAACAATTAAGACTCTATCCAAGAGCTCCTGAGGTATGGGCTCACCCCTCCTTCGTTCAGGGGGAATTCTTGTCGTGTGCACTAATGTGTTCCATTTATCCTGTGCATATCAAATTAGAATTACATCAAATTAGAATTAATAAAAATTGTAGTAAGAAAAAACAAAACAAAGATCTATCATACCTTTAGATCTTCAGGAGTCCTGTGGTCTACATTCGAGAAAGCTCGTAGCTTAACCTCGCGCCACCTTCATGATGGTATAAATGTTATTAGAAACTCACTTATTCACATACAAGTAAACTGATACTGATATTATTGATAACATCATACCTCCCAACTCCAAGTAATTCAACTGTGCGCACAAGAGCTTCTACCTCATCCACAGAGAATGGTCTCCTGGTTCGACGTTGCGCAATTGTATGACTTGAAGGACCCTCTTGTTCTTGTGTTGAAGGAATAGGCACCGAGACACTTTCCGTTTGATGCCCTTCATTGCAGAGTTTTTCAATTTTGTCAATGAGTTCTGCTACATGTGGTTTCATGTTGTCGCCCGCTTAGAGTTTCCAATTATGGTGTACGTTGTGCACATAAAATTGCTAAGTAAAAATGTAGTAACTTTACAATTAAACATGACTTATTTATAACATGCAATCATGTCATTAACATGATAACATGTAACATGCATGACATTAATTTAATAATAAAGTAATTTAACATGTAATATAATTATTTTTAAGTTTGAAGAAAATATTTATTTATATTATATATATATTATATATATTATGATTATTTATATTTTATAAACGTTTATAAATAATATTTTAATTTTTCAATTCAAACCGTTGCTCTCAGTATACTTTAAAGTACACTTTATATCGGTTAGTTCTTAAAGCAAATCAAAATAGTCGTTGCTATCATTTCTGCTTTATATTCGATGTCACTTCAATTGTTTGTCCATTCAAATTTCTTTCTCTCTTTCTGTTCATTTTCAAGCACCGGAACAACATCTGTTAGCTGGGTTCTCCATGGTGCTCCCTCTGAGGAATTCTCGTAGATTGTTTCAATCCCCACCAAACTTCAGCACCCAAATATTGTTGAGCTTGTTGGTCATTGTTCGGAGAAGGAGCATATGCTAATATATGATTATTTTAGAAATGGCTCCCTCCATGGCTATATTTACACTTAACAGACGACTTCAGCAATCCACTCACTTGGAACACAAGAATCAGAATTGCATTGGGAACCGCTCGGGCTATCGTGTTAGTTTATATCTCCCATATAGTACCTGTGTACTGAAGTATCTTGTTTTGACCATATGCACAACATATTCCTTCATACATTTTCCCTTCAAATCCAGATTATACGTCAATTTGGTTATTACTATGTCAAAGCTGGTGTTTATTTTCTGAATATGCCTTTTTCAGGTACCTCTCCTCCTTTATTGCACAAGAATATATCAAGTCCTCGAATATTTTGCTTGACAATGATCTGAACCCTCGTCTCTCAGACAATGGTTTCGCATCCTTTCACCAGGTTTGTTTAGTCCTTAATTATATTACATTATATATCGAAAGTTCCTTATAAGATGAGTGTTATTTGTTGGTAGCGTACTAGCCAAAATCTTGGGACGGGATATAATGCACCAGAGTGCACAAAACCTTCAGCTTTTACACAGAAGAGTGATGTATATACAACTTTGGGGTAGTGATGCTGGAACTTCTGACAGGTCGAATGGCTTTCGACAGGTGGGTGCTTACTGAGGCGCAAATGGAGGTGCAAACACAGATCGAGAAGGAAGGAGAAAGGAGAAAGAAGTGAAACGAAGAGGTGAAATGAAGGAGAAATGAGAAACAAGCGAAACAGAGAGGTGAGTGAACGGAGAGGTGAGTGAACGTTGTGAGAGTGAAGTGATTTAGGGTGAAATTAAGGAGAAAGGAGAAAGGAGAAAGAGGCAAACGCAAAGTTGAGTGAACGCAGAGAGTGAAGTGATATGGGTTTGAGTAATTTGGGTGTCAGTGACTTTGAAAAGTTAAGAAAATATTAAATTGTTGAGTCGAAAAATGAAATAGAAAAAAGAGAAAAAAGAGGGAACAAAGTTTTACCAAAAAACAAGGAGGTATCGAGATAAAAGTGGGACATAAATAATTTCATAAAATTATTAAAATAATGTTTTATATAAAGTGACATTTTAAAATGACACAATTTTAAATAATAATATGATAATGTAAAAGATGTAGTTAGAAATACCATATTATATATATATATTATGATCGTTATTAAACTGACATATTATACTGAAAAAGTGACAATTTTAATTAACTGTCGTATTAAAAATATCGTTGTATATATAATTTTTTGTAGTGATTCTAATAAAAAGTAGCAACTTTTTTCTTATTCATCTACATTTTATTGATTTTAATGGATTAAAAATACAGTAGATTGTTCAAAATCTTAATGTTTAAAACATAATTTTTCTCCAGTAATTAATTCTAACAAAAGTTACCATCAAATTTCTATATTATTTATAGTTTGCTGATATTTGTTAGTTTTTTTTTTTCAATCACCGAATTAGTGAATTTGAATATGGCACATGCTTAATGCTAAAAGAAATAAAATGGATGGCATAAGATAATTATTCTCTTGCTTGATATTTAAAATTGCATTATTGATTTATGTGTTTCTTTAAAAGATCTTGCTTTGTTTTGTTTAACAACTCAATGCAAACCTAAATGTCCATCTCGCAATAATTTTTTTAAAATAAGGAAACAATTGAAATCAATGGTCAGACTTGAATGTTTAAGCAATAATAATGTGATTGATATATTTATTATTTAATTAAAATAAACTGACCTATCGTACTTAAATGTATTTTCTGAACAAAGTAATTTCAAATAATTTTATGAACATTATATAATCATTTAATCTAAATTCTTAAGTTGGTTTTCTTTATCGACAACAGCGAAATTACACAAGATCCCGTACACTACACGTGGGAATCTTGAGTCATGTGTGGCGAGAAATGAAGGGAGAAAGTCAAAGTTTCTTATTTTCTTAATTTGAAAAATTGCTAAATAGGAACATGGGCATTTGAATGGTTCAAGCTTGGTACATTTGTAATAGTTTATGTATTGGGGTGTCCTCTGTAAGAAGATAGAATGCTAGTTAATACAAAATATACTGTTATCTGTATATTATGTTTTTATTATGATTTGGAAACAAACAAACAGAGAGAGGTGCAAAAATTAAGGAGAGCCAACCGTTAACCGGTAACGAGCGAAAACGGTGGGTTTTATATAAGTTAGAGTTTGTTGGTTTGGTTTCTTTGTGCGGGCTTGCGTCCCTTGTCGTTGATTCAAAAACATTAACTGCAACTTGAACTTGTTCCAAAGCCTTGATTTTTGAGCATTCCCACTCACTGCAACCAAAGGAAGGGGTTCCCTCTAGAGGGCGGTTTTCCGATTTGTCGGAAACCGCTCTACCTATCAACAACCAGTTTGAAATCACTAGAAAGAAAGAAGAAGCAATGGTTATTGGGTGAAGAAGGGGGTATAATAATGCGTTGCATGGCTTAAGTTTTTGTCTGTCTATGGAATGTGTATGTGCACAGGTTATTGGATCGGATTTGTGTAAATAATTTATGTGGGTGGTGATGGCGGCGGCGGTAACTAGAAGAAGAGACGGTATGTGTGGCGTCCACCAATGGGCGTGGCCTAAACCCAGCAAATGGGTGAAGGGGAAACTGGTTGGATGTGGATCTTTCGGGACTGTGCATTTGGCGATGAACAAATCGACGGGTGGGCTTTTTGTGGTAAAGTCATCAAATTCGAGGGCAGGACGTGAGGCTTTGGACGAAGAGGTAAAAATCCTGAAAATAGTTAATTCATCGCCATACATTGTACAATGTTTAGGGACGGAGGAGGAGGAGGGGAAGTTGAATGTTTTTATGGAGTATATGGCAGGAGGTAGTTTGGCAGACGTGGCTCACAAGTTCGGTGGGTCATTGGATGAAGAGGTGGTTCGTGTGTATACCAGAGAAATTCTTCACGGCCTAAACCATCTTCACCTTCATGGAATTGTACACTGCGATCTGAAGTGCAAGAACGTGCTTTTGGACCCACAAGGCAACGTGAAGCTGGCGGATTTTGGATGTGCGAGAAGGGCAAACGAGTTGAGAAAGTCATTTGGTGGGACTCCTCTGTGGATGGCTCCTGAAGTGCTGAGGAACGAGTCTGTTGAGTTGTCTGCAGATATATGGTCCTTGGGTTGCACCGTTATTGAGATGGCTACCGGCAGGCCTCCATGGGCTAATCAGGTTTCAAATCACATCAGTGTTGTTCTCTGGATTGCCCATGGTGATGGGATTCCTCAGTTTCCACCACATTTCTCCGATGAGGGTTTGGATTTCTTGAGCATGTGCCTGCAGAGAGATCCCCGTAAGAGGCCTACCCCTCAACAGTTACTTTCCCATCCCTTTGTTACTCCCCAACATCATTATGCTTCCTCACCCGCAAGCGTCTTGGAGGTTCACGATTTCAAGGACTCTTGTGATGTTCATCACGATTTCTCTCTCACAGACACACTTCCTTCTTCTTTCACTGATTACTCCAAAGGAATAGCTGCTGTTTGTAAAGCGGAAGACAGTGCTTTGGGCTCATCGGGGAATTGGATTACAGTTAGATCAGGCTGAAACATTCATCATAGAATTGTATATTTAGATAGACAATTTCAAATGTACAGCATTCTGTAGGAAACCCATAGGATCTCAACTTTCAATGCCTTTTCCTTTGCCTTCTCATTTCCCTTTTCTAACCATTGCCTTACTCTTCTGTACCCACAACTTTGTTATTAAGGCATAAATAATGCAAGGTTCCTACACACTGCATGTCATTTTTTATATTAAACCAAACATTTTAATACTTCCTACCTCCTGCATGTCAATACATTTTTTCAAGGTTCTTCTAAAACAATTGTCACTATTTTTCTTTAAATCTTCATTATTTCTATTTTCAACAAAGAAGTAGTCAACTATATATACATCTCTCACCATATTAATCGATTTCAAAAGAAGTAAATATATAATCTTCTGTGTGAGCTTTTTCTGTACTTTCGGGCATCATCCCCTTTTCTTAAAATTGTTGTCTTCCTACAAAATAGAGTAATCAAACTTGCCCGCATTCTCTTACCATCTTTGAAATCTCTATTACAAACACTTGTCTCCTAATTTTTTAAATATCACCAAGATAATTTATGTAACATTCAAAAATTTTACAAAATATATTTTTAATATATAATGTATTACAATCATATTTATAAATACATTGTTTAATATATATATATATATATATATATATATATATATTATTACTAAAAATAATAATAATTACTATTATTAGAAATAATAATAGACATAAGATATAAAAGAAGAAAATATAAAAATTAAAAATGATAATAATAGTAATAATAGTAATAATAAATAATAAATACATTATAATAATGATGACAAATATTTAAATAGAATAATATAAATATTTAGATATTATATATATATATATATATATATATAATGTCTATTAAAATCAATTATAGATATATAAGTCTAAATATATAGGAAATTAAAACTAATGTTAAAAATAATAAACATAACAAATAATTCATTTGTAAGTGTACATTTGAGTTTGACAATTTTTGGTTACAAAATGATTTTTTTTATAACTTTACCCAAAAATTATTATTTTAAATTTAATTGAATAATTTATCACGATAATTCCTTTACCTAAATTTTTAAAAAACACTGACTCTCAATAAATGCCATTTAAACAATACACTATATATATATATATATATATATATATATATATATATATATATATATAATTTGTAACACCTATCAAGCAAAATGGAATTATATAATTTTTTTTTTCATTTTTCTAGTATTTAATTTCTTTATAATTTGCTCTATAATACATAAACGTTTTTTTACTCATTATCCAGAGTCTGAAGAGTCAGCAATATATATTTTTGTATATGTTAAAAAAAATACTAAAATTTAAATAAATTGAATAAAATTCAGAATTTTCAATATTCAATTTTTTTAAGTGATAAAAAACGTCTCATAAAGTAAGTTACTGATATTTATTATCATTGGTCGAATGGTATTATAAGAGAAGAATCTAAATATAATATAAACAAGATGATAAAGATAAATAAACAGAAAGTTGAGTTATTTTTTATACACGGGAAAAGAAAAAACATAAAGAACCAACCAATTATAAAATAGTGTAAAAGATACATTTCAGTTAATAATATTCTGACTCTTATAATTTAATTTTTATTTTGTACTAATGTGATTTAATAATATTAGTATTAAACATTGATTCTTTTAAAAAAAAATATATTAATCAATATTTTATACTAAACCACGTCAATAAATATAAAATGAGAATCAAAGTCAAAATATGATTTTTCTAAATTTTATTATGTTGATATAATAACGTATAGTTATAATTACTGATCGAAGAGTTTTTAATGACTTTATAGTTTCATATTTATGTTTAAATGTTTTTTATGGAGGACATGTGCGCATGTTATGACTTTTAAAACAGTTAGTTCTTAATATAAGCAGCTGATTTGTGATATGCCATTAATAAATATAATAAAGCTTTCTTAAATGATCTTTGAAACGTGGTTCCTTCCTTCTTTCTCAATTTCTCAATTATGGATATTAGTATTAGGTCCCTCTCTATTTAAAATTAAATTAAAAAGTTTCCACCACAGCCATTTGTCATATTTAAGCTAATTTAAGTGTTGGTGTAATATTGATGAAGTTTTAAATCACATATATTTTCTAGAGACAACATAAATAAAAAATAACATTTATATTAAAAAGTAAATTTGTTTTAGTTGTACGTGGTGATTAGACATGTCAAAGTGAGTCAACCCGATTACGAGCCGGGTTGAAAATGAGTGAACCCAATCCGGTTTACTTTATGGTGAGCCAGAAATTTTGTAACCCGGCTCAATCCACCACGGGTTGGTAGGTTAAGTGGGTTGGCTCACCAACCCACGTAAAAGAAATATTTATTTATTTTTTAGTATTTAAATATTTAAATAAATTTTTAAGTAACTCAGGAGATGACAATTATACTAAAATCAAGAATTAATGTTTTGATCATGCTCACCACCAATATATGAAGAATTGTTTCCAAAAAAATATCTATATAGTCTAAGAAAACATGACTAATATTACAGATTTTTTGTCATGCTATTTAACAAAATATAAATAAAAAAACTATATATTTTTGTCATACTAATTTAGATTTATAAAACTGTTACCTGAATACTTTACTATAAAGATTATAGTTAAAGATTAAAGTATCAACATATATAATTTTAAAAAATTTTAAAAAACTGTTAATGAGTTAAGTGGATCAACCTATTTTTAACCTAACTCGAATCCGTTTAACCCGAAGATTAAGTTCAACTCACTTTTAAAAAAATTAAATTTTTTTCAACCCAATTCGACTTAAAGCCTCGTGAGCCGGATTTACTTATAAAACCCATTTGGACATATCTCGTGGTGACTAAGTACAACTTTGTTTTCTTACAGAACACTGATTCTTTGTTTGTTTATTTGTTTGCAGTATCGCCACCTCTTTTATTCGGTCTTCTCCTTTTCTCCCTTTCTTTCTCCAACCAACTTTCTCTTCTCCTATTCCTTCCTTTCCAATTGTTCCTTCTTCTCCTTTTTTCCCTTTTCTTCTTTCAACGATCCTTCATTTCTTCACCTACAAAACTAATCATACATAACACTTGTACCCCTTTCTGCTTTCGCTACCTCCCACAACTCACTACATAGTTCAACAATGAAGTCTTTCGATTCTGTCACTGTAAGCTTCCTCCCTCTGTGTCTCACTTTCTTTACTAATTTTCGGCTGCCTGAGGTTTTTGTCTCTCACCAACTTCGTTCATTAAACATGTTTCCCACTTTCTTCATCCGTCAACTTATAACCACCTTTTTGGGTTCCTCTCTGCTCAAAATCTGTGATCCTCGACAAGTTATTTCCATTCCTTTATTCACTTTCTGTCACTACTTTCTTTTTCTGCGATTGGTTTCACATTTTACACCCACTCTATTTTCAGTATTGTCTTTTCGATGTTCAGTTCATTATTTTATTGCATCCCTTGCTTAAACTCTGTGATTTCTCTGCTCTGTTGGCCGTACACAGGATGGATAATCTGATTACAACTTTTCTAAGAACTCGGTAGTGGTTGATTGAACTGCGTTCATCACCCCAGTTGTTGTTATTCTAACCGTTGTCTTTGCCAGGGTCTTGTCTTGCCAGAACCCAAGAATAGGTTGTTCCTCTGGAGTGCTCTCATCGTGATTTCTTTGATTTCTGGTGCTTATTTCGTTGGAAATGCCTTTTTTGCAAATGAATACAAACAGGTATGTATTATTGTATTTCTAACTTCCCAAGTTTCAATTTTAGTTACAATACCTCGCAAATTAGGAATTTTGCTCAATTGTTTCTTCCTTATAAGAAGAAACTATTATCAAATTGATATTGCCGTAGATATATATCCGGGATTTTGAAATGCGAGCCACCTTAGTTGGCTTTCTCTATGAATAATGCTTCAAAACTGTTACTTATGGTAAAGTGGTGGGAAGAATATAATTCTGCATGGTATTTGTTCATTTGAGCATTGACAAGATGTATCTTCTTTCTAGCATTTGCTGCTCACAATTGTTTGACAAAATTAAGATTACTGTCTAACAAGGTCAAGGTGGTTGCGAATTGACTTAAAACTTCCACCACCATCCAACATAAATTTGATCACATCTGTTGCATCTCCTTTAGCTTTGACGAATGGTACCCAGTTTAATTTAGGCTGGAGAAATGGAAGAAACAAACCCTAAGCAACATTTTCTATAGGTTAGATTTTATGTGGGTCTCAAAAACAACTGGTCCCACTCACTATTTGATGGGATCTTGATAAAATTTTCTCAACAATAGAGAACTTGTGGGAAGAGCATGCAAAGAGTGTTGGTAGCACTCAACTTTTAGGCTCTGACAGTTTTTACCTAGTTGAATTTTAGTTAGTCTTGTTCTTGTTTTTATTTTCTGCAATTGAAAATTAGTTTTGCTTACTTGAGAATATTCTGGGTATTACGTATGCAGAGATTAGCACGATGGGGACTAATTCATACAATTCCAGATTCAAAATCAAATGCTTGCAAGGTTTGTTATTTTTGGGGGGAGAAATTCTTTTTTATATAACTTGTAAGCTTACCCCTTTGGAACTATGTCCAATTCTCTTCATTTTTCCATTTTCGTAGAGACAATGCTGGCCTTTGGGAAGTGAGGCATTGCCTGAAGGAATTATTGCCAGAACATCTAACTTGGAAATGCGGCCCTTATGGGACTCTGGTAAAGATCATGTATGTGTGAGGTGTGCTAATTCTAGTCCTTCATTTATTGTATAGAAATTCACCTAAGACTCATGAAGTGTTAATCTTAAGCTTCACATGATAAAATGTTGCTAATCAACTGTAAGTACAGTCCTTTCGTGAAATATTTTTGGTTCTAAAAGTTGGTTTGGAGTTTGATCTTGAACAAGTAATCTGATGTGTTCAATTAATATTTTTAACTATGATGACTTTTGTTGTGTATATTAGAATTGGTGTATGGACATGTTGGGATATGATTAAGAAATAACTTCATATTTTTCTTTTTAAATTTGGTATTAGGTTGCATTAAGTAAATGCTTTTTTTCTAAAAAAGATTTGCATGTTAGGTATCACTATCAATCTCGATATATCTCTACCCCAAAGTTCAACAATCACATATCATCACATGAATTTGCATATAAAAGTGGAGAAAAATAAATACAAAACCATGGGTGGACTAAACCAAACCCATGCTTAAAAACAAAACAATCACACTACCACAAAAGAATTAGACCACTTAAAAATCTAAATTGATGGTAGGAGGTAGAACATTAGACTACTTAAAATCCAGCTATTATCAATTCTAAAATTAGCAAGACTCTCAACACACTGATTTTTATATGAAGGTGGAGGTTCATATGCTTTTGTGCCACTTCTTGACTGTTTTTTATGTTTTACAATGCTACTTTTAATGGTGTAATCTTACTCCTTTATTTATTTATTTATTTTTAAATGCATGTTTATGTTCTGGGATTATTGGAGTGTGCACAATGACGAGCTTACTGAAAGAAATGATGACTTGCAAATTGTGATATCAATAACTTGCTCCATAAGTCAGATTAGTTTTTATTGGTCTTAGGAAATGTTCATGCATTGGATTAAAAGTCAAAGGAACAAAGTACTTTACCAAATATTTTACTTTAGAATCTGGACAGATCTCCTTTATATCTATATGTATGAGTACCAATGAATAGAATTACAATGAACAATAAAATCTGAAACAAAAAATATAAAACAGGGTATTCAAGAGACTCTTTACTCTTTGTAACTGTCCACTACTTATTTCCTGCATCTCTTTTCTCTCTATCCCTTTTCTTATCCGCACACAAGTTAGGTTTCTCTCGTGAATGCTCTGGTTGCCTTTCCTGTGATCTGCGACATTAAGCATTTGACTCTCTTTGTGTAAATAAATTTCAGTAATGACCCACTGATTGAAAGGGGATTAGGACTTAGTTCTGTTAACAATAGAATATCTACTTATATTCAGTAACTAAAGGGATAAGGGGTAATGGTCAGAGTCTGCTAAAAGTTGCAAGCAGGAAGTTGGACATTGAAGGGAGAGAATAAACTACCTGGTAACCTGGGAGTTAAAGAGGGAGATAGTCCCCACTGCATCATTTTGGATCTCTTGTTTAGCTGCCCACTGATTCTGATCAGAGTGGTTTCTATAATAAATATTTGTTAGTCTACCTATTTCTGATCTGATCTATCACTATATATTAGTCAAAATCCTGCTATCTTATAGGTTGATGATATCTACCTTATTAAATTTTTTTTATATGCATCACTTTCTCTTTTTCGTAGAGAATATTAAAGCGCCCATTGAACTTGTTGGCTATGGCAGTGGGACTTAAGCAGAAAGAAATTGTCAACAATATTGTTGAAAAGGTTATTATTTCTTTACGTGTGCAATTTTTGTTTGATCTAAAACTCATGTATCTTCTGACTCATATTGCTGGTGGCAGTTCTTGTCAAGTGATTTTGTTGTGATGCTTTTTCACTATGACGGTTTTGTGGATGGATGGAAGAGTTTGGCTTGGAGTAACAATGTCATACATGTATCTGCTATAAATCAAACAAAATGGTATAAAAGGCTCAAGCAAAATTTTTTCTCTAGTTGTAATAATCTTTTCTGAAGATTAAGTTCATGGGTAAAGATTGAGTGAAATAATGCTATATCATGGCATAGGTGGTTTGCGAAACGGTTTTTGCATCCAGATATAATTGCCGAATACAACTACATATTTCTTTGGGATGAGGACCTTCTTGTTGATAATTTTGATCCAAAAAGGTAAGTGGTTCTTTTCTTCGTCTTATAAAATTTCTCCGAGAGTATGATGATACTAAATTTAGAGGTCTTAGTTAACTATACTTGATGAGGAGTAGTAAATTCCTTTTTTATATCTCTGGTGATTAGTATATGCATCTTATAGGACTTGTTGATTATTTGGCAGGTATTTATCTATTGTTAAAGAAGAGGGTCTTGAGATATCACAGCCAGCTCTGGATCCTACCAAATCTGAGGTACATCATCCACTGACAGTCCATAAAGCGGGATCAAAAATGCACAGGTTGGCTTTATTTTTCTAACCTTTTGCAATAAACATGTTCCACCGGTAAATTCACATCTTTATTAAAATTACAGCCAATATGGCACTCTATTAACGATCTTTAATATTGAATAGTTTCCTGTCCTTTTGGGGGTTTCATTTAAAAAATATGTGCATACTAAGAGACACACAGCGTGTCCATAAAGTGTACTATGGAAAAATGTGCCCTAACATGCCCTTGCTATTTATGTTACCAATGTATATGAACAGAGTGGTCCTAATATAGGGGACCTTTCAAAGAACTACATTGAACATATGACCTTCCTGTAAGCTTTTTCAGCTTATTTCAATTAAATACATAAAATCAACACTTGTCACCGTAAAATTTTTAAAGCTTATTTGAGTAAATTTCATAGTTGAGTTTGTGAATAAGTTCTCACATGATAAAAGTTTATATAATTTAATTGAGTTGCTTACTGTAACACAGCCTTAGTTGAGTATGCGCCTACAATTATTAGAACATAACTGTTGAAAAACTGTCTTAAATGTTACCTTTGAAGAGATTCACCAGCAAAGTCGAGTGGAGTGTCGTAGTGTGGGAACCACTAGGACGTAGGCTCTTAGCAAATTGATATTCCATATTAATTAAAGATATAAATTGTGTAGTCCTAACAAGGCATGATCAATTATCACCTTACAAACAGGTTTTGTGGGAATTGTTAGATCCTAAGCCCAATTTTTTAGAGTAACCAACATGATTCTGTATTAATGAACTGGAATATTGCACAGTTCTTAGTCATTCTGCAGGTTACATTTCACAATATATGTGTGCCTCATGCACACATTATATCTCTCTATTATTTATAGGCGATGAATGCATGCTAAAATTATCTACATTTAATTGAATACACATCTGCAGTGGCTTGTCGCGTAAATTCCATTTATTTGCTGTTCCTGAGGTTGCATTCTCATGTGAACATGCTACAGGGGATTTTCTACTGGGAATAATTTTTGTTTTTTTTTTTTTTTTAAATTTGCTAATATTATTTTTTCTGTTATGTCTATACAGAAGGTATTATAAATTAAAAGGCAGTGGAAGGTGTGATGATAGTAGCATTGCTCCTCCTTGCATTGGGTAAACAGTTACACACTGTGTGTCTTGTACTGGTTTCTTTTCAGTTAACTCACTGCTCATTCTTGCCATTAAATTGGATTCATACTTAAATATGGAAAGAATTTGTTTTGCAGTTGGGTGGAAATGATGGCACCAGTATTTTCTAAGAAGTCTTGGCAATGTGTATGGCATTTAATCCAGGTATGGATACTAAAACTAAGCAAATTTGGTACTGAATCTTATTGTGAAGACCATAAAGAACTCTTTATGCTTGGGAGCATTATATGACCTGATAGCACAGATTTTTTAATCAACTTTTAAAATTCTGAAGAATTATTTCTGTCTGAGAACATTATATAACATGCCAGCACAGTTTTTTAATTTTTTTTTTTAAATACCCAACTTTATATATAGTAGGAGATTTATTGCTATTATTTTGTTCAGTAGTGCGTATTCAATTTTTGAATTCAGATTGGTTTCTTCTTTTACGGTAATGTATTGATATTCATGCAATCGTCTTTCTACCTACAGAATGACTTAATCCATGCCTGGGGCCTGGATAGGCAGCTTGGCTATTGTGCACAGGTAACTTGGTTGCTCCAGATCAGCATATTCATATCATTCGAAATCCTTTTTATTCATCTCTCAGCCATATTTCAGGGTGATCGAATGAAAAATGTTGGTGTTGTTGATTCTGAGTACATAGTTCATCTGGGCCTGCCTACTCTTGGGGGCCCAAATGGCAATGAGGCAAGTGATTTCATTTCTACACGTACTGTAACTTCATGATAAGGGTCGCACAGTTTTCTATCTTGTCTGAATTTAAGCAGATTCTATATGAACTTGGCCTTGTTAAAAAATTGTATGCTTGAATACTTTTAGTTCAAGTTGACAACATATTAAAATCAGGTATATCTACCTGTGATTAGATTTTACTGGCAGTCTAATGATTAATAAGGGTCTTTGTCCTTTGAATTGCAGGCACCATCAGACTCCCCTGGAGGTAATGCTAGAGGCAGAGTAAGTAACATAGTTGTACAATAGAATAGAATAATGAAGAATTTATGGACCTTTAGCTCCATTTACTGCCCTTATTTGACAAAGCAACATGCTACATGCAGGTTAGGATGCAATCATACATTGAAATGCAGGTTTTCGGTAAAAGATGGAGAGATGCAGCAAAGAAAGACAAATGTTGGATTGATCCATATCAACAACAGGCAAACCTGACAAACCATTAACTGATTGAATGCCAAGTCCAGTGTCCATGTGCATATTCACGTTTGAAATTCACACGTCACATCTTGCATCCGTAAGAGTTTGCAGGAATTCTTGTCTCAAATTTCCTTTGTGTATAGGGTGTGGTATACAGGTGTTCATATTGCATAGTTTATTTTATTCTTTTTCAAGGATGGTCAATGTAAAAAATGAAGTACACCCCTTTTTGTTCTGGAAAGGGTGATTCAGAATGTAAAAGTTACATTTTGGACTTTGTTTTTCCAGGGATGCTGCAACTTGTGAGCTTTTTCCTAAATGTATGTTTTTTGTGCCTTTCCTTTGAGAACTGGTGCTACAACTTGGATGCGTTAAAACAATAACATTGGAGAAGTTAGCTAGACAAAGCTTAAAAATTTTAATGTAGAATTTGCTAAAAAAGAGTCCCAGTAGAAGTGTTAGTTTGTTCAGATTAACTTTCAAGCAACATATTTAACACTCTATGACTTTATTTGTTGTTTAGGCCCTTGTCTAAAAAAAAGGAAAGTTCCTTGTTAAAGAGATCTATAAATCCAAGTGTATAATATATGAAAATTAAATCTTATAATTACATACAAAAATAATATTGCATAGTATATATTAATATTATAATGTTAAAATGCTTATAATATATTTGTTATTTAATAAATATGTAAATTAACAACACTGATTAATATATATTTAACTTATATATCATTACCTTCATTATCATATATAAATAATAATATAAAATAATTTTATTAATGAATAATAAAAACAAGCAATCGTTAAAATAAAATATTATTGAAAAATATGGTGCAAGTTAAAAAAAAAAAAAAAAAAGAGATAGAGAAAAAGAGAAAGTGTTCCCAAATGTTAAAGGGTTAGTTAGGGTTTAGCTTAGCGCTGTTGGTGTGGGAGGAGTGAAAGAAACACTGCGCAGAGATTCAGTTCGCATTCCATTTCCATATCAATATGTCGCTTCACCGCCTGCTCCTACGCCGCCTGTCATCTATCGCTGCCTCTCGGCCCATCTTCTCTCTCATCCAAACCCGTTCCTACGCCTTTTCCTCCGCCGAAGAAGCTGCGGCCGAGCGCCGGCGACGGAAGCGGCGTCTGCGCATCGAGCCTCCCCTGAATGCTATTCGTCCTCCGCCGCAGCAGGGCCCTCCGCGCGACCCGAACGCTCCTCGCCTCCCAGACTCCACTTCGGCGCTCGTGGGCCCCCGGTTGAGCCTCCACAACCGCGTGCAGTCCCTCATCCGCGCGGGCGACCTCGAGGCGGCATCCGCCATCGCCCGACACGCGGTGTTCTCGGTGACACGGCCTACCGTTTTCACCTGTAACGCCATCATCGCTGCCATGTACCGGTCGAAGCGGTACGAGGAGGCTATTGCCCTCTTCCACTTCTTCTTCAACCAATTCAACATCGTCCCCAACATCGTCTCTTACAACAACGTGATCAACACCCACTGCGACGAGGGTCGTGTCGACGTGGCCCTTGAAGTCTATCGCCACGTCCTCGCCAACGCTCCTTTCAGTCCCTCTCCCGTCACCTATCGCCATCTCACCAAAGGTTTGATCCAAGCCGGTCGCATTTCCGAAGCCGTCGACCTCTTGCGCGAGATGCTCACTAAGGGCCACGGCGCCGATTCCCTCGTCTACAACAACCTCATTTCAGGCTTTCTCGAACTGGAGAATTTGGAGAAGGCAAATGAGCTCTTCGACGAGCTTAAGGAGCGCTGCCTGGTGTATGACGGGGTTGTGAATTCCACTTTCATGGAATGGTTCTTCAAAAAGGGTAGGGATAAGGAAGCCATGGAGTCCTACAGGTCCTTGTTGGAGCGCCAGTTTAGGATGACCCCTGCCACTTGCAATGTTTTGTTGGAGTGTTTGCTCAAGCATGCCAGGAAAACTGAGGCTTGGGCCTTGTTTGATCATATGCTCGACAATCACACTCCTCCCAATTTCCAAGCTGTTAACTCTGATACCTTCAATATTATGGTCAATGAGTGCTTTAAGCTCGAAAACTTTGAGGAGGCCCTTGCAACTTTTAAGAAGGTTGGTACTAAACCTAATTCTAAGCCCTTTGCCATGGACGTTGCAGGCTACAATAATATCATTGCTAGGTTTTGTGAGAATGGGATGCTTTCCCAAGCTGAGACCCTGTTTGAAGAACTGTGCTCCAAGTCTTTGAGCCCCGATGTTCCTACTCACAGAACTTTGATTGAAGCGTACTTGAGAATGGAGAGGATCGATGATGCTCTCAGAGTGTTCAACAGAATGGCGGATGCTGGTCTTAGGGTAGTTGCTGGTTTTGGTAACACGGTTTTTGATAAATTGATTAAGAATGGTAAGGCCAGTGAATGTGCTCAGATTTTGAGTAAATTAGGAGAGAAAGATCCCAAACCAGACCCCACTTGCTATGAGGTTGTAATCAAGGGACTTTGTGCTCATGGGTTATTGGACAAAAGCGTAGAGCTGCTGGATGAGGTTATGAGGTATGGTGTTGGGGTTACTTCTGCCTTGCGGGAATCTGTTACCGAGGTTTTTAAGGAAGCAGGGAGAGGTGACGAGATTGAAAGGCTGCTAGATATCAACAGATTTGCATATACTCCTCGTCCATCCCCTCCAAGACCTGCTTACCGTGGACCACCGGTCAGGTCGCCCTCGGAAATGGCAGGGGCGCCACATAACCCACATTCTGGCCCTCCCACCACACAAATGGCAGCTCAACTGCACCCACCACCACCTTTTCAGATGTCAGGAGCTACACTTAAACCTTCTGGGTTTCCAACACAAAGGGCGCCACAGAGTCCAACACCTCCTTCTCCTCAAATGACTGGAGCACATTATCCACCTTCTGGGTTTCAATTGCCACGTTCTCAAATGGCCGGAGCACCACATAACTCACCTTATGTGGCTCCACATCAAGTGTCGGGACACGAACGCCCGCCAATGCATCAACCTTCATGGAGATTTTCTCCTCCAATGACTGGGCCTCACACGACAGCACCTGGACCTTCACCTCATATGCCAGGACAACCTCACCACCCTACTACATCCGAACTTCCTTCTCAAACGAACAGGGCAGCCCCGCAAATGACAGCCCAGCATTATACACCACCTCAAATGGCAGGATATCATCCTTATGGAACACGACATGGGATCCAACAAATGTCAGAACCACGATATCCATCGTCTGGAGTGTCCCCTCCGATGGTTGGACAACACCATCCACCAGCTGGTCCAGCTCCTCCGGTATCAGGGTCATATATTCCTTCATATGGAGCCTCACCTAAAATGTCACCGCCTTATCGTACAGCCCCAGGACCATCTTCTCACGTGACTGGACCGTATCACCCATCGTCAGGAGTAGGTTCTCAATTTGAGGAATCACATCAACAGCAATCAGAAGTCCCTGAACAGGTAGCAGTTTAAGTTTGGACTTAAAGTCAATTCTTAGATTCACCAAAAAGAAATAGTCAATTCTTAGTACTGCTGGTTCTCTCCTTAATCCAGGGAAGAGTTGCTGTATAGTTGCCATATCTTAATCCTCTGTGACAACGATTTCTGCTGTTTGGAATCATTATATTTATGAGTTTATAGAACGATCATACAAGAACTTATCTGTCACATGTAATCCCGTCTTTTATGACATGTCATTTTTAATTTATTCTTATAAATCAACCTTTAATATCACGCCGTGATATCTTTTTTTTTTTTTTACTGCCGATGATATTCTTCCCCATTTAACTAGAAAGAAATTTCAAGTTTTTTGCATCAAGAGTTATATTTGGACTATGTACTAATATTAGCTTTAAGCTTATGCTGTGTTTGGAGAAAGCATTTGAGGAAGCATTTGAGGAGAATTTGAATTTCCTTATGATACAACACATCTTGTTGAGATATTGAATTTAAAGTGATCAGCATCTTATCGATATTTCTTCAGAATTAGAAATCGATTATAACCAAGTGAAATTTTAAAGGACCGTGACCTTTCGGTCGGTTACTCTCTCATTGCTTCAAGCTCATAAAAAATGTTGTTGAGACCATGTTATTTGTTCATTAGACCTTGTTTTTCTATAGGTTTAGACAAAGTTGAATTGAATCCATTATTGTAGATAAAAGGTTCATTTCTCAGTGTACTACTACAAATTTGTAAGGCTCTAAAATCCACTGTGGGGTGGGGGGGAAGGGACAGAATTTTCAGAAAGTTAGAATTGTACTACTTAAAATGGATATTACTTTACCAGCTGGATTTTTTTTGTAACAGTTTTATTTTGTCATTTTAGTTATCTGTTTAATTAATTTCAAATCTTTGAAAATTTTGATGTTTTTAATTAAGTTTTTTCATAATTTCTTCATTTTGAATTATTTTCGTTTAATTGAGTGATGATTGTTATCTTCATTGATAATTTAATTTACTTGTTTTTACCCATTAAGAAATATAGAGGTTTTTCATTAAGAAATGTTGAGGTTTTGTAAAGAATTGAGATTTTGTGGTTTATTTAAAACAATATTACAATTGATGTAAAATAAATAACAAGTCATGTGACTTTTTAGTTGAAAACAGGATATTCTTACATTTGTTGATGACTTTTATATTATTGTTTGCAACAATTAAGTGACTTTGTTGTCATAATATGTAGTGATGATGATAATTTTTTTCACCTAATATATTTTGAATGAAGGGTAATACAATTCGTTTATCGTTTTATATTAATTACAATATTATTTTATATTAACTACAACATTTTATATTTCTTAATATGTAAAAATAATTAAGATGACATGATAAAATAAAAGTAAAAGAAGTTAAATGATAAAAAAATTCAATAGAAAAGTATAAAATCTGTGTGTACTTGACTAGGGATGTCAACTGGGCGGGTACAGAACGGGTAGTAGCTTTCCCGTACCCTACCCGCTGGGTAAATGTTCGTCCCGTATCCGTACCCATATATGTCGGGTACCTGTTATGTGGGTACCTGCCTATTTTTTTCATATCCGCGGGTATCCACGAGTACCCGCAGATATTTACAAAATTATTTAAAAAATAAATATTTAATCATAAATTCTAATAAAATAAAATAAAATACATCACTGTCCAAATAATTATAAAAGTAAATATAAAATGACATTCAAAACACAATGAAAATCCTTTAATTAGTACTAGCGTAACACAAGTGTTATCGCATCTGTGTGTATGCAATATGTGTGATATTATATTAGTAGGCGATAATATTATAATGTTATTAAGTTAATATATATTAAAATTATATTTATTAAAAATAAAGTGAAATATATCAGAACAGCTAAAGGAATAATCATTGATAAATAAATAAGAAGAGAAGAACCAGAGATATCTGATTTTATAAAAAGTTTGTAAAAGTAACGGTCAATTTTTTAAAATTTAATAAATTATTGTATTTAAAGGATAAAATCGATATTTTGAAAAGTGGACACAAAAAGGAAAATCCCCTTTATATATTGTTATAGATTTTGATCAAAAAGTCCCTTTCTCCAACGAATTCTTAAAAAATAAACAAATGATAAAACCTCAATTGTCACATGCCAAGTATTCTTATTTTGATTCCATCACTGACAACAAGCAAACCATAAACGTCATTGTCTATATAGGATGTATATGTCCAAAGAATGTCAAGGGGTGTACTTGGAAGAAAATAACGTACCAATACTTGAAGTTTGAAAAAATGAAGACAGAAGACAAAATATGCAACTTAGAAAAAATTAGACTAAAATGTTTTTTAATATATATATATATATATGGGTACTTTTGTGAATTAAAGTTTAGCGGGTACGGTATCCACGGGTATGGATACTATGATACCCGTACTCGCCCCGTTAACATGCGGGTATCAAAAATACTCGTACCCGCAGGTAGCGAGTATTATTTTTAATAGTTGTTTCCTACCCGCTACGAATTTTATCCGCGGATATCTGCAGGTACGAATTTTTTTGACATCTCTATACTTGATCAATAAATATTCATTAAAAAAATTCTAAATTTATAACAAATTTAAAACTTAAGTCTAAATTTCACTTTTATCAATTATCGTAATTACCATTTAATATTAAATAAACAAATTATTATCTATTACTAGCAAAAACAATTTTGTTGTCGTGCATTTACATTTTTTAATTTTATAAAAGTTTAAGTTAAGATCAATAAAATATATATAATTAATTTTTAAAATAGTTGATAAATATAATATTAAAAAATAAAATATATAGGCAAAAGATGTTTTTAAAATAACTATTAAAAATAAAAAAGAATTTTAAAATAACAATTAAAAATAAATTATTTATAAAATAATTATCTTTTAAAATAATAATTATGAATAAAACTAAAATAATAAAAGGAGCACTTCTATATATATATATATTGTTATATATACTGTTTATCTTCATTTTTATTTAAATTCAAAAAGCTCAAACTAATATATATGTTCAGAAAAACTCATTTTGGAATTCTAGCAAAACATAATTTTTAACTTCCAAATTACGTCATAAGAAAACCAAAATGGAAAAGAAAAAAACAAAATAGAAATTTTATTCATACAAGTACGGGCTGGGCTAATGGGCCATGAGATGAAAAGATGATAAGACCGATGGAGCTTCTTTCTGCACCGTCAAATAAATTAATTTTCATTTTTTATTTTTTTATACCGTGCAATGAAAAAGTTAAAAAAGAAAAACTTCTGAAGATTTATTTATAACCCGTCTCAATATTTTTCACTTCATCGTATCCTCTTAATTTTTCACTTACTTTCATAAGCCAATGTTCTTATTTCTTGATAATCAGCAACTATAGTTCACTCCCTTATGCTCTTTTTTTTTTCTTTTTCTCAATCATCATCATAAATCATAAATCATGTAACATCCCAATTTCAGCAACTTAAAATTAATAAATTAGGATGTTTCATCATAATATTCAAAACAGATATTCATTGTATAAAATATATACACACGTTAAAACCAGCTAAAACTTACAAAAGATAGGACTATAAAATATATCATTTGTACAAACCAGCTAAAACCAATCAAGCTCTATACACACGTTAACCACTTACTAAAACTCTTAGAAACCTTCCACTAACCTAACAGATGATTTCTCATTTTCCAAAGGTGCCTCTAAACTTGCAATCTCATCTGCTACCACCGAATAGGTGATCATCGCAAAAGAAAGACAAAGAACAAAAGACACAAAGGGCAATGGTAAGATAGTTTATAAAAGAATAATCATATAACAGATAAACTTGTTACATTATAAAATAGCATATTTCAAGCATTCATAAAAGGAAATACCAAACATATAATTGCATACTCTCTAGACTCAATTATCCGAATTTATGCATTGACTCAAACAAAAGTGGATTGTGGCAAAGGCCCTGGCTCTACTTGGCCTAACAAAAAGTGGATTACGGCAAAGGCCCTGGCTCCACTCGGCCTAACTAACATGAATCAATTTCTTTTGGACATGGTAAGTTACTTATAGCATCGCCAGATTAGTGGTCCCACCCCTAATCCCGCCATAAGAACCTCCTTTAACTCCCACCACCTAGACCACGATACTCTATATGAGTTTGTAAACCTAGTAGAGTATAGGATAATTTTTGACCAACACATATCCATAGCCAATGCATAACAACCTAATAGTGAGGATTGCACTTCTTCCTTAGAAGCACAACCCTTATGCAACAAACAATTCAAATCAACTTTCTCACTCCATTCCATGAAGATCCACTTTCACTCTCTTACCATCTTCACATTTCCTCAGAATCCAACACTTCAAAACAAAGATGCAATCTAACTTTAACCATCTCATTCCACTGATTTTCTTTCATACTTATAACCTCATCACTTCTCTATAAAACATACCCACAAATCATACACAACTCAATCACCATATTCACATATCATATTTCATAATTTCATGTAATAAGCACTCTATAACATAAATGTTCAAGAACAACTAATAAAACTTCATAAACTACACATCACAATATTCATAAGTTTAAAGCACTCAATTAGCTCATAAAATTCAGATAACCTTCTTGGCGTTAATGCTTATATCAAACTTAATAACACCTCCATCTAAATACCTGCAAAAACATATTCATAACATACATCATATTCAAATAAAGGTCAGAACATAAATACAAAAACTGCTTGTTACCGTTAGTCCCTTAACATCAATGAACAATTATAAATGAGTATATATTATTAAGTCTATATATTCACAAAGATAGAACAGGTTGACGGCCAATCAAGTAATTGTCCAAAGTTCTCCATAATTGATAAGAACTACGTTTTAGCACATTCAAGTAACTCTATATATAAAGGTATGGATATGAAGATCAATTTAAGATTTCATTTAATCCTCGAGAAAGTAAAATATTATTTTAAGTCGTGATCATAATTACAGTTAATATTCAATATTATTTTGCATGGTTAATTATAAATTATTTTGCATAGTTAATTATAAATGCAAAGCAATTTTGAATACAAATACTTCACTATCATTATTCAAAAGTTAGAATAAGATAAATTGTTTTTATTTTAACAAATATACCTACATACCAAGCAGTTTTCTAGACTCTATCCATATAGACTCTATCCAAGAGTATGAACAATTAAGACTCTATCCAAGAGCTCCTGAGGTATGGGCTCACCCCTCCTTCGTTCAGCGGGAATTCTTGCCGTGTGCACTAATGTGTTCCATTTATCCTGTGCATATCAAATTAGAATTAATAAAAATTGTAGTAAGAAAAAACAAAACAAAGATCTATCATACCTTTAGATCTCCAGGAGTCCTGTGGTCCACATTCGAGAAAGCTCGTAGCTTAACCTCGCGCCACCTTCATGATGGTATAAATGTTATTAGAAACTCACTTATTCACATACAGGTAAACTGATACTGATATTATTGATAACATCATACCTCCCAACTCCAAGTAATTCAACCGTGCGCACAAGAGCTTCTACCTCATCCACAGAGAATGGTCTCCTGGTTCGACGTTGCGCAATTGTATGACTTGAAGGACCCTCTTGTTCTTGTGTTGAAGGAATAGGCACTGAGACACTTTCCGTTTGATGCCCTTCATTGCAGAGTTTTTCAATTTTGTCAATGAGTTCTGCTACATGTGGTTTCATGTTGTCGCCCGCTTAGAGTTTCCAATTATGGTGTACGTTGTGCACATAAAATTGCTAAGTAAAAATGTAGTAGCTTTGCAATTAAACATGACTTATTTATAACATGCAATCATGTCATTAACATGATAACATGTAAGATGCATGACATTAATTTAATAATAAAGTAATTTAACATGTAAATATAATAATTATTTTAATTTATCCAATTAAAGATATTAATTGATAAATTAAAAGCTTAAAAAATACTTATACAATTAATTATGTTCTAAATATTTATTTATAAGTATATGTATAAACAAAATCTATAAAAAAATTTGAAAGTAATCTAAAAAAATAAAAATATTAAAAAAATGGCGGGTCAACCCGCCAGCCTGTCCTATGGCGGGACAAGTTGCAGATTCTAACCCGTTTTTCACTGACAAACTAGCTCGGTCCAGTCATTTTTTGGCAAGTAAAGAATAGAACGAGTTAAATTGGGTCGAGTTAAATTGGGTTGGACAGTCAAAACAGGCTAGACAAACCCGTTTTGTCACCCGTGATATTTTCTTCTTTGTATTATTCATAATTCCACTAGTTCTTCCTAAGTCTCTGAAAGCCATGACTTATCTGATTTTGGTAACAATGAGACAAAAAAAATTTCTTTTCGTATCCATTATTCAAAATAAATATGTGTGTATGAAATAAAGTTTTACTGTCTTTCAATTTTGTTTTACACCTTTTAAGAAAATGAAAAGTAATTTGTCAAATTTTGTTTGTGAAAATATCATACTCTAAGAAAATTTCAATCTTTCATGTATTATTATATTGTAAAATAAAATTCATGAGTAAAATTACACAAAATTACTTACTATCTCTTTATTATCAATTAAATATTATGGTTATTTCTCTTTGCCTCTCTCTTCTAGAATTACATTTCATATATTATTTAAAGTAATCTATCCCAATCATCTCTAACTGCAATTTTTTTATTTTATTTATAAGATAATTTTAAAAATAAAAACATAATTAGTTAAAAAAATTAAATACTACAATTCATAATTAAAAATAACTTAAATATTTAAAATATTTTATGATGAATTTTAATTATTAAAAACTATTTTTAATGATAATTTTAAATATATAAAATAAATACTTATTTCTTACAGTGCAAAAGTCAAAAAAATGGGTATTATTATTAATTAATATCCATTTTGTAAAATGAATTTTAAAAACTTCAAGAGTTCAAAACTTAATTTACATATTAAAATTTAAATTTAAACTACAGCTTATGTATTCAAAGTACTTTTTATGACAAGTTTGAATTATAATATAATTTGAATTAAAATATTTATTATAAATTTGTTTATATAAAAATAAATATTTGTCTTTTACATTGCACAATTTAAAATATTATATTAAATATGAATGAGAACTAGTACATTTTGTATAACAAGAATAGTGCAATGTAACAAAGTTACGGTCTTAGTAAATTTTTTTTAATTTTGTTAACTTTGTTTGAACATTTTGTTAAAGATTAATGTAATTGAAAATTTGTTTTAATTTTGGTAACTATCGTATGTGTTCCTTAAAAATAATGATATTCATATATAATATCTTTATAAAGGAAACATTTATTTTTTTGTTGTAAATTCAAAATTCATATTATTCTTTTAATATCTATGACATATTAATTTAATAAATACATTTGAGAAATACTAAAAATCAAACACTTGTTTACTTACCTGAATCCGTCAACGTTGAGACAATTTTAACATACTTAAAATTTATATACTAAGAATATGTATTTTTTTTCTTATACAAGAAACAAAATATATTAATAATACTTGCTAAAATAACTATTTTTCTAAATAATAATATAATCACGATTAATTTTTAATTATATTTGTAATTTATACATTTTAATGAATTAATCTAAATCTGCGTTGATATTAAAATGTGAAAAAAATTTAAATTACTTTGTCAAAATAAAATCATAGCATTTCATATTATCACAAAATAAAGCATATAAACAAACAAACTAATTAATATAGAAAAAAAAAACACTCATCTTAAACGTATTTACCGTAATTTCTACATGTTAATTTTAAAGAAACTTCTATCGATTCTTCACAATTTTTTCTCACCCACACCTAAATGATTTTTTTCTCATTCCAAATCAATCTCATTTATATCATAACAATTATTTAACATAATCTATTATAGGGTTTTATACAACTACATTCATTGTTAGAATTATTAATTATGGTGTAGGTTAAATAACTTAAATTAGTTTTCATTACCCTAATTTTTGTGTTTTAAAGAGATATATACAGAAAAAAGTCAGAGAAAACCTGATTTATAAAAAACTTGATTTAAACTAAACACATCATCACTGTAATATGTTAAAATAGATTCACATTTTTAACTCGTTTTCACAATTCTTAACTTCACTATTAAACTTCTAATTTAAATTTGCCCCATGTTTGCATTAGTTATATAAAGAAGTTATCTAAAGATGCATGTTGAGTTTAATATATAATTTCTTTTAAATTATAAATAGACGATGAATAGATTTTTTTTAAGAAAAAATTACTTCGAATGAAAATTTTCTCCCAAAACAATTGAAAACTCTTTAAAAGGATTTTGTTCTTCTTAATTTAATGATTTGGCAACTAGTGTAGACAAAAAAATGCGTCATTTTACGGGCATTTTATTATTGTTATTTTGTAGGGTGAGGTTCTTTAATGTATGCAATCGTGTCATAATTATGTATGTAAACCGGTTATTATACATCATAGAAGTTGAGGTTATTTATTTATGATTATTTTTTGTTTGACGAAGTAAAATAAAAAAGATAAACAGAAAAGGGAAGAGAGACATCATAAAAGCCGTAAACAGAGGAAATGGCAGCTATAAGAAAAGTCACATCTCTATTTTAATATAATAAAAAATTGTATTTTTGTTTTTAGCGTCATAAATTATAGCATAATAAATAAACAATAAATAATATATTAAAATAAGGTTTGGATGGAAGGAATTTAAATTGGTCTGTTTGAGGGATTTGGGAATCAAAGCTAACAGAGAATGAGAGATAGAGAGAGAATGAGAAATAGGGAAAGAATGAGATCTGGGGATGATTTCTTCTTAGAGATGTTTTCAGATCTGCGAATCAGAAAGTTGAGAAAGTAAATGGGATTGATATTGTTACTGAAATCGGTTTTGCAGAGGTTACAAGGAGAACGGGTAAACCTAAATCCTAACTTTCTTTGTTTCATTTTACAAGTTTTCGCTATTTTCATGTTTAACTGACAATGCTGATTTTGGCTATTACGGCTGCGATTTACTTCATTGGAAGTAGATCCATGAACTTTATCGTGAAAGTATGTTCTGAACCATTTCATTTTTGAAAAACACTCTTAGAAACAGAGAAATGAGGAGAGTTTTGAAGGTTGATAGAAAATAAAATTTGAATTTTTGTTTCTATTCTTATGAACTTTTATGGGTTCCGTGCAGATTATTGTTAATTGATGACACACATCTGGATTCAGGTGACTGTCAACATATTTGCTGAGGTAATTTCATTTCTAATTGTATTAACTTTTGTGTGTTGAAATATGATTGGCTTTATATACATGTTGTTTTGTTTGTAATGATAAAAAGTGTTTAATATAGAGACGGCAATTGATAGAAAAAATTGAAAGAAAAATGTATTTGAAATGGGAGTGATGAAAACAATAACCAACATTACATTGTAATGTTGTGCTTGTAAATGAAGCAAGCAAATTGGATAGGAAAAATCGTGTAGAGCTCCAAGAATGAGCTAAGAATTCCCCTTTGATTTCGGCTATACTCTTCCACAAATAACCGATTACTTTTTCATTTTTATATTTTTTTAATAAAAAATTAAAAGTGTTTTACATACATAAGTAACATTCTATATTTTTACACTAAATTTATTATAATTAATAATATAATTCAAAACACAAATAATATAGTTTATCATAACTATTTCTCCACATTCACCTGTTTTTATAATAAACCTGACTTATAGTAACAAATTATTAAAACAAAATTAATTATTCAAATTTATAGGAAAACAATATAACAATTTCTATAATTTAATTCTCGTACGATTGGATGTATTTAATTTTACCATATTCAATAAATATTATATATTTCAATTTTCTATCTTTTAAAAAAAATCAAATCCATTTTAAAACGTCTATAAGTAAATATTAATACAATCATTAAATTATTATTATTTTTTACTTAAATCAGATATGTTTGTTGTTCACCACTTTTAAGAATAGTTTCAAAAAAAAAATTAAGTTCAATCTTTTAAAATTCTCTTTTTGAATTAAATCTCCATTTTGTGATACAATTAACTTTTTTAGATTTAAATTTAAGTATTTAAAATTATTTACCTTTTTTAGCTTACAGACATTAAAATAATAATTAGAATATATTTAATTTTTATTTATATATCAATAAAAAATGATATAAATTTGAAAAATTAAATACACATTTAAATTAAATTTAAGTTTTATTTATACATGCCTTAATATAGATAATTGAAACTGTAGTTTTCAATTAGTATGACACATTCGTGTGTGTCTGGTTGACTCAATTCAGTTGGCTGATGCAAAACATTTTTATTATAACACTTTTTAAAAATACAAATGCTATTACAAAGTTGTTAAGCTCGAGGGTTTTACATTGTGGAATATGATAAACTTAGATGGTAAGAGTTTACTTTAAATAAATAAGTATTATAATATGGTTAGTGATAGAAACCCTAAACTCAAACATTTTTATTATTACACTTTTTAAAAATACAAATACTATTACAAAGTTGTTAACCTCGAGGGATTTACATTGTGGAATATGGCCAAACGACAACAGATCATGAGCAACAATGACCCCAAACGAGAGACAGAGAGATCGCGAAAATGAGATGGATTTAAAAGAGACCAAAGAAGCAAAAACCAGGACAAACCAAGTCTTAAACCCTAATCTTGAGTTTGCTTCCGAGTAACTTGTAAACTCGTCCGAGTAACTCACAAGTTTGATAACTATGAATATTACACTTTCAATTTTAAATTCCCTGTTATTGCCATCTAATATATACTAGGATTCAAAGTCAATTATGAAAGGTCTAATTTTTTAAAAATTTGTAATTATTTAAAAAAATTTAAGTGCTTTTTCTACTGGTATTAATCTCTTATTAAGTGGTTTAAGAATCTCATTCGGAGGACACCCTGATACAACATACAAAACTCTTGAATAAGTTTGCGTTTTTCGTCACGGGAGAGATGTAAGAGATTACAAACAAGACCGAGAGGAAAATTTTCAGTAACAGAGTATTCAAAAAACTTAAATGGGTGTTAATGAAGACAATAATAACTTTCTAAGTATTTTTCATCAAAGCAACAATACATCTCAAAAAGTAATAAATAAACTAAAAGCAATGATACATTATGACATAATAAACAATCTAAAACACCATAATCTTCCAACTAGAAGTTCTTCGGCTTCGGCTTAATTGAACCAGGGGATTTTGGATGAGATTTTGCAATTACAGAACCTTGACAGTTTTGCTATGCACACCAATAGATAGTGTGCTGGTACTTGAAATAGCCCTGATAACTAAGTTCTATTAATAAAAAAAGTTTTGATTACACAACACAATGTCCAAAAGTTTAAAGCACTCCAAGTTAGCTCATAAAATTCAGATAAACTTCTTGTCGTCAATGTTTATATCCAACATAATAACACCTCCATCTAAATACCTGCAAAAACATAGTCATAAGACATCAGATAAAGGTCAGAACAAAACTACAAAAATTGCTTGTTACAGTTAGTCCCTTAGCATCAATTAGCATCAATGAACAGTTATAAAAGTATATATATTAGTAAGTCTATATATTCAAATACATGCTGGCGGTCAATCAAGTAATTGTTCAAAGTTCTCCATAATTGATAATAACTGCATTTTATCACAATCAAGTAACTTTATATATAAAGGTATGGGTCTGAAGATCAAGTTAAGATTTCATTTAATCCTCGAGGAAGTAAAATATTATTTTAAGTCGTGATGATAATTAGTTAGTATTCAGGATTATTTTGCACATTTAATTATAAATACAAAGCAATTTTTAAGATAGATACTTCACTATCATTACTTCACTATCACTATTCAAAAGTTAGAATGAGATAAATTGTTTTTTATTTTAACAAATATACCTACATACCAGGCAGTCTTCTAGACTCTATCCATATAGACTTTATCCAAGAGTATGAACAATTAAGACTCTATCCAAGAGCTCCTGGGGTATGGGCTCACCCCTCCTTCGTTCAGGGGGAATTCTTGCCGTGTGCACTAATGTGTTCCATTTATCCTGTGCATATCAAATTAGAATTACGTCAAATTAAAATTAATAAAAATTGTAGTAAGAGAGAACAAAGATATATCATACCTTTAGATCTACAGGAGTCCTGTGGTCTGCATCCGAGAAAGCTCGTCGCTTAACCTCTTGCCACCTGTATGATGGCATAAACTTATCAGAAAGTCAGTTTTGTAGTATATCCACATACAGGTAAGCTAATATTATTGATAGCATCGTACCTCCCAATTCCAACTAACTCAATTGTGTGCACAAGAGCTTCTGCCTCGGCTACGGAGAATGGTCTCCTAGTTCGACGCTGCCTAGTTTTCTGATTCGAAGGTCCCTCTTGTTTTTGGGTTGAAGGGATAGGCACCAAGACACTTCTAACTTGATGCCTTCCATGCAGCTTGACTCGGTGTTGAGACCAGAAAGCATCAGCGACCAATACTTTATCTAAGAGCATCTGAGGCACTGGGTCTCCTCTCCTTTGTTGAGGAGGGATGGTTGCTGTGTTCACTAGTGTTTCCCATTTATCCTATACATACCAAATGTCAATGAAGAAAAAATGTTGTGTAGAGGGAAAAAAAAATAACATACCTTTAGATTTATGTGAGACAAATGGTTTGCATCCTTAAAAGCTTTTCCTTTCACCTCAAACCACCTGCATGATGACATAAACATTATCAGCAAACCAGTTTTGCAGTGTATCCCACATGTAAGCTAGTATTATTGATAGCATTGTACCTCCTAGTTCCAAAATACTCCACTGCATAAACAAGTTCTTCTAACTCAGCCATGGAGAATGATCCTTTAGTTCGACGCAGTGATGATGATGACGATGCCGATCTATATAAAAATGTGCATTCTTGAAATATCTACAAATCTTAAAATATTTCTAATGTGTTTAAAATTTGTATTTCCCTTATGAAACTTCTATTGTTATGTATACATATCACCTCTCACTAGTTACCATACGATTCTCAATGTGACCATACACGTTTTAACCAATTATCACATCGACTAATAGTTTAGTCTTACCTAATTTTTTTTTGTTTTGACAATGATTTTTATGAGCAAGCCCTAATTATTTTAATGAACAAAATGAGCAAGCTAGTTTTGTAACGTACTCATTAACGAATAAACTAATATTATCAAAAATATCGTACCTTTCAGTAGAGAGTTTCTCAATTAAGTGAACGAGTGTAGTTGCATATGGTTCCATGGTGCCGCAGTACAAACTCTGTTTAGAGTTGCGATCAGACTCAGACCGCTTAGAGTTGTCAATAATGGTGTATCCTGTGCACACCAAAATGCAATTAAGCAAAAATTTTAGTAGCTTTTCAATCATAAAATGGATTCAATCAGTACAATCATGTTGTTCTGAATATTTATATTTTATTAAAGTGCATAGTTTATATATTTATACTATAATTGTATTTGAAGCTGCTGAATGTCATCCTACCTGGATTGTTTAGTTAATTGATGAAAATAACTAATGCTAGTTAAACTTATATACCATGAAGTTGAAATGTTTGTACATCCATCAACAATCTAACTTTGGAAATCTGAATATAACTTCATTATTTTTTAGTGGTTATCTTTTATTACCAAAATTTAAAACAAAACCGAGTGTTTTGATTATGTTATTTATACCTTTTGTTAAATTACTTGACCCGATGTGCAGGCAAGGCTAGGCAGGTGATAAAAACCCAAATGATCCTCTTGCTGCACAAACTTTTCAGGCAAGAATATTGTATTTCAGTTTAGGGCTATTTTATTTTGAAGGGCAGTGAATGTCAATCCTACCTAGATTGTCTAATTAATTGATGAAAATAACTTTCCTCTTTATAATTATTTAATGATCTAAATATACTTGCATTCCACCTAGAGTAATTGATATTAGACATTCATAAAGGTGTTAGGGTTGTTGATCACTTAGACAGCCATCATTGAATCATGTGTACTGGTTGTAACATTGAATGGATAATCATTAATATTGGTTCTTCCACATATGAAGGAAGTCTTTGTATTATGTGAACTACTCTTTCACTTTGTCTGTGAAGCCTGTATTTGTTATCCTACTACTTGAGAGTAATATTTATATGTTTCATTGTATTTTGTTTGTCACTTTGCTGTGAGCTCAAGGATTCAGTCGAACACTAGGTTCACTTTTATTTTTAACCTAAACAGATGGGGTTATATTACTATTGATGTTCGAACACATAGCATATAGATTCAATCATTGATGTCATTGATGCTCGGCATGATAAGCATGCCAAATGCTTCTAATTTTTCAGTTGACTCAAACACTGGAATAGTTCCACATGTGTATTCATTTTGTTTATCATTGCCTCAACAGTGTGTTACCTAAGAAATCAAAAGTAACAAGTTTTTATAGAAAATTACACTGTTTAACACTGAATTTTTATGCTGTTTGTGGAAGATAGAGCAGTTACTTAAAACTGCAGGCTACATTTTATTTAGTTCAACCAGTTTTCTTTGATTTCTTCAAGTTGTACTGTGCATACAAGTCATTCTAACTTAACAATTATAAAAGGCATATGCATTAAGTGTTTAAAATCTTTGACAGCATTCAACCAGCCTCAAACACATCAGATCAGATCATTAAATGTATTTGTTATGCTACTACTTGTGAGTAATATTTATACGTTTCATTGTATTTTGTTTCTCACTTTGCTGTGAGTTCAAGGATTCAATCGAACACTAGGTTCACTTTTATTTTTAACCTAAACAGATGGGGTTATATTACTATTGATGTTCGAACACATAGCATATAGATTCAATCATTGATGTCATTGATGCTCGGCATGATAAGCATGCCAAATGCTTCTAATTTTGCAGTTGACTCAAAAGGCATGATAAGCATGCCAAATGCTTCTAATTTTGCAGTTGACTCAAACACTGGAAAAGTTCCACAAGTGTATTAATTTTGTTTATCATTGCCTCAACAGTGTTACCTAAGAAATCAAAAGTAACAAGTTTTTATATAAAAATTACACTGTTTAACACTGAATTTTTATGCTGTTTGTCGAAGATAGAGCAGTTACATAAAACTGAAGGCTACATTTTGTTTAGTTCAACCAGTTTTCTTTAATTTCTTCAAGTTGTACTATGCATACAAGTCATTGGGGCTTAATAATTTAAAATCTTTGACAGCACTCAACCAGCCTCAAACACATCAGATCATTATCAGTTTAGTACTAACCTTGGAGCTCCGTTGTAGTGTTGCTCACTCACATCTTCTTTTTTCCTTTGATTTTTCTTTCTCCTGTCCTCAATGTGTGTTTGCTGTGCGATGAAGACTTCTCTGTTTCTTTTCTTGGATTTGTAATTGCAATGCTTTCAGAATTTGTGTGATGTGTATTGGATTGCACCGAGAAGTTTTGTTCCTTTTTTTTACCGTTGATCTGTATCCTAACTTTTATTTTTTTTCTTATGCAGTTGCCTCGGCGGTCTCCGCCATTGTCATACAGTGCATGCCACTGTCATGTTTGTATACAGATACCAAATATTTCCTTTTTTATTAAGAAAAGGGTCTGCCATATTTTTTGCGTAATCAATCATGTCAGGGACATCATAATATAACAACATACAATTAACCTTGGGATATTTACCTTCAGATTTGAACAAACGATTTGAATAAATTATTTATTCCAATCTTAACTGTGACTATTTAGTCTTAATCGGATACAACCTGGTATTTATTTTAATAATTATTTTTTAATTTTAAGATAATATTATTTTTTATCATTTATATATTTTTTTATTTAAACGTTTAATTAGTTTTTGCACGTATTTGTTTATATCATTTTTGTCCTTTTCTAAAAAATTTAAAACATTTTTAATTTATAAGTGACATAAACAAATATATTATTTTCTCTTTATTCCTTAGTTTTGCAACTTATTTTTAAGGTATATATTTATTATTTTTCTACTCATTTTTATAGTTGGCATTGATCATTTGGTATTTTTATTTTATATTTATATAATTATAATTTTTTTATCTCCTACCTCTTATTTCAAAAAGTATACATGATATTTTAGCTTTTATTATGCTAATTTTTAGATGATTACTATTAATTAATAGAAAAAAAAATACTTATTTTTACCTTATTGTATTATATATCCATAATTCCCCTGGTTTTTTCTAAATCTCCGAAAGCCATAACTGCATTGGTTTTGCTAAAAATCAGACAAAAACAACTTCCTTTCATATATGGTTTTTGCTTCAAATAAATATGTGTCTGAATTAAGGTTTTACTGTCTTTCAGCTTTATTTTTTCTTTGTTTTACACCTTTTAAGCAAATTTCAATCTTTCGCGTGTTAATATAACGTAAAAAAAAAAACATCATTCATGTGTAAAATTACACAAAACTTACTTACTATACCTATATTTTCAATTAAATATTCTGACTATTTTTCTCTATCCCTATGTTTTAAAATTACATTTTATATATTATTTAAAATAATCTATCTCAATGATCTCCAACTGCCCTTTTCTAATTCTATTTATAAGATAATTTTTAAAATACAAACATAATTAGTTAAAAAAATTAAATACTACGATTCAAAATTAAAAATAACTTACACATTTAAAATATTTTATGATGAATTTTAATTATTAAAAACTATTTTTTAATGATAATTTTAAATATATAAAATAAATACTTATCTCTTTCAACAGGTGAGTAAAAATACTTGGTATTATTATTAGTTAATATCCATTTCTAAAATGAATTTTAAAAACTTCAAGAGTTCAAAACTATATTAAAATTTAAATTTAAACTACAGCTTCTGTATTAAAAGTATTTTGTAATTGCAAGGATTAAAAAATGTTAGGAGTAATAGTAATTTTATATATAAGATATATAATTTTGTGTTAATTGAGTAACAGTAATGTTAAGAGTAGTAGTAATTTTAATGGAGTTTCGTTTTATAAAAATTATTATTTTTATAATTATTTTTATTATATTAAAAACAAAATATATTAATACTTGTTACACTAAATGATTATTATCCTAAATAATTGTATGATCATGATTAATTCTTAATAATGTTTGTAATTTATGTATTTCAATAAGTTAATCTATTTAAATCTATCTTTTAATGTTGATATTAAAATGTGATAAAATTTAAGTTTCTTTATATCAAAATAAAACATATAAACAAACAAATTAATTAATGTAGAACAAAAGATCATTCATCTTAAGCGCATTTACCGTAATTGCTCATTAATATTTATAACTCATTCAACTCATCACGTAACACTCAATACTTAATATTTATTATGGGTTGCACAAGTATTTCAAGATGGAGGTTAAGTTACAATCTAACAGTGAAATTTCTAATAGTGAGACAATTGTTGAAGGGAGATTGTTGCAACTTGCAGGTGAGATCAATTGTCCTGTGATAGAGACTAAGTGGACTGAGTTACAATCAAATCGTGGTATTTGAACTGTTACGCTCTTAAGTAAAAATAGTTGTACCTTGACTAACGGTTATAACTTTTGGCCTAGTGGTAAGCGATTGATCATAACAATATTATCTATGTAGATTGAGTTCACTTGAAGAACTCTAAGTAAAATGTTCTATATCATAATTTTAAAAGAAACTTCTATCAACTTTTCACAACTTTTTTTCTCACTCACGTTTAAATGATTTATTGAACGATCAAATTTCTAAAAGAGAAAAATTTGATACGATATTTCATAATGTATAATTCTCATCAAAATGCTTCTAATTCCAAATCGATCTCATATTTATACTATAACAATTAATTATCAGAATCTACTGTGGAGTTTTATCCAACTAAATATATATTCTTAGAATTATTGCATAGATTAAGTAAATTTTCTTTACCTTAGTTTTTGTGCTTTTAGAGAGATATATATACATAAATAAGTTAGACAAATATTGATTTATATAAAACTTGTTTTGTTAAGAAGGTAATTATTGCATGTTAAGTAAAAAGAATTACACCTAGACTAATGGCTATGACACGTAGTAATAAGCGCTTTATTTTAACAATATTATCTATGTAGATTGAATTCACTTGAACAACTCCAAGTAAAATATTTTATATCATAATTTTAAAAGAAACTTCTATCAACTCTTCACAACTTTTTTTAACCCACTTTTAAATAATTACCTAAAAGGTCAAAATTCTAAAGGAATTTTTTTTTATATGATATTTCATAAGCTATAATTTCCATCAAAATGCTTCTCATTCCAAATCAATCTCATATTTATACCATAACAATTAATTAAGATAATCATTATGGAGTTTTATCCAACTAAATATCCATTCTTTGAATTATTAATTATTACATAGATTAAATAGCTTAAATTTTCTTTAACTTAGTTTTTGTGCTTTTAAAGAAACATATACATGGACAAATATTAATTTATATAAAACTTGTTTTAAACGAAACACATCACTGTAAACCTATACTATATATTAGACCCACATTGTTAAATCGATTTCACCAGTCTTAAACTTTACTACATTCTAAACTATGTGATTTAAATAAAGGACGAGAAATCACTTCAATTTGTTTTTTAAATTAAATATTTTCTAAATTTAGACTTTTTTCCAAAAATTAAAAATAAATTTATTTTATGTTATATATAATTTTTTAGTTTTAAAATCCTAAAATTCGGTATTCATATTGCTAATTTAAACCTATAATTCACATCCTTACAAAATACCTATTTATCTTTTCTTTTATTGTTAAAAAGTAAATTAACGAGTTGAAATATTAATTTTTAACATATTTAAAAAATAACACAATATGTTTAACTGAGTGAATTATTGTTTAATTCCTATTAATCAGATAAAAAAAGGGTGTTGGATGAACAAATATAGTGTAACGAAAAAAAAATTACAATTAAAAGGTCTATGAACATGATTATTTTTACTAATCTTATATTAAAGAACACTAAAATAAAATTTTAATCAAATAGGAAACATTTTGAGACAATGTCTCTAAGTAAAGTTAAATTAACTCAAATATATTCTGAGTACTTTTGTTTAGCTTTTTTTCCTTCTTACATTTATATTATTATTATTATTATTATTATTATTACTTATTATACTGTTGGTATTATTATATTATTATTGAAAGCAAACACGCACTATTTTTTATAGTGTCTTATTCATGATTGAAGAAGGTATATATTATTAAGAAAATTATCGAATAATAATTAATTTTAATGATAAAAAATAATTAGTTACTAATTATTAATTTAGGTACTAAATTTTAAATTAAAAATTATTGATAATTAGAATAGTTTAAAAAAATTATAATTGGTTTTTAAATTTAAATTGGGAACTAAAGTAGTTTTTAGTATAAAATTGTTTTTAAATTGGTCACTAACATTAACCATTAAAGTTTAGATTGGTTTCTAGTTAAGAAAATTGATCTCTAAGTTGATTTTTAAATATATTTTTTATGATTAAAATTGATCATTATTTATGAGATTTTTTATAATTTTTCTTACAAAAATTTTAGTGTAATTTTTTTTTTTTTATGTTTCAATTTTATTTTCTTAAAACTCTTTTCATTTTAAAATTTCAACGACCTAAACATTAAAAACAAATATTGTGTTATGAAAACATGTAATATATTTATATTTATATTAAGAGTTTTTATTAGTTGTTTTAAGTATGACAAACTCTAAACTTACAAATTTGTCTCTTGTCAATTCTAATAAAGAAGTAGTTGATTAGAAATGTTGAAGTTCATTAAAAGAACCAAAGATCTTAATTAACCCAGTGAAGAAAAAAATTAAATAGCCATATTTAATGCTTGGGCTTTAACCCAGAAAATAAGATGACAGTGTAATGGATGAATTAGCTTTTGAAGAATTTGTTTAACAAATGTGTTGAACAAAACCACATCTCAGGATGCACTCTGAGATATGACATAATCATGCATTAACATCTAATTACGTGTCACATCCCACCTTCAATTCTACTCTATATAACATCTCTCTCTCAACACAAATCACCATCAATCTCTATCCCTGAAATTCCAAAAATCCCAAAACACCATTACCATGTCAAGCATCAATACCAGCACTTTCACCAACCAACTACAAGAAAGCCATGATGAGGATGAAGAGCTTGGGTACAAGGAGTGTCGTCGCAACCATGCAGTGGCCCTTGGAGGAGCTTGCTACGATGGGTGCAATGAGTATCTGAAACCAAGTTCCGACCAAACCTCGGAGGACGCTTTCCTCTGTGCATGTTGTGGGTGTCACCGGAACTTCCACCGGAAACAGGATCCCGTGCAACAAGCTGAAGCAGAGAGTAATTATGTTATGGATGTAGTTCCTGTTTCAGCGAGGCCTACCAACAACAACCCAGAGGCAGTGCAGCGAGTAAGGCCACTAAGGAGGAAGAGGACGACCTTCTCGGTGGACCAGAAGAAGCAGATGACAAGGTTTGCTCATATTTTGGGGTGGAAACCTCACAAGGGTAACAGAGAGGAGATTCAACGTTTCTGCACTGACATGGGAATCAGCCGCAAGATCTTCGTCGTCTGGCTCAACAACAATCGTCACCGTGCAATCAACCACACAACTGATCCATCAACCAGTAATTAGAGCCTCAACAATAATCGGTCTCGGCACTTGGCATTAAATAAGGATTTCCCAAACCTTATAGGATTTAGTGTACTATGAGTGTGATCATAATTTGTTTGTTCAGAGTTTGGGTTGCTCTGTCTTATGATGTTTTTCTTATGCATGTTTGTTTGTGTTTTACCTTTGTTTTTTTTTTTATTTGCATATGAAGTGCCTTGACTTCTAAGTGTTTGATAATAGTGTGTATGAATTTATAAAGGACTGAATTGTAATATGTTTTTTCTTTCATTAAAAAACCATCACCTCGTTGTTCTCACATTGATTTTTACTTTGGCGCGTTTTTCTTAATTAGAGAGAAGTTAGATGGACCAGTTATCCTAAGGCGTCAATTATGAAAACATCATTTTCTTTACGTCACTCCGTAAACAAAACTCCAATACAATTAGATAAGAGACAAAAGATAATTAACATATTGATTACTGGTATTAAATGATAAAAAATGTAATAATCCAATATTAATATATATATGATATGACCAGTAAGAGTGGATCACGTCTTAAAAAGTATATGATATTTTCAAGTGTAATGAGATCTTGCTATTGATTTTATAGAAAATAATGTTTTACGTTAAGTGATTTTATTAAGAAGATTATTTAAAGGTTTGGATGGAGAGAATTTGTTGTATCCAACAAAATGCTAAAATTTAAGAGATGATCAAACTCATTATATGAAATTAGAGGTCTGTTGGACTATTTTTATTTGCAACCAAAGAAACATAGACAACACACAAACTGTGTCAATTTTCTTTAAACTTTATGTAAAAATTGAGCTCACATTTTTAATTAACTTGCAATTATTTAATTAGCGAGGGAGAGAGCGATTTTCCTTCGCAAAGAATAATAAGATTTATTCAATCACTTTATTTGTTCATTTTCAGCTGCATATTACTTAAATAAAAAAAAATACTGTTTATCTGTCATATGTTTTAATTTCAAAATAACATGATTTTTAATTATACTCTAAATTTAAAAAAAAAAACATGGTTTTTATTACGCCCTAAATTTCTTTAATACAGAGAGAATAAATAATTATGATAATATAGAAGTAATAGCACATTAATACATATTGAAATAAGAAAACTGAAAAAAATATAATAGAAAGCGCTTTTAAATTTGTATTAAAAGATATCGAGGAAAACTATATATATATATATATATATATATATATATATATATATATATATATATATAAGTATATTAGTAATTAAATAACATTGATAAAATTATATATTAGTATATTAGTTATTCACAATTTTTCACTTTATTTAGGAATTCCTAATTTCATCTACTTGGACTTCTACATTCATAATATCCATTCTTATAGTTCAAAACGAATCTCAAATCCAAGTGCTCAATCAAAATAGTCAAAAGTAGCATGTAAAACACAAAATTGTGTAAATATCTTTGCAAAGTTAGGGATTAAGTTCTTCCAAGAAAGTCTAAACCAAAGAATTACTAAATATTTAGACTAGTAAATATAAATTTATTTAACTCAAATTTATGCGAACTCAAAACTTTATCATAAAATAACAAATTAAAATAGTAAAGGAAAATAAACCAAAAATATGATCAAATTAGATTGTGTGAAACTCTTGTACCTCCTAAGTTATGAATTCTAATTAAAAGGTGAAAATAAGCCTTAGAATTTTAAAAAGAAAAAAATAGGAAAGAAGAAAAATTAAGAAAAAAAATGTATAAAATAAATTACTAATGAATTGATCAAATTATATTTTATATACTTGAACATAATCTATCAGACCTATCTATTTTGAGAGTACTGTATAACAATATATATATATATATAACAGAAATTAAAAATTTTCTCAAAAAAATACAAAACTTCCACTTGTTGATACTATACCCTAAGAATTTTACTTTAATACCCAATTGTAATCGCAATTAAAATACTTTAATTAGAATAAATAATCTATAGACAGTGTTTATTCAATTAACAATTATAGCTTTGCAATGTTATATTTTATATTTTAAGAAAAAAGTAATGTATATATAGTGTGTTTCTGCATATATATATATATATATATATATATATATATATATATATATATATATATATATATATATATATATATATAAATTTGTAAAAGTAAATTAAGAAATTATGTATCTATTTTTGAATTGACGAGATTGAAAGAAATTATGTATTTGATACATAATAAAATTCCTTTAATTTAATAACTTATAAAATTATCTATTTAAAAATATATTAAAATTTGTTGAAAAATTATATTCCTTTATACAATAATATAAATAATAATTAAATTAAATTATATGAATAGTGCGCATTTTCTTAAGTATAAATAATAATAATAATAATAATAATATAATTTAATTATAATTATAACTATTGTATACTAAAATTATTAAATTAGGTAATAATTAAAATAAATCTTAATCATTTCACAGTATGCATTTATTTATACTAACACTAAAATTATACAAATTATAAGCTTTTACAATAATATCAACAATTAAATTAATATTAAGTTTGGAAAAAAATAAATGGATTTATCACAGTGTGCTTTACTGTTTTTAATTATCACTAAAATACTATTGTATAATTTGAATTAATATTTTTAAATTTATGTTTTTTATGACATGGGCAATATAGAGTTCGAAATTGTCATCGCAAGATCCAGCATGGCACCATGCTATTGGCCCAGTACACGTATATCCCAAACTCAAGTTTTCTTGAGTTCTATAAAATTCAACCTTCCTCACTCAGCATTCATATTTATTCAGTTTTCAATTCAGATCCAAAGGTAGAAGGAAAAGTGAGAGAGAATGGACGCCATTGATTCCGTTTTCGATCCTCTCAGAGAATTCGCCAAGGACAGCGTCAGGCTCGTCAAGCGCTGCCACAAACCCGATCGTAAAGGTGCAACCCTAACGCTCTTCCATCCTTCTTCTTGATTCCTCTTATGTTTCCAATTTTATTTATTTTTCGAGAAGATTGAATTTATGTTTGAATTTATGTTCTGCGGATCTTGATTTATTGGATGGGTTTGGTATTTCAGAATTCTCTAAGGTTGCCGTGCGTACTGCGATTGGTTTTGTTGTGATGGGATTCGTTGGTTTTTTCGTTAAGCTCATCTTCATTCCAATCAACAACATCATCGTCGGATCTGGTTAGGTAAATTATACGCTTTCTCAATTTTTGTTTTCATTTGCGGTTGTTTTTGTCTGTTTTTCCTTTCTCCTGCTTGGACCTCTGTTTTTTATCTTTTAGTTGAAACCTGGATACTGGTCTGATTTTTATTTATTTTTGTTACAATTGCTTTGGTAAATTTTAAAATTTTCTTAATCGGGTGACTTGTTTTGTTGAGTTGTTATTCAGAAGTATAGTTGACCGTGTCGTGCTGTTGTATCTTAAAACAATCCGATATGAGGGATTGATTGAATCAGGGATTTAGGGTAATAATTTGTAAAAATAATTTGAATTTGGTGCTCTTTATACGTTTATGGTGTCAGGCATAGCATGATATGAGTTCATTGATCGCATTATACCTTTTTACCGCAACAATTTTTAAATAAACATATATGACAATCAGGTGCAGTGATTTATCAAAGAATATTCATCTGTTAGTATGCATATTTTGATGGTTTTATATATAGGGAACAGCTGTCTGCATTGTTACATGTATATGAGATGATGCATGATTATGTCTCAATACCCTGTCTTTGCTACTTGCTTCATTCAAGCGTGTAATGGCTATCTATATTTGTATGAGAGTATTTGCCCTAAACATTGTTGAGGACTTTATTTTCTTCTTGGAATATGTTACTCTTTGAAAACTTCGGTAGATTGTCTAGTTTTTATTATGGATGTACTGCTGTTTTTGTTTTGTTTTCTCTGTTTTGAGATGTTGATTTTTTTTTCTTGTTAGTGAAAATGTGCCTTTAGCGAAGTGTGCAAAATGAATGATAAATAACCCTTGGTTATTTCCGCAGGATGAGGGGAATTTCAATTGCCTCAGGAATTCAAGTTGTTAAACATTAAGAGGCAGAATGAGTTCCCACTTTGTTAGGTCATTTAATGAATTTAATTGTAGTTCTTTTGTACTTTATTTTTGGTATTTACTTGTATCTTATCTTCGGAAGCATTACAGTTTTATTCGAAATGTACAATTTTATTTTCTGTGTTAGACCTTTGACACATTGTTTTGATCTAGGAAAAGGATGAAAGTAGTTGACAAACTTTTCTTTTGGTTTTGATTCTTTGTTAACTTTGCTTTCTAGTCTTTTGGACCCATTGAAGAGGTGCTAACAGTTATGTCTAAGAACCCAATTTATGTGTAAAATAAGTTAAATACTTGAAAATAAAAGAAAAAAAATATGGGAAGGTTATAGGACCAGGAGTTTTCTTCATAATCCGTGGCATATGTCTTATTGTCACACCAGCATTTATTTCAACTATAGAATCCAGCTAGGACAGTCCCCTTGACCAAGCTTTCATCACTTATTCCATGGGATCGCCCTCAGTACCAAATCACCAAACTAACCAATATCCTGTGTACACCATAACCAAGATAAACAATTGGAGAACCTTGATGCATAAAACCCCCACGCTTCAAACAATTATGTTTAGCCATGGCCTTGACCACAACGAACCACGGTAAATAGCATTTGCGCTTTCACTTCAATTGGCGTGGTTAAGTGAAGATTGAATGACTCAAAGAACAATATATGATCCGTTGTGTCATCCTTTAACGATTCAATTTAAGTGGGTATGTGATAATCGCGGGTAGAATATGGGTCTGATTCATGCCAACGGTGGAAATTTTCACTGCGAAGTGTTATATTCGGATGTTAAGATAACTTCCCTTTTTCTCTGAAACTTTGTCGTGCTGAGAAGAAGTATGTGATACAAACACATGGCGACGAAAGTAATTTTTTTTTCAAATCTGTTCAATTCAATAAACGATAACAAAGTATAGCTGAATCGATCTGTTAGCTGCAGTATAATTTGTTTTTGTATGCTCAATTAATTATTTTAGTTTCGATACAAGAAAGAAACAAGGTAAAGGACACAGACATGTCAAGTCCGGTACAGTACTACTACACCAAGAATCCAAATCGAAGAGAACCGTGCAGATAGCAATGAAATGTTGAACATAAAAATCTAACACATTTTAGGGAAGAAAATGATTTTATAAATAAAAACAACGCAACATTGTTCCAACCAGATACTTTTTATATTTTTCTTTATTTTCTCAAGTAAGTAAATAATAGAAATAATTAACACTAAAATATCAATTTTGACATGAATTAAAGGAAAAGGGGAAATTTCATGATGATATGATTCCTGTCATGAGATGCCTAGTGTCTACCCCGTACGTAACCATCACGTTTGGCTTGGTACGAATGTTTGTAGTGCATGCCCCATTGCCCAGCCCTGCAACCTCAAATCAAACCTGAAACATATAACAAAATTCCCAAATTTTTTTAATTGGGAAATTGAACTGCTTTTGACCGTTGACTCAAACGAGTTGGACAACTAACCCGTTCACAGCGAGTCAACTCATCTGAATTTGAGTCACTCCAACGTAGCATCCGCCAGAACCTCCCTTATGGTGATGGGTATCTTCCCACTTGCAACACCAACACCCTCTACCTCGCCCTCTTCTTCTGCTATACACCGAATTCGTGTCTGAGTTTGCCAACCAATACTCATCATCGGTTTCCTCTTCCTCAACCAAACCAACCCCTTCAAAACGCGACTCCAAACGGGGAACCTCACTCGTTTCGCCAACCAACTTTCCATTTCCATAACAATTTCACCAGCTGAAGGACGTTCATCTTCATTTTCTGACACGCAACGTGAAGCATAGCGTAACAGGCGAGTGATTGTTCCAACCATGTAACCTGGCACCGCCACTCTTGCGTCACATATTTCTTTTAAAAGCTGTTCATCCATTAACTGAATCGCCCATTCAACAACTGAAGCCGGTGTTTTGCAGGCATCAATGGCCTTTCTACCACTTATGATCTCCAACAACACAACCCCAAAACTGAAAATGTCGTTTTTGGTGCTGAGTTTATCTGGGGTGGTGTAACACGGGTCCAAGTACCCCATTGTCCCAGCGGGTCGACTCACCGGATCAACCCCTCTCACCGCGAGTCCAAAATCTGCCAACTTCGCATTCCAACGTGAATCAAACAATATGTTCGAGGGTTTAATGTCTCTGTGAATCACCACAGGCTTACCTTGGTGAAGAAACTGCACCGCTCGAGCGATTTGCATGGCGATTTCAACGCGTTTGGGCCACGTGGGTGGGTTTTCATCGGTATGAAGCAAGTCATGCAGAGAGGCATTGGGCATGAACTCCATCACAATGAGTCTGTGTCTGTGATCATCATCACCTTCACCACTCGTGGTTCCCAGAAGATTGACCACGTGAGGGTTTTCGGGTAGAGAAGACAGAACTCGGATTTCATTTTCGAGTTTTGAGTTGTCGTGAAGAGATTGAAGGCCTTGTGATGGCTTCTTTACAGCGACCAACCTGAAACTGTTATTTTCTTTGAATTGAACAATGCCTTTGTACACCATCCCATGGCTTCCTTTCCCTACGATCCTTCTGGGGTTGAAGTTTTCTGTTGCTTTCACAACCTCTTCATACTCAATCTCTTCCATCGTTTCGCTCTTCTTCTTGCAGAATGGTCTTCTCTTACATCCTCATTTAACAAAAGATGGAATATTTACTACAAAATGGAAAGAGGTACGAAAAGAAGAGAAAGAAACATGGAACGTGATGAGATTGTTATAAGAGTAGAAAAAGTAATGTTTTAAAAATGGATAATTTTTTATGTTTGTAGTAAGATGAGGCTTTGAGTTTCAATATCTTGATGCATCATTAGCTTTTTGTAGAACCCAGGGAATAAAGGTGCTTTGGAGAGGCAAGAGAGAATGAAAATTAAGAAAATAAATGATCTGAGAATTATTGAGAAAAGGAAAAGCTAAAGAAAAAGGTAAAGAGTTTGTGACAGGATTCTGACGAAGGGATACCCATTAGCTGCTTATTGGGTCCCCTTTCTCAATTCTTTGCCTTCTTTATTTCAACTTTTTTTAACTTTTTTCTCTCCCACTTTGCTCATTTCTCTTTTTGTCCACACAGTTCTGTTGATTACCATAGAAAAAAACTTATGCAACAAAAATAAAATAAAATACTTAACTTATTATATATCCCAAACACATTCTTTAACTTCACATCTCAAACACTTATATAGAGTTAAGGCAAGTAAGGCATCCAAGGAGAGATTTGGAATGTCAAAAGCAAAAGGGATTATGCAAAACTCGTTTATTTAAGAGATATTTATCATTTGTTGTGTGAAATTATCATGGAGTTAGCCGATAACAATGCTAAAACATTTTGATACCCAAATCATATGCCACCTTGAAATATGAAAGCAACTATTCATTGCTCTGATGCTTTTCTCAAATTTGAAAGATTAAAACATGAAATGAAATTTATACATTTCTTTTAATAAACTAGTGACTGATGGAAGGTGCTGAACAGAGGATTTTAGTTATCTGATCTGGTGTATATATATATATATATATATATATATATATATATATATATATATATATATATATATATATATATATATATATATATATATAAGAAGAGGTTTGAGACTACTTTTTGCATTTCTGTTATCTACAAAAGTGATTTTTCAAGGGTATGGAACTTTTGACAATGTGTCAGATACAGTGACTTATTGGGCCTGGTCCAATTTTCTTTCTACCATTTCAAGCCCCGTTAGTTTCTTGAGATAAAGCGGGCAAAGCCCATAAAATAAAGTGATTCACCACAACTCATAATTATGAAGTGTTGATATGTAATTATTGAAAGAATCACAATTGTATGTATCTTTCCAATTCTAGATTGGTAAAAAAAAATTAAAGTGCTTCTTAGGGACCATATATCTTTTAAGAGGGTTATCCTATCTGTTATCTTCACGTTGTTCAACTTTTAAGGATGTTTTTGTCTTTCACTCCCAACATGTCACACGTTTGGTAACAACCATCATCCTCTTACTCAGAAACAAACAAACACGTGTAAATCATGACCTTCTTCAATCTTACACGCTGTTGCTTCTCAGTATGTATGTAATTGGGCCAGCAGACTTTGGCCCAAATTGATTTGGGCCACGTAGACAAAACAGTAAGACAAATTAAAAAAAAAAATGTCTTTTTCCGACAACCACCAACCAATTAATTAGTTTTGGTAGAATTCATAATTATGCATAACTTTTAGCCTTTTTCGAATTTGCCAATGTAGAAGAAGCATGTGTGTTGGTGAAAACAAAATAAATGAATCTGAATCCTAGACTAAACTTTCAATACCTACCATATATAATACCAACTCAATTATTGTGATAATTAAATATAATTGTGCAGTGAGGAATGAATTTAATTTTAGGTTCCACGGGATATAAATCAAATCAATCTACATGGTCATTGAATTGAATCAAATTTTTAAAAACTAATATAATTAATTAAGACAAAATCATGATTGAAACAGATTTTTCTAAAAAAGGTGATACACTAAATTTATCAATAAAGATTAGTAAAAAAGAAAGAAACTGAGTCCATAATTCAAAATATTTGCATCCAACTGTTCAGCATATTACTTAACCATTAAATAAACAAAAATAGTAAACATGGTTTGCTATTTAAAATGAGAAATAGTTAACTTTGTTTATTTATTGAATATTTTGATTATTTATCTTTGTTCCATGAAACTGGGAACAAGAGAGGTGAAGTGGGTGGCCTATTTGCAAATATGATAATTCACTTCCTTCAATTCTATAATTCGTCCGTGACTCTCACGCTCTATACACTCGCGTCCTCTGCATTCCGCTGCCATTCTCAATCACATCAAAATATGAATATGAATGTGTATTTCATTTTCTTGAAATACATGTATTTTTATATTTCTACTGATTAATACTCTGATAAAAGATAGAATAAAATGACACCATCACTGGTTTATTAAAAGGAAAACGAAAAAGAAAAAAAAAAATTTCTCTTTAGAAACATAAATGACAGGTACATCAATTAACCTTGAACTTAAAAATTGAAAGAAAAAGACAAAGTAGAATGCAGCAAATCTGAGATGGGCCTCACCAAAATCCCCTTTGAATATGGATGGATAAATTTGTAAGACACAAAACTATGAAAAATAAATAGATTAAGCAACCACAGAAGAACAAGATCATAGTAATAAATAAATAAATAAAAAATAAAGAACATAGAAAAAGTGTGCAAAGGTGTGCAAAGGTGACGTTGCACAGAGAGCATAGCATGTAGAGGGAGGAGACTCAAACTCTGAGAACTGAAAAGTTTCTGAATTTTTGCAGCTTTCATTTTTTTATTTGACCCTTTGCTTCCTTGGATCCATGCACATTTTCTTCACAACCTGTTGCTATGTTTTAGATAATTAATGGGTTAACACACAAAAAAAATAAAAAGTAAAAAAATCCAAGTGATGGCATGCTTATTATTAATAATAACACGAATTAAAAACTAGAAAAAGGAGAAAGATGAAAATATGTATTAATTGGTTGAGGAAGTGTGAAGAAATGTTGAAAGTGCACGAATAAAAGTGAATCTTTTTTATTTATATTTTTTTGAATAAATGTGTTTGCATGGCTATATTTGGCAAAGCTTGATTAGGAGGAAGATGAGATTTTAAAAAAGGAAAGCAAGCAGGAACAGAAAGAAATAAAGATTGGCACTGAAATACCACTGATAGGACCTAGTAAACTTATTTTTAGCAGAGGGCACAGATTTAGATAACACCTACACCACTCTTTTTTTTATTTTTTTTTCTATCATCTTCATTTTCAATTTCAAACACATCTTCTCTGACAATTTCTGTCACACCATCATTTTCAAACCACACCACTGCTATTTCATATTTCACCACTCTTTTTTTTCCATCCCTTGGAATTTCCAGCAAAATTGAACAATAATAACACACACCAAATGGAGAAGTCTCTGTCAAGAACCCTTTTTTTTTATAGGAAAGAACCAAACAGAGGTGGTGTGATGTATGAATAGTAATTTTCACTGTGACTGTCCTCACGTAGCAGGCACTACAGTGAAATCAATACTCATTTACCAACATGCCCTTCAAAAACTACTCATTTTTTTTTCTTCTTTATTTATGAATTAATTGTGATCTGAGTGATGATAATGGCAACTGATTTGTTGAATTTAATACTGTGAGGAGAGGTTAGAGATAAAGACGAAGGTTTGGTTACTACATTTAATTATGTGTGATCATTATCTGTACAAACTCAAATACTATAATAAGCCAAGGGGGGTCCAGATTGGATTTAATTATCTTTTTGTTTTTTTTAAGCTCTGCTGATTGGTGTTTTCAATATTTTTATTCAAGATTTCTAAATTTTGATACCAGAATAATATAGTGGCTGGAAATATAAAAAAAGTAAAAGCGATAGAGACACGCATCAAGTACTGTTTCCAAGTTTGGTCACCAAAGTTGTGACAGGACAAATTTGTACACTTCATAAAAATACAACTCAAAGGGTCGCAGAATACACAAACTTTTCATCTAAATTTTTAAATCAGGATGGTACAACTTATATTTCTCCAGCTGGAAAACATTATACAAAGTCTTAAACGCGACCAATGAAAAACGATCAATGAAACTGAATGTTTACTAATTAGTCAAAAAGTGTTAGTGGTTGGTTGTTTTTTTTTTTTTTTCACTGTTTTACTTTTTCTCTCCTTGATGGAATATTTAGACAGAAGGGTTGACATGTATGTAAATATTGGAATTACTAATACGTAGTAACATTTGAAATGGTTGCTTAATGGTCCTCCTGGCATGTGAGTTTGAAGGGTTTGGATTAAGGTGAAAATGTGGTAAGTTTGATTTACCGTATTTATGAAAGGATGAAACTAATTGCACCCTATATTTATGGTAATGTTTCATTATCAGTTTTCTTCATTGGTTTAAACTGGTGCACAGAGTTTTGACATTGTAGTATTGTAATTTGATTTAGTGAAGAATTAAAATAAAAAGAATGGTGTAAAAGATAATGTTGCGAACATAAGAGTTGTGGATCCTGATTTGAATTATCCCTCCGTTTTAAGGTGAAATGGTTTTGTTTCCTCTGAGATTGTTGAGTGTATATATATAGTAGGGTAAGGCATTTTAGTGATAAAGGTTGCGGTTTTGGTTAGTGAATGTGAGATGTGTGTAATAAGATGAAATTTGATTTAAAGAATATAAAAGGGATTGGATGTGTATGATTCCACAGTACATACACGTTAGCCTAATTTAGAAAGAAATTAGATGTTAAGTGAAGAATATGAATGGTTTGAGGAGAGGGGGCAATTGTGTCTTTGTGAATGATCCACTAATGAAAAAAGTGAGAGAAAGAGAATTAAAATATAGAAAAAGTGTGGTTTGGGTAGGGATGAGCTGTCTGGTGCATTAGATGCTTTTATCTCATGTGTATTCATTCTATGTATCGTATTGTAGTATTGTAAGCATTAACAGTACCCGTATAGGTATGTATAGCAGCATTAACCATGTCTCACCCACCCACTTCATCATCAGATATTTGTTTACTTGAAAAGGAGATTGAAATGAAATGAAGAGGAAAGAAAGAGTTTTGAAACGAAGGGTTTAACTTTACGAGACCCCACGAGTGGCTTTGGGTCTGAGCAGAGAGAGAGAGAGAGAGGGTCCAAATTTAAAAACTCTTTCTTTCTCTTCTTCTCTCTGTGTCTTTGTGTGTATGGGGACGATGGAGAAAGAGTTGGAACAATGGGGCTCATCATTCATCATCCCAAACCATTCCATTCCATTGCCTTCAAACAAAAATTAAAAACAAAAAAATAAAAAAAAAAACACACACACACACAAGTAAACCTGCTCAGACCCTTCCCCACCAAAACCAAATGGAACTATCAGATTTGCAAAACAACAACCAAAGCAACACCAACACAAAAACAAACACACAAAGTGCTGTTGCTTCTGCTGCTGCTGCTGTTGTTGGAAAACACCATAATCACCAACAATCCTCTTCTTCACATCTCCCATCCCACTTCATCTCTTCCACAAACTCTTCCTCTTCTTCTTCTTCTTCTTCTTCTTCCAATTCTTCCTCCTCCGCCTCAGCTTCTTCCCACATCATCGATGCCTCCCTGGCCATCGCCACCAGATCTGATGATTCCGCCAACAAGACCCAACAACTCCCCGCCACCGTCGCCGCGCCCTCCCCCGCCGCCAACCCCCCCAAGCGATCCACCAAGGACAGGCATACCAAGGTTGACGGCCGCGGCCGCAGAATCCGAATGCCCGCCACCTGTGCTGCTAGGGTTTTCCAGTTGACCAGGGAATTGGGTCACAAGTCCGACGGAGAGACCATCGAGTGGCTCCTCCAGCAGGCCGAGCCCGCCATCATCGCCGCCACCGGGACCGGCACCATCCCCGCTAATTTCTCCACCCTCAACGTCTCCTTCCGCAGCAGCGGCTCCACGCTCTCGGCACCGCCCTCCAAGTCCGCCCCGCACACCTTTCACGGCGCGCTCGCACTCGCTCACCACCCTTACGAGGAAGCCTTTCAGCACACCGCTTTACTTGGCTTCCACCCTCACGCTCACGCTCACCAGCAGCACCAACAGCAGCACCAGCAGCACCAGCAGCAACAACTTCTTTCCGCCGATCAAATCGCGGAAGCGCTTCCCAGCGGCGGCGGGGACTCCGGCGACAGCTATCTCAGGAAACGCTACCGAGAAGATCTGTTCAAAGACGATAACATTAACACCCAATCACAGAACGAGAGCGGTGACGGTTCTTCGCCTAAAACCCCGAACCTACAGCTACCGAAGCAGCAGCAGCAGCCCCAGCAGCAAAACGAAGCTGGTTCTGGGCTTCTCAGGCCCACGAATTTGCTACCCGCCACAGCGATGTGGGCCGTGGCGCCCGCTCCCGCGAGTGGCCCTCCGGGCAGCACGATTTGGATGCTTCCGGTAACCGCGGCTTCTTCCGGTTCTGCTGCAGCTGCCGCTTCAGCTTCTGCTTCTTCTGGTGGTGGCGGTGGCGGTGGCGGATCCTCTGCGGGTTCGGAGAGTCAGATGTGGCCTTTTCCTCAGAGTGGTTTCATGCCAAGATTCAATCTTCCGAGTGCGCTTGAATTCCAAGGCGCACGTGCGGGTTCTCTGCAATTGGGGTCAATGTTAATGCCGCAGCAACCCTCTCAACATCTGGGTCTCGCCATGTCCGACTCCAACTTCGGCATGTTAGCTGCCCTTAATGCTTACTCTAGACCTGGTTTCAATATTAATTCAGACAATCATCATCCTCATCACCATCACCACCATCACCATCACCATCCCTTGGAGCATCAGCATCAACATCAACATCAACCTCAACCCAGTGAGAGTGGAGAAGATGCTCCTAATAGCTCCCAATGAACTCTCAAATTGGTTAGTTGGTTTCGTTTTCATCTGTAGATTCTGTGCTGTAAATATGTCAAAAGTTCAATCTATATATATATCCCTCCATTTAACTTGTATTTTGAAGTTGTAATTTGTGGAGGAGGAGCTGCAGTTTGATTATTGGATTTCTTTTTCCCTTTTTTTTTCTTGCAGATTGGAAGTTGAGTTGAATGAATTTGTGATAAGTGAGTGCTTTTGAAAAATCCATGGATGGATGCATGCTTGCTCATGCTCATCACAGTTGAGTAGATAATTAGATGTCGTTCTTATTATGCTTTTTTTTATTATTATTATTTACATTTTTTGCCCTTCTTTTCCTTGGGGAAGTGCATTTTCTTTAGCTTGATTTGGAGATCTTGGTGTTTGGTTTTGGTCCAAAGGGACTTAGGAGACAGAGAGAGTTTGTATAGAAGGAAATTTGTCTTGCTATTTTTATTTACTTTATTTGCTTCTTCTCTTTTCTTTCTATGTATGACATCATGAAGAAAAAAATTAAAACAAAGGAATTTAAATGGAAAGATTTGATTGCCTTCCTTCCATGCTCCTCATATATGTTTTTTGTTTCTTTCCTTGTATAATTCAAATATTAGCATATACTGTATCAAACATGCTGCCAATTTATTTTCCTTCTAGTGTTATATTATTAAATGATATTTCCCTTTTAACTTTGTTTGTTTGTGTGAAGTTATTAAATGAATTAATATGAAGATTCCTCTTACAGCAGGGAAGTGTGTGTGGCCTTGTGAAAGAAATCATTTTTAGTAAAATTGTAAACAGAAAAGGATAAAATAATTAGAATGGCAGGAGACAACTAAGCAAAATAGGATTGTGAGGAAAGAAAGGAGTGTGAGGCCAAAGGATATAAATAGTAATTCTTGGTAGCTTCACTATACAGATCTCAGTTACTCTCACTCATGTGTGCCTTTGAAGATAAACCTCAGGAGATGTCAGAGGATGGAAGACATTAATTTCCACCACTCTTCTTTTCTCACTTCCAAGAACTTCAAAATTAAAACCATTTGTTTTTCTTTTTGAATCCTCACTGCATATTTATGAAGAAATTATAATATGTGATGTCAGAAATTGAAAAAAAGGGAAAAAACCTTGAATTATTAGTTCAGTCTTATACCTATGATATTGGTTGATTGTGTATAGGTTTAGGAAATGATAGGTTGGTTTGACATTGATGATGGTGTGATATTTAAAGAATTGGTGATGTAAAGATGATGAAAAAAAAAGGGTAGGTATGTATGTAGAGTAGATTGGTGAAGATAAGTGGATGGTTTGTGAAAGGAGTGGGAAAATGGGAAAGTTGAAGATTGAATAATAGAGATGGGAAAAAGACAAAAGGAAGAGAAAGAGAAATGCATAGATAATGAAGAAGCAGGACGGCAAGGAAAATGACTCTGGTGTTGACTTTAACAGTCAATTTCAGATTACTTACTTACTACCCTCTGTTCATTGCTCAATCATTCTCTCTTTCTAATTTTTCCGTTTTCATCACCTCACACTTTTACCCTTATTTCCTCTCTGCATGTACAACAACAACAACACTCATGCTTTGGATTCCCAATTTTCATTCTTTTTTCAATTTCCAAACAGAGAACGTTAAGGCGTGAACACTTGATAATCTTGTATAATTTTAACTAAAATATCAAAAGCATGATGTTTCAGTCATTTCATAACATGTGGATATGGCATATTATGATTGTGATTCACGGGGAAACAAACACCATAGGATACCCCTAACTTTCTACTTTGTTACCAGACAAAACTAAACTTTCACTCACTTTACAGTAAAATTTACCTTTTCTTATGAAAATAAAATTAAAAAAGTCTCTGGGTTATCTTTCACACCTTGGCAAACCGCAAATCCCGGTTTGAAAATCTATGAAATTTGGTATTATAATATATGATGGTAGTGGAGTAGTACTAAAATACAAGTGTTTTAGTAGGAGCAATGTTGATAATGAAAAGCACTAGTTTTGACCTAAGGTTTAAAAAACAATTATTTAGTGTTTAATTATTATATGGATATTGGAAGACGTGTTTTGGGGTTTTCACTTTATGTGTTTAAGGAAAGGACATGGAGGAATGATGATGATGATGAGAGAGAGAGAGAGAGAGAGAGAAATGAACGGCCAGGATGGATTGCAGTGATCCATCGATCAAGATGTATTAAGTATTGGGTGGGGACCACCTCACCGAATATGTGAATAGCGAATCATAATAATACTGCAATGAAAATAAAGTGCCACGCGCTTCACGTGCTCCAATCATATGCCTCCCAAGTGCGGGTTTGGTTTGGAGCAAAGCAAGTGTGATTCTGTAACAGTGCCGCGCGTGGTTCTCAAACTTATGGGACAATGATTCTCTTCTTCCCACTCTTCCACTGCTTTTATGTTTTTCTGCTAAACTCTTTCAGACCGCATAACATAACATGTGAAATAAAAACAACACAAATAATATAAAAAATATTTGTAATTGTGCCAGTAACAATTTTTTATTTCATGAAATTTATCAAAATACGAATTCTTACGAACTTCCCTTTACTTAATAATTTAATAAATGCGGAAAGCTATGTTAGAGAGAAAAGGTACTACAGAGTGCGTCCTTAACATTTATTTCTTTCTGAATAATATCTTAAATATTATTTTATATTCATGTTCTGTGTAATGTTTTAAAACTTTGATATACTTTATTCAATTGGAATCCAAACTTCACTGTACATACGAGAGGTTTAAGTCAATGTTGACATGATGTACCGATTTTAACCTTTTATATGGTTAAACGTAAATTTAAAGAAGTGGGCAACTATAATTAAATATATCTTGTAACGTACATCTCAACACATATAATATAATAACTACTAATTAGGTATTAATTTGTATTTTAATTACTCAAAATTATATTTTATATTGCATTAGTTGAGACTGAGATGACTGGAAGTAGAGGCTAAGTTTGTTGTTAAAAAAAAAAGCATTAGATATAATATATTAGATATTAACTAAACTAAAATATCTTCTAGCATTCTTGGGTTTAATAGAATATACGAGTCATTAACACCTCTAAAAACAAAGACAAAAAAAAAATGATATCGTGAAAAGGTTAAAAAGGAAAAAAATATTATATAAAACTAAAATAGGAAAAATTGACTTTGAACAATTTTTGTCATGGGTATTCAGTAACAAATTTCATTACAAGGTGGAGTGAGCTTACCAAAAGGTGGAGTGGGAATAACAAATCCATAAACATATAAACACAAGTAATATCTATCACTGACTCAAATGGTTTTAATCCAATTCTTCATATTCATATTTTTCTTTTTCTATCTAAAGGACTCTGTTTCTTTTGAAGATTTTTAAAACAAAAATTGAATACTTAACTATTTCAACTACACTACTTTTCAAAATTTGTAGACGTGATTTATATGGAAAATATAACACTTTTTGTATTAATTAAATCAATCAATTTTTTGTTCGTGAATAATTCTGAATAAATATGATTTACCTTGATCTAACATAAATATAATGTTGTCCTTTTAGTTTACATGGCATTTAATAGATGTACAAGTTGATATCTGCAAATAAAATTTATTAATTGGATATTTAAATGGATACCTCGGTGTACTACTGTATATGTGTCCACAAACTCATAATTTATCCATAGCTGTGGCACAAGAAATTGTTTAAGTTTAAAAACCTGAAGTTTTTTATGTACACTCACACGAAACCACCGAGGATGTTGTTTTAGAGAAATCAAACATGTAATACGAGAATAACAAAACAAATCTCAAACCCTGACATTAGTATTCCATCACACTGCTTCAAAGATATATGCACACTTGAAATTTGAATGTTGTAAATACAGCATGGTTTGTATGAAATGTTAGGAAGGAGTAGATTCCTATACAGTAATTTTGTCTGTAATGTGGTCCAGTTTGGTGATTTTGGATCTCTCTGCGTCTGAATTCTGAAATCACGTGTGCAACCCATCACATCAGTTGTTACATAAAATTGGTCCTACACCATTAAACAGGAGACAGATATAGCAAAGGAAACAAATTGATGAAGTATTAGAAAAAGTTGTTCATGTGCTGAATAACTATTTGCACAGTAAAGTATAACATAAATACAGGCTTTGAGGACAAATCTTTTTGTGTTCTCACTTGTCATCAGCAATGCCAGAATAACTGACCACGACAACCTTATTGTTCTTTTCTGTCTTGCACCTGGTCCCCTTTTTCCAGAGGTAAAAGAGATAACATCCACAACCTACACAAATACCAATCACTTTGGCTAAAATCACAATACATCACTCATTAATTCGTTACCAAATTGCGATTCATTCATTGCATATTCTACCTCATACTAAGAGTAAAAACACACTCTTGGATAAAAGATAAACTTGATCATAAGCTACAATAACACACAATCATTTAAACTATAACAATATAACATTAGACAATTCCTTTTCCACGGGAAGAGTTTAATATCTTATAGTAGCAACATAATAACCATAATTTTAAGAGTTCTAAACAATTTGACTAGCAGCATTTTCCATCTATAGCACATTGTGAAGATTTCAATCAAACAGACAAAAGTAACATTAACTTTTAACATATATTTTCAACTTGAAAAATCCATGTATTTAGAGGCAGCAACAAAGAAGAGGTGAAGAAAATGTATGGTTACTAACAAGGATTTGGTAGCCTCGATTTCGTCAAATTCAACAGAAAAATACAATTTTCATCATCATTGAAACAACTGACTCACCGGAGTATGTAGTGTCTTCAATTATCATATAAAATCATTAGGCATTACTCTTTTGGGTCTACTTGCCTAGTAGCTAAGTTTATTAATGCAATGTCTACAGCAAAAGAATAAGTAATGAAGAGCTTACGACACTTTGTCTGCAACATAAAATATTGGAAGTCTTTCCACTCCAGCAGCTCTCCACTTATGTTTTTCGAAGGATATTTCTTGCTCTGACTCTGACCCAGTTGCTGTTAGAACAAACTGAAATATACAAGGGATGTTTATAGTTCAGTATATAGTTTATTCATGATATTTTAGTTTTGAATATCAAAAGGAAATGAAAAATATATAAAAAATGGAGGAGACAAAAAGAACTAGAAGGGAAATAAAACACAGTCACCATACCAGTGGGAAAAGTATAGCCATAATCCCATAACTAACAAGGGGAGAGAAAAAGAATATGGCCAAAACACATGGGCTCCCTGTGAGGACATAAGTTACATATTAATCTCAAATATCATGCGAAACATAGGTAAATTATTGGACAAAAAAAGTATTCCAATGTAGTTTATCATTCTTCAAGATGATAGAATTAAGAATGAATTTTAAACATCAGCAGCTAAGGAGACAATTTCAATATGAATTATATGGATTCTGCTAACTAACTTCCCACCCCACAATGTTGAAATTCTCCAAACCTCATCCATATTCCCTTAGTCATCATCCTTCCACCTACAACCTATAACTTTGTCACTTACACGTGTTACAGAGACTGATTATGATTTACCTTTTATCACATAAAATCAATAAAACCAATCAAAGGAAACCCTCATGGTCTAACATGTGAAATTCCCTTGCCAAGATGATTTGTTAATTCCCCCAATTAGGGCTAGTTGATTTCAAGCATACTCACCGAATCCCGCAAAAAATGGCCAGTAAGACTCAAAGTAGTCCAACCTTCTGTCAAGAGCCACTTCATTGAAGTTCCATTTGTACCTAATGAAAAAAACATATTTAATGAGCATGCATTCAACTATTAAAGACATCAAATAACAGATGAAATTACAGACCACGTACTCGAAGCAGTAATATGCATACATCCAGGAAAGGAGTAAAAAATTAATCAGCTTGCCTATATATGGTATGAGTCCTGTTGCATATACCTGCATATAACATCAGAAATAGCATATCTAAGGATTATTTTAACTGCATATCAAAGCATTTATATGTTTATCCTACACTCATGGAAACTGAAATTGTAACAATTTTAGTACCTCAAGGAAAAAAACACTCAAAAGGAGTATCGAGTACACCTGCTGTCCTATTCCGATCATGACCCTGAATTAAGTAAACACGGTAGCTGAACCTTTTCCACTATTTACCCCGAAAAGAACTGATACCACCAAATAGAAAATAAGAAAAAATATTGCTCTATGAAGTAACTATTAATTAGAACTCTACCCTCCCAAGCCAGACGGTCCTTTTACATGATGAGCATTTTGTACACTTGGTGAGTTGTTTTGGCTTGAGCCTTTCTCTACAGTCAGCTTAGATCTTCCCATTGCAGCATACCCATACTTGGCAATGTCATTGTACCTAAAAACAATCTATTAGTAATTCTGATAGGAATAAATCTTACCTTTCATAGGGAGACTGATATATTCTGCAAGAAACAGGAAAAGAAAATATAAAAAAAGAACAAGAGCTCCCAACTGTGGAGAAACCTCTTAGCCTTCTCCTTTCGTCTTACTAACCAACTAACCCCACTCTCGCACACTTTCAGAAGTCATGTTAATTTGGTTTCAGTTCACAGAATAAACCTATACGGGCTTCAGTTTTGGAACCTCAATTCCATCAGTGACCACCCTTAAAAGCTGTATTGACCTCAGGGCAGAAGCTTGGAATTGGCCTCTGATGCTTCTCTCCTCTTCCTAAGTAACCTCTTCGACTGAAGGGGAAAAAGTAATCAAACACATCAAATATGCCATAATCAAACACATCAACTACATAAGGACTGAAAATTTTTCCTGCCCTAGACATCCAGTCTAATGGATTTCTACTCTAGGAAGCTCACTATTTGATGCAGTTCACTTGGATTCAATTCAATACACGTGGAATTGACCGTAAAATCTTTGCTGTTTGGATCTAGGAGTCTCCATTATGTTTGCCATTCATTCCCAAAATTTAGAAGGTGAAATCAATGAATGCTGCGGATGTTGTAATCCCTCTTACAGGTCAACGTGCATTGCCACAAGGAACTTGGTGATGTTCCTGACGAATTGACACGGCTTATATATATTTATACACACAATACACATATATTTTAGAAAATATGATCAAATAATATTTCTACGTTCCGATGTTCTTTTCATCTTTGCAGAATATCTAGTCCGCTTAAGAGCACTTTGTTTACTTTACGTGGTTGACGAAACTTCAGACATGTACAAATATGAAAAAACTTGACAACGAGCATAAACAACAAAGGTCAGCCCAAGATATACAACATGAACATAAAGATGCAAGACAGATTATTAAAACGAAAATATTACCAAATTGTGCTGAGAACTATGCTGAACACGTACAATGGGTAAAACCATAGCACCTGCAGGGAACAAAGAGAAGGACAATCACAACAGATTAAATGGAAAAACAAATTCAAAGTTGCAGCGTTTTTCTTGTGCAAACTAGATACATCAAAATATTAAAAATGCATTGCATCAAAAGAAAATGAAAAAAAGAAAAATCCTCTCAGGAATTATGCAACTTGCATTGCAAAAATTGACTTTTGAAATTTCATATGTCCACTAGACTTTCCATGCTTTTCTCATCAATAGATTCTTCCAAATTGGTTCAGCAATTATGCAAACATTCAAGGCAAGACTTGTCAAAGTTGCATTAGTTCAGGATAATCAATAGATTCTTCAAAAATAATATGAATAATGAAGATCCATGTGTGTTCTAATGGAAAACAAAATCAACTTGGAGAGAAACACAACAAAGTACTTTGTATGGTCAATGTGCACTTTAAAAGTAGTACATTTTATACTTACGTAACAGAGCTGAATGAGTGCAAGACGTAAGAAAGAATAAAATTTCAAAGTGCCACCTAAGTCACACAGTTCATGAGAAACAAACTGTGAGCATTGACCAGGTAATATCCACCACAATGCAGGGATCACAACTGACTTTAGGACGAATATACTGCACAAAAATTTAAAAAGATTTTCAAATTCTTATACAAGCTAAAAGTCAGATTCTTGATTTGTGAAGGAAAATTCATAGATGACAAAAAATATTCAGGTATCAACACCAAATTGTCAATCAGATTTCTTCCACTCGTTACGTCAAAAGTATACATAATCCAATTCTTGGCAGCAAATTATTATTCACCGTGTTAAAATAAATTGAAGCTAGTTCAATTATTCATGAGCAAAGCACTTATAAGGGACAAACAGATCTCATTTTGCAGACCTTGGCCCCTTCAAAACCCACTCATTCAAGCACAGCCAGCTAACTTACCTAAAACTCAAATTGAGACGTATATTCCAGTAAATTGGAGTAAAAGACTGATTTTGTAGAAAGGCTGATGTGAAAAGGATTATCTATCAAATATTTCAGTTCTGAAAATTCAGTGTGCCCAATTAATGCCTATTAGTATAAACATCATATCATAAGGAGCATATGAATAGACAGATTGGAATGATAAACTCTAACTATATGATTCTCAAACCCTGAGCACCGTGAACTCCATTATACGCGGTTGAGAATGAATGAAAAACAGAAATTTTTAATTTTTCACACGGAATAATATACTTTTGTGAAAACTACTGAAGACTGAATCAAGAGGAGCAAAATGGTACTGACACCACTATCAAGACGATAAATGTTTGACAACAATTTCCATAACAGGTCTGGAAAGGAGACTAAAACGTTAAAACTGTAGTAAATTGTTAAGTCTATCCCTCAAAGCTTTCTTATTTCTCCCTTCCTTATGAAGAACCAGGTAACAATAACCCTCCTCCGTTATCTCCCCGTGCCCCAACAACCCAATATAGCAAATTGATCACACTCCCAACACAACAAAAGACAAGTAACAAAGGTTGTCTAACATCCATTGGATTACAAAATTTGATTTTTTTTTTCCCAGTGCAGAGTTGTGGTAATTTAGAGGATTGGGTATGATTTTTTGTTAAAATGGGTAAAATGGTGTGTAGGGAAAAGAAAATTGCATGTGATTAATGGGAAAGAAAATACCTTCCTAAGAAAATGAAACCATTTAAGAGGAAACATTGGCCAGTTCGCATCAAAAGGTTGTTGGACCTCATACACAGAAGAACAACGCGGTGAAGGCAACAAGCTTCTCCTATGCCTTCTAACCACAGAGAAGCAGCCATCTTCACTTTGCCGCTCACTTCCATTCTCTGTTTCAGCGAACAAACCAAACAAAGCAATCGCAACACTCTTCAGAGCCCTTTTACTTCATCACGCACGCAACTTTCCAACTCTCTTCCTTTGAATTTTGTTGTACCGTAGAATGGAACAATTTTTTTTTTCTACTTTTGTTGTATTAGATTTTACAGTAACTTTATTTTTTAGTAACTACCTACCGACTTATAATCTTAAATCACATTTTTTAAAATATTATAGTCGGAATAATATATTCAGGCATATTTTAAAATATATTTTATTCATTTTTTACATTTCTAAAATAATTGAAAAAAAATTGTAATGGCGTTACGAATATTTTCATACGAGGATACTTTTTCACGGAATAACGACAATTCAAATAACGAAATATAATTTCCATAAAAGTAACAGATATTCAGAAATATTTTTTTATAACAGCATAACATATGATTTTGAATTTATAACTAGTATTTTTATCTTATGAAAACGGAAAATTTTTGCAACAACAATATTTTCTTATATATTTATAATGAACATTTTAAGTTGGAATGTAATATTTATAATATTTGTATTACATATCAATTTTAAAAATACTTTAAGATGAAACAAATCTAATATAGTTTATAATGTAAAATTAAAACCTATTAATTCACGATAAGCTAAAATAATAGTAATATTAAAATTTTCATTTTGACTCCTAAAATGATAAAAATATAATTTAGAAGACAAGGTTCAATAACATAAGCTATGGTTTGTAAGCGGTTTAAAATTATAATAAAATTTAGATTTTGATAAATAAATGTTAACATAGTTTTAAACAATTTATATGTAATTGTCATCTCACTTTATCCTTTTAAATGCATCTCCTCACAAATCTTAAAATTCAATTTTAAATAGCAAAGAATGTAAAGATTTTGATTACTTTAATGTATAATAACATAAGTCATAATACAATTTTTTTTTTTTTAACTTGTAACTATGTGATTAGAGTGCACAAACTGCCTATCAAATCATTAATTTTAATTAAATTATTTTTTTTTTGTTCTTGAATTTATCCATAATAATTAATAAAGACAATTTCACATAAACAGTTTTTTTTTTTTAAATTACTCTGTTTTCTTTTTCTTACTTATATTTTACCTCCAATCTACCAATTTATTTCGGTTAAATTGTAATTTTAAAAAAACAATTTAAACTTAATAAAAATTGAAAAACTAATTTGGAAATATATAGAGTTAATATAAAGTAATAAAACATCAGGAAAGATAATCTTGCCCCTTTAATAAGTTGAGGGTAATTTAATATATAACTTCCAAAATTTGTAAAATTTCAAAACCTTAGTAGTTTTAATATATATATATATATATATATATATATATATATATATATATATATATATATATATATATATATATAACTTACAAATATAAAAAAAAAATTAAAAGAGGTATTACGTATCCCATGCGAGTTTTTTGGTTTTGTTCTCAAAGTCAACAGCTTAACAATAATGGATTGGATTTTAAAATGTTAGATCTTTCTCATTTAAATTCATCCTACTTATCAAGAAGAAGACGAAGAGGTCTTTATGGAGTAAAACGATGAAGAGTCTTTATGGAGTAAAACGACGGAAGAGAGCCCAATTACGCTACGCCTTAGTGTTACTAATCAAATAATTATTTACTAATTTGCGTTTCCAGCTCCTCTTTTTAACCTCTGTTGAGGTTACTCTGAAATTTCTTTTAGTTTCTTCAATAGTCAAGAAACTCCCATTTGTGGCAATAACGAAATAAAAATAGAATGCAAGTCTGTAAAGAAAAAAAGAATGAGGCAGAGAATGCATTGGAGGTGGAATCTACAAGGCCGATTTCCATATTTAGGATACGGAGTTGAAATGGCAGCAGAGAGTGTGGAGTTAAAAATTTGATGATGAATATTTTCATTTAACTGAGGTACACTATATATAATGAATGTGCAGAAAATTACATTGGGCTTTGTCTCGGGTAGGGAAGGCAAGATCAGACATCCTTGGACTCCAACTGTCTGTATCAGGAAAAAAATATGACGGGGAGGGAAATAATGAGAGTAAAATACAGACGACGAACTTGGCAAAATCCCTCCCCACTGCCTCAAGCTCTTTTAGAAAATCAACATCTTTTACAAGAAATAGTATCATGTTGATCTCATCGATTCTTGCCGTCTAAGAGGAATGCCTTCACCACCATCAAACCCATCCTCTTCTGAATGCTTACCAAGTCTAATAGATGGAGATGTCTGTAAACCTGCACATCAACTTATTATTAATTAAATACGTCTCAAGATACGTATGAGCAGCAGTGTCGTTAATAATATCAAATTCATACTGTAAAATCGCTACATCATACCATCAGCCATATCCTTAGTTTTGTGCAGAAGAAAAGTTCCTGAAAGAATGGTCACAAACCCACATATTTCTGTGATAACTTGCGTTGGACTTTGCCTATCCCAGTCCTGACATCAAAGGTTAACTTTCAAAATATGCCACACTTGACAGACATTCAATGTGCAAGAAACAATTTAACTGCTGTCTCCAACATTAGATGCATGACAATTAAATTGATGAAATTAAATATTTGCATCTCCGTAGGGAAACAACAAAAGTTGCTTCACAACCTATTGAATCTACACTCGCGTTTATTCATAAAACAATCTACCTCGCACTTCATTTGTAAGCATTTTATCACAGAGGTATAGGCAAATAAAACTAGGTTGACATGGCTATTTATAAGCAACAACCAGCATGAATATCATGTGAAAACACCAAAACAAAATGATATTAAGCCTTATCCTAACAAACTAACAGCAACAATCCATCCTTTCCCCATTAACGGATTGGTTACACACTCCCTCCAACCAATGTCATAATACTTTACCATAAATCATATCTATATTATTGACTCTCAAATCCTTCGTAAAGGTTCCACCACAGTTCCTCCTGGTCACTCTGCATTTGGAAAGGAGATCGGGCTTTCCCACCAATTGATCCATTATCCTAATTGAGACTTCTACAAGATTCCTTAGTACATGAATAAACCTTAACAAACTAACAAGTAGTCTAATGACAATTGACAAAAGTATAGCATACATCTAAATAATCAGAGGGCTGGAATGTCACCAACTTTCAAGGAGCAAATAAAAAAGAATTTTTAAGTCTGATCTTCTCTGCCTCTATTATTAATATCTTTCATAATGTTGCGCTCTATTTTACAGTCTCAATGAAAACAATGGAATTTTAAACAAACATTAAAGTTAAGAAAGAAAGATACTTAAAACTTATATCCTGAAGGAAGCTTTAAAACACATTAAACAATATAAAACCAATACTGATTATTTTAATACAATTGATAGGATCTTAAAGCAAAGCAATGTAGTGCCGTCCAAGAATACCTGTTAGACAACAAAACTTACCTTAAACATAATAACACTAGCCACAATGGTGAATGTGGTGAACATGACATAATATATAGGAGATACCACAGCCGTATTAAAAGTATCCAGTGCCTGATTGCAGAAATGGAAAAAAAAAAGACATATATCAAAAGAATGATAAAGCAGGAAGTATTCAGCATACCCCAAAGCATGTGACGAAGGTGCATAATTTTATTAAGCAGCAGAACCATGACAAAATACATCCAGGACCATGAAAACATAGTTTTATCCTAATACTGCAAATTCAAACGTTAAATCCATAGAGAAAATGAACTTATTCTTATAATAAACACTCAGATACCTAACCAAAAGTTGTCAAACTCAAGACTCTACATAAACTCGTGAAGCTTCTAAAGACTCAACTCGTAAAAGTTTTACCTAATATAAAAAGATGATATTGAAAAAACAATTAATGACATATTCCCATAACATAATAGTCTTAGGGAAAAATCAACATTTCAACTTTAAAATAAACCAAAATAGCATTTACAAAAATAAAGTGAGATAGAACATTAGTACTAAATGAGATCAAACCATTTAAATGACCAAACAATAAATTGCACAAAAAATTAATAAAGTGAACATTTTAAAAAGGAGTTAATTTCATCAAATCATTGACCTTGGTAAAACACTATAGCTATGGGGTCAAAGGGGATAGGGTGGGGGTAAAAAATTACATGAGTTTCCTTAACCCAAGTTCGTAGTGACTCAAGTTTACATGAGTTTAACAAACCGTCCAGAATTTATCTAGAATAGAGTTTGTAGTAAGTTAATACATTTTCTCTACCTAGAGTCAAAAAATCACTGATTCTAAGTGTTATCTCGAGTTTGACAACCATGCATTAACCTTCCTTTATGTGCATTTGTTATTTCTAATAAATTCCAGCCAATAATATAGAGTGTGTTGTTGACAATTATTCCAGTCTTAAATTATAAAATTCATCACACTTGCGTTCTCAGACCTTCTTCCTATGTTATTACCCAACTTCAGCCTTTTGAATATTGATCAACATCTCAATTTCAATTCACTAATTTACTGATTCAAGAAAAAAAATAGACTAAAGACTTGTTCCTCATTCCTAATGATGCAAAACACAAGATTTGAAGGAATTTATAGCGGAACTACCATGGCAAAATATTTTCAGTGAGCAATGGTTAATGCATTCACTATTTCTACTCTCCAGATTAATATTTTCCTTCCTTTTTGTACTAATTAAAATTCCTTTTTGTCTTAATAAAGTTATTCTGCGCAAAACCACTCATTCTTATTATATTTTTACTAAAAATATGATAGATACATGTTATATTCTCCCTCGTGTTATATTCTCACACGGAAAAGCCAAAGTTTCTATGTGCATAACTATTCTAACTGCATATGTGGGATCCACTACAAAATGAAAGTGATTTTGAATTTCCAACAGTCCCCATGCCATGCCACATGGGTGAAACTTGGAACTTTAGCTTCAGGGTTTTCCAAAAAATACTAAAAGATGATGAATTCTCGGCCAACTGACAAATGAGAGTCACACTGCTCCTTTTTACCTTGTTGATCTTCCTCATTTAGCTGTCAATTTTGAAGTCAAATTTGGGGACTTTGTTTATCATTTAAATGCAAGCACTTCACATTTTTGGGGACTTTCTTTATCATTTAAATGCAAGCATTTTATATATTTCCCTTGTTTACAGATTTGATACTATGTGACCAACTATGTTCTTTATTTCTAAACCATGGGACAAAATTTCCAATCAACCACAGTAGTTTACTTAAAGATCACAAGGTCATATGTGATGGTAACATGTTAAAAGTTAAAAGACTTGCACAACAAATTATGGTTCACGAAAAACAATCGTACCTTATTTAAATAATTCATTTGGGTAAGAACACAAACAGTTACAACTAGAGTGAATGCCCAAGTTTGAGGGAATATTAGCTGATTCATCCCAGACAGGGTTAACTTAATGGCAATTCCAAGAGCCTTAACACTCATAACCTGTTAGAAAGGAAAACCTTACAATACAAATACAGGGGGGAAATAACAAAGAAAAAACGACTATTAGAAAGTCATCAACGAGATAATGACACATACCGTAAGAGAACCTACAAGGGAACAAACACCAATATAAACCATTATGTGTGTCTGCCCATAGAGAGGAATGAAGTGGAAGATAAGGATAAAAGTAGCTGTTATAACTGAAGCCGCATACAAGAGAAAAGCTGCAGAAGAATGATCATGTTCTTGGTTAGTCATTCAATACAACATTTATTGAGTACAGGGAGTGGTATACAACATAGGAACATGGCTACCTGGCTCCATAGCAAGATCCCACACTTCTGTCACAGATTCAATTTCCCGTTCTTGAGGTGCATGCAAAACAATTGTTGTAGATCCCACAACACACAAAACACAACCAAGAATTCCAAAAATATGTAGCCTCTCCCGTAAAATAATATGAGCAAGAGCAGCACTGCAAGAAAATGTTACGAGTCAGAATATACCAATAGTCAAGCAAGAATTTGAAGCTAAGTGGTATCATGCCTGATAATAATGCTGAGAGCACCAAGTGGAGTGACCAATATAGCTGGAGCAAATGCATAAGCTGCAAAATTGGCAATCTCTCCTACAATCACTGTTGAAATTACAGATGTGTTAGAAAAGAAATTGAATCTGCTTAATATAATAAACAACTCGTGTCAATAAATTGTTCATGGAAATTTCGTTAACATCTTTAAACGGCCTGTTGTCCACGTTGAACAATTCCCTTGGAAAATGAGTGAAGAAAATAAAAAGAAAAAGTTAGACTGAATAGATGAAAGGTACAAACTTTAGCAACCTTTATTTATTTTTGTGCTTAAATTTGGGTTATAAGTTCCGGAAAATGGAACACAGAGAGATGAAGGGGAAAACACGTATATGAATGATCTTTGGATCAGTTAAGGTTCTGCATAGAACTGAATCTATATTTATTAAGCATAGTGATTACATTACTTTCTGCATTTCTAAAATAACTGCAAACTCAACAAAACTATAAAAAAAAGGTGGGAACTCGAGGGATACGCTTAGGAAAGGAAAAATCAATACATTCAAGTCACTGGTCCTATCAAAACCAAACAGAATAATGTATCACTCACTTGTTATCATTCCCACCCACCAAAGTGGCTCGTACAAGTAAGAATAACCTCCACTTCCTGTCAGATAAAATTGTATACTCAGTCACTATTGCACATGACACACAAAGGAGACCATGAAGCAAAATAATAGAACCTAGTAACAGCACGATAACATAAGTGCACTGACTTGTACTATATCCATCCTAACAGAAAGAGCAAATGCCAGAGAAAAAGAAACATTATACAACAACTATTTGTAGATTAAATAATTCAAAGAAAACGATAAGCATGTAAGTAAACAAACAAATCTAACGGTGAGTCAATCGAGTTGACAAGCCACCATTTCATTTAAATATTAAAAAAAAAATGTATCTTCAGGAGAAGAGTAAAAGATTTCCCTACACATGAGTAGCAAGGGAACAACATGTAAACGTTTAAATAGCAACCAGTTTTTCCACCACGTTTCCAACATTTAACGCAGGAACTCAGGTCACACAAACTCCATTTTCTGAGTGTCGGTGAACGCACCGCGAAAACAATCTAGATCTCTCTTCACTTCATCCCCAGGGGCACAAGAAAATAATTGTTGAAACGAGATAAAAAAAAAAAAAAAAAAAAACTGTTCCCATTCCCTGCAAGCACGTCAGAATAATTTAAAAATATCACCTAGTCTGCTTATTCCACACAGCGCATCGAGTTTAAACATGAGAGATTTCAGACAATTGAACTCAGGTAGCCAAGAGAAATGAAGAAAAACCTACAGATCCCCAGAAAATTTAACCTAGACCGTTCCATACACTAAACCAAACAAGTGGAGAAAAACTAAATAGGCAGAGATCAGTGAAGCATGAGAAATAAACAGCAGTTAAAATCAAAGGCAGTAGCGAGTAAAAGAACTAGAAAACCAAAATGAAATGCAATCGACGGTGAAGAATGAAGGATACCGGCCCTGAGTCCACTGGCACCAGCCTTCTTCAAACCCTTCTTTTTGACAATGAAGCTGGCACCGATGAAGAAGCTGGAGGAGAGAGCGAGGCATAAACCCTTTATGTTGTCGGAGGACATGCCCTCGCGCCAGCTGGAACCCGAAGAACTCGCCATGGCGGACGCAAGAAGAAGCGAACCAAAACCCTAGCCGTGGGTGCAGAGCGAGATCTCGGGCGGAGAAACGAAACAATCAAGAATCTAACCCTGAATAGGGTTTTCGGTGGTGGATACAGCTGTCACAAAGGTTCTCTCCCTCTGGATCGGAAATGCTTTGCAATTGCAATTGCATAAGCATAATACATTGAGAAAGGGAGAGAAAAATTGGAAGAAATTTAGAGAAGATAAATAAAAAGTAGACACAGTTTTTACAGTGTGAGTGAGACTGCTAACAAGGTCGTCGACTGCAACACTCCATTGTTGATTCGCTGCTAATCTTTACTTCATCGGGAATTACTCTCTTTCTCTCTCAACTTCTCTTCTTTTCTTCCTACCCTCCTTTTTCTTCCCCCTTTTTTTTTTCTTTATCTATCACCATTAATATGAATATCTTTATTCTTATTATTCTTTTTATTATTATGGTTGCGATGTCATCTTTAGAACAACCAACACAATACCATTCATTTCCGCTCAAAAATCATACACTTTTCATTTACGCCTTTTTCTCATTTTTCTGTTTAAATTTAAAAACGATAAGAACTATATTAATAAATAATTATTTTTCTCCATAGTTTTTGCTGATAAAAACAATTATGGACTGTAAGAAAAAAGTTCCTAAGGATCTAAAATTTTTTTTGCCGTCTTTGCTTATTTTAGAATCCAAAATTGTCGATCAAATCCATGCTGATTTTTTTCTTATGTTTTAATTCAGTAACGTCGATGACAAAATGAAGTGGACTTTTTGACTTAAATGAGTAAGCAAAAGGCTAAAATGACAAGGTAACAAGTTCTTGGTGCACCAGTATTTTTCCCACGTCTTTAATTACATTATTAAAGTTTTTTTATATAAATGTTTATCAATAATTACGAGATATCACCTTCACTTTTTTTGAAATAATAAATGATGTTTATTTTTTGGATGATGAATATGAAAAATTGACTGACACGTGGGTGTTGATTTCATCTGCTGTACCCTCCACCACACAAAATGTAACTTATTATTTGACACTTTGGTTATGTTATTAAATATTCTAGTACCTCGTATTTGTTATACTTCAATTTTACACGTAATACCTTGTTATAGTAATGAAGACTGAACAACAATGTAGGATTACGTTTTGGTTGAATAACTCCAAATTATTAAATTTAATGACCAAGATGATAATATGGGTGCATTACAAAGTTAAGGAAAATTTTAATTTTAACAATACCAATATTTAAATATTTAACAATAGATGATGTACAACTTGACCAAAATGAAAAAAAAAAATTAAGAATAAAAAGTGGATCACACTTTTTCCTTACAATAATGTTGATTTGTGTTGGGGGAGTCGTTTTCTTGCCACTCAAAACCTTGTCATCACATATGCATCATGTTCTACAAAACCTTGACAGACTAAGATAAACACTCACAATTATGGCAATGGGGTGAGATTTGTTGTTTGGTGTAATAGTGTTTTTTGTGACGTTTTTTCGTGTACACTTTTCATGAGAAGCATTTTAATCCCTGAGTAAGTATCGTTCTAGCTGTACGTACGATTAGATAACTGTATTGTTTAAAAAATTATTATATACGTTAAATTTTACATTTTTATCAATTATGATATTAACAATGAAGTCATATATATATATATATATATATATATATATATATATATATATATATATATACTCTTATATTTTATTAGTTAATGTATTAAAGTATTTTATTAGTTAATGTATTAAAGTGATGTGATTAATTATATAAGAATATATATATGTCACATAAATATTAATATTTTAGATACTCGTAATATTATATTTTGATGGAAATTATAAATTAAAAATATTCTCGCAATATTATATTTTGATGAAAATTATAAATAAATAATATTGACTTTTAAATAATAGTAAAAATAATAGTAACTGACAAAGGTTATATAAAGAAGTTACGATGGTTTATGTTCATTTCACTCTCTGTCCATCAAAAAAGATAATTAAGAAGAGACTTAGGGTTTGTTCTTTTGAATGGTTTGTACTGTTTACATTGATTCAAGCGGACGAATATAAGAGTTATAATGCATTCTCATCTAAAGATTTGAAAAGAAATGCGAGAAGTGATTTTTGAGATAAACTCCATTGTGAATTTTTTGGGTAGATGAACAAATTTGTGAATATTTGAAACCTATTCACTAAATTGTCGTTGATTGTATTTTTGTATTTGATTATTAAATGAACATGATAATTCCTTATTCAAAGTTCTCTTTGTCATGAATATTGAGTTTGGGTATAATATATATATATATATATATATATATATCATAATAATTATAATAACCATAATATATTGTATAAAATATTAATAACAATACATTATGTATATATAGTTATAATAATAACAAGATTTTATAAAATCGGCTATCTCTGTTTTTTTCTTCTTTTTTATTTAATAATGGTTATTCTTTCATCTGTTCTGATATATTTTACTTTATTTTTAATAAATATAATTTTAGTTTATATATTAACTTAATAACATTACAATATTATCACCTACTAATATAATATCACACATATCTTACAAATGTATATATACAGGCATTATAGCGCGTGTGTTTACGCTAATAACAATAAAGATAATTCATCTTTTTGTGTTCACATCTTATAATACCCATTTTACCTTTAATTATTGAAAAAAATAACTATTTTATAAATAATTTACTTTTAATCATTTTTATAGAAATCTTTTTTATCTTAAATCATTATTTAATTTTTTTTACAATTTTTTTTTTATTTTATATTTAACAATTATTTAAAAAATTCTATATTTTATCTTAACTTAAATTTCTTGAAAGTTAAAAAATGTGAACACACATGCGCCATAACGTTTGTGTGTTCGCTAGTATTTTTTTTTTTAAAGTTGTGTATAATATTAATTTTTTTTTGTACTTGCTTAAAACATTTATTTTTATAAAGTATAAAAAATATGACTTTTTATATTATTTCTTATTTTTCTTTTCAATTAAAACGTACAATATTTTTTTTAAAACCTTTTTATATTATAATATAACATCTTACTTATCGTCCTCACACATCTTTTATTTACTTATCGTCCTCAACATTTTAATTAAGTTTGAATTCTAAAAAGGACATATAAACAAATCAATAAAGAAATACGAATCTTGGACGATGATAAGTGCATTAGTGTTTCATGTGAGACATCCATAAATGATATTCATAGGTTTACTCGACTGATTTTCAAAGATAATAGATAAATAAAAATCACTTAATAATTCTTCTATTTGATTCATTCACATCCAATTTTTTAAAATTTAATAAATAATTAAATTATAAAAGTAAAAATAAAATTATAAAATATAAACACAAAAGAAATTTTTCTTTTTATATATAGTTATAAATAATAATAATAATATTATTATTATTATTATTATTATATATATAATATTAATAAGCGTATTATATATATATATATATATATTAATAACAAATAATAATAATATATTAATTTTTAAAATAAGGATAAAATAGTAATTTCATGTTTTAATTTATTAAAAAAAATTATCTATGGTAACAATCAATTCATTCACAAACTCTCAAAAATTTCATCTTCAAATTCACTCACTTTCATTTCTAATTTTCTTCAAACAAACACACAAAATTATCCACTAATATTCATTTATATTCATTCAAATCTATTTTCACACTCTCCTCTGAATCCATTTCTGTAAAAAAACACACCCTTAGAATATTCTACACTTAAAAAACTAGATACCAGAATTATCGATGTATTCTCGGTGTCAGAGGTTAATCCATATATGTGTCCGTGGTTAATCCATATATGTTTTTGCATTTAGTTCTCTAGGTCATGGAAATGGTTTAAATTAACTTTAAGTTTTATTACTCTTTCTATGTTTTCATAAACCAGCATACAATACTTTTTTTTTTTGGTATTTTTATCATGTGCAGGAGTTTTTTATTTTTTAATAAAACTAAAGTATAATTGGAAAATTTCGAAAAGTAGGGCTGATAAAAAATTATGTATGTATTTTTTTTAAAGACGGACTATATTAATGTTATTTATTCAAATAAAAAAATGTTATTAAAAATTTAAATTGAATATAAATTTTTAATCTAAAAAATTAATTCAAATTAATCAACAAATTGAATAACTCATTCCCAATAATTCAATAAATTAAATAGTCAAATACAAATTTTTAAATATTAAATTCAAGATATACCGAATTGGTGAGGAAATTCGATCAAACCCGACCGATTTTTACCCCTAACTGAAAGTACACAAGATATTTTTATATTTGAACATGTTTTTTAATAACATTTTTTATGTACTTCTTTTATTTAGTTTTAGTTCGTATTTGATTTTGCTTTATCTTAAATCCTATTTTTCATTTATTTAGAAATGTGATATACATAAATATTTTTATCTTGTTGTGTGCATATCTATTTCTAATTACATTTTTAATAAATAACTAATTTTTAAATTAATATAATTATTTTTATTATTTTATATTTAAGTGATGGTTTTTTTTCATTATTTTTAATTTGATTGTTTTTAAAATTTATTATTTTTTAAAACTAAATTAACTCTTTATAATTAGGGAAACACACGTGTGTTATCTTTTATTGTAAATAATTATTTTAATTAAATTAAAATAAATAATGATTTAGAAAAATGAAATGATTATTTTAATTTAAAACATAATTAAACTTAAAAATGGTCATTTAAATGAAAAATATAAAATTATACTTTTTTCAGTTTAAATTTAAAAATAACTGTTACTTAAAAGGATAAAATTTAGAATATATTTTGTAATATAACTATGCATTACATCGTTATTCAATAACACTAGCGTACATATAGACGTTATCGCAATGTACGTATTTTTTATATATGAATGATAGTAAGTTAGTAGATAATAATAATATAATATTATTAAGTTAATATATAAAATAAATTTGTATTTATTAAAAATAAATTGAAATGAATAGAAAAATTAATTGTTGATGAATAAAAAAAATATAAAAAATAGGTAAAAATAACCATTAATTTTAAAAAAATTAATAAATAATTATATTATAAATGATAGAATTGATATTATAAAATATGGACACAAAATAAGAAATTTATTTATATATTGTTATAGATAAAAAATGAATATAACTGTACTGCTTTATGTTCATTCTCCAGAGTTAAAATTTACTTTATATATTCGATTTATATATGTGAAAAAAAAAAACGATTGCATTTATATGTTGTACTTCTCTTTCATAATTACAATTAACACAATATTATTATACAGCGTTATGAATTAAAATAAAATAACGTATCTTATATCTCGTCATTAATTAAATTATCGTTAGGATAAAAGGAATTTTTAAGTCTTAAGTATCCAATTAGAGTTGTACATGTTTATGATTAATTCTTGGTTAACAGCCGTCTAACGTAAAAGTAGAAGGATACAAATTTACATCACACAAAATATTTGATGAAAAATTACATCAAATCATTATTTGATAAAGGTAAATGTAGTCGGATTTTGTAAAATACAACTTAATTTTTTAGTATTATTTTAAATTATTTGGTTTTGTAATTACTTAAAACCAAAATTTGAAATACAAAATATATCAATTAGAATGATCTTGTTTTATATATGTTAAATACAAATAACAAAATTTAGCGAAAATGACAACATGTAAAATTTTGAACATGGAAGTATGTAATGTATTATGCGTAAAAGTTTGATAAATATCTGTTTAATATAAGGAAACATTAAAAGAAATCACAATTTTCTGACAAATATAAGAATTTAAACTAAATATTTACAATTACAAAAATATATAATTCCTGCCCTTGTTTCAAACATCTTTAATTTAGAAAGTGTGTTAACCTAATACCACTTTCAAAAAGATAATGCTGTTTTAAAGTTTTTTTTTCCTTTTATATATATATATATATATATATATATATATATATATATATATATATATATATATATAGTAAATACAACAATTAAAAGAATAAAACAAAACAACACAAAACGCAAAAACAACTAATCATAAACAGAAAATCAATTGATCCATTCCGAAAACACCCACAATTTCATTTCTATTAATATAGTTCAAATATAAAACATGTATCTGAAAAAGTAAATTTAACACAAAAACTTTAATAGAATCACAGAAAAAACATTTACCTCCATCAAATACCAACAACCACTAATACAGAATAATAACAACCAAATTCTTCACAAACATGATTATTTTTATTTGAAGCTGATATAAAATATACAATGCAACTTAAACAAGTTTTAATTATTTAAAAAAATGTCATTTTTATATATTTTTAATCAATTGATGTAAAACATATAATGGTGAAAAAATAATTTTACATTATATTTAAAAATATATATCAGACTTTTCATATTGGTTTTTACACTGATTATTTTCTTAATTTCCTCTTTGTAATTACTTAGAGATGGCAAATAAATCCGTGCCCGTGGGTATCACCCGAACCCGTCCCCGTTTTGACGGGGAATCCCCGCTTTGACTGGGTATGGGTATGGGTATGGGTAATATCCGAAATTTTCAACTGGGGATGGGGATGGGATGGGGATATATATACCCGCCCAAATACTCGTCCCCGCTTAAATTACTAAACTATTTATAATTTATTAAATAATCTAAAAAATATATATAAATAAATAATATATTTACACATAAAATATAATATAATATAATATAATATAGTATATATACATATAAATAAAATATACTTTTATATATATATATATATATATATATATATATATATATTTACACATATACATGTAATATAATATAATATAATATAATATAATATAATATAATATATATACATATAATATATATACATAATAATATAATATAATATATATAATATATACGTATAAAACAAATTAATCATTTAACTAGTGAGATCTTTTATAAACAAATTTATAACATTACAAATTTATAAAAATTTAAAAGAAATATATATATATATATATATATATATATATATATATATATATAAAAGCATAAAATATCTACGCATATACATATAATATATATACATAATAATATAATATATATTATTATATAATATAATATAATATATACTTAAAATAAATATATATCTATAAAAAAAAAAATATATATATATATATATATATATAAACATAAGATATCCACACATATAATATATATATACATAGTAATATAATATAATATATAATATAATATAATATAATATATATATATATATATATATATATATATATATCTATAACTATATATAAAGGGGATTCCCTCTTTTGTGTCCACATTTCATAATTCCAACTTTACCCTTTATAATTTAATTATTTATTAAATTTTTAAAATTTAACGGTTACTTTTACAAGTTTTTATAAAATTATTTACTTATCTCCTTTTTCTTTTTTTCTCTTACTATTCATCAACAGTTATTTTTCTCTTATTTTCTCCGTACATTTTATTTTATTTTTTATAAATATACTTTTATTTTGTTATTTTGTTTATTAAATTAATAACATTACAATATCATCAATTATTAATATAATTCAAAAAATGCGTACACACAGGCGCGATAGCGCCTGTGTTTACACTAGTATATATATAACATATTTCTCATTCTCTTTGTTTTTTGTTATACACTTTGTTTACTCTCTCAATTGTCTGGTTTGTTTTTCAAGATTTAATTTTGAAGGTAATTTTTTTTCTTCTTATTACATAATTTTTACTCTCTGTACATGGTTATGTTCAAATAGGTGTTCCTCAATTTCATTCTATGAAATAATTTTTAGGTTACACATTTGATTATCTTTATTTATTTATTTATTTTCATGAAAATGTTTGACTCTTATTTTGTAGCTCTTCTTTTTGTTACTTTGGTTATACACTTTTTTACTCTCTTTTAATTGTTTGGCTTGTTCTTTAAGGTTTAAGCAGATCTTCAAGGTACTTTTCCTTTTATCATAATCTTAATTATACATTTTTTTTCCGTTATGTTATGTTCAAATGGATATTCTCAAATTTGGGTCACACATTTAATTATCTTTACTCCTTTATGATAATTTTATTTATTTTTTATTTTTTGTTTCATGATAATGTTTAATTCTCAATTTTAAGTGCTCAATTGCATAAATCCTTAATTTAATTCAAGATCAAAAGATGAAGAATCTATGTTTAAATTTGAATTATTATTAATTTAATTTTGTTATTTGTGCTATTTCGTTTAAGTGGTATAATATAAATTTTTAATAGTATAAAAAATATTTGAAATATTTTTAAACTTGATTATTGGTTTTCCTTTTATATTTTGTTAAAAAAGAAATTAACCTTTTTACTTTGTTTGATTTTTTTTTGTTACGTATGTTAGTTTCTAGAGAAAATGAGCACAGGAGATCAAGATTTGCAGGTACCAAGTCCACCACAGTGTTCACAACAACCAACTCCCTTTCAAAGTTCCAATAATGACAGTCAATCTCCATTGAATCCATCTACGCAAACACCTTCAGAAGTTCATGATGAAATACATTCAACAACACAAGTAGAGCCTGAGAAAGGGAAATTGAAAAGTGTTGTGTGGGAACACTTTGAAAAGATAAAAGTTGAAGGAAAAGGGGGACAAAAAACACTTTTTTCTAAGATTTCAAGTGACAAAAAGGAATTGGCTTGTGGAGCTTATAATGAAGAAAATGCCAAGAGGGAACTTGCAACAATGATTATATTGCATGAATATCCATTGTCAATAGTGAACCATATTTGTTTTATTAGATTCGTGACAACAATTCAACCATTATTTCAACTTCCTTCACGAAATACGATAAAGAAAGAGATACTCGGCATCTATGAACATGAAAAACAAGTTGTTATGAAGTTGATAGATACAAATAAAGGAAGAATAGCAATTACATCGGATATGTGGACTGCAAGCAATCAAAAGAAAGGGTATATGTCTATCACAGCTCACTATATTGATGACAATTGGACATTGCAAAATATAATTTTGAGGTACACCTTTTTTAATTTATAAATTTTCCAGTAATTTTTTTTATGCACCTCTAGAAAGATTATATGTCTTACAAAATATTGCTTAATTTATAGGTTCATTTATGTTCCCGCACCTCACACAGCTGATCGACTTTGCAATGTATTAGTTGATTGTTTGTTCGATTGGAATATTGATACAAAATTGTCTACTATCACTTTAGACAACTGCAGCACAAATGATAGCATGATTGAAAAAATTAAGGATAAGTTGAAGTTGGACACACTCATTAAGAAAGGGTCTTTGCTTCATATGCGTTGTTCAGCACATATCCTTAATTTGATTGTGAAAGAAGGGTTAGCCGTCCTAAAAGAAGGGGTGGAAAAAATTCGAGAAAGTGTAGCATATTGGACAGCAACTCCTAAAAGAATGGAAAAATTTGAGGAAACAACTAGACAATTGCGAATTTCTTTCACTAAAAAGTTAAGTTTGGATTGCCCAACTAGATGGAATTCTACTTACAAGATGCTTGATATTGCCATATGTTATAAGGATGTGTTTTTTAGGTTAAAGCAACGTGAAGCTCAATACACTTCTTTGCCAACTGATATGCAGTGGGAATTTGCAAATGATGTTTGTCGAAGGCTAAAATTATTTAATGACATCACATAAATCATTTCTGGCTCCAAATACCCAACTGCCAACATCTTTTTCCCAAAGATTTGTGAGATCAAGATTGCAATAAATGATTGGGTTAAATCTCCTGAGATAACCATTCAAAATATGGCAATACAAATGTTAAAGAAATTTGAAAGTTACTGGAGTGTTATTCATGATATATTGGCAATTGCTTCAGTTTTAGATCCAAGGTACAAGATGGACATGTTAGAATATTATTTTTATAAATTGTATGGTAATGATTTTGATCTGAAACTTAGTAGGATTCGTCAAATGTGCTATGATTTGGTTTTGGAATATCAATCAAAAAAGAATGAAACTTCTTCTTATAGAGCTACATCATTAGAGTTGGGAAAGGATGTTGATAATGATGCGAATGAATTTTTAGAGTTTATGGCAAAAAAGAAAAAATCTAGAACTACAGTTATGAAAACAAAGTTGGATTATTACTTGGAAGAAGATAATTTGCCGGTTACACAAGAATTTGATATCCTATCATGGTGGAAAACAAATGGGTTAAAGTTTCCAACCCTTCAAGCAATTGCAAGGGATGTTTTAGCTATTCCAATAACAACTGTAGCTTCTGAATCTGCTTTTAGTACTGGTGATCAAATATTAACTTCTCACCGTAGTCGACTTCATCATATTACTATAGAGGCTTTGATGTGTATAAGAAGTTGGATATGGAACTCAAACCATCTAGGTAAGTTACTCAAATTTATTAATATTTTTTGTTAGTATTTTTTGTGAATTCTCATCTAATATTCTACATTCGGTGTTTGTAGGTGTTAAAAAATTAAAAGGAAAAGATGTTCTCATGAGTGAAAATGAATCTGATGAAAAAAGTACATTATATTCTAGTAATTAAAATTTTCAATTTCAATTATTATATCATATCTAATTTTTCATTTTTTTTCTATGTGTAGGTGGATCGAATGCAAATAAAACCACTGATCATTTGTAAAATTAATAAATATTTTGGTTATTATAAAATTTTAGTAATGTGTAATTTTTTAGCTTTTATATAATTATTTGAATTTTATTTAGTTGTTATTTGATACTTTAATTTGAGATTTATACTATTATAATATTTTTCTTAATATTTGACATCATGAAAATCAAAAAGAGTATGTTATTTTAATATTGAATATTTTGATAGTATCATGATTCCGTTGGTGTGATTTTTAAATTTTTTTATAAAAAATATTTAATTGATATATGGAACAATAAAAAAATGGGTATGGGTATGGGTATAAGAAAATACCCGTTACCCGGTGGGGATGGGGATGAGTCAAAAGTTGTATACCCGTTGGGTTTGGGGATGGGGATGAGGATGAATTTTTATTATGGGGATAGGGATGGGATCATGATACCCGTACCCGCCCCGCCCCGTTGCCATCCCTAATTACTTTACAAACTACCACCGCTGTCCAAATTAAACGAGTAGATATAAATTTTTTTATTCTCTACTATCACCATTAACATAAAAATACAGGTATCACTATATACTAATATACTCTATATATTACAGTAAAGATGATATATAAAGTCAAATAATAATAATAATACGTACATCTTATTTTGAATATTTAAAATTAAAATTAATATAAATAATTTAATTTTATTTGAACAGTCAAACACTTGTTCACCGTTATTAAGACAATAAAATGTTTATAACATGACTTATATATATATATATATATATATATATATATATATATATATATATATATATATATATATATATATATATATATATATATATATATATATATACTAGTGTAAACACAGGCGCTATCGCGCCTGCGTGTACGCATTTTTCGAATTATATTTATAATTGATGATATTGTAATGTTATTAAGTTAATGAACAAAATAAAAGTATATTTATAAAAATTAAAGTGAAATGTATGGAGAAAATATGAAAAAAATAATTGTTGATGAATAGTATGAGAAAAAAGAAAAAAGAGATAAATAAATAGTTTTATAAAAACTTGTAAAATTAACCGTTAATTTTTAAAAATTTAATAAATAATTAAATTGTAAAGGGTAAAATTGGAATTATGAAATGTGGACACAAAAGAGGGAATCCCCTTTATATATAGTTATAGATATATATATATATATATATATATATATATATATATATATATATATATATATATATATATCAATTAACTAAAACAATAATATTATTTTCTGAAGTATTTTTTCCATAACTTATTTTGTAATCATATGTATTTTACATTAATTTATTAGTATTTTACAAAGTCATTATTCGTACTTTTACTATAGGCTTAAATACCTTTTTTGTTTCTCATTTTCATAGTGTTTATTGTTGCGGATAGTGACGGAACTATGTAGTAACGGGCAGGGGCCACGGCACCCCAACATTTTCAGCTTTTTAAAAATTATATGTATTTAAAAAAAAATAAATTATGTTTAATTTTAAAATTTTAAAATTATTTGTATTGTTTTAAATTAGATAGTAGTATACCGAAAATTAATGAAAATTAAATTAAGTATTTTTTTTTTATTTCTTTTATAAAGTACGATATTTAATGTTAATAAATAGTACAATATAAAATTAAATTTTATAAAAAAAAATAAAATGTTAAAATAATTATTTTTTCTTATTGTTTTTTGAGTTTTTCAAGTATTGTACTCATCTATCATCCTTACCTTATCTTTTTGTTACTGAAAAAAAGAAATTAAACAAAAACTCATTATTTTTACCCTTATTTTTTCATATATTCTCTTATATTCTTAGAGAAAAAAAAAAGTAATGTTATCTTGTCTTATTTGGTAATGAAATACTTAATTAATATTTAGTTATGTTTTTTTTATCTCATTACCTTTTTGTATATTCAGTTTTTATGAATATAGAAGAGCAAGTAATGTATTATGTGATTTTTTATAAAGGGTTTTTAATTGTGACTTTATTATCATAATATTTTTTAGTAATTATATATCTCAATTTTTGATTAGATTATGATAAATTATTTTTTTAGTCTTAAACTTGTTTGTAGATAGGTATATTGATAAAAAAAAAACAAAAGAATAAATTCATTTTTTGAAATTGATAAAAAAGAAGGAAAGATGAAAACAAGACGATAAGGTTGCTCATCATATAAGCATAACGATGATGAATTGAAAGCTTGTGATGACTTTTGAATCAATATGTGTATATTAGTAAAATAGATAATGAATATTTTGGTTTTTTACATTGAAAAAAAAATGTCTGAAAAATTGAACTGTGATTCAATTATTTGATAAGCTTAAGAATATGAAAAAATGAGTGACAATCATTTAAATATGTGTAATTTCTTTTATAGTTATAATTATACTAAATTATGTATTAATTTCACTAAATTAGTAGGGGTGGCAAAACGGGTTGGGCCCAACGGGCCAGCCCATCAGCCCGTTCTGACCCGTCCCGTCCAGCCCGTCAACTTGACGGGCCAAAGTACGGGCCATCCCGTTCTGGCCCGTTGGCCCATTTTTAAAAATTAAAAATAATTAAAAAGATTAATTTTTTAGATTATATATTTTAAATGTATAAATATATAATAATATTGTAATTTAAATCATTAACACCTACAAATTAAGTTTGAATTATTAGTTATAATTGAATAATTGAATATGTAAATTTAATAATTATTTTAACTTATCTAATTAAAAACATTAACTAATCAATTAAAAGTTAAAATAATATTTTATTTGATTAAATATGACTTTAATAATAATTTATATGTATATATAAACAAATTTAAAAAAATAAAACAAATTAAAAAATTTGAAAACTAATTAAAAAAATTAAAAAACAATTAAAAAAAACTAGACGGGCCAGCCCGTCCTATACAGGACGGGTTGTGACTATTGACCCGTTTCTGTTTGACGGGTTAGTCCGGCCTGGCCTGTTTTTTGACGGACCAAAACGGGCCGGGCTGGCCCGTTTGCCACCCCTATAAATTAGTGACAAAAATGTTAAGTATATTATTTTGGTTCCCAAAAATTTTGGTCAAGATCCGCCACTAATTGCGGATGATACTCATTTTGATAGAATGTTTAAAATGATTCTCATTCTTATGGAATGTTTTAAATGGTCTTCATTTTCGCAATTCGTGTTTTATTTGGTCTTTTTCTGTAACGTTGTTTAAATCATTAACGGAACATTGTATATGTGGCACGGTTTGTATTATGATGTGTTGTGTGTACTGTACATACAAACCGTGTCACCTGTACAATACTCCGTTAATGATTTGAACGAGGTTACAGAAAAAGACCAAATAAAATACACGAATTGCTGAAAATAAAGACCATTGTAAACATTCTGTAAGAGTTAATAACCATTTTAAACATTCTGTCAAAATAAATACCATCCACAACGACAAACATTACAAAAATAGGACAAGAAAGTATTTAAGCCTATATCAATTCACAACATTATACAATGACATAATTTGATTTACAAAATAATTAAATTAGAAAAAAAAAAGAGTTACAGCAATTGATGTTTTTTAGTGGGACATGTTGTGGACATTAGGACATAAAAAACAAAATGAAACATATACCCCACTGGAGTAAAAGAAAAAATAAAAAAAATCAGTAATGGAGTGTGAGAAAAAGTTTTGTTGTCTGATTTGAAGTAAAGGCCCAAGAAGAGTACGTGGAGAAGAATATCCACACATTCTCGCGGTGACCATTATTGTTCAGAAACAGTAGAGCGTAGCAGGCAAATCTGAGTCTGTGTTGATCTCGCAGTAGCCATAATCATAATGTTGACAACCATGAATCTTCCTCTGCACGCTTCGGTTCCGCTCAGGTCTCGGAGTTGGTGCTGCCACGCCTCGCTCTCCGTGCCTCAGCCGCAAGCGGAGCCCCAACTCCTCAACGGAAACCCTCCCGCCCGACCCGTCGACAGGAAAGAGATCCGTCTCGGTTTGCCCAGCAAAGGTCGTATGTCCGCCGACACCCTCGAACTTCTCAAGGTGAAATTCGTTATTACTTTCTCATCGCAAAATCGATTCGATTAGCCTCTCATGTTTATATTGTTTAGGGCACTTTTATGTTCTTCTACTAACTCTGACTACGATGCCGTGTTTCATATGTGAAGAATTGTCAATTGTCAGTGAAGCAGGTCAATCCTAGACAGTATGTTGCTGAAATTCCTCAGGTGTGTTGTGTTTTTTTTTTTTTTTTGTTCATTTGATGTGAAAAGTTCTGTAGTTTCCAGCTTCATTTCGTAATGTTACCCCATCGGTATGGTTTGGTGCTAATTGTCTATGTATCGATTATCTTCTCTGCAGCTGTCCAACCTGGAAGTTTGGTTTCAGAGGCCTAAAGACATTGTGAGAAAATTGTTATCCGGAGATCTTGACCTTGGTATTGTGGGACTCGATACCGTCAGTGAACATGGCCAGGTGAGCATTTGCATTTATATTTTTTCTCATTACTCTCGATCACATTTTTAATTGCTGCGGTTCTTTTACTGGTTTACTGCCTGAAATTACGAACATACAAAATCTGGCTGGTAAGGATAGAAATAAGAATTGAAGAAAGTGGTCAATATAGTTGATTAAAATGAATCTGTCATAAATTTATATATATATATATATATATATATATATATATATATATATATATATATATATATATATATATATATATATATATATATATATATATATATATATTTCCAAAATAACTCTTGTCATTAATACCTTCTCTTTCTTTCTTAATTCTTTGTCATTGGGTTTTATTAAAAAAAGAAGATAAATTTATAATTCGAGTATTATAAGTAAGGCAAGATGGAGTACCATTTTTTTTTAATAATTGAATGTGGCCTATCTAGCTTGTGTATATACACGACTTTCCCGGCTTGAAAAAAATTGCTTTCGTAAGTTTAGCTGTAATTGCAGATTAATGCCCCACGGCAGTCGTGTTTATCCTATAATTTTCTTTTGTCAGTGTAATGAAGATCTTATCATTGTCCATGAGGCTCTGGAGTACGGTGACTGTCGTCTATCCCTTGCGGTTAGTTTAAAATATGTTGTAAAACTTCTACATTCTGGTCTTGTCATTGTTATGCACAATAAATTATCTGGAACATCCTCTGTTTTTTCAGATTCCCCAATATGGAATATTTGAAAATGTAAATTCAGTGGAGGAGCTTGCCAAAATGCCTCAATGGACAGAAGATAAGCCTCTAAGAGTTGCTACTGGATTCAGCTATGTTAGTGTTTAAAGTTCAATTTTTGTTTCCGAGTATTATCTCTGTGTTTGAGTTTATACTGTTACGTTTTAAAAAAGAGAAAAATTGGTCTCAATTTTGGATTTACTGTTCAGCTGGGGCCAAAATTTATGAAAGAGAGTGGACTTAGGCATGTGACATTTTCAACTGCTGATGGGGCACTGGAGGCAGCTCCTGCGGTGAGAGATAGTGTTTATTTACTAGAATTCGTTCATTTAAATTTTCTAATGATCAAGCATGTGAGCTTTTGTCTTATGACAAGATTTCTTTTTGATACTCCCAGCATGTTGGGGTTGTGGATGCTGTTACTTGCCATACATGCTTATTGATAAGATGATGCTACTTAATATACTAGTGTAGGAGATGAAAACGATGATGTTTAAATTTCATATAAAGGATGAAAGACTGTTAAACTGCAGAAACATAGTAGCTGGCTAAGTTTTGCAATATATTTATAGAGATGTCACTGATTTGCTTTTAATTTTCCCTAAATATTTTCTTCTTCGAAAAAGATTACTATATGCTTTTGTTGTTTCCATTCTATGCTTAAGGTATGTGTGCTATATTGACCAGCATATATTAAAGTGTCCAGTTTTAACAACAGCATCACTATGTAAAGTATAATATGGGGACCTGAGTCACGTCACTGATTCTTTTTCTGCTTATTCTGTCACAAGATTATGAAGAATGTTTTAAAAATTCTGCAGTGCTTTGTTGAATTGTGAAATTTGATGAAATTACCAATGTACCTTCCCTCTGTGTGTATGTATTCTGTTTTATCTTATGAGGTGTTGTCTGGGATGTGATCTGTGGTTAACTACTGGGCTAAAGGTCTGTTGGCAACCTCTTATACGGTGATTTTTCAGTCAGAATTTTGGCCATTTCATGGTGCAGATGAGAAAATCTTTTGTACAAATGATATCCACTTTCCATACAAAATCGCTACCCAATTTATCCCTCTGATTTTGCATCTAAAATGAAGTATCAATTACTACATGTTCAATTTACGGATGGTACTGCCATACATGCGGGATTTGTTATTTATAATCTAAGTAGCGTTTTGTTTTTTCTCTATTTAGATGGGGATAGCTGATGCTATCTTGGACCTTGTAAGTAGTGGTACTACACTGAGGGAAAACAACTTGAAGGAAATCAAAGGTGGAGTTGTTTTGGAGAGCCAGGTTAGTAATTGTTGACTTTTTTGATGTTGACTACGACGATTTGTTGGTTGTACATTAGAAACAATCTAGGCATGGGAAATCTGCTTCTGTATTCTCTCCATTGTTAGGTTGTCTTACACTGACAATTGAATGCTCTTCAGGCTGTTCTTATTGCAAGCAGGAAATCAATGATCCAACGTAAAGGAGTACTTGAAACAACACATGAGATGCTCGAGCGATTGGAAGCACATCTGAGGGCGATTGGGCAGTTCACGGTGCATAGTTTATGATTCTCAATATCTCTACCATCGTCGTATTTATTTTAATTCCATTTTTCTAATGCTTGACTTGACAGGTTACTGCAAACATGAGGGGAAGCAGTGCAGAGGAAGTGGCTGAGAGAATACTCAGTCAACCATCATTAGCTGGTTTGCAGGTGTGATACGTTATGAACCGAAGTATTTGCTTATCTTTCTTCTGCGTGAGCATATTCTGAGGGCTTTGTAATTATGACATTTTTTGTTACAAATGTTTCCCAGTTGTAAAATACGCACTTGATTGTCTGTCTGCAGGGTCCCACTGTAAGTCCTGTTTTCTGCAAGCGTGATGGGAAGGTAACTTCGGACTATTATGCCATTGTCATATGCGTGCCTAAGAAGGCATTGTACAAGTCTATACAACAACTGAGAGCGGTGAGTTTTTGAGCTAATGAAGTTTTTTGAATTATTATCATTTATGAAACTGGTGTGAAGATATTTGTTAGCTTGTGGGGTAAAACATAGGAATAAAATTAGGAAATGAAGGTAGAATGGGCGGTGGTGGTTTGAATGATTGATTCCTGTTATCACCGGCTAGCCACCAAATGCAAATTTCACCAGAAAATTCTTGAAATTTTTTGAAAGCTTCTGCTTATCATGTGGCATTATATTTGAGCAAAATGCAATGGTCGCTGCTTTACTCGCATACCAAAAACTATTTTTCTTGTTCATCTTTGATTCTCATGATTTCCTGTTGACTACAATGCAACAGATTGGAGGCAGTGGAGTTCTAATATCACCCTTGACCTATATTTTCGATGAAGAAACTCCGAGATGGCGTCAGCTCCTATCTAAACTTGGGCTGTAGCCATTTATGATCAATTCATGGAGACATTAGTGGATGTTTCGTTTTTCCGATTCTGCCAAAGCAGAAGAAACATTAAATCTATGGTGAAAGCTGCAAAAGACAAGTAGTATACCGGAATGGAGGAGTTAGATAACTGAAAATCAGTTTTAGCTTGTTATTTAGAGCGGAAACCTACTGCCACATTGCTTTATAGATTAAAAATTTTGTAGCAAGCCTGCATCATCTATCTTTCTTTGGTTCTCTTCATAACATTGGTACTGGCTAGAATAGTGACTCTGTCTTCTTGTTGGTGGTGGGGGATATGTTTTAAGTTTAACTTCTCTGGGATTTTGCTTCAGTGTTGTAATTTTAATCCTTTAAGTGCTTTTTATTTGTGACCTTAATTGCTGGCCAACTATTGAATGAGGTTATGATATTGAGTAATGGACCTCTGACACATTTACTTTTATTTGACACACATGATAAGGGTAAAATAATCATATAGTAGTGAAAAAAAAAATTGTTGTACGTCAAAATATCATTTCTGTAGATGTCGTGGGACCGCCAAGGAATGTCTTGATGAATAATTTTTTAGCAGCTTTGCTATTTGGCTCGTAGTTTTTTTAGCAGCTTTCCCTACTTTCTTCATTAGAGATTTTTTACTTTTTATATGGAAAAATATATTTTAGATTTTATAATTTATATTGTATTTTGAATTATACTACACTAGACCTCAATGCAAAAAACACCGGTAAACTTTTTTTTTAATTTCATATGTGTTTTATAATGTCAGAATTCTTTTAATAATTTCAAATGATTCCATTTTATTTAAATTATTTAGTAGTTTTTAAAATAATACTAATACTTAAAAATAACCTTTTATTATAATTTAAATTATACAAATTATAAATCACATATTTTATATCTCAAGTAATTATGTATTAAAATACATTTATTGGTAATCAATTTTAAATATACCATAATTTATATATTACTTTTATTACAAGAAAAACATATAAAATAAATAATTATAAATTGCAGAGGAAATAAGATAAATTTAGGGTTCGTCCTACCTTTATCAAGTGAGATTAAAACAATAGTTTTGTTTAATTTTAAAATGGCGTGTAATTTTAATTTATTCTCATTTAGAAGGGTAGAAACATTCACACTGAATTTTACTAAGTATTTTAAAATATTAATCTCACTATTTTATATTACTAGTGGAAAACAGGCAGTTTGTGAAATATTCATGAATTTGATAAAATAAAAGAATGTTTTAATAGATTAAAATGTAAAATTATTTTTTAACCTTATAGTTATTATTTATTATTATTATTATTTATTGTTATCAAATATATATAGATATTATTGATTATTGTGGAAAAAGGTGTGGTCACAAATTTTTTTGTTGACCTTAATAATAATTGTAAGAGATATGTCTTTTTTTTTTCTTTTCTAAAAGTTATTATGATTCTTAAATATAATTAATGATAAATGTTGTGTAAAAAAAAAAGTTAAATTGTAGTCCATAAATCTTTTAGAACAATTTGAATGAAAACATAAATAAGGAATAAAAAACAGTACTGCATGTGATAGGGTAAATAATTGATCAAGGAGAATGCAAGGTGTTCTCGGATATTATATTAGTTAAAGATAATTAATATGTTTTAAATTTAAAAAAATTATAGTTAAATTTAATATTGACATAATTATTATAAATGTAATTTTATTTTATTTAAAGAAAAAAAATGCATATAAATAAATATAATTCTAATTATCAGTTTATTTCATGCACAACTACAAAATGTTAAAAATATTTATATAATAAAATAATTACATTTTAATATTATTAAATATTAAAATAAAATTAAGCGTAAAAAAAGAAAATAATTTGAAAAAGTGACAAAAAATATTATAAGATAAGAAGCTTGTTTACATGAAAGGCAACATTTTTATCATATAAGAATTTGAAAAAAAATTATAAATTTTAAAAATTGCAAAAATTAAATAGTGTACCTTTCAAGTGTCATATAAACATTCACTTAAAGTCCAAATTTTAATCTTGAGAAGTTGATAGAATTTTAATTAGGATGTGAACCTTATAAATTTTTAAGAGTCATATCTCAAAATAAAGTTACAAGATTATTGATTCTTTTTTAGATTTTTTTTTTCTTTTCAAAAAGGAATTTAGACCGAATGCAAATTTAAACTATTGTAAACTTAAACAAATATTTAATGTATATGAAGCTATTTCTTGGGATTGGCTTTGGACTTTTGTTACACATTTTATAGGGAGGGCAAAGAAAACCTTATTCTGAATCATAGTCATCAGTGAGATATTACTATGAAAAGACTATAGTTATAACCTTGTGCTAGGATATAAGGACTGGGGGACATTCTCCATTTTTTATTGAGTAAATAATTCTTATATCATAGTTATATAAATTTAAGAAACAATTACTCCAAAAATAAATCAGTAAAACAAAGTGTAAAAGAAAAGTAAGAAAAAAACACCCTTTATTAATTGTTAATAAATTATTTATTGTTTTATTTTAAAATATAATTAAAGATAAAATAAAAGTATAAGATAAACTCTTTATTTATATAAGCGCACGTGTGTGTAAATTTTTTAAATGTGAATAATATTATGTTAATAGGTGATGATAATGTAATGTTTTTAAGTTAGTATAAAATAAAATTATATTTATTAAAAATAAAGTGAAATATCTATAACAATATAAAAAGAGGATTTTTTTTTGTCCATATTTCAAAATACCAAATTTATCTTCTAAAATATAATTATATATTAAATTTTTGAAAATTAACCTTATTTTTACAAATTTTTTGTTTCTATTTATCAACAATTATTCTCTCATTTTTTTTGTATATATTTCACTTTATTTTTAATAAATATAATTTTATTTTATTTATTATCTTAATAACATTATATTATCATCACCTATTAATAGAATAACACACATTTAAAAAATGTGTATACAGAGGCAGGACAATGCCTATATGTACACTAGTATCATTAAAGATGATAAAATATCTGTTGATAAATACACAAAAAAAGAAGAAGTAAATATAGACATTTAAAAAAAAAAACTTATAAAAGTAATAGTCAATTTTCAAAAATTTAATAAATGATTATATTTTAAAGGATACTATTCATATTTTGAAATATAAACACAAAAGACGAAATCTCTTTATATATTATTATAAATTATTATAATTTTAAAATATAATTAAAAATAATAATAAGAATATAAAATATATACATTACAAATGTAAAAAAGGGAGAATTATGTAATCTCGTAAAACTTAGCATCATCAAGGTGTTAACATTAAACCTTATGATAAATAATTAAAATTAAATCGACAAAAATTGTGTAATTTAAAATTTATATAACATTTTTTTTTACATTTTAAAGTGCAAATATATAATATATAATTTGATTTGCTTTAAAAAAAATTATAATTTGATTCCTTACTGTCTAGGGTGTTTTCTTTTTTGAAGTGCAGAGTTTTATGAAGATTGCGGCTGGTTGAGTAACCACTCTTAAAACCCTTTCCCTCCTCCAAACAAAACCCTAACTCCCCTAACTTTGAAAATGAAGGGGAAGAAGAAGACCATGCCGAAAAACGACGTCCATGAGGAAGAAGCTCCACTTCCTTCTGAGAAGGTTCCTTCGCCACCAGTGTCCGATTCTGACTCTGACTCCGACTACGAGGTACTATTCTCGAGGAATTCTGACTTCATATAACGTTGTGTAACTGTGGCTGTATACTGATGCTAGAAGTGCACGTGTTCTGTTTCTAGGACTCTTCTGCAGACGATGGCGAATCTTCTGCCTCCCTGGATTCTCTATCTGAATCAGAATTAGAAGATGATTCCTCTGAGAATGGCGGTAGCTCCGGCAATGTAGAAGCCGAAGGAACTGAATCTTCTCTGGACGAGGTAAACTATATTCTGTTCTCAATAACATATAATGTTTAACTAGAAGGCTTTGTTGTTGCTTTTGTTACCATAAGTAATATGAGTTGAAGAGATCGTTGCAGGACATTGTCAATGGTGAAGGCAGTGGAAGTGAGAACTCTGACCTCGATCAGCAAGTAGTTGAGAGTGACTCCTCCGAGGATGAGGTGATCACTGCCATTGTCTTCTGAAACAGGCTAACATATTGGATTTTGGCTCGTTCTAAGAAGCCGAATTATGCTAACATCATTTGTGTCTCTTTTATAGGTGGCTCCTCGAAACACCATCGGAGATGTACCTTTGAAGTGGTATGAGGACGAACCTCATATTGGATACGACATAAAGGGCAAGAAGATCAAGAAAAAGGAAAAACAAGACAAGTTAGATTCATTTCTTGCAAATGTTGATGATTCTAAGAGTTGGTTAGTTTCATACACCTGTGCTACTTATTTCCTTCATTTCAATTTCCATTATTGTATTCTTTTCTCCTCATAATGCTTATAAACACCGACACTCAACCTTACATCCATCTATTCAGTACCCAGAGAGTATGTTCCTTGATCTATATGATATTTTCTTTGAGATTTTACATTTGGTATCCTTTCTATTATGTTGAGGCCTAAAATTTGAATAAGCATTGTTATTTTTTAAACCCTATGCCCCTAAGCAGAACAGATTACAATACATTAAAGAAGGTAAATTGGATAATTTTAAATAAATAAATGGTGGTGAAGAACTATTATAGGAAGCTGGGGAAAATAGTCAATCATTTCTTCAAAATGGGTTCAACCAAATGCACACTAAATATGTCAACCAAAGTCTAATAGTGGAAAAATTGGTAGAATCCTACATGTTCTGATGGAAATATCAGGACATATAGTTTAAAAACCAGAAATGTTTGGGTTTAAGTTTTTCATCTTTTCTATATTAGCCACTTGGTTTTGAACTTTTCCATCAGCCGTGGATTACAAGATAAGTATGAGCATGGTATTTTGTGGTTGGGTTACAAGGGCAAAGTAGCTTGTATTTGCACGATTCCTATTGTGAAATTATTTCTCATTGGTTTCTTTTTCTTCTTGTTATAAGTATAACACGTACATCTTGGGGGGAAATATTTTTTCTAGTTTGTTAATGTTATTGTCCTTCTGGAAACATATTTGATCTGTCTACATTCTTAAACATTGAAGGCGGAAAATCTATGATGAGTACAATGATGAGGTAGTTGAGCTGACAAAAGATGAAATCAAACTTGTCCGTAGACTGCTCAAAAATCAGGCACCACATTCTGACTTTGATCCATATCCGGTATGTGTTAATTTCCATCTTATTTTAATCTTTTAGGGATCTTGAGTACAATTTTAAATATAATTAGTGTGGACATTTTTCTTCCTAAATTTCATCTCTCCTATGTAATATCCAGGATTATGTTGACTGGTATAAATGGGAAGATGCCAAACATCCATTGTCTAATGCTCCTGAACCAAAAAGAAGGTTTATTCCTTCAAAGTGGGAAGCTAAAAAGGTAATCATTCCTTTGTTTACTAGTGTGGAGATGTTCAGACTAGACATTGGAAACAACTTGATTTTTCTTATCACTCTTAAACCTCCGTATGTCTACAGGTTGTACAGTATGTTAGAGCAATTCGCAAGGGAACAATTACTTTTGACAAACCAAAAGAGGAAGATGGCCCATATCTCTTGTGGGGAGATGATTCTGGTTCAACAGAAAAATCAAATCATTTGGCTTACATTCCTGCCCCAAAGCAGAAATTACCTGGTATTAACTGTGACATACATTTTGGAGAACCAAAATCTACTAATAGATAGTATTTGTTTTGCTCCTGATTTTGGTGTATCGATTGGTAATATAATTTCACTTTGTAGGCCATGATGAGTCTTATAATCCTCCTTTAGAGTACATTCCAACCCAAGAGGAGATAAATTCTTATCAATTGATGTTTGAGGAAGACCGTCCTAAGTTTATTCCAAAAAGGTACTTTGTTTCAGGGCAAACGTTTTTACTCCCTTCTTTCTGTAGTGTTGGGCTAAATGTTACTTTGGTCAGGTTTACGTCTATGAGGAGCATCCCTGCATATGAGAATGCTATGAAGGAATCCTTTGAACGTTGTTTGGATCTGTACTTATGTCCTCGAGTTCGGAAAAAGCGCGTGAGTGACATATCTGTCAAATGAACTAGTTTACTGATTTGATTTTTGGTGCGAGTGTGTGTATATTATAATTGGTATAATTTGTTCACTTTTTCTTTTCTTTCTGTGTTCTAGCTTAATATTGATCCTGAATCTTTAAAGCCAAAGCTTCCGAGTCGAAAGGAGCTTAAGCCTTATCCCATATCATGCTATATTGAGTATAAAGGCCATGAAGATGCTGTTACATCAATTTCCGTTGAAGCTTCAGGGCAATGGATGGCTTCAGGTATGAATATTGATGACATATATTGCTGTTTCATGTTAGGAGGGATGGAGATGGGTCTCATTTTTCTGCTATCTGCGCAGGTTCAAGTGATGGAACTGTCCGTGTCTGGGAGGTCGAAACTGGCAGATGTCTTAGGCGGTGGGAGGTTGGTGAAGCTGTTAGTTGTGTTTCCTGGAATCCTCTGCCTGATATGCATATCCTAGCTGTTTCTGCGTAAGTCTGATTTTATTGGCTATTAAGTGTCATATACCTTTTGTCCTATAAAATTCTTAATGTTTATATATGTTTTGATTGTGAAAATAAATCAATGGTAAATCTTTGTTTAGGGGGCAAGATGTACTTCTACTGAACACCGGTTTGGGGGATGAAGAATTGCAGAACCAGATTAAGGAGCTTCTCTGGATTGACTCTTCAACAGCATCAGATGACTCTGGTCAGTGCTGTTGTCACTTTGGTTTTAAACATTCAATAGAAAGCTCCAAGAGATCCAAACTCTCGAGTTGGTCTATGAACCCCGACTGAACTTTTTATTGGAAGGGGGAATTGACTTAAAATTTAAACCTAACTGGTCACTTGGGTGTATGTTGATTTGTTATTTATATCAATGCTTATGAGGTTTTATGTCCCATAATTGTAGTTTTTTTTTTTTTTTTCTAATCATGCTCGAGTTTGCAGGTGATAAAGCACCTAGTGTAAGCTGGCTTAAAGATGACAAACATATGGGCTTAAGGTTAAGGCACTTCAAGGTATTTTCACATTTGTTTCCATTTCCATTTTGGTTCGCTTGTTTATTAAATTTGTGTAGTTGTTCAATTAAACATTTGTATATTTGTTTTTGCAGACAGTTACTGCTGTAGAATGGCACCGGAAAGGTGACTACTTTTCAACAGTAATGCCAACAGATATCCTTTTTAAGGGTTTCCTATCAATTTATGCATACCTCATTATTCATTCATTGGTTTATTGCTTTACAACACTACATGTCTCTGGTGATGATTGTTTATGATTTTTTTCCTTTATATTTTTTGGTATACTATTGACTTCTGTTATTGTTGGGTGTATGCAAATAAATGTCCACGTGCTTGCATATTAGTGTAATATATCTTGATGGCAAGGCAATCTTATTTTGTTCAACACAGCACAAGGCATGGCTGGCTTTTAACTTCAATTAGAATAAATATAACCTTTTAGACTTGAGGTGCTATTTGTCATGTCATTCCTCCTGTTGCATGCCATGCTTCATTAATGGCTGTGTTTAGTATGTGGCTTCTTTATCTGTGAAATTTACCTGAAATAAACTGTATTGAACTAGTTCTTGATTACCAACATTTTAGCTGATTTGTTTTCTTACGTGAATTATATGAAATTTAGAGGGACATAAATATATTAAACTAAGGGGTTGGTTGGTTTTTTCCTTGACAATTTCTTTACGTGAGTCCAGAGCAGTTTTGATACACCAGTTATCCAAGAAGCTTACACAAAAGCTTCCTTTCAAATTACGTGGACTTGCTGTTCGGTCAACCTTCCATCCATCCCGTTCCATCTTCTTTGTTTGTACGAAAAAGAGCGTTCGAGTGTATGATTTATTAAAGACCAAGCTCATAAAAAAGCTTGATACTGGACTTCGTGAAGCCTCATCTATTGCAGTTCATCCTGGAGGTGTGATTATTGTTTTTATAGAATTATATTGTAGTCACTTTCCCTCTTTTACTCAAAAAATGTGGAAAATTACTCATCATAATTGTTTGTCTGTATGCATTCCATGCAGGTGATAATTTAATTGTGGGTAGCAAAGAGGGCAAGATGTGTTGGTTTGACATGGACCTTTCATCTAAACCATATAAAATTCTTAAGTAAGTATATTTTTATCTGCTATTTGAAGGAATGCAAACTCGGTATTTTTTTTTGTGCCACAGTTTCTCTGCTTGTGAACGCACAACTTATTATATAGTATTGGGCTCTAAAGCCTTCCATGTCCTTTACCAATTTGTGTGGTAGCTGATTAGAAAATTAGCATCAGTGAATATGTCAACTTATGTTGATGTTATATTATAATAACAGTCTCCCCCATCCATTAAGTTTAAAATACAATTTCCTGTTAAATTAAGATATTGTTTGAAATTTTAAATTTATTACATGATGAGTTCCCTTTGTGTTAGCAAGGCCACTTCATAAAATTTCATTATTCGAAAAAACTAAACTAACAGGGTGTAGAGAAACATAAAAAAGCTATGGTTTATTTTTGTATTGGTCAATGAGCTATTAGTTATTTGAAACAATTTGTTAAGAAACCTCATTTTCTGTTTTAATGTCTATATACAGATCAATTTTAATAATTTTATTGTTGCAGGTGTCACCCAAAAGATATCAACAATGTCATCTTTCATCGCTCGTATCCCTTATTTGCTTCATGTTCAGATGACTGCACTGCATATGTTTTTCATGGAATGGTTTATTCTGATCTTAATCAAAATCCCCTTATTGTTCCTTTGGAAATTCTTCGTGGTCATACCAGTTCAAATGGCAGAGGTGAGTCTTTGGCTGTTTAAACCTTATGTTAATAAATTTGGGATCCATTTTTTTTTTTTGAAAGTTCAGACGAACTTAAAAAATAAATGAGTCCAGTGTTTTAACTATCAAATAAGTTTAGGGTAGTAGGATGAGAGGAGTGTCTTTGTCTGTTTAAACCTTTTATGTTAATAAATTTGGGATATATAAATGAGTCCAGTGTTTTAACTATCAAATCAGTTTAGGATAGTAGGATGAGAGGAGCCTAGATGTTATAGCCTTGTCTAGAAAGGGAAAAAAACAAGTCAAGCATTTGAAAACTATAAAATCAGTTAGGATAGTACATGGTGGTAGGAGGATAAAAATATCGAAACTATATATATATATATATATATATATATATATTTTATGTAATCAGAGTAGGCGGTGAAAAGGAAAAATAAACAGTCTCTGAATGATCAGTACAATCTTCCAAGTAATTTATTGGCCTTTAGTTTTCATCTTTATGCAATATGGTCTTTTTGTAGATGTAATTTGTTGACACGATTGCCGTTAATTGATGAACCAACCGAGTATGAGGTTGATGATTGCCCATTATATTCTTATCTGACAATGCATTCGAGAATAATTACTTATATGCTAAATACTTCTTGATCTTAATTGGAAGTTGTCTGCATTGCAGGGATACTAGACTGTAAATTTCACCCCAGACAGCCATGGTTATTTACAGCTGGTGCTGATAAACTGATCAAACTTTATTGTCATTAGTATAAATACGGATATACAGGCGTGTGATTGGCGGACAAAATCTAGGATGATAGCCTGCAACTTTTCAACAATTTTGTTCCTCATTTCTTAAATAGAAAGCACTGCAAGGCAAAATGATGGGCACCCGAGTAGTGAGGTTCTTGCTCTGGTTTTTTGGATTGTTTTTGTTTTTCACAGATATTTGTCGTTCTAAAATCTTTAGCCGATTCCTGGAATTCATATCCACAAAACCTCGCTTGCGGTTAGAATAGAACTGCAATTTTGATGTAACATGTTAGGTTTGAGAAACCAATTATTCGAGGACACCCAGCGGATGCTATTTTAGGGAGATTGAATGTATTATAGTAAAAAACATCGAGTAAACGCTGTTTACAGTTTGTGTACTTTTTTAAAAGATGTCCATTACTGAGTTTGCAGTTTCGACGCTGTAGTGAGAGGCTTCCATCAGAAAGAAATGAGCGCAATTATTCCTTGTTATGAAACATAGGATTTATTTAGAGAGATCACTGGTAAATTTTTCTTATTGCTTAAGCTATGATCAACTGTGTTTGAAATTGCGTTGCAGTAATTTGTTATCTCGAGTAATAATGCTTATATTTTTGTTTTTAATATTCACGTTTCCATATTCTTACCGTTCTTTGCGGAAATTTTTCGCGTTAACCAATTATCAAGATACCGTAGCCAAATGATTGTTCTTAATGAAGAAAATCCACAATTGTGCTTATAAAATAGGCCTATAGCCTAGTGTACGTATTAAATTTAATTTTGGAATCGAGTAATAGGAAGGAATAAGGTGTAACTTATTAGCGATCCCATGTGCAATATAACATTTTTCTGAAGTTCATACCATTCATAATTTCTCAGTAGTAGCCTGATCAACAACGCGATTATAGTAGAAGAAATGTGTTAGGATATAAGGAGTTCATTAACATAATCAATGGGTTAGTTAGTTGCTTAGAGAGGTTGATTAAATACTTATAGGGGAGATTAAAAAAAATTGTTAGTATAAATTGTGCATTGGCTTCTTTTAGAGGGGAAACCCTTTTTCCTTTTATTCAATACAAAACTTCTTTTTGTTTTCTTTTCAACTTTTAGTTTCTCTAAAAGTTGGTCAGACCTGCGAAATTCCCAATAATCAAGAGAATTAGGTTGGAGCATTGGAAAAAGATGTCATTGAACATGATCTGTAACTGACAATTAAAAACTGAAACGGATTACAAAGATTAGCTATTATACACCATGATCTGTTGAAAGGGCAATTCGTTAAACAATAGCTTTCATTTCTAACAAAATAGGATAAATCACCATGATGCGTTAATGACGACACTATATTCGGGATGAATAATGATATTTTAACTCACTTTTTTTGACCCACTTTTAATCTATCAATCTCATCACCTTTAAATCATCACATCACTAAAAAAAATTAGAAATAAATAATCTAAAAGTGATGAAAGTGATGGATTAAAAGTGGATAAAAAAAAATAGGTTAAAATATCATTTTTCTATTCGGAATTTCGTGCATGATTAATAGTTTGATTGAAAACCTAGTTAATGGAAAACAGGAGTGCAGACAAAAATATAACGATTTAAAACATTACGGATAAACAAAACAAATAAATTAACTATAGTTTGATTACAGTAATTGAACCCTCTACTGTAAAAGCGTGTGAATATCGATTTTCATAAAAAATAAAAAGAATCATTTGACAGCATATACTATACATAACATGTAACACTTTATTTCTATTAGCGTTGTACATGAAAAATTACAAGAATGCCATGATAGTTCTATTCTTCTTTGGAAATAAACTATCATAAAAGCTGAACAGCTGCTATGACTGGTATTTTCTCTCGCAACTTCTGTGTAACAGCTACACGCACAGTCATGACACTAGCAGCAGGGCCTGTGATTCGGATCTTTACTATTGGCTCATCAATAGCTACCAATTCAAGAGTTCCATCGGCAGCCCCGACCAAGTAGGGCCTTATTTCCTCAAGAACCTGAACCAGTTAATAAAACATTAAATTCTTCAAACATTTCACTTTATGCTTAATGTTACACAAACTATATTATTCATTTATACAATAGCTGAACAGGTCTTGCTTGATATAGAGACATTATTCTTGATACAATGACTTAAAAAGATAGAATAAAGTCCAGTGTTTGTCCCATTTCTTACCATCAGTAAATAAGAATGTGACGTATTGACAAATCTACCACACTTTCAATAACACCAGCGAAAAGAAACATAAGCTTACTATGATAGTCTCAATAAACACAATCCTATACATAGAACATATGAAAAACAACATGTACAGTTTAACAACCTAGCGGGATAAAGCATCTTTCTTATACTGAAATGCAGAGTTCGATATTGAGGCCTAAACCTCATTTTAACAGCTAGTAGTTAACAGAAATCTTTCCATCACATAAACAGTGTACAGAATTGAGCAACATCTAAGGTAAAGACTTCCTTGTGCAATTGATTTTGTATCATACTAATGGGAATCACGGGAGGGGATTACTTTCTTCTAAACCACTTTTGCTTTGAGGGTCTTAATGTGTGTAAACTATTACTAAACTTACCCACAAATAACTAAAGCATTCTTCACGAAAAATGTGTAACTTTTTCTTTTCCCAAATGGTCTGAATTTCACAGATGACTTCCATCAACTAACGTGATTACAATGTAATTTATAAAAGTTACCAATATTTTATTATTCGTTTATTTTTTCTTAGAAATAATCGTATATCCGCTGGATTGTTTCAAAGAAATCCCAAGAAACATAAAAAAAAAAACTATACATTCAAGTCCCACTCAATCACTATTTGCATATTCATATCCTCTATGAAATATTGTTTCCCTATCAAGTCCCTTGCTGTATGTGAACGACTGTACTCGTGTGTTACAATTTGAGAGAAAAAAACATTCTACAAGTTTTCTCAACAAAACAACAGTAAGTTTATTTCAAATATGAATAATCCAGAAGAATCAGTGAAGTATATAGATCATCTTGATAGAACACAGAACTAACCTTCTCTATGTTTTCTTCATTTAGTTCAAGACCAGTTTCTTCATCAGCTATTGGTTCAACCGCCACTATTTCAGGGATCTTCTCCATTAATCGACGTTCAATGCCCATTTTCATTGTTGTAACAGAACTTGGACACGAACCGCATGCTCCCTGAAGCTTCAACCGCACAACATTGCCATCAATTTCATGTAAAGCCACATTTCCACCATCTGCAATTAGATACGGTCGAATTTCATCCAATACACTTTCTACATTCTCAGCAGTTAATGGCAGCTCCACTGCTGGATTCGGAGTAGCAACACACTTTACTGCTGCACAAGCATAAAATTATCATGAGATTCGGTTCCCCAATCGTCATATAAACAAAGAATCTGAAACTGAATTTGAAATTAAGGGAAGCAATACTGACAAACTAAGATGGCAAGAAAATAGTTTGTATTTTCATTTCCTCAAAATAGATTACATTTTCAACTTACTAAGATTAAAAAATACGTTTGCATAGAGCAGCGTTTGCGTATTACGTTGAATTTTAAATAGTCAGCAATTGTAATCCATCTAGGTATAGAGCTTTGAATCTGACAAATTCAATTGAAAGAAGGATCCAGAAAAAAGTGCAGATTTTCAAAGAGACTAACCAAGGCTACGTGTAGAGCGCGATAAATGAATCCGAACAGAAGAACGCATAACGTTGCCCTTCCTCCTGAAAGAAGCATGGCCACCGAAAAACCTGGTTCCCTGCGAAGCAAAAATTACAACATAAGATTAGAAAATAAGAGGGTTATTCCAAAATAATAATCCCTAAAAACAGGAGAAAAAAGAACCTTTTTTGATAGGAAGGAACGAGAAGACGAAGGATGTTGTGGGGCTCTGCAGCAGGATTGAGTATTCAGCACCACAACTTGCATCCTCGTGGTGTCTCTTCCTCTTCTTCACAATTTTTTCGACCTTTATTTTATTCTCCTGCACAAAACAATCTTTTCTTTCTTCTTCCACCTTTGATTTCTCGTCTTTCTTCCACAAATCTTTCTCTCTGTTATCGAATAAATAACTTTACACCATTCTTTAAATAAATTACAATTAAAATACCTTACGGCTCTTCTTCATCCTGCTTCCTTCACTTTGGGCCTTTTTATCTAAGCCCAACTCTTTACAGGCCTCAAAAACTTAACAAAGTTTTCTTCTTTTCCTTTTAAGGCCCGTTTTTAAATATTAAATAGTAAAGAAATATCATAAGATCTTTTTTAAATTTATTAATCAATATCAATCAAATTAACCAAACTCTTTATAATCAGTGTATCATATCACATTTGGTGTGAGAAAGTATTAATTTTACGTGGATACATATTACCAAGTTCAATTTTTACAAGCACAAAAGACAAGAACAATCGACGAAGGAAAAAAAAGAAGAAAAAGACAAAGCCATAGGTAGAAACTAAGAATGATGAAGAAATAAAACATAGATAGATTAAAAAGGAGAAGCATAGAGAGGATTGTGATGATGAGTAGTGGAAGATGATTTTCTCCTGAAAAAGAAATCCCCGACAAGAGGGATAATAGGTTTGTGTTTCCTCGTTTTTCTGGTTCCAAAAACATGATCGTTTTCTCCAAGACTCAGAATGTGACCCAAGCTTTGCGACTCCTCTTTCTTCCTCACCACCTCCCTTTTCTTCTTCTCATCTTCGCTGATCTCAAACCGCACCGTCTTGGTCGGCGTCGCCGCCGCCGCCGCGGCCTTTCCGGCGGCGGCGGCCTCAGCCTGAGCCAGCTTCGACATATTTTTGTGAAGCTGCGCGTTGAGCGTTGCCAGCGCCACCTCCGTTTCGCTGCCTCTTTCTTTGAGCAGCTTCAGCTCCACCTTCGTTTTCTCGAGCTCTGCCTCCAGCTTCTTTATCACATCAACGAGGTCGCCGCTGTCTTGGGGGGTTTTCGTCGGCGGTGGTGATGGCGACGGTGATGGAGACGGTCCTTTCACCGGAGTGCCCGATGAGAAGGGCTTTGGAGAGTGGAATTCTCCGAGGAGAAGGCGTTCGCCGAATATGGCGACGGCTTCTTTGACGGAGGTGAAGGGACGAGAGGTGTCGACGGTGGAACTGAAATCGGAATCCATTGTTGAATGATGATGGATTTGGAGGAGAGGGTGTAAGTAATATTTGAGGATGATTGGTTGGGTCCATTTTCTTGTTTCTTTGCTTCCACTTCAGTGTTTATGGATATTGGAATTAGCTGAGAAGAGAGACACGGTACATAAGAAGAAAGACATGGATCATCTTATGTCGTTTTTTCAAGCCTAAGACAAATATACAATGTAATGTGTCGTTGTTCTTGAACATGACTGCCAAACTAACAACCAACAAACTAACTTTGATGTCAGAAAAATCATATTTTTCTTCTCCTCGATCTTCTCATTAAAATTAAAGTTTTGGTTTTTAATTCTTGGAACACATTTTATGCTTTCGTAGGGTTGGTGAATGGATGGTTTTGAATGATTAATCCGATCTTCCAAGTAACCGAATCAGCTTTAAGCTTTATATGGTCAAGTAATTGATGAACAAATGCTGCATTCAAAGATTTTATTTTCTTTTCAGTTATACCATATGTTCTTCTTTGATTCACAACACATTCTTTTTAGCAATTTTTTAAATTAGAATAATTATATTAAATGAAAGAGTTTTTGATCAAATATTTAAAAAAAAAATTAAGAAAAGGATTTTTATAACTTTTTGAATTTCTGCATATCTTCCTGTCAATCTTCTTGACGTTTATTTCTGAATTTAGTTTTAATACATAAAAATGTGAAATTGCTGTCAATCATCACTTTAATGCTAAACTAATATTTCTTCAAATTATGAATTTCAATCATCTTTTCTTTTTCAACTTATTTTCGACAGTATTTTTTTCCTAAATTGCTTTAAATTGAGCTGGCTGGAATTAGTATCTTATTTTGTGGATAAATATTATTTTTCATTATGCATTCGTAAAGTATTCAATTTGTTGTCCATGGATTTCACTTAAATCATACTATAAAACACGATTAAGGGATTAGATTTGGGCTTTCGTAAATGTTGTGGGTGTATAAAAGTTCTGATTATTAAATATAAGATTTTCAAGTGAAAAAGATTGAACAAAATCTTTTAGAAAAAAGTATAAAAAAGTTTATGACTATTATTTTTTATTTTATATAAATTTAATCTCTCTGTAAATATAAATCATATATATTTACAAATAAATAATATTGTTGAAGAAGTGAGAATGGATATTATATTCAATCATTCATATATATATATATATATATATATATATATATATATATATATATATATATATATATATATATATATATAATTTGATTTGAATAAGTAATCAATTGCAGTTTAGATACTCTTTTTAATTTTTTAGCGTTGTTTTGTATTGAGTATTGAAAATATATTGAGTATATATTTTTTTAATATTTTTAAAACATTAAAATCAATATCTACATGTGTATTTTAGAGGCACAAAGAAGAAAAAAATACATAAAATTCATGAAAAAATTCAAATTTTTTTGTCTATAATAAATCTTATATTTTTTCTTCTTGAGATTTGGAAGAGTTATGAAATCTAATTTAAGAAAGATGTTGGTTTGCAAGGTTAAATCTTTTAAAATTTCACTAGTTTAGTGTCAATATTTGTAGTATTCTAAATTTCATTAATTTTAATTTTTATTAAAAAATAAAGAATAAAAACATCCTTTTATAAAATAACGATACAATAAATTATGTCGATGAGTGGGACTGTCAAAATGGGTTGGAATCCGTAGTCAACCCGGCTCATCATGGGTTTGGACTGAGCTGGGTTGAAATTTTTTTACAAATTTCAATACGGTTTGATTTTTGACCCGACTCATCTAGAACCCGGTTCATCCGAGTTGAACTCATGGTGAACCGAGTTGGTGAGCCAACCCGTAGATAAAAGGGTCACACAAGTGTTTTTTATTAAGTTGAACTTTACATTTTGATCATGTTAGGTTTTTTTTAGCCAACACATAAATAATTTGTATTTTTTTTTATCTTTTGTATTTGGATTGTATTAAAGTTTATTTAGATTTTAATTAGAATTAGAATTTAGTTTTAACTAAAAATAAAAAAAATTGTATTTCTTTTTAATTAAGTTAATCCGTGAGCCAACCTGTTTAACCCGCCAACCCGTGGTGGACCAGGTCGGATTCAAATTTTTTTAACTTGTTAAAAAATAAGTCGGGTTGGATTAACTTACTAAATCATCAACCCATAATAAATTGAACCGAATTATCCATATTTACAACTCTATCAATAATTCATCCAAGGACTCAATTCTTAAGCAAGAAAGTTTATACATATTTAATTTAAGGGTTAAATATGTTTTTGGTCCCTCAAGTTTCAGTGAATTTTGGAATTAGTTCCTCATCAAAACTTTATACCAATTTAGTTCTTCGTCTTTCAAAATGCGTGAATTTAATCCTTTTAACTAAATTTTGTTAAGTTTATCTGACGTTTCAAGCACATTTCATGATAATATTTAAGTTAATATTGAAGTAAAAATGTGTAATTTAAATATTATCATAAAATGCGCTTAAAACGTCATATAAACTTAACAAAATTTGGTTATAAGGACTAAATTCATGCATTTTGAAAGATGAAGGACTAAATTGGTCAAAAATTTTGATAAGGAACTAATTCCAAATTTTACTAAAACTTGAAGGACAAAAACATATTTAACCCTTAATTTAATTAATATAATAATGAATTTAGTTGCTAAAACTGTCGCTTAAATTCGTACCTTTATAAAAATAAATAAAATCCACTAAAAAATTATGTCCACCATTTAATATACTCTCCACTTGTTATAAATATCACATGACACATCACATCACACGTGGATCATACCACTGTCATATCATTTGAGTGTTAAAATTATAATTCAAGGTAACTTAGTATTGGATTTTGCCTTAAAAAAACTAATTATTGTAATTTTAAACTGTAACACCCAAAATAAAAAAAAATTACATCAATTTCTTTAATATAATATATGAAAATATAAACAAATTGTTTTCAAATTTTTTTATAATGATATTTTAATCTACTTTTTTTTACCCACTTTTAATCTACCATTTTTATCATTCTTAAATTATCACATCACATCACTATAAAAAATTAAAATAAATAATTTAAAGGTGATGAAAGTGATGGGTTAAAAGTGAATAAAAAAAGTTGATTAAAATATCATTTTCCAATTTTTTTATACAATGTCTATATGAGGTTCTGTGTATACTATAATACGATATTTTCCCTTTCCGTATCAAAATACAATTAGAGAGACAACACATTAAAATTCATACCAGAAAATAATATTTTAATTATTAAAATATGTTGATAAAATTTTAAATAATATGCAGAAAATTCGTATAATATTTTTATTATTGTAATATATTGAAATAAAATTTGTGTATTAATGATACCACATTATGTAATATATATATATATATATATATATATATATATATATATATATATATATATATATATATATATTCAAACATATCAAATCAGTACTTAATATGTTTCTATTGTTTAGTAAGCATCCAAATCGTTATATTGGAAATCACATTTTGGTTGGCATGGAAAATATGTAATGGAAATATAACTTATAAGATATAAATATCATCAAACTATGAGAGAATATTTAAAGATCTTATATTAATTAAAAAATATGACCGAATAAAATATATCGATTTTTTTTCACATGATACTTTATGTATGCGATTCAAATTATAGTTAGAAATTTAGATATCCCATAACGCACATTCCATAATTAAATATTTACATTATTTAACATAATTATTAAAAATATAACGGTCAATTAAAAATTACATAATGTAAAAATAAATAAAATAAACAAAATACAAGAAAAAAAATCATAGTACTAAATCTTTGCGGTATTATCATTGAATAACCTATAAAATAAATTTCATATTTTCTTCAATCATAAATATTATCGCTGTATGTATAGTGTTATCCACATTACATTAACATGTACAAAATATTTTCTCTTATAAAATTAATAATAAACTATGTACAACACGATTATTCGAATTATAGGAATAATAAATAAAATTTAAGCTTTTAGTTTTTTTTTTGTGAAATAACTTAACAAAGTAATGATTTGATGAGAAAAAGTGGCACAAAAACTCTCCATTTAAAAATAGTTAGCAAAATTTGGCTAGAAACTCTTTTATCAACATTGCCTCTTGATCGCTTTCAGGGTTTAATTCCATTAAAGTTTAACTCTCACAATTACCAATTTATTTCTAAAGTATATAAATGAAATTAGCGTATGTTATATTAATCATTGTTTTTCTTAAGAAATTATAATTATTTTGTTGACGCTGAATATTTGTATTTTAGAATTGCAGATCACGTGTAAAGTTATTGGTCATTAGAGATGGCAAATAAACCCGTGCCCGTGGGTATCACCCGTCCCCGTTTTGACGGGAATCCCCGCTTTGACTGGGTATGGGTATGGGTAATACCCGAAATTTTCAACTGGGGATGGGGATGGGGATATATATATACCCGCCCAAATACCCGTCCCCGCTTAAATTACAAAACTATTTATAATTTATTAAATAATCTAAAAAATATATATAAATAAATAATATATTTACACATAAAATATAATATAATATAATATAATATAATATAATATAGTATATATACATATAAATAAAATATACTTTTATATATATATATATATATATATATATATATATATTTACACATATACATGTAATATAATATAATATAATATAATATACATATAATATATTTACATAATAATATAATATAATATATATAATATATACGTATAAAACAAATTAATCATTTAACTAGTGAGATCTTTTATAAACAAATTTATAACATTACAAATTTATAAAAATTTAAAAGAAATATATATATATATATATATATATATATATATATATATATATATATAAAAGCATAAAATATCTACGCATATACATATAATATATATACATAATAATATAATATATATTATTATATTTATATTATTATATAATATAATATAATATATACTTAAAATAAATATATATCTAAATATATATATATATATATATATATATATATATATATATATATATAAATAAGATATCCACACATATAATATATATACATAGTAATAATAATATAATATATAATATAATATAATATATATAAATAATTATATATATATATAAACATAAGATATCCACACATATAATATATATATATACATAATAATATAATATATAATATAATATAATATAATATAATATATATATATATATATATATATATATATATATATATATATATATATAACATATTTCTCATTCTCTTTGTTTTTTGTTATACACTTTGTTTACTCTCTCAATTGTCTGGTTTGTTTTTCAAGATTTAATTTTGAAGGTAATTTTTCTTCTTCTTATTACATAATTTTTACTCTCTGTACATGGTTATGTTCAAATAGGTGTTCCTCAATTTCATTCTATGAAATAATTTTTAGGTTACACATTTGATTATCTTTATTTATTTATTTATTTTCATGAAAATGTTTGACTCTTATTTTGTAGCTCTTCTTTTTATTACTTTGGTTATACACTTTTTTACTCTCTTTTAATTGTTTGGCTTGTTCTTTAAGGTTTAAGCAGATCTTCAAGGTACTTTTCCTTTTATCATAATCTTAATTATACATTTTTTTTTCCGTTATGTTATGTTCAAATGGATATTCTCAAATTTGGGTCACACATTTAATTATCTTTACTCCTTTATGATAATTTTATTTATTTTTTATTTTTTGTTTCATGATAATGTTTAATTCTCAATTTTAAGTGCTCAATTGCATAAATCCTTAATTTAATTCAAGATCAAAAGATGAAGAATCTATGTTTAAATTTGAATTATTATTAATTTAATTTTGTTATTTGTGCTATTTCGTTTAAGTGGTATAATATAAATTTTTAATAGTATAAAAAATATTTGAAATATTTTTAAACTTGATTATTGGTTTTCCTTTTATATTTTGTTAAAAAAGAAATTAACCTTTTTACTTTGTTTGATTTTTTTTTGTTACGTATGTTAGTTTCTAGAGAAAATGAGCACAGGAGATCAAGATTTGCAGGTACCAAGTCCACCACAGTGTTCACAACAACCAACTCCCTTTCAAAGTTCCAATAATGACAGTCAATCTTCATTGAATCCATCTACGCAAACACCTTCAGAAGTTCATGATGAAATACATTCAACAACACAAGTAGAGCCTGAGAAAGGGAAATTGAAAAGTGTTGTGTGGGAACACTTTGAAAAGATAAAAGTTGAAGGAAAAGGGGGACAAAAAACACTTTTTTCTAAGATTTCAAGTGGCAAAAAGGAATTGGCTTGTGGAGCTTATAATGAAGAAAATGCCAAGAGGGAACTTGCAACAATGATTATATTGCATGAATATCCATTGTCAATAGTGGACCATATTGATTTTATTAGATTCGTGACAACAATTCAACCATTATTTCAACTTCCTTCACGAAATACGATAAAGAAAGAGATACTCGGCATCTATGAACATGAAAAACAAGTTGTTATGAAGTTGATAGATACAAATAAAGGAAGAATAGCAATTACATCGGATATGTGGACTGCAAGCAATCAAAAGAAAGGGTATATGTCTATCATAGCTCACTATATTGATGACAATTGGACATTGCAAAATATAATTTTGAGGTACACCTTTTTTAATTTATAAATTTTCCAGTAATTTTTTTATGCACCTCTAGAAAGATTATATGTCTTACAAAATATTGCTTAATTTATAGGTTCATTTATGTTCCCGCACCTCACACAGCTGATCGACTTTGCAATGTATTAGTTGATTGTTTGTTCGATTGGAATATTGATACAAAATTGTCTACTATCACTTTAGACAACTGCAGCACAAATGATAACATGATTGAAAAAATTAAGGATAAGTTGAAGTTGGACACACTCATTAAGAAAGGGTCTTTGCTTCATATGCGTTGTTCAGCACATATCCTTAATTTGATTGTGAAAGAAGGGTTAGCCGTCCTAAAAGAAGGGGTGGAAAAAATTCGAGAAAGTGTAGCATATTGGACAACAACTCCTAAAAGAATGGAAAAATTTGAGGAAACAGCTAGACAATTGCGAATTTCTTTCACTAAAAAGTTAAGTTTGAATTGCCCAACTAGATGGAATTCTACTTACAAGATGCTTGATATTGCCATATGTTATAAGGATGTGTTTTTTAGGTTAAAGCAACGTGAAGCTCAATACACTTCTTTGCCAACTGATATGCAGTAGGAATTTGCAAAGGATGTTTGTCGAAGGCTAAAATTATTTAATGACATCACAAAAATCATTTCTGGCTCCAAATACCCAACTGCCAACATCTTTTTCCCAAAGATTTGTGAGATCAAGATTGCAATAAATGATTGGGTTAAATCTCCTGAGATAACCATTCAAAATATGGCAATACAAATGTTAAAGAAATTTGAAAGTTACTGGAGTGTTATTCATGATATATTGGCAATTGCTTCAGTTTTAGATCCAAGGTACAAGATGGACATGTTAGAATATTATTTTTATAAATTGTATGGTAATGATTTTGATCTGAAACTTAGTAGGATTCGTCAAATGTGCTATGATTTGGTTTTGGAATATCAATCAAAAAAGAATGAAACTTCTTCTTATAGAGCTACATCATTGGAGTTGGGAAAGGATGTTGATAATGATGCGAATGAATTTTTAGAGTTTATGGCAAAAAAGAAAAAATCTAGAACTACAGTTATGAAAACAGAGTTGGATTATTACTTGGAAGAAGATAATTTGCCGGTTACACAAGAATTTGATATCCTATCATGGTGGAAAACAAATGGGTTAAAGTTTCCAACCCTTCAAGCAATTGCAAGGGATGTTTTAGCTATTCCAATAACAACTGTAGCTTCTGAATCTGCTTTTAGTACTGGTGGTCAGATATTAACTTCTCACCGTAGTCGACTTCATCATATTACTATAGAGGCTTTGATGTGTACAAGAAGTTGGATATGGAACTCAAACCATCTAGGTAAGTTACTCAAATTTATTAATATTTTTTGTTAGTATTTTTTGTGAATTCTCATCTAATATTCTACATTTGGTGTTTGTAGGTGTTAAAAAATTAAAAGGAAAAGATGTTCTCATGAGTGAAAATGAATCTGATGAAGAAGGTATATTATATTCTAGTAATTAAAATTTTCAATTTCAATTATTATATCATATCTAATTTTTCATTTTTTTTTCTATGTGTAGGTGGATCGAATGCAAATGAAACCACTGATCATTTGTAAAATTAATAAATATTTTGGTTATTATAAAATTTTAGTAATGTGTAATTTTTTAGCTTTTATATAATTATTTGAATTTTATTTAGTTGTTATTTGATACTTTAATTTGAGATTTATACTATTATAATATTTTTCTTAATATTTGACATCATGAAAATCAAAAAGAGTATGTTATTTTAATATTGAATATTTTGATAGTATCATGATTCCGTTGGTGTGATTTTTAAATTTTTTTTATAAAAAATATTTAATTGATATATGGAACAATAAAAAAATGGGTATGGGTATGGGTATAAGAAAATACCCGTTACCCGGTGGGGATGGGGATGAGTCAAAAGTTGTATACCCGTTGGGTTTGGGGATGGGGATAAATTTTTATTATGGAGATGGGGATGAGATCATGATACCCGTACCCGCCCCGCCCCGTTGCCATCCCTATTGGTCATGCCTAGAACTTAAAGAGTAAAAGAAGAGAATTTTGTCGATAAGATAAAATATTATATGCTAAATAAAATATACTAGAATAAATGATTCAGTAATTTAAAATTTTTGCATCTTTTTCTTTACTGTAGCTTCCTATATACATTTGTTATAATTGGTGTAGAATTATAACTTATTCATTGATTTTATTTACAAAATCTATCTTTTTATTACAATTTTATATATTATTTTTATCTCGAGGATATTTATAGTTTACTCATATCAAAATTTTAAGAAATCCAATCGTAATACTTTAAACCACTCTACGACTCAATTTTTTTTGTTGTTGAAAAAAATAACGAAATAACCAAAGATTTTTTTAATTAACTAATATCTATAAATTTAAAATAAAGTGATATGGTGTTGGAATTTGAAGAATTAGAATAACATCAGATTATGATTTAGATGGAGTAACAAATATCAATTTTTTTTAACAAATTTTAAAACTAGAATAGAAATAAATGATATTTTGTAATATATGTTTTGACTGAAAGTTGAGGTATTTGCATGTATAAGAAAGTTTATGAAATAATTGTGGTAAGGAGATTACAGTAAATAATCTATTTGAATTTAATTAGCCCTTAACACGGAATTAGGAGTGTAAAATGAATGAAATTGGGTTTTAGGCAATCTTAACAAACCTAAACACGAGTTATGAAATATGATATATGAAATAAGAGATATGAGATATGAAATATTATGAAGTAGGAATTACTTATATGCATTTAGTTTTGTTGGGTTGCATCTGAGCTTCACAACAGAACACAACACACCTCACACAATCGTCAATGGCTAATTCAACTCTCTCATATCTCTTTCTCGCTCTTCTCTGCGTTCACTCGATCTTCCTCGTCTTTGCGTATGCTGATTCCCATTTCGAAGGCTTCGAAGCCGAAGATGACGATGAAATCGAAGACGCTTCTATCGATCCCGCGTCTCTCCGATCACCGCCACTCTCCGACCCCACTCCACTCGCCACCGATCCAACTCCCCAACCTCCACCCTCCGATCTCCCCAAGTCCCCTCCCGCTACCACCACCACCACCTTCGATTTTTGGGACGACGACGAATTCGAGGGCGTTCCAGTCGAACACGCCGCCCCCGAACCTCCCTCCGACCCCAAATCCACTGAAAACGCCACAGCCGCCCAAACCCCTCCAATCCCTAATTCTCCCCGCTCCTTCACTGTCGAGATCCTCTGCGGATCCTTTCTCATCATGTTCGCCATCAATTACTTCACCGGCAAGCGCGAGAACGAGAACATCGCGCTCTCCTGGGCTGCGCAGTTCGCGGCCAAGGACTCTATCTTCGAGAAGAATTTCAGCCTTCTAGGGATCGGCGACGGTGGCGACGATGCGCCCTTGCTGCTGAAGGAGGGGCAGACGACGTTCAAGTTCTACGCGAGCGGGAGAAGGTACTGCCAGGGGCTGTTGGCGACGCTCGAGTTGAAAAGCAGGCACGATCTCATCGCGAGGATCTACAACATGATTGTGCCCTGCAGGGACGAGATCGCGTTCGAGGTGTACATGAACGACGACGCCATGGATCATGTGGTTTTCGCAATGGCCAAGAAGAAGGCTGCCAAGGCCATGCACAAGGATGTGAGGGATTTGCAGAGGTTCGGCAGCGTTCTCTCCCCTCCCACTTCCAGGAAGTGGGTTGCTGATGACCTCGCTGTTATCTCTGAATCCAAGGAAGTCGCTGCTGATTTGATCACCGATGCCGTCATTGATCAGGTTCCCTTCTCTTCTTTCAATTACCAATTTTCTTCTCATGCTATTTTATGGTTAATATCTGTTTTTCAATCTTATTTCAATAAGGTTTGTAGATAGGCGTTGTTTAATCTTCATAGTTATGCTTTAGAATAGTCTTTGTTTGATAACTCTTATTGAATAAATGCTCAATTACTTTGTTTATGTAAACTCGTCCTTAGAAACTTCACAGGCGATGAAGCTTTCATGTGATAAATTCTTACTAAATTAAGTGCTTTATTAGCTTTTTATCCTTGTGTGCCCCATTATTAGAAGCTTAACTGAGTATGAAGGTCAGTTGTCACAGGTAGCACCATCTTTCTAGTTTCTAGCTTCACCGGGAGATTGAATTGCATAGAGAGAAAGGGGTAGAAATAGATTCTGCTGGTTGGTTTTGTCTTGAGCTATTTATAACTCCGTGTCTGTAGAATGAATTTTCTCTCACTTTCCTATTGATACTACCGAAAATCATGCACCCTTTCTTAAAACCAAGGTCCAAAGGCTGTAGAACATTATATATTATTGTTTAAAATACTACCTTTTCCATCCAACATATAACCTATTTATGTTAGACTTCCCCTCAGGATTCCCACCAGGCATCATTTTCGCTGTCTCTCTGTTTTTTTTTCTCCTCACTAACTGTTGGCAATAGTAATTATATGAAGAGCTAGAGCTATCTTTGAGTTTGCTGCTAATCTATCCTTTAGAACAAGGTGAAAGTCTGAGTTTCAAGGCTGTTAAAATGATGAAGGTTTAGATATTGGATATAGAATAGAGAGAAGGAAGACTTTGTATGATAGAATTGTACTGCGTTGACGTGGATACTAAACTTATAGCACCAACTCTTGTTTATACTAATCGTAGTCCTAATTAATTATGAATACAAATTATAAGATAAATAAACATGCCAACCAATCCCGAGTGATATTTCGAAATAGGAGAACTAATCCTAATGGATAATTTAAGATCCTCTAATATGTGATATTTTTATATATTCTACCGAGGGAAGGTTTATGCTTCACCGCAACATGCAGCTAAGGATGGTGATTGGCGATGCCTAAGAACTATGTGTATCTTCACTTTGGTGATCCAGAGATTTTGGGGACTAGTAGATCTGTGTATTGCTGTTTTTTAGGTTGGTGGTCCTGTAGGAAAACTTGCCTGAATTTTTTCTGTTGGTGTCATCAATTACAGGAGAAGTCTAAAGGATGTTGGAAACGTCCAATGTTTGTTTTCCCTCTCATTTTTTGGTTTTAAAAACTGTTTTCTAGAAAAAAAAATATTCTACTCAGTATCAGTAATCTATTTCTCACCCAATTTTAGAAGGTAAAATGTCAAACCAAAGGAAATTAAGTCTATTATCCACACCAATGTTAGCAAAAGCATCAACGCACATCCAACTTCAGGCATAATCTACTCAACCTGTTTAGCTCTAATACCTTTGGAAGTTCTAGTATGAACACTAATAAATCTCAAAATACAAAGGTTAATCACATCATTATTCATATACTTAGTTAACCTTTTACCTGCCATCTGAACATTCCATTGTACCAAAAGAAGAGCAGAATGAAAAAGAATATATTTTTTTGAATTTCATATGATTCCTAGCTTTCCAAATAATCCAAATAATAGAAGTGATAGCAACAAGCTGAATATTGCACACAATAGGAATAACTTTTTCAGAAATAAAAGAAAGACAATCATCAATTGAAGAACAGGAAAAGTTAGGGAAAGCAGAAGCTATATGCGTATGTGTGTACATTATAATGTATGTTTCAATCGTAAAGCATTAACCGTATTTTATTCTAATCACAACACAATCCTCAGTCCTAACTAATTGGGGTAGCAAATCATAAGATAAGGATATATAACTTGATCATACAAGATAATGGGAAGTAGGAAACTCAATTTAAATATAATATAATATAATATCCTTTTGGAATTTGTTATCTCATTAAATTGGCATATATTTTGGTCAGTTGTGTCACTTGTTGAGATGAAGATTATGAAAACAGTAATATGACTAATAATAATTATATACTCAATGATTTTACGAGGAGCCTTATTTATCATGTTCAAAACTTTGTGGTTGATTGTCTGATATAAGTTAGCATCCTCCTTGGTTCTCCTGGTTGATAGTGTGCTTTTTGCTTACATATTCCTTTGATGCCCTGTGTGTGAAGTGATCATGCACCGGTGTTTCAATTTGCTGTTATGTAGCTTGATTACATTTGGCTTCATTTAATGTTTTCAAGCCTTTACGCAAAATAAGGGTGTTGTTTCATATCCTGTTAAGTTTATTTATTGGACTCAAAATCAGATATTGTTATACTGCAGGTTTTTGGTGAGAAAGCTTTTGAAAAATTTGGAAAAAGTTTAATTTCATTGCATTTCTCCGATCAGCACCCTGGTATACACAAGAAGGTATTGTTGTTCAAGTTTGTGCTTCCTGCTGCCAAGAACATGGCTGACATGACTCGGCTGGTGGCTCTCGTTCCGTATTATATTGACTTGATCGGAAGATATAAATTAAGTTCACAGGTGGGTTATTCATGCTACCAATGTATGGTTGGGTTGTAGGTGATGAAGTTTTTATGGTTGGTCCTTAAGTGAGTGGTGTTGATGTTTCAGGCTCGGTCAAAGACAGAGGGTGCACGACAAAAGGCTGCTCTGGAGGCACAGAAAGAACTCCGAAATGCCCAACAAGAGGCCATGCAGAGAAGAAAGGCGGAGAGGAAAAAGATGATGGAGGAGGCTGAGGCAAAGCTGAGTGCAGAGGCTATTAGAAAGAAAGAAGCAAAAGAGCGTGCTCGTCAAATGAAGAAGTCGATGCCAAGGATGAAAATGGCCCGTGGTGCGTAATTCTTGAATTTAAAGGATGATGAGTTTAAGGCCTTAATTAATGTTTGAATGTTGGGGGACCCTCTGCCTTTTGTAGAATTTACGGCAATGTACCTTTTTAGTTGGCATTTCCTCCTAAACTAGCTGGCTAGATAGGCCTCTCCACGTCTTAGGTGGATTTTGAATGTACCAAAATTTCCATTTTATTTTAGAGACATTTATTTACGACTTCTTCATAACCTCTTGATAACAAGTTAAATCTATTTATTCTACCTCCTTGTTTTTTACTTTTATTTTAACTTTCTTTTTCATCTTTTATAAGTGGTGCTTAGGGAGTGCTATTGCACCTGTCTTTTACTCATGTTTGAAAAACAAAAATTGCTATTGTCCTTTTACTTCACAAACAGTTTCCATTCCCACTCTATTAATTCAAAGTCATTTTCACCATTGGATGAAAGGATGTAGTTAGTTTTTTATGCTGTGTGCAGTAGATATGACATGGAAAAATAGTTGTTTGCAGATTCATATACGCAGATTATTATGTCCCTTTCTTATGTTTTGGTATTAAATGAATACGCATTTGATTAATCAGTTGGTTGAGATTATACGCGAGACATTTAAGCATTTGTGCATCACTTTCAATTTTGCACAAGCTGGGCTTGATGAGGTGGAGTTAGAAATTTGATGGGATGTAGGAAGCGTTTGCCCAGCCACTTTGATGTTTATATTTTAATACTTTTAAAGTTAGATATAGTATTATTTAGAACTTGCTTCATTTGGTATTGTTTCATTTGCCATTACCAAAATTAAGTTTTATGGTTCTATATCCATTTTATTATTTCTTGTTTGTTTTAAAAATATTAAATTATGCATCTCTTTCCCCTTTTTTTTTTTCAAATTACAATTACGCCTCTAGTTTTTCTGTTAAACTCTACCCAAATTTCTTGTTTGTTTCAAAAATACTAAATTAAAAACACCACTTCAAATACAATCTATTTTAAAAATAATAATTACTGAACGCAAGTCAATCGATTTTTTAGCTTCAAAAATAAATTAGAAACTCAACATAAACATATTTTTGTGTATGTATACACATACATCAAATTAAATTATAATACTTTCATTATATGCTAGTGAAAAAAACGAATCTTTAACTATTAGATGGTTAAATAATACATTTACGTTTTTTCTAAAGTAAGTGTACGGTTATTAGTTTATTTTTTTAAAATTCGTATATGTTTGTGATCAGTATTAAGTTATTCTCTTCACTTAATACATCATTTACACAGAGAAGAAAATATGATTACTTTATTTAATTTTAGATGAATCAGTTTTTAGAAATGGCAGATTAATAGAATGACACCCCTAAGTTTGATTTTGAATTGATGATTGAGTTTAAGTATTGTTTTTTATTTTCTCACTGCTATTATATTTAAAGCATTTTAGGTCAATATTTATTTTTTATTTTTATTTTCTACATATACATGTATCTGGACAAGTTTAGTCGGCATGCATATACATGTATTTAGGTATAGTCGGTCACTAAACTAAAGTACATCATTAGTATTTCATATTAACATTTTGTAGGGGAATGAAACAATACTTACTTGCTAAAATTATAAAGAAAATTAATATTATATACTATAAACTCAAATTATAAAGTATTAAGCACAACCTTTTCTTACTTGAGATACTTTACTAAAAGTTCTCAAATAATTAAAGGATATGTTGCACTCAATGTATAAGTTTGACTTCAAATATTATATATATGTTAAATAATAATAAAAATTAATTATATTAACGTAAAAAAGAATTAGTGAAATGCAAAATGTAGAAAACAAAATGATAAGAATAGGGATGACAAAGTGTCGGGTCGGGCACGAATAGTGTCTACCTACAATCCGACCTGCAAAAAAAAATCGGCTCGCTATCTATCCGTTTACTTGTTGAGTATCCGTTTAAAAAATATTCGTGGTACCCGTTGATACCCAATACCCATAAATATTTATTTTATAAATTTTTTAATATAAAATTATAAAAATAAAATATAAATTAAATTGAATTATAATTATAATTAAATTTTACATAACAAAATTAAAATATATTATTAATTTTAATTTTAAATAAATTTAAATTAATAAAATATAAATTAAATTTTAATTTTAATTTTTGTGAATAATGAATACCTAAAAATATTAGTAGTATGATATATATATCTAACTTATTTATAAACGAATATTAAAATATCCACCGACCGTTACTGACATGTAGAAACTATCTCATTTGATCGGCTAATATTTTTGCCATCCTATATAAGAATGACAAGTGTTGAAAAAGAGGCATCACGTGTGAAACGTGCGAGAATAACACCCACCCACACGATATTTTTTTCTTTACTCCTACATTCACACCACAATTTAATTTTAACTTTTCAAACAATTTGACATAATATATTATTTTATTCAGAAGAAGGGTTCTTCCTTCTGTCACACGTGGCCCACGCTTTGCTCTTACCGGATGACGCGGATCTGAAAAACAAGCCTTCACAGTTTCTCTTTTCTAAATCAAAAGCAAAACGTGTGTTGTTTTATGAAGCATTTAATTTCATTCAACATGAATGCACACACCCACCTTTTCATGTTGTAAATTTTCAGTCCTAAATCTGAAAGTTCAAATCTTGGTGATGGATATATCTCTTTGTTCTTTTAAATTATCATTCTTGCAGACACCCAGTTAAAAAAGATAAGGTTTTCTGTGTTGAAAAACAGAGTAAAGAAATATAATAAATTGTTGCCGTGTTTAAAAATTTACCAACTCAGTTACAATGAGTGGTTTGATGATGTTAGCTCACTGAAGACAGTAGGTTAAATTTGAATTTGACAAGAAATTAAAAACAAGTTGGTTTTTCTTTTAAGCTTTGATGGTTTCTTTGTTCAGAATTAAATTTAGAGTTGCACGTTTTGCATCACAAGCAGAGGCATGGTGGGACAATGAGAAAAATATAGGTGGTTGTTAAGATCATAATTGATGAGGTGTGAACAGATAATTTCCATTTTCATTTTATCTGTAAAGTGTGCATAAATCCCATCCTCTTACCTTTATATAATAAGCACACTGCAAGGTTTCATCCTCACAAACACAACACAACACAATTACACAACACTTTCCTTAACCAAGTCAAGTGTTTGAGTGCGAGTTATGGGAAAAATAGAAAAAGGGTCACTGTCTTCTGCTTCTGCTACACCTCTTCCTTTGCTTTCACTGAACCACGTCTCTTTTGTATGTAAGAGTGTGAGTGAGTCTGTCAAATTCTATGAGGATGTTCTTGGATTTGTCCTCATCAAGAGGCCATCTTCTTTCAAATTTGAAGGGGCATGGTAACTTCCTTCTCTTTCGTTTTCTGCTTCTTTTCTACTTTCCCACATGTCCCTTTCTACCAGATCAGCTTTTGGTTTCGATCTTTTAAGAATGCCATCACGAATTCTAATTTCTGTGATGCAGACTCAACTTTTTGTTCTTGGCAAGAGACTAAAGATTAAGCATTCAATAACATTTCATATGTATTCAATGTTCCAGTTTTTTAACTACCGACACTCTATTTTGCACTGAATTGGCTCAGTGAAGAGTACTCACTCGCTTAAGTGAAGATAAATAGTACATACACGTTTATCTAAAAATGAAACGAAAGTCAGGGAATACGATTTCTGAACATTTTTTGTTACAGTTTCTTTGAGAAACTTGGTCCAAATGAACTAGTTTTGGTATGTTAAATGAATACTGTTTGAACTGGTTTTTATAATGTTCAGGTTATTCAACTATGGCATTGGCATTCACCTATTAGAGTCAGCTAAGGTTCCGGTGGAAAAGAGAGAGATAAACCCGAAAGAAAATCATATATCGTTTCAATGCTCAGACATGAAAGTTATAATGCAGAAACTTGATGCAATGAAGATTGAGTATGTGACAGCAGTTGTGGAAGAAGGTGGAATTCAAGTTGATCAACTGTTCTTCCATGACCCAGATGGATACATGATAGAAATATGCAACTGCCAGAATCTCCCTGTGCTTCCAATTTCCTCTTGCCCTCTCAAGCGCCACTCTTCATTCTACTATGGTATGCAAATTCAACCCTTCTTTTTTCTCTCACTTTTCTCTTTTATTTCTTTCCTAATTGGGAAGTAATGGTTAGATCATTTGGGTTTGGCAGGAGAAGACACATTCAAGATAAACTTCTATGCTGAAGAATCTAAGTTATCTAAGTTGATGATGGAGAACTTCATGATGGATATGCTCAAGATTTCAATATGAGGACAGAAGAGAATTGTGTGAAGGCCTTTTTGTCCTGTACCAAAGTCGTCACAATATAATATTAGTACTTATAAATCATACTATTTTCTTCTTTTTTTTTGTATTCCCGTTTGTGTATAATAGACAAGTAATTCCGTACTCTGTCATCTCAACATTGGATTCCGTCTTCATTATGTATAAAACTATCTAAGATATATACACAACATTTTTGTCTTTCTATTTTACCAGTATTTATTCAATCTTATCATTAACAGATACATCATTTTTAGAATTACTCTAATATCCTCTAAAGTTTTATAAAATCACATAAATAAAGAAACTAGAACTGGTCACTGTGTGAGTGGAAATGCAGATGGACATTAATAATGGCGTGAATAGGTTGCAAGGTGAGAAAGAAGCGTTGAGATATGAAATGAAATGACGTGAGTTGTTCATATTTGACAGCAACATGTCTATGTCTGAAACCTTCACACTCAACAATTCTTCATTATCTTATTGTGAGCAGTTGAGTTATTTATTGCACACTTGTTTCTTTGATGAAATTGGTTTTAATTACATTCTGTGAAAGGGTGAAGGGGTGAAGTGTAGTGTACTCAATAATAATCACTCATTGTCATACATACGTGGTACCATAGTGGACTTTTGTACCAGTGTTTACAAGGCCACATCACTTTACCTGGCACTTGGCTTGTAGCTTCATGTGCCTTTCTCTAATGTTTATGATAAATGATAAAATATGCCACTAGGATGCTCTTTATATTCATGTGATTTTATAAATAACACCCTCTTTATAAATAGTGGCCCACTATTACTAGCTCTTCATAAAGAGCATCCACAGTGGATGGTGGATATTTTATAAAGAGGATCTTGTGTGATTTTATTCATAGCAGCATCCATAGTTTATAACGAGTATCTTATCTATCCACTATGGATGTTGTTTATATTCGTGTTCTTGTAATGAATTGATTCAACAAAATCTTGGTCAAAGAATTTTATAGTGTTTGATCAGTGCTAGACAGTCCAATATTAATATGCAGAAAATGGTTTTAGTATATTGTTTAGTCTCTTAACATCTACTGAGGTATGAGCTGTTGTCTGGTGGGACCATCTGGTGATTAGCCTCTTGAGTTGTGGCCTCAATCACCAACATTGCCAGGGAAGTAGTCTATGCAATGTAACCATTCTTTTGTTTCTTTGTTTCATCTACGTTCTTCTGATAACGACATACTACAACTATTAGTAGAAATAAATCCTCTTCTCTTCCAATTTCACATGATAAAAGGTTATGTATTTATTTCTTTATGATTGGGTGAGTTGATTTGGACTTTTCACATCCTCTTATTATATATATATATATATATATATATATAGATAGATCACTTAAGGCTTAACGTTACAGAAAAATCTCTTTTTTTTTTTTTTATCATTGAACGATGAGTTCATAATTTCTACATATATGTTAAAGAGTTACTCTACACTTGAACTCCTTCCCAGTTACCTATATGAGAGATTATTTTACAAGTTGCAGTGATGTTATAAACATAATTCCACATCAAATAAAAAGATTAACCAAAATCTACAAGAATCTTTGGACGGGCAAAATCTCAGGTCCTTCAACTTTTAGGAGCCTCCAAATTCCCAGCTAGTTTGAAATGAATAACAATCATCATCTTCATGTCGGCATAAAGGAAGACTCAATCTCCTTTGGCAACAACAACAAAAACATCACCAAGGGACCATTTTCTTGGCTCTGACTTTTCTGAAGGGTTGATAATGGCTCTATCTTGGTTAGCCAAGCGATAGCCGATAACAATCTCCTTTCTTGTTCGACCCCTAATCATTATATCGTAAAAACACAGTTCTTCCTGGTCAAATAAATAGAACTCTGCTGGTTTAATACACATCTCGTTCCCCTGAATAAGTTACCAAAAAGTTCAACATATAAGTCATTTTTATCTGGTAATCCAAAACCATAAACAAAAATCTATTTATAAAAAATGCTAAACTAGAAGTTTAGAAATTGGAAAATTAAACATGACAAGAATTGAAAATCAACTGAAATCTATATCGTGAGAGACAGTAAGAATAAGTTCAAATGAGAGATACCTCCTCTGCAAATAATTCCTCAAGAACTCGGTTGATTTGCTTGTCTTCGGCCACCATTGCTAGTGCCATGCTAACCAGCTCATTAGATAACACATAATCACTGATTCTGGACACAGAGACTAGATTTCTAGTCCTAGAATCCAAAATCTCACTAATTATAATTGATTTATCAGAAGCTTGCTGCATTTCACGGATCCAAGAGTTGTGAGAGAACCCAGATAACCTCAGAGAAGTTGACTTGGTGTCTTTGTATGGTAGGCGTCTTGACTACACAGAGGAGGGAGATTGTTAGAAAGTCAGTTCATAAAACAATGAGACATTAGTGAGTGATTTGAATACAAAATCCTTAATTTGAAATGATGCAACCATACTGGATACCTGTATATCACGAATGAGTAGAAGGGTAGCTAGAGACCTTGAGTCAGAGTGAGCAACAGAGTCCTCCACTGACTCATCTGCAAGAATAAGGATCTGTGTTCTTAGAGTTAGTATACAGTTCAAGAGAATCTTAATTTACCTTGCTTGACAGCCTTTGATCTAGAGGTATTTTATTACACTTAATCTCCTTTCAACACTTTGCTCGTAATTTTACTTGTATACAATGATGAAAATTGAGCAAGGTATTAGAATGCTATAAATGAAACAGGGAAATCCCCGAGTGAAACATGATATAAAGCTTTTAAAGAGTTTTAAGAAAGATCCCACGACCAAAAATAAAAAAATGTAGATATGTAAGCTTGCCATATTTGGCAAGTTAATCTTTAATAGAGCCAACTTCAACTGGTGAGATAAGCTTTTGATGTTGCTCATAATTATGTTTTGACAGCATGGATATTTTATACCATCTGCCGAATCCTTCTAATCAAATTAATTTTTCTATTTTTGAAAGGAAGCAGGGTATTGCTAAGATTACAGACGAGATGGAAGCATAATCAATCACTTATTTCTTATCGAAACAATTTGCATAATCTCGTAATTTACTTATGTCCGGATTTACCTTCTGGTTATATATGACACAGGCCTCTTAATATTCACATGGTGCATATTCCTTCCTAAAGACAGTGATACATTTAAAACCTGAAATACTATAAATATGAAGAGATAAAGATTCAAAACTTACAGAATCAAAAGTCTCCAGTGGAAGACCCTCCAGGTGCCGCCTAATTACAGCATTCCCCTCCCTATGGACAAGTTTTATGTTTTCTAGCTCAGAAACATCAAGTCCACCATCAACAAGCTTCTTCTCTCTTTCCTTTTCAGGGACCTCGTTGAACATCCAAAGCTCTGAACCAGGAGCCAAGAGTGCCTCTAAAACCTTTTAAACAACAATGATTAAGGTAGTCTTAGAGGATTATGAAGTTAGACTGGTTGTGTCAACTCACATATTTTTAGGAGATGGATCAATTAGATTAAAGCAGTGATTATTTACCATCACTGAGCATTCACACAGGAGTGAAGAGCATAATTCAAGGAATCAGTCAGGTCCACACAATGTAGTTTATGCATAATTAAATTTCGTATTTTTTAGCTTCTTTCACTTGCACTTGTGGATTCCCTACCCCCATGACCTCCGTTGCACTCAGAGTATTCTTAATATTTCAGAATTTAGTTCTCATAAAACAGGTTTCTGGACATTTTTATGATAGATCAATGTTTTTTTTTCCTTTAAAAAAATCAAACAGGCCCCTAGATTGTGGAAATTGACTCAATAAACTTGTTCACACAATTAAGACAAAAAATAGTTGGGAAATATAGCTAACGACACCAGCTAGCAGCAGATTGAAACCCACTGCAAGCACTTGTGGTACCACAGTCAAAGGGTGTAGCCCAGTGGAACTTGATGATCTTAGCCAAAAGAATATCAGCTATTGTTTGTTGTTCATGTTAAGATTACACAAATCTATTACATAAGAGAATTAATCCTTTCAAAACATCAACAGGATGGTACATAATAGCAGTGTCACTTGTCAAAAAAAGTAAGGATATGTAAGTAAGGCCATAGTATAGCGTATCCAATTAGGAGAATTACCATGATCATATCATCAATATCACGGCGCCAGCCACAAAATAATATCTTCTCTGGAAATTTAGGTGGATCACGTATCCTCGGGCAAAGTCTCTTACATACCTGTATAAAGTATATAACATTAAAAACACCATGTAATGTATCACAAGTCATCTACTAATACTATGATTAATTTAATAAATCCATGACAGTGCGCAACATATACAAGATTCTAAGCACCAAATCAGCATATTTTCCAATAAGGCAATCGTATATGGACCCAGTTCAGTAAGAGAAGTTGAAACGGAAAGATAACCTCTGGAAGAGGACCTGGAGCATAAGTGTCGTCATCCTCAGCTATGACAAGGACTTCATCCCCATCTCTCAGAACATAACTATCATCTGGATTGATGATAATCTTTCCCCCATCAGCAGCAACCTTAACTCCACAAGGTATTGCATCAGGAAATGAAATTAATACATCTTTGAAAAAGAGACCATCCAATTGAGGCCACCTTTTGATGTAAAACTCAGCATTCTCAAATCCTAAAATATCCTCCCATATCTAGCCAAGAGAAGGAAACAAGTAAACAGATGCTGTGAGTCACACCGTACATGGAAACCAAATGTAGAAAAAAGTGATAAATTTCATAAAGTTGATACACTATCAAGGACTGGCAAAATGGTAGCCAGTTTCAGTACCTAGGTAACAGGCTTTATATTACAACTGAAAATAGTTCGTGAAGAAGTTCATTTACTAAGTGTCAGGATTCTTGAGGCATTCGTGTGTGACTTAGTAAGCACATTCTAGCTATTTTAAACTCTACATACATGAACAAAACGGGTGCAACACCACTTGAGGGTGGGTGGAAGAAAGCTAGTTCACATGAACAACAGAGTTATCCAACTAACCTGTGCAAGGCCAGGCTGTAGAGCACACTGAATCATCAAACGCCCAATTACATCATGTGCAACAACTGTTTCAATGAGTTCTCCGCCAACAAGTTTCACTAGAGGTTCATTGTCAAGGTCACTCATCTCCACAACAACATGACCCCCTAAGCCCTCCCTTACGCCTGTTAGGCTAAGAACAACTCTCAAAGCACGTGCATCACTCTAGAAAAGGAGAATTGAGAAAAAAAAAAAATTGACTGTGAAGAAGTTCCTTGGCAAGAGTTAGACAACATAACAAAGGAGTAATGAGTTATGCAAATAACCTGATCTGCATTTTCATCTGAAGCTAATACAATAATTGCACGTGCCTTAGAAACTGAAACCTGTGGATAATTAATAATTACATTTGAGAACATAGAAATTTTTAGGAAGAAGGAAGGAATAGGTAGTAAACAGCTAACCCATTCCCCAATATTATATGATTCACATAGATTATATAAAAAGGTATCCTTTCCCCCCCAAAAGCAGAACAAAGAGTCAAAGATACTCCATCAAACCTTCTTTAGGTCAGCCAGTATAAGAGGACTGCCACTTCTACAAATTACGGACGTCCCCATGAAATCAAATTCAAGCTTTGCTATATCCATTTCCATTTCCTCCTTTTCTTTTTCTGCAAGCACTACTATAACACCACCACCAACACTCTTATTTGCTATTGCTAGCTGCTTCAAAAGTGAACCCTGCAATCAAGCATCAATCATCAACATCTATATCCTTCTTATGAACAAAAATAAATGATGCAATCAGATGTACAGAATTATTACAGATGAACTATCAGATAAAACAAATCTGTCAACATGATAGTCAACAGAATATTCCAAGTCAAATATAAAAACCTTAAAGCAGTTTGTGAGGAACTGACAAGGAGATTACCAATTTGTCACTCCACCCAAGAATGAGTATGTGGTTCTTTTCAATCACCTCACTCTTCCCTTTTCTGAGAGAATCTACCTTTTCTGATATAGCATCTGACACAAGTCCAAGCATCATAGCAAATATCAGCATACCACCTGAACTAATTGAGACAGAGACAATCCTCTGCCCGGTTCCTTCAGTTTCAGCATGATTTCCTGAGTCGGCTACATAAGTCCAAGAATGCCAAAGAGCTTCAGCAAAGCTACCGCCAGTCACAGCATACAAAGCTAAACCACCAAATCCTATAAGAAATAGAGTTGCAAAGAGAAGGGCAAGTAGCTTTGCATAAGGATATATGGAGAAAAATACATCTACCATATAAGCAACTCTCTTCTTCAATGGTACATCCTCCTTGTTATCATTTGTTCTCCTCAAGCAATTTATTATTTGAGGAAGATAATCAAGATATTTGTACAACACAAAGGGCAAAATGAGGATGGCCACCACAATATACAAAGCAACTGTTCTACTGTCAATGTTCAGGACATAAGAAAATGAACCATCGCCTTTTCCAATTGATGTCTTTCTATTGTCAGGACAAAAATCTATTTCGCAGCACAGGTGAAGTTTCTCATCCTGCAACCAAAGAAATTAATAAACAATCTATCCAAAATAAACAAGAAGTTAAACACCATAATAAATTTCTAGAATTACAAGCTTACCTCCAATTTTCTGAGCCTATATTGTAGATAAGCGGAATGGGGTACAAAAACAATAGAGGTAATAACAAGCTGCCACAATAAAGGAAAGGTTCAGATGACCTGAATGAAGTATTGAAAGAAATTATCTCATCTGATAGAAGAGAAAACAGAAGAGAAGTTAAAGTCTATAACTTTCTGCCAGCCAGCTTACTACAAAGGAAAACCATAATAATTTTCTCAAAAATAGCTATGTGGGAAAATGTGTAGTAAAATATCTGTTATCATACAATGCCAGGAGTCTGTAGAAGCACCAATAGTTCACAGGTAAGAATACCGAGGGTTCCAGAAAGGGATCTTACTTAACTGTGATAATGGAAAAACAGTAAGTAAAGATGGTAGCCGATAATTTTAGATACAAAACCCCAATAGAAGCTGTGACCCAGAAAATTGCTGATCCCCTTTACTAAAACATAGCATAATTAATTTAGGTGAGGGAATTTAATAGAAAAATAAAAAGAAAAAGGAAAGAACACATACAGGCAACTAAAATAACTAATAACTAACTAACCAGATACAAGATCGGAGAGAGGTTGTAGTATTGAGTTCTGGTGTGTTGGGAACGAGGTGGCGAGGAGGAAGAAGGAGGAGGAGGAGGAGTGGGGATAGGTGGCGGTGGCGGTGGTGGTGGAAGAAGTGAGGGTTTGGGAAGGTTGAGGTTGTGGGTGTTGGAAGGTTTGAAAGATGGTTTTTTTTTCTTGGTGGTGGTGCGAAGGAAAGAAGGGTAGTTCCATTGCTCATCAGAATCAGAGACAGGGAAATGGGGGTTATTAGCAGTTACAGAGGCAGAGGTTGTGTGCCTAGGATTGGCAATAGTCTTGCTGCGCTTCAAGGGTGGCTTCCTGAGACTGAGATTGGAAGGTTCCTCATTGCTCTTTAGCATTCTTAGTGTTCTCCACTTCACTTGAGTTCAGCAGAGACAGATATTCCTAATACCCTTTGTGGGGCTCTGATGCTGACCACTACTGCTTTGCCGTAGGTTGCTTTGGCTTCTGTTGTGTTGTGTGGGATCTACACAGAAAAACAATGTCTTGTGTTGTATTGTGTTGTTGAAAAGCTGAAACAGAAAACCTCTCTCTCTCTCTCTCTCTGACCTCCTTTTGTTACAACAGTGTTTTTCACTTTTTTTCATGTTGATGTGGATTCCATTCTCAACCTTTCTTTTTTTTCAATGAACTTTTCTTCACATTTTCATTCTTTTTTCTGTTTGTACTTTTTCTTCACATTTATTCTCAATTATTTGCCTTCAACTGGATTTACACTTTTAACATCCATTTTCTCTTTTTCTTGCACAAAAAGTGTGAAAATTGTGGGGTTAGAAAATAAAACTACATAAGTCCATGTTCTAAGGTGAAGGAAAAGTTTTAAATTAATTGATCAAACACATTCCTTACCCTCTTAGCTCTTAAGAACATCAATTTTTCTAATTATGTCCTGGACACATGATTAATATATAATGAAAACAAGTATTTATTAAATTAAATAGAAATAATAATAATAATAATGTTGAAATAAAAAATTTGAAATACCTATAATAAACAAACTACTTAAAATTATATTAAAAAAAGAAAGTAAATATTTTTCTTGTTTAGACTAAAAAACACTTTAAGAAGAAGAAAGTATATGATTTTAATTATTATAAATTAAAATTAATGATAATTAACACCTGATTTTAAGTCAAATATTTATGTATTGCTTAAATATTAAAACATGATTTTTGTACTATTTATTAAAATCAAATTTAACGAATTATTAATATGATTCTTTAACTATGTTTGTCAATTTAAATTAGTTTTATGAAATGCAACATATGATTTAGTTTTATCTAGTATTAGTAGTAAATACATTTATTGTGGTTTATATTTAGTTAGCTGATGACACAGACTAACTTGTTTTCTACCTAATTTTATTAAATCCCAAATTTATTTTCTCATCATAAAATATGAGTCTATTTATTTATATATTTTGAATAAAATAATGTTTTTTCAATAAAATAACTACTTGTTTGGGGTCTTAATAAGGTAAATTGTTTTAAAAAAATAAAACAGAAAGAAAAAGAAAAACAGTTTTTCTGAGATAATAGAAACTATAACAACTTTTATTTATACTATAGTCTGGTTAAAATAAATCATTTCGTAACTATCACTTATCCTTAACTCATACCAATTTCTCTTTTATTCCTAATCTCCTAATTTGATTATACAGTCTCTATTAATTCATTGCATACTACAATCAGTCCTCTTAATTTTTTTTTTCTTTTTGGTTTGGATAACAATTTTTTAAATTGAAATAGAGTGCAATCCAGCAACAAGAAAAAGAAAGTCAAAATAAGTTTAATTATCCATTTGAAAAAAAATAGTTTATTCTATTTTAAAATGTACAAAATTTTAATTGCTTTTATTTCAAATTTGTTTATTTTATTTTCAAATGCTTTATTTTATTAAATTTTGCTTTTCTTATTTAATAGATTATTTTAATCATCACAAAATACAATAAAATATTTTAATATAAAAATAATAGTTGGTGACAGTTAAAATGTATTTTTTTTTTCAAACAAAGTATTTAATTAACGAAACAATTTAAAATACATAATGAGTTAATCATTATATTCTTAAAAATAAATGAAATATTTTGTATAAAGTAATTAAGATCTTCTAAAAGATATTTTCCCGTTTTGTAAATAATTAGAATTTGAAAAAAGAGGAAATAATAAATCCTTAAGCAAGTTCTTTAATATAAATAACCTATTTTCTATAACAATAATTATCAATATCATAATAAACACACATATATAAATATAATCAGCAAATATTTTACTATCATCTTATTTTTATTTTTAAATTGAATGAAATATTAAATAGTTAAAATAAGGTTTAATTACCCTTTTGGTCCCTCTATTTGTTATGAAATTTCATTTTGGTCTTCACGTTTTTTGTTGTCTCAATTTGATCATCATTTTCTTAAAAATGACTCAATTTGGTCCTCACCGTTAACTTTGACCAGACGGTGTTAAAGTCAACGCCACGTGTCAATTTCTGGTTTTTTTAAATTTTTTAATATTTTTTTTGATTTTTTTTTTTTGAATTTTTTAAATTTTTGACACGTGTCACTTCACAGTTTTGCCACGTGTCAAAGTGACTCAATTTGGTCCCTATATTTGTTTTTAGTTTCAATTTAGTCCCAAATTTTGTAAAAGTGAAGCAATATTGTCCTTCCTCGAATTGACACTAAATTTACTTTTTTATAAATTTTATGGTGATATTCTTACAAATTTTGATTTTTAATCTTTACCAAGTTTGTATAATATGATACACTTGATGCCTTTATATATGATGACAAAATTGTTAATTTTTGAAATTAAGTTTGGGATTTAACTTTGTTTAATAATAAAACTAAAAAAAATTATTTAAAAATATTTCTATAAATATTTAATAAAAATGTCAATTTTAGTAAGAATATCATCTTAAGTTGTATACAAAGATTAAATTGAGTCTCAATCTAAGGAGGGACAATATTGTTTTACTTTTACAAAAATTGGGACTAAATTGAAACTAAAAACAAATATAGGGACCAAATTGAGTCACTTTGACACATGACAAAATTGTGAACTGACACATGTAAAAAAAAAAAAATTCAAAAAAAAAATTAAAAATTCAAAAAAAAATTCAAAAAAAAAATAAAAAAATATTAAAAAAATTCAAAAAAACCAGAAATTGACACGTGGCATTGACTTTAACACCAAAATCATCACGCAGTAAGTCAACAAAACCTAAAGTGATATCTCTTTCCCCTTCAAGTTTACCTACTACGGTACCGGAGTGAACATGATCTCCACCAGACAAACGTAATGCTTTAGCTAATACACGAAAGTGCATACCATGATTCTTTTGTCTGTCGATAACTGCATGCATTGCACGATGTATATGAAGAAGTAGACCAAAGTTAACGGTGAGGACCAAATTGAGTCATTTTTAAGAAAATGAGGACCAAATTGAGACAACGAAAAACGTGAGGACCAAAATAAAATTTCATGACAAATAAAGGGACCAAAAGGGTAATTAAACCTTAAAATAATCTTACAAAATAATTTTTCCTGAAATAAGATATAATATATATTAAAAGATGTATCTTTTGTTATAAATGATAATTATATTCTTTATGAGTAGAATATTTGTGGGAACTGAAAGTAACCTAACCCTTCATTTGTGGATTATGGAGGCAGTTATCTCCTTATTGTATATGTGTGTGATTAGATGTTTTCATAATATATATAAGACAGAGAATGAGTATATCAACACAGAAAGCAAACTGCAAACACTGTACCCACCGATTGTACCATCACACGATCTTCTCTGTCTTCTATTTCTAGGGTTTATAGGATTCATTTTTTCTCTCTGCTAACCTAACAACACATTCAATTCATCTTCTCCATCTCCTCCTCAATCTTCCATCAATCTTCGGCTACGCATCTTCTCTGTTTCTCCCTCTCATTCATACATCATTGATCATGGACCGAGCCAAGAGATTCCAGAAACGTATCCTTCTATTATTTTTTTACCTTTACACATTTTTTTTTAATTATTATTATTCCTTCAAGTAATAATTTGGATAGCGGTTTCGATATCTGTGTTTATTCATCGATGTCGCACAATGTTTACGTTTTGCAACATTATCTGTTGTGTTTTTTTTTACAGGGTATCAGATTTGTTGCAGTCAGTGTGTGGCAATTGTGCAGTCACTGCTGTTATTTTTTTCCTTTACTACACTTAGTATTAGTCTCAACAACTGAGTCATGGAAATCCATTGTAGGACAAAAATATATCTATTACCAAAACTAAGTTGTCTATAATAAATACCGCATTTGTAATTTTTTCTGTTATCAGACATTATAGACTCTAAATTTGTAGAACGCACAATAGTCTGTTTTTGATAGCAAGTAATAAGATTGAGAGAATGGTAACTCAGTCAAAACCTTAGTCAAATGATAAGAATCATTAATTAAAAATGGCATATCTCTACACATTAAATTAATAATAGTTCTTCTTAATTAATTAGCACTGATCTTGCTTATTTTCTCTTCTGGAGATAAAACAGATTTGTACTTTGATAACTCTTCAATTGTTATTGATTTTTTTGTCTCTCTTATTAGACATGTTTCAGATATTTGTGTTCTATTTATGATATACTTAACCATGTGATATAGTTCAATACGTCCCTAAAGGAACTACAAATCATAGTCAGCAGCGGAAGGATGAAGATGTGGTATGCCCACTTTCTCAGTCTTTCTATAATATTAATGTGTGTCTCACTCTGCCTTTCTTTCTAAATTTAGGTTTTGATTCTCTTTAATAAACAACTACTGCAAAGTTTTTCTATTGAAATGTCAACCGCAAACGCCATTGTTTGAGTGATAGCTAGTCTTCTGCATTAGAGTAAACTTGTACTTTCTTAATGACAGTGTCATAAAAAGTAAAAATAAACTACAAAAAGCAAACAACTTATATAATAAATAGAGCAAGACTTATGATATTTTTTTGAGATTTGTTTCCATAAGATTTAATGGGTTATTTTAACTATTTAAGATATATGTTTCTTAGAATTCTACTGTAAGGTTTGTAAGAATAGGAAAATTATAATGCTTGTTAGGCTTGCTTTTACAAAGTACATTATCAAAATCTTAATTCTCAATTGAGAATTTTGTCATGTTGGTTATTTACATATCGAAAGTATTTTTATGTCCTATATTTTAAATATTAAGTGTTTCATTGTGTCGCACCTGTTAATCTTTATATTTAATAGGATTACAAGTGTCTTCTCTTTGACACGAAAATTTTTTCCTTTGCTTTCACTTTCTATCTTATGACACTTCTATTTATGGAAGATAACAAGTGTCAAATAACTACTTGATCTTCCTAGAACTTTGTGTTTTTTCCTTTCTAGGAGGCAGTCACTCACCTTTGGTTTTAGCAAAAATCGTTTGAGACCCATATCTTCGTGCATAGAGTTACTTGAATGTAATAAAATGTAGTTCTTATCAATTATGGAAAACTTTGGACAATTACTTGATTGGTGGCGACAGTATATAAGTCACACTCTGGACTTGATAATATATACTTTTATAACTGTTCATTGATGCTAAGGGACTAACAGTAACAAACAGTTTTTGTATTTTTGTTTTGACCTTTATCTGTATCATGATGCCATCATCATATTTTATGAATATGTTTCTGTAGGTTTCTAGAAAAGATTATATCTCATCGGATTCAACATCATTGGTAACCTCCTCTGGACACGATGTTCGCGTTGCAGGTGAGACAGCTCAAGAGCCCTACACCTAATAGTTATGAGGAAAGATGATAAAATAGTTCCTTGTCCACTTAAGATGGCGGCTAATGATAGTGAAGTATTTATCTTAGAAATTGCTCTGTCTTTATAATTAACTATGCAAAATAATCTTGAATACTAACTACGATTATGATCACGACTGAAAATAATATTTTACTTTCTCGAGCATTAAATGAAGTCTTAACTTGGTCTTCTTAACATTTGATTATTAACCTATGCAAATACACTAGGATATTTATTATATGGATCTACGACAAGAAGGTTATCTGATACTATTTGTTAAGCAGTGGTTTAATGCTGTAATGATTTATGATATAGACCTTAAAATAAACATTTATTCATTTGGATACTTTCTGATAGCATATATTTTATGAGCTAACTTGGAATGCTTTAAACTTATGAACATTGTGTTGTAATCAAACCTTTTTTTATTAATAGAACCTTTAGTTATGAGGGCGGGCTATTGTGGGTCTGGGTGGGCATTGGGTTGATCATCAATCTTATATCTCATAGACCGAGAATTTTCAACTACCAGGTGTGAATGAATCAGAAGCTCTGCCTTGTTATGCATCAGTTCCAACATCTTTTGGTGTGCAAAGCAAAACTGTGAAGGGTTCTGTAATTGCAAAAACTCATCCAAAATCCCCTGGTTCAATGAAGCCGAATAACTTCAAGTCTACACATAGAAATGAGAGTTTAACCAGCACAATATCTAAGCCCGTGACTAATACAGAAAAAGATATCAAAATTATAAACAAGGTAATAAGTTGGAAGATTATGGTGTTCATAAGGTATCATTGCTTCTAGATATTATTTTTGAGATGTGTTGTTGCTTTGATGAAGAATACTTAGAAAGTTATTATTGTCTTCATTAACTCCTGGGTCTTGTCATCTCTTGCATCTGTTGTTTTACTTATATTTAATATACTTATCCAAATAAGGAATGGGTAAAAAACTCCGCTCTCTGTTTTATATTTTCACTATAATTGATTTTCTCTTACTATAATTGATTCATCATGTGAATGCTTATTTTGCAGGCTCCTCATATGCCTTCTAATTTTACCGCAGCTACCACTCTAACTACATATCAGAACGTAGGGAAACTTTCATCATCAGACACCTCAAGATGTCATATGTTTGCCCCCACAAACTACAGGCCAAATTCTTCTACTGACTACATTCGAAATACCTCTTCTACCTACAGACCAAATGGGAGAGTGTCTAGTTTAAATGATCGACTTGTTTCAAATGACAAATTTAGAAGTGGAGAATCTGAAACGTCAAAGGAAATGACTCGGGGACCTCGGGGTCATTACAACTATTTTCTTCTACCACCATCAATTGTTAATGATGAGTTTGCAACCACAATATCTAGAGACCAATATAACCTGTCAGATTTCCAAACTGAATACGAAACTGCTAAATTTTATGTGATTAAATCTTTTAATGAAGACGACGTTCATAAGGGTGTTAAATATAATGTTTGGACAAGTACTCCAAACGGAAATAGGAAGTTGAACACAGCATACCTTGATTCAGAAGCTAAATTGAGACAGACAGACACGAAGTGTCCAGTATTCCTTTTCTTCTCAGTGAGTTCAAATTTTTGTTCTCTAGTTGTCTCTCACTCTTTCATTATTTTCTTCAGCAGAAGTTTGACACAAAATCAAGATATTTTTTTTGCTTAAATTTTCTGTTATATATTTTCCTCTATTTTATTTTATATCGGCTGTCTTTATTGGTGATAAATTATCTTCAAAAGCTCATTTAAAGAACATGAAGGTGAGTTAGTGTTTTCCTTTATATTTATGTCTAATGAGTGGGAGAATAAATATTTTTTCAAGATTGGCTGATCAAAACTCCAAAAACACATATTCTCTTCCAAATTTTATCTGGAATATCTATGATTTAAATATAATTGTCATTCACAACAATCTATCAGCTACTATAATTTTTAATTGGGAATTCATGTCCACAATCATGAATATTCATTTATCTTAGATGTATTTTGTTGTCAAATCAGGTTAATGCTAGCGGACAGTTTGTTGGAGTGGCCGAGATGCTTGGGCCGGTGGACTTTAAAAAAGACATGAACTTTTGGAAACTTGACAAGTACAATGGTTTCTTCCCAATTAAGTGGCACATAATAAAAGATGTTCCCAACAACCAGTTTGTGCATATCATTCTTCCAAACAATGAGAACAAGCCTGTAACTTTCACTAGGGACACGCAAGAGGTAACCCTTTTTATATTACAGTGTAATATTTCTTGAGATCAACCTTTTTTCTATGTTAGGAATCTGAAACCTGTTAAGAAGTAACCTTTTTGTAAAAGAAAGATAAGAAGGAACCTGTTAACCTTTTGAAATAATTTGATCTCTCCTCTCTCTTTCTCATGTGGATAATTTAAAACAGTTTAACCTGTTAAAGTCTAATTGTCCATATATGTCACATCTACTTTGGTCATATAAATGTCGTTAAAGTTATTGACTCCATGTTTTGTTACAAGTGATCTATAATTGAATTTGTAATTATATGGTTTGCAGATTGGACTGAAGCAGGGTCTGGAGATGCTGAATATTTTTAAAAATTATTCGGCTAAGACATCTCTCTTGGATGATTTTGACTTTTATGAGAACCGAGAAAAGTTATTTCGTTCTGAGAAGAAAACTATGCATGCAAGGTCAGAACAGGGAGTATATGTTAATGCCAATTACCAAGTAAGTTTCATTACGATCGTCTACACTACAGTGCTTCTTAGTTGTTTTTTTTTTTTGATCGGCACAATGCTTCTCTGTTATTTCTGCAATTGGAGTATAGAAGATATGTGATTTGCTCCAAGTACACCCAACTGAACTATTGTAATGCTACTATGTTATGTTAGTCATTAGATTCTCCCTTGCATGCTGTAGAAACATTTTGCTTTGTTTTGCTCGTATGTTGACTTTTTCATTTTTTTGCCTTTTTACTTTATGCAGAATAGTTTGATGGCAAGAGAGAAGAAAACAGATATGCAATCGAGTGGTACCATGCAAGGTAGTCTGGTCAAACTTACAAAGAATCTTTCTCTGAATTCCTCTGGAAAACAAGGATTGAGATAGCAAGATTGGTGGAGGGCCAGAGGAGAAAATAGATATTTACTTTCTTAGAGTTACAGATATGCAGTTTGATTTTTTAGATACCGTTCCTTTCTTAGTATTATATGACCACGACCACATTTTATATTGCTTGCTTTTCCATTCGCAAACGATCTTTAAAATGAATCTATTGAGGTAGGATTTATGGAATGAGAAACTCACACTTATTCATATATATATTTTTTAAAAAAATTAAATATATTTAAACCTTTATAGTAAAAGCTTAACTGTTAACCTATCTGTCTAGGACAATCATATAAAAAAAATATGTTTCCATTCAAAATACCAAAAATAGTTAATTAAATTGGATGTGTTTTTCCTACGTCTCAATTTTTTTAATTTTTATATCTCTTAATTATTTTGAAATAAACTTGTTGGAATGCGAAAAACTATATTCTAAAAACACCTTTTTAAAATGAGAGGAAGGTGTAAAACAATTGTTGGATGAAAAGAAAAAAAAGTTTATTTATGAATAATTTGATAACAAATGTCTTATTAATATTTTAATATTCTATGCAAATATTAAGTAGCAATAATTTTTATATGTTGAAAGCGTAAATTAGTAATGGATTTCTGAGATTTTTATATATAAAATCCTAAATGTGAGTTGCATTTTCACATACAGACTGCATGCACGGTACTTTTCATCATTTTTCACGTTCATTTGGGAAAACTCTCAGTACTTTTCATCATTTTTCAATATCATAAAAAACGCAAATGAAATTTAGGAAAACTCTCAAAACTCAAAACACTTCCTTTCGATTTTGCTAAGACCATCTCAGGCGCAGGCGCGAGACTTTCCACCTACATACAAAAATCACTATCTTTGACAAAAAATTGAACTTTGAAATTCTGAATCAGTGCGCTCACTGTGGTGCTCTTTCATTCAGGTTTATAGTTTTTTTCTCCCATTTTCTTGGATTCTATGTTTATCCAATGCATTATTTTCCTCTGTTTTGGACTTGGTAATATGATCATTAATTTGTATTTAATGTGACAACTATTTTCATTAACTTATGTTGTGCTCTCATGTGTTGCCTTAATTCCTGTAATATATCACATTGACTACTAGTATGACTGAAAAGTAAAAGTTGAAAGTTGAATATACATTTATGATATTTTAAAACAAAAAAGTTTTTTCTTCACTTCTTAATGGTTCAAATAACATCAATTACTCTTTAATCTATTACACGGTATATTTCAATTATCATGTTTGGTTGGACGGAAAGAATAAAATAGTGTGAAAAAAGAGCACAAATTAAAAAGAGCACGAATTATTTTTCATTTTCATAAAAGGTGTGAAACAAAATTGAAAGACAGTAAAACTTTATTTCATACACATATTTATTTTGAATAATGGATATGAAAAGAAATTATTTTTGTCTCATTATTACCAAAATTAGATAAGTTATGGCTTTCAGAGACTTAGGAAGAACTAGTGGAATTATGAATAATACAAAGAGAAAAAAATTATGGGTGACAAAACGGGTTTGTCTAGCCTGTTTTGACTGTTCAACCCAATTTAACTCGTTCTATTCTTCACTTGCCAAAAATTGACTAGACCAAGCTAGTTGGCTAGTGAAAAACGGGTTAGAATCCGCAACTTGCCGCGCCATAAAGAACAAGAATTTTTGTTTCTAGCTATTTGAATACTATTATTAAGAGTGATTACGATCATTCCATGTATGATACTCCTTTTAGTTGGAACAATTATATTAGTAGTTGCATTGATAGTTATTTTCATGCTCAAATCTGTGTTGATAGTTGCATTTTTGGTGATATAGACAAATACAATAACAGTTCTTTTTATAGTTACTTTTTAGGTAAGGGCAGAAATTATAGTGTAGTAAAAAAAGAAGGGCTTTGCCCCCCTTCAAAAAATAGATCAACAAAGATATCTTGCAAACCCTGTAAGGTTTCAACTTGTGAGTATAGATGCCCACCAACGGCTGAGAAAGTGAAGCCGTCTGACAATACGTAATACTCCCCAATACGTAATATATATTTATACATGTACTAATAAATAAATATATGGAGCATATTTAATTGTCTAAGTATTTTTTAAGCTTTTAATTTATCAATTAATATCTTTAATTGGATAAATTAAAATAATTATTACATTTACATGTTAAATTACTCTATTATTAAATTAATGTCATGCATGTTGCATGTTATCATGTTAGTGACATGATTGCATGTTATAAGTAAGCCATACTCAATTGCAAAGCTACTACAATTTTTACTTAGCAATTTTATGTGCACAGCATACACCATAATTTACAACTCTAAGTGGGCGACACTATGAAACGACATGTAGCAGAACTCATTGAAAAAATTGAAAAACTCTGCAATGAAGGACATCAACCTGAAAGTGCCTCGGTGACTATTCCTCCAGCACAAGAACAAGAAGGTCCTCCAAGTCATACAATTGGACAACGAGGAACAAGGAGACCATTCTCCATAGATGAGGTAGAAGATCTTGTGAGCACAGTTGAATTACTTGGAGTTGGGAGGTATGATGTTATCAATAATATCAGTATCAGTTTACCTGTATGTGGATAAATGAATTTGTAATAACATTTATACCATGATGAAGGTGGCGCGAGGTTAAGCTACGAGCTTTCTCGGATGCAGACCACAGGACTCCTAGAGATCTAAAGGTATGATAGATCTTTGTTTTATTTTTTCTTACTACAATTTTTATTAATTCTAATTTGATGTAATTCTAATTTGATATGCACAGGATAAATGGAACACATTGGTACACACGGCAAGAATTCCCCCTGAACGAAGGAGGGGTAAGCCCATACCTCAGGAGCTCTTGGATAGAGTCTTAATTGCTCATACTCTTGGATAGAGTCTATATGGATAAAGTCTAGAAGACTGCCTCGTATGTAGGTATATTTGTTAAAATAAAAACAATTTATCTTATTCTAACTTTTGAATAATGATAGTGAAGTATCTGTCTTAAAAATTTCTTTGCATTTATAATTTACATGGCAAAATAATTTATAATTAACCATGCAAAATAATATTGAATACTAACTGTAATTATGCTCACGACTTAAAATAATATTTTACTTTCTCGAGGATTAAATGAAATCTTAAATTGATCTTTATATCCATACCTTTATATATAGAGTTACTTGAATGTGATAAAATGTAGTTCTTATAAATTATGGAGAACTTTGGACAATTACTTGATTGGCCGTCAGCCTGATCTATCATTGTGAATATATAGACTTAATAATATATACTCTTTATAACTATTCATTGATGCTAAGGGACTAACGGTAACAAGCAGTTTTTGCATTTCTATTCTGACCTTTATCTGAATATGATGTATTTTATGAATATGTTTTTGCAGGTATTTAAATGGACGTGTTATTATGTTTGATATAAGCATTAACGACAAGAAGGTTATCTGTATTTTATGACCTAACTGAGTGTTTTAAACTTATGAATATTGTGATCTGTAATCAAAACTTTTGTTATTAATAGAACCTTTAGTTATCAGGACTATTGTGGGTCTGGGTATCAATCTTATATTTTATAGATAGAATTTGTAAGAATCAGATCAAAATATATTGGTGTACATAGCAAAATTGTCAAGGGTTATGTAATTATGAATTGTAGTATTTAAATTTTTTAACTGATTATGTTTTGATTTTTAAAATTATCTTAGAAATAGAAATAAAAAAAATGGAAGTTGGAGATGATTGGGATAGATTATTTTCAATCATATATGAAAAGTAATTCTAAAGAAGAGATGGAGAGAGAGAAGTAGCCATAATATTTAATTTAAAATAAAGGGATAGTAGGTAATTTTGTGTAATTTTACTCATGAATTTTATTTTACCATATAATAATACATGAAAGATTGAAATTTTCTTAGGATATCATATTTTCACAAACAAAAATTTAACAATTTGACAAACTACTTTATTTTAAAAAGATATAAAAAGTACTATTTTATTATTTTATTTTGGTTAAAAAGTAAAAAAATTAATTAATTTAATTTTACATATAAAAACTTTGTCAAGTTTGTAAAAAAAAAATTGTCAAAAAATTATTTTCCATTTTCTTAAAAGGTGTAAAACAAAATTGAAAGACAGTAAAACTTTATTTCATACACATTTATTTTGGATAATGTATATGAAAAGAAATTGTTTTTGTCTCATTGTTACCAAAATCAAATAAGTCATGGCTTTTAGAGACTTTGGAAAAACTAGTTGTATTATGAATAATACAAAGAGAAAAAAATTATGGGTGACAAAACAAGTTTGTCTAGCCTATTTTGACTATCAAACCCAATTTAACTCGTTCTATTATTCACTTGCCAAAAATTGATTAGACCAAACTAGTTTGTCAGTGGAAAACAGGTCAAAATCTATAGCTTGTCGCGCCATAGGACGGGCTAGCGGGCTGACCTGCCATTTTTTTAAAATTTTTTAATATTTCTATTTTTTTAGATTACTTTCAAATTTTTTTATAAATTTTGTTTCTATATAATATTATATATATATATATATATATATATATATATATACACACACACACTAATAAATAAATATTTAGAGCATATTTAATTGTCTAATTATTTTTCAAGCTTTTAATTTATCAATTAATATCTTTAAATGGATAAATTAAAATAATTATTAGATTTACATGGTAAATTACTTTATTATTAAATTAATGTCATGCATCTTGCATATCATCATATGTTAATGACATGATTGCATGTATAACTCATTCTTAATTGCAAAGGTACTTCAATTTTTACTTAGCCATTTTATGCAAACAGGATACACCATAATTGGAAACTCTAAGCGGGCGGCACCATGAAACGACATGTAGCAGAACTCATTGAGAAAATTGAATAACTTTGCAATGAAGGGCATCAATCTGAAGGTGCCTCGACGTCTATTCCTCCAACCCAAGAACAAGAGGGGCCTTCAAGTCATACAACTACGCAACGTCGAACCAGGAGACCATTCTCCGTGGGGGAGGTAGAAGCTCTGGTGCGCTCAGTTGAACTACTTGGAGTTGGGAGGTATGATGTTATCAATAATATTAGTATCAGTTTACCATTATGTGTATTAATGACTTTCTAATAACATTTATATAATGATGAAGGTGGCGCGAGGTTAAGCTACGAGCTTTCTCGGATGCAGACCACAGGACTCCTGGAGATCTAAAGGTATGATAGATCTTTGTTTTGTTTTTTCTTACTACAATTTTTATAAATTCTAATTTGATGTAATTCTAATTTGATATGCACAGGATAAATGGAACACATTAGTGCACACGGCAATAATTCCCCTTGAACGAAGGAGGGGTGAGCCCATACCTCAAGAGCTCTAGGATACAGTCTTAATTGCTCATACTCTTGGATAAAGTCTATATAGATAAAGTCTAGAAGACTGCCTGGTGTGTATGTATATTTGTTAAAATAAAAACAATTTATCTTATTCTAACTTTTGAATAATGATAGGAAAGTATTTGTCTTAAAAATTGCTTTGCATTTATAATTAACTATGCAAAATAATTTATAATTAACCATGCAAAATAATATTGAATATTAATTGTAATTATGATCACGACTTAAAATGATATTTTACTTTCTCGAGGATTAAATGAAATCTTAAATTCATCTTTATATCCATACCTTTATATATAGAGTTACTTGAATGTGATAAAATGTAATTCTTATAAATTATGGAGAACTTTGGACAGTTACTTGATTGGCCGTTAGCCTGTTCTATCGATGTGAATATATAGACTTAATAATATATACCCTTTGTAACTATTCATTGATGCAAAGAGACTAACGTTAACAAGCAATTTTTGCATTTCTATTCTGACCTTTATCTGAATATGATATATTTTATGAATATGTTTTTGCAAGTATTTAAATGGAGATGTTATTATGTTTGATATAAGCATTAACGACAAAAAGGTTATCTGAATTTTATGACCTAACTGAGTGCTTTAAACTTGTGAATATTGTGATCTGTAATCAAAACTTTTGTTATTAATAGAACCTTTAGTTATCAGGGCTATTATGAGTCTGGGTATCAATCTTATATTTCATAGATAGAATTTGTACGAATCAGATCAAAATATATTAGTGTACGTAGCAAAACTGTCAAGGGTTATGTAATTATGAATTGTAGTATTTAAATTTTTTAACTAATTATGTTTTTATTTTTAAAATTATCTTAGAAATAGAAATAAAAAAAATGGAAGTCGGAGATGATTGAGATAGATTATTTTAAATCATATATGAAATGTAATTCTAGAAGAGAGATGGAGAGAGAGAAAAAGCCATAATATTTAATTGAAAATAAAGGGATAGTAAGTAATTTTGTGTAATTTTACTCATGAATTTTATTTTACGATATAATAATACATGAAAGATTGAAATTTTCTTAGGGTATCATATTTTCACAAACAAAAATTTAACAATTTGACAAACTACTTTATTTTAAAAAGATAAAGAAGTACTATTTTATTATTTTATTTTGGTTAAAAAGTAAAAAAATTAATTAATTTAATTTTACATATAAAAACTTTGTCAAGGAATGGGTAAAAACCTCCACTCTGTTTTATATTTTCACTATAATTGATTAATCATGTGAATGCTTATTTTCACATTCCAGTTATTGATGTTCATGATGGCAAAAGAGATATAGGGACAAAAACGATAACCGTAGACTCTAAATACAAAGGAAAAAGTAATTAAGCTAAATTTAAATAAATTAACAAAACTATGGATGAAATCCTAAACGAATATATGAGAGAATGACATATATTAACCATAGATGATTCAATGTCAACCATCAAAGAGATTTGAAACAAAATAATCTTCAAAATGAATTAGAAGTTAACCCTTAGATGCGAAATATTACTGAAATGTTATCAAATTTATAATAACACATTTGTTATGTACGTGTTAATGAATTGTTGGATACACTATTAACAGATAAATCATATCTGCCATTTAAAGCCATCTAGAAATTTGTGATTAGAGAAATCTTACTTTGTCACTCTCGGTTCTTTTCTACTAACAATCTTCATGAATGGCAACGAGAGAGATGATGGTAGCACTTGACACCAAACAAAGTAAGATACTTAATCACAGTCTTTCTATTCAACTTCCTATCATACATCATCACGAAATGCATGGAAAACAAAAATAATTGCCAACAAGAATAGAATAGAATTTGAAATCAACAATGACCACTGAATTTATACATGCATGGGTGTAATTGGTGCCAAAAACATTGTAAAAAGAGACAAGTCAAACTTTGTTCTTACCCCATCCATTGCAATTACTTAAGCATGGATTCTGGTAGGAGAGCAGAGATTTTGTAAACTTTGTGCTACCAACCAAATATGGTTGTCTCCTTCAACATAAGATTTAGAATGAGTAGAAAAAGTAATGCTCGAAGGTAAATAGCACCATGTAATAGGAAGTTTGATGTTAAGAATGTATGCTTAGATGAAGAAAATAATTTACGGTACGTCTAAAAGATTGAGAACACTCAGAATAAAACTTAGTCTCATCCCATCATACCCTAGGAAGATCAAGTTCTGAACTTAAGGTTATATTTTTCCTCTTTTAGAGTACTAAGATTTTGTGTCCTTTCATTTAAAAAAAAATTCACTTCTTTGGTGATACAATTATCTCTATAATTCTACATTGATATTCATGAGCACTTTTTCATTCAAGTTTGATGATTCATTCAAAATTTCTATGATTAATACTTATGAATCTCTCCTAGTAGTTATAAAACTATTACTCCATCTTCACAAAAATATTATATACCTTCTAAACAAAGTTTTATTGTAAGATGATGTACAATCAAGAACCAATATATACACAAGAAATATCATAAACTTTTTACTAAACATTATATTGATTCTTTAGAAGAAATAATTTCACAATTTGATGGATTCAAGTTATATTGCTTAAAAAATCAATTTGTATCTTTTATATGGACTATTTTTGAAATTGACTTCCTCCGAACATTATTAGTATTTCTTATTGAGAGAATATTAAGAAAAAATATTTCAAAGTTAATCCACCTACAAAGATTTAATAAATTCTCACTAAAATTATGCATACACAAACTTTGTGCATACATAACTTTAGTGAGAATGTCTCAAATCTTTGTAGATATATTAACTTTTGAAATATTTTTCCTTAGTATTCTCTCATCTAATAATTTTCGAAATAAGTCAATTCCGAAAAATAGTCCATGTAAAAGATACAAATTGATTTTTTAAGCAATATAACTTGAATGCATCAAATTGTGAAGATATTTCTTCCAAAGAATCAACACAATGTTTAGTATAAAATTCAAGATATTTCTAATTTAAATTTGTCCATAAATGATCATGTTACCATAAAATTTTGTTTCAAATGTATACAATATTTATATTTATGTGAATAAGAAAAGGTGGTAGTATTATAACTATTAGAAAAAATATAAAAACATGTAAGTACTATAGAAAATTTATATAAATCATAAAACTAAAATAAAAAAAAATTGTAACATGATCATTGACTTTGCAAGAATAAAACTTAGTGTCATCCCATAAGTTTAATTATGAATCTCTCCTAGTAGTTATAAAACTACTACTCCATCTTCACAAAAATATTATATATCTCCTAAACAAAGATTTATTGTAAGATGATAATCCATCAAGAACCAATATACACAAGAAATATCATGGAATTTTTACTAAACATTGTGTTGATTCTTTAGAAGAAATATCTTCACAATCTGACGCATTCAAGTTGTATTGTTCAAGAAATCAAGTGATATCTTTTATATGGGCGGTTCATCAAAATTTACTTTCTTCGAAAATTATTAGTATTCGTTACTGAGAGAATACTAAAAAAAAAATATTTCAAAGTTAATCCACCTACAAAGATTTGATAAATTCTCACTAAACCTATGCATGCACAAACTTTGTACATACATAGCTCTAGTGAGAATGTCTCAAAACTTTGTAGGTAGATTAACTTTTTAAATATTTTTTTTAGTATTCTTTCAGCTAATAATTTTCGAAGTGAGTAAATTCCGAGAAACGACGCATATGAAAGATATCACTTGATTTTTTGAATAATACAACTTGAATACATCAAATTGTGAAGATATTTTTTCGGAAGAATCAACAAAATGTTTAGTATTGAAATCAAGATATTTCTAGTGTAAATTTGTTCTTAGATGATCATTTTACCATAAAATTTTGTTTCAAATGTATACTATTTATATTTATGTGAATATTAAAAAGTAGTAGTATTATAACTATTAGGAAAAATCTAAAAACTTGTAAGTACTATAGGTATTTTACATAAATCATGAAACTCGAATAAAAAAATATTGTATTCATGAACATCAACTTAGAATTATGGAAAAAATTATACATAATCTCACCAAAGAAGTGAAAATTTGTTTGAATCAAGGTACACAGGATTTTAGTATTCTAAAAGAGGAAAAGCATAACTTTTAAATCCAGAAATTATCTTCTAACTTTATTTTTATCCCGTGACGAAAAACACAAGCTTATTCAAGAGTTTTGTATTCATCTTTATATGCTTCCTTCTTGTTGCGGTGATAGATGAGGGTATAAACCTTTAGTGTTTGAGTTTAGTGATAGATGAGGGTATAAACCTCAACGTTAACAACTTTGTAATAGCACTTGTATTTTTAAAAAGTGTTATAATAAAAATGTTTTGCATCAGCCAACTGAATTCAGAGTCAACCAGACACAGACGAATGTGTCATACTAATTGAAAACTACAGTTTCAATTATCTATATTAAGGCATGTATAAATAAAACTTAAATTTAATTTAAATGTGTATTTAATTTTTCAAATTTATATCATTTTTTATTGATATATAAATAAAAATTAAATATATTCTAATTATTATTTTAATGTCTGTAAGCTAAAAAAGGTAAATAATTTTAAATACTTAAATTTAAATCGAAAAAAGTTAATTGTATCACAAAATGGAGATTTAATTCAAAAAGAGAATTTTAAAAGATTGAACTTAATTTTTTTTTTTGAAACTATTCTTAAAAGTGGTGAACAACAAACATATCTGATTTAAGTAAAAAATAATAATAATTTAATGATTGTATTAATATTTACTTATAGACGTTTTAAAATGGATTTGATTTTTTTTAAAAGATAGAAAATTGAAATATATAATATTTATTGAATATGGTAAAATTAAATACATCCAATCGTACGAGAATTAAATTATAGAAATTGTTATATTGTTTTCCTATAAATTTGAATAATTAATTTTGTTTTAATAATTTGTTACTATAAGTCAGGTTTATTATAAAAACAGGTGAATGTAGAGAAATAGTTATGATAAACTATATTATTTGTGTTTTGAATTATATTATTAATTATAATAAATTTAGTGTAAAAATATAGAATGTTACTTATGTATGTAAAACACTTTTAATTTTTTATTAAAAAAATATAAAAATGAAAAAGTAATCGGTTATTTGTGGAAGAGTATAGCCGAAATCAAAGGGGAATTCTTAGCTCATTCTTGGAGCTCTACACTAAAATGTAAGGTTGGTTATTGTTTTCATCACTCTCATTTCAAATACATTTTTCTTTCAATTTTTTCTATCACTTGCCGTCTCTATATTAAACACTTTTTATCATTACAAACAAAACAACATGTATAGAAATCCAAACATATTTCAACACACAAAAGTTAATACAATTAGAATGAAATTACCTCAGCAAATATGTTGACAGTCACCTGGAATCCTGATGTGTGTCATCAATTAACAATAATCTGCACGGAACCCATAAAATCTCATAAGAATGGAAACAAAAATTCAAATTTTATTTTCTATCAACTTTCAAAACTCTCCTCATTTCTCTGTTTCAACAGTGTTTTTCAAAAATGAAAACAAAAAAAATAGACTACTGGTTCAGAACATACTTTCACGATAAAGTTCATGGATCTACTTCCAATGAAGTAAATCGCAGCCGAAATAGCCAAAATCAGGATTGTCAGTTAAACATGAAAATAGCCAAAATTTGTAGAATGAAAGAAAAAAATTTAGGATTTAGGTTTACCCGTTCTCCTTGTAACCTCTGCAAAGCCGATTTCAGTAACAATATCAATGCCATTCACTTTCTCAACTTTCTGATTCGCAGATCTGAAAACATCTCTAACAAGAAATCATCCCCAGATCTCATTCTTTCCCTATTTCTCATCCTCTCTCTATCTCTCATTCTCTGTTAGCTTTGAGTCTCAAAACCCTAATTTTATTATATTGAAACAGAGTGATGTGACTACTCTGCCGTTCATTTCCTCTGTTTACGGCTTTTACGATATCTCTAACCTCACCCTACAAAATAACAATAATAAAATGCCGCATTTTTTTTTCTTGCCAAATCATTCAATCAAGAAGAACAAAATCTTTTTAAAGAGTTTCCAATTCTTTTTGAAGAAAATTTTCATTCGATGAAGTAATTTTTTCTTAAAAAATCTATTCATAATTTAAAAGAAATTATATATAAAACTCAAATTTTGTTGCTCTTGCATCTTTAGATAACTTCTTTATATAGGTAATGCAAACATGGGGAGAATTTAAATTAGAAGTTTAATAACCGACCACCATCACTACAAAGTATGAAAACGAACGAAGCAAACAAAAAATAGAAAAAAAACGTAACGAAAGAGAAAGAGGAAAGAAACATACATTTAAAAAACGTTAGAAAACTGTAAATAAAGAAGAGAAATAAAACTTAATGAAAGAGAAATAGAAAAAAAACTTACCTTTTGAAAATTTTAGAAAACGTAATGAAACAGAAAGAAAAAAAAAACTTACTTTCTGAAAATGTGTTTAGGAATAAATGGAAAGGTAAAAAAGACAAAAACTTATTTTAGTTAGATAAAGAAAAAAAAAAGTTAAGTGCATTTGTATACGTTGAGCTCTATATGGCCCGTTATTGTAATTATTTTCTCATACCCAAGTGAAATAGATAAAGGCTTATTTATTAATTAACTGCATTTATTACTTTTAATTGAAAAAGTAATCAAGTATATTTTAGTTCAGGATGATTAATGCAGTATATTTACATTTATTATTTATTATAAAAAAGTAGGCAAGAACGACATATACATTTTAACGTATACTTATAAAAGCAATAAAAAATAAATAAAAAGTTTTTTTTAAGGATGTTAATTATAGGTTTAAATGAGCAAGGTATGAATACCGAATATTTTAGGATTTAAAAATTAAAATCATTATGTATAACATAAAATAAATTTACTTTTAATTTTAAAATTTTTTTTTCTCAAAGTTAGAATTTTTTTTTTTAATTTTGATTTGGTTTCTCTTCCTTTGTTCAAATCACACAATTTAGAATGTAGTGAAGTTAAAAATTGCAAAATCGAGTTAAAAATGTGAATCTATTATAGCATATTACAGTGATGATGTGTTTAGTTTAAATCAAGTTTTTTATAAATAAGATTTTCTCTAACTTTTTTCTGTATATATCTCTTTAAAACACAAAAATTAGGGTAATGAAAACTAATTTAGATGTGGGTGAGAAAAAATTGTGAAGAGTTTATATAAATTTCTTTAAAATTATCATATAGAATATTATACTTAAAGTTTTTCAAGTGAACTGGTCTATGTAGATGATAATATTAAATATTAACAAGGAATTACGGTAAATATGTTTAATACGAGTGTTTTTTTTATATTAATTAATTAGTTTATTTATATGCTTTATTTTGTGAAAATATGAAATGTTATGATTTTATTTTGACAAAGTAACTTAAATTTTTTTCTCATTTTAATATCAACGCAAATTTATATTAATTCATCGAAATGCAAAAATTACAAATATAATTAAAAATTAATCCTGATCATATTATTATTTAGAGAAATAGTCATCTTAGCAAGTATTAATATAGTTTGTTTATAGTACAAGAAAACAAATACATCTTCTTAATATAAAAATTTAATTATGTTAATTTTGTCTCAACTTTCTTAAAGGATTCAGATAAGTAAAAAGTGTTTGGTCTTTGGTATTTCTCAAACATATTTATTAAATCAATATTTCATTGATCTTTAAAGAATAATATGAATTTTAAATTTACATCGAAAAACAAATGTTTCCTTTAAAGATATTATATATTAACCAGTGAAAACACATGCGCTTCCGCGACTGTGTGTTCGCTTTTTTTTATGTAGCTATATGTATAATATTAAGAATAATCAATGACAATTTATGATGGGTATACTACATAGTTTGGTTGAAAAAGAAAACAGTAAATTACTAATTCGTAAGATTGTATATGAACTAATATTTAATACATTTGATCAAGATTTGGGGTTAATGATATATGTGATGGAGTCAATGGTAATTGTCTATAAATATACAAACTATTTTAGTAGGTGTCTATAAATATACATTCGTTAAAAAACTGAAATATATATTTACTACATACATGATGTAGAAAAAAATTAGTAAATGAAAGTATCATACATTTACATTCTTAACCATTTCTTTAATTGGGAGACCAAATAAAGATTGATGTCTAGGACCCGTATACAGCTGCTACTTAAGATACAGTTGGAAGATTACACTATGGTTGATTCGCAGGGCGCTCTTTAATGAGTAAAGAACATATTTGAATATTTAGTTATTGAATAAGTTGTCATCGTTCCCACTGCGATAGAGGAATTTTCCCGGACTTGCCCAGAATATCTTGGTTGATTACTTTTCCACCATAATGAATTGAAAAAGGATACGAAAAAAAATTGAAACAATAAAAAAACATGAAAAGCTAATAATCATAAATTGGACAATTGGGCATTCAATAAAGATTTAATAGAGATAATCATAAATGAAAAGGAACAATGAAAAATACCTTTTTTGTTTTGTCCAACAAAGATAAATAGCATCAACAAAGTGAGTGTGAAAGCAAAGCCAATAAGCAAGGTAAGACAACTTCATGAAACGAACAGTAATGAAATGATGTTGTTGCAGAGAAAAACAAACGGTAAAATAACAGTTGCATAGTTACATGTTAAATTATTTTAAAAAAACGAAAGAATAACCATTAATAAATAAAGACGAAGAGATGAAGCAGAGACATCCGATTTTATAAAAATCTGATAAAAGTAACGGTCAATTTTTAAAAATTTAATAAATTATTATATTTAAAGGGTAAAATGGGTATTTTGAAATGTGGACACAAAAAGGGGAATCCTTTTGTATATTGTTATAGATATTATTATTTTTAATGAACATAGGATAGTTACCAAAATTAAAACATGTTTTCAATTACATTTAATCATTAACAAAGTTAAAACAAATTTAACAAAATTTTAAAAAATTTACTAAGACCGTAACTTTTTTACATTGCACTACACAATATACTAGTTCTCATTCATAGTTAATTAAATTGTCCAATGTAAAAGACAAATAAAATATTTGTATATAAACAAATTTATAATAAATATTTTAATACAGATTACATTGTAATTCAAACTTGTTATACGAAGAACTTTGAATACATAAGCTATAGTTTAAATTTTAATTTTAATATGTAAATTAAGTTTTGAACTCTTGAAGTTTTTAAAATTCATTTTACAAAATGATATTAATTAATAATAATACCGATTTTTTACTTCTGCACTGTAAGATATAAGTATTTATTTTATATATTTAAAATTATCATTAAAAATAGTTTTTAATAATTAAAATTCATCATAAAATATTTTAAATATTTAAGTTATTTTTAATTATGAATTGTAGTATTTAACTTTTTTAATTATTTGTGTTTTTATTTTTAAAATTATCTTAGAAATAAAAATATAAAAAAATGGCAGTCAGAGATGATTGGGATAGATTATTTTAAATAATATATGAAATGCAATTCTAGGAGAGAGAGAAAAATAGCGAGAATATTTAATATAAAATGAAGGGATAGCAAGTAATTTTTTGTAAATTTACTCATGAATTGTTTTTTACGATATAATAATACATAAAAGATTAAGATTTTATTAGGAAATGATATTTTCACAAACAAAATTTAACAAAAATTTGACAAACTACTTTATTTAAAAAAAATAAAAAATGTTTTATTTTATTATTTTATTTTGATTAAAAATAAAAAATTTATTTTATTTTATTTATATAAATTTTGTCAAATTTGTCAAAAAATGATTTTTCATTTTCTTAAAAGGTGTAAAACAAAACTAAAAGCTGGTAAAACTCTATTTCACACACAAATATTTATTTTGAATAATGGATATGAAAAAAGTTGTTTCTGCTCATTGTTACTAAAATCAGGTAACTCGTGACTTTTAGAGACTTAAGAAGAACTAGTAAAATTATGAATAATACAAAAAAAAAATTATAGGTGACAAAATGGGCCAATCTAGCCTTTTTTTATTGTCTGACCCATTTTAGCTCGTTATGCTCTTCATTCGTCAAAAATGGACTGGACTGAGCTAGCTTGCTGGTGAAAAACGGGTTAGAATTTGCAACTTGCCCTATTATAGGACGAATTGGCGGGTTAACTCGCCATTTTTTTTAATTTTTAATATTTTTTTTAGATTTTTTTAATTTTTTTTATAAAATTTGTTTATATATACACACACACACACACACACACACACATATATATATATATATATATATATATATATATATATATATATATATATATATATATATATATATATATATATATATATATATATATATATATATATATATTTAGAGCATATTTAATTGTATAAGTATTTTTTAAGCTTTTAATTTATCAATTAATATATTTAATTGGATAAATAAAAATAATTATTTTATTTATATGTTAAATCACTCTATTATTATAACTAGTAGTTGAAACTTAATCTGTAAGTGTCAATGATTTGAATTATAATAGTATTACATATTAACATTTATAAAAAAATATAATATATAACATTTTTTTATGTTTTCTAATTTTTAAACATGAACAAATTGAAAAGATTAAAAACAAAACAACTAGCCACAAATGAATTGATCCATTTTTTGCCCACCAGTTTGACAGGCTGAATAGACCGGACCGAAATGAATTGACGGGTTGGAAGCTTCAATCCGTTCCACCCTCTTCTTGGCAGGCTGACAAATCAAACCTGCTTTGACATCCCTAATAAAAATAAATATTTTTTTTCTATCAATTAATAATAATTATCTAAAAGTTAGCATGATAAAAGCTAAAATATCATTTATACTTTTTTATATAAGAGGCAGGAGATATTTTAAGGATGAATGCCTGTTTTTAAATGAAATCAATAAAATTAAATAAAACTAATTGGCGTGTATAAAATTTAAGTAAATCCACTTTTTTTTTTTTGGTAAATCCCCGTTTTAGTTTTTCAAAGCCTATTGGTTAAGATACACTCTTTGATTCCCTCTTTCTAATTTTATTTCTATTAATTATTTTTGGAGAAGGTTCCAGTTCTCATATAATAGTTATTGGTAGATAATTTTTTTATTATGAATGGTTATTTAATTTTTAAAAAGTAATTATTTAAAGAATAAAATTGAAAAAATCGTTTATACAGGGAGAATTTCTCATAATCAATACATGTATAAACTAATTAAACATTTAATGAAAAATATAAATGATAAAAAGTAATGTTATCTTTAAATATAAAAATAGTTGTGAAAATAAATATTACACTATATCCAATTAGAATAAATGTTCTTTCATCCTATTCGCATTCGCATAATTAATGAGTACAATTTTTCATCGCCTTCACTTGTTGTTTTTGAAATTTTATTTACGTTGTCATAATAAAAAGTTAAGGTTTATATAAATAACTTACAACGGTTAGATAAATATATTTAATACGATATTAGAAAGTGTTACTATATATATATATATATATATTGTATTTTTTAGCATTGAGATCACATGTCAGTTCATCAACATGGAACGATTTAGATTTTAAATTTTATAACTTCTCAAAACATTGACAATAATATTAAATTCAACACTCATCGAAAATATATATTTATAACTTCAAATGAGGAAAATTTTGTGATTTGACAAATATTGTTTCGGACTAATGTATTTTTTTTCGTAATTTTACCCTTCATAAAAATATTAAACACAATATTTCACTTATATTTGATAATTGTGATTTACCCTTTTTTTTTAAAAAAAAAAAAAAAAACTAAACACCTAGTGCATGTCCACGTGGATATTCGTACAGTTCTTATAGATAAAAGACAATCGATGATGTTGTAAAAAAAATGGCATTCTCGTTTGTAGTTAAAAAAAAAAAAAAAACTGAATGAATAACTAGAAATGTAGTGTGACACTAAACTATGAAATAGTGAACTAAACCTTCCTTATAAACTTCTAGAAGAGTATTAGTAACAGTGAAAAGAAAATTGTGTTAAGGGTTGTTGTAGCAGTATGAGCTGTGTTGGGAAGTGTAGGGTAGGCATCAGGAGATGGCATAACACATTCATCGCCATTGAATGAAACTTTTCTAGGAAAACTCCACCCTTCTCTGAAGCTGAACTCTCCTCGATCTTTGTGCAGTAAAACCTCTGTTTGCACATTCCCATTCTCTCCATGCGTCAGCAACATCTCATTGTAATACGCTAGCCCCCAAAACATCCCTACGTCACTCAAATTTCCATAAACCCTTAGAGCTTCGTAGTTGAAACTGAAAACCTGGGTTACACTTCGCAAGTTCGGGTGCAACACCACCAGATTCCATTGGGAATAGTTTTTCACAAAGTTCATGTTTGTAATCGTGATCTTCACCCGCCAATGCTCTTTATAACTCTGCTTCACATGCCAGTGAATGCGAATGGGGCACATGTGATGCGAACACCTGATCACCGATGCTGATGCTTCTCCGCGATTTGGTTGCGGTAGTTGCAGCACCGAAGTCTTATCAGAACTGAAATTTTTTCAAGCAACAAGGAAATTAATTAACTAGAATATATATAAGACCCTCCTCCATTACTATAAACAACTTTCAAGCATTAAGAAACTCGAGATGAGAAGAATTACTCCACACAAGTCGCTCCTGGTAGTCCTCGGCAATTACAACTGCATGTGGGACAATGAACAATGGTACTGTTGTAGAATGCAGACAAAGAGACACAACATTTTGGAGCAGGTGACGCTAGAAACTGGGAGTAAATACAAGTCACATTCCAAGTCTCTGCAAGTAAAAAAAAAAAGACATAATAATAAACCACACCACACCAGACATGTAATGTAATGTAACAAACGTAATTCGAACAAAATAACGATTGTTTTGGGCATGTTCCGAGAGACATAGAATAGAACTGACCCAAGACTTGTTGCCATCTGTGTCCATCTTTGGTAAACTTGGTTGGTGGGACTTGAAACGGTGTCCCACAGCTATAGCCAGGAATTCCAAGGGTGAAATTTTCTGGCATAGCTGAAGCAGAGAGTGATGGTTTTGCATAATTCATTTGGAAGGTGGCACCACGTTTGGTATGATCTTGTTTTAAGGATGTTAGAACCCCACCTTTGCAGCAATTTGCGGTCTGCATGTTGTAGGGGGTTCCAGGCATTAGATCAATGATAACTGGCTCCTTCTTGCAACAATGTGGTTTCTGTTGTCCTCTGAATCTTGTGCAATTCCCTTGCTCCTTTGCCTCTGCTCCCAGCATTGCCCAAATCACCTCATCACCTTTCCATGCCCAACCCAATTTCCAACCAGGCTCCTCCACGTGACGAAATAGTTGGAAGTTGTATATCGATACCCTCACCTACATGACGTGGCATGAAAGTGAACCAAGAGACCGGACATAACCCTAGCTACCAAACAAAACAAACAAAGGCGTACGCATCTCATTGTTTCCTTAAGAATATCGAAATCCCGCAGACATTTTGAGAACGTTTTAGTCATTTGGTTTTGGCGAAAGAAGAGACGGCGATGATGAAGAACCAGAAAAATAATAATGTTTAAGCAATGAAAATTAGAAATGCTTACGTCGATTGTGTCCCCGTTGTCGGAGAAATAATCCCATGTGATGGTGATGTTGCCAAAAGGATCCAAGGAATCGAAGGCATCTGTGAAAGAGAAATGAATTGATTAATGATGAGAAGAATTAATGACAAATTAGAAAGGAAAAAGAAGGGGAAGGTTTACGATTGGAGGCGATTAGGGAGAAGAATATGAAAATGCAAAAGAAAATGGTAGCCATGAGAGGAGTGGAAAGTTAAATGGTAGCTATGTGCTGATTCAGTGTTGCTAAGTCTTCACCAAACCCACCACAACACTATTTCTAGCAATGGAAACACACTCATTCTATTTATAATATGCATACTCATCAACATATCTAACATGTATATATGTTTGAAAAAAATTATTTAAGTTTAGTTGTATTCTTTTTTTTTGTTCAATTTCAGATGTGTATTTAAGACAATAGCTCAAATTTATTAAGAAGAAGATTGTATCTTAAAAGATGATTTTTTTTTTCTTTTAATTTAGATTTAGTGTATTTATGATTCCTTGTAACAATGAATTAGATGAATAATGAGTTAAAATTGATTTGAGAATTTCGTTTTATTATGTCTTAGACAAATTATTAACATGTTTTTTGTGTGAATTTGGTATATATCTCATTTAAGCGAGATTAACCGAGAGAACTTTTAAAACTCTGTTATAGAATATAAGCAACAACAATATTATTTGCAAGTCCAACAATATATATAAAAAAATATTAAAACATGTTTTTATTACATGAAACATGTGATATATTCTTATTACATATTATACAGACAATTATTTTTGAAAGATGGAGCATGATAATGACATGTATAAGTAAGTTCATGTTGATCAAATATTAAATATATATATATATATATATATATATATATATATATATATATATAGTATATGTACGTTATATTTATTATTTTGAATTTTTTACCTCGGTTTTAGGTTTCCCGTTAGAGAACATAAATGTATGTTTCATTCTTAACATTCATGGTAAATTTTTACTCTTATTAAAAATAGAAAAAATGAAACAACTATTAAACACTTATGATATATTCTCATGATGACGATATGGAGATATACAATACACAGGAATGTCAACGTACAGGTAGAGTATGGGTAGTAGGTCTCTCTGTATCTTGTTTCCTGAATAAATATATGTCTCGTACTCGTATCTATATTTGTGCATATATCCGTAATATGGGTATCCGCATATTTTTTTGATATCTACGGGTACCTGCAAGTATTTATAAAAGAAAATTTTAATATTAAATAAAAAAATTTAACCATAACTTCAAATAAAAATACAATGTATAACCTTTATAATTTTCAAACAAAGTGAAAATAACTCATTTAAATAGTGTTGAATGACACTTTACAAGTAAATGAAGATTTTTTTTAAACCAATTGATAAAAAAATAACCCATTAAAAATCAATGTGTTAATATTTTAATAATTTTTTAATTTAAATTATAATATAGCGGGCACGGGCCGTGTGAGCCAGGTTGACTCACTTTGACATGTCTAGGTACAGGTATCCACGGGTACAGATATTATAATATCGTATCCACTCCGTTAATATGCGAGTATAAAAAATATTCGTACCCATTACTCACGAATATCTATTTTCAATATCTATTTCCTACCTATTATAGGTTTTATCCGCAAATATCCGTAGGTACGAATGTTTTTAATATTCTTAACACCATGCAATATGGAGAAATATAACATGTACCTCAATTATGCACTTGACCCACAAAAGTATCAATGCAATCGGAGTTACCAAACACCAAACATCTATAACTGCGTCCAAAAACACATTGGTCATAAAGGGATACATAATTAAGTACAAGTTTATAAAATTAACCTTAATACACAGATAAAATTGCACAAAATCACTCTCCACAAAAAATAAATAAATAAATGAACTATTTTGGTTACTGTAGGAACCTCCACCACATCCAAGATAGCAAGTAAAAAGACTCATTTACATCGAATCTTATTACACTCAACATTAATTTACATCATATCTCATCAAAGTTCGCATAAATGAAATTTTTTATGTCATAGTGTCTGTGGGTATTTATTACCTGTGGGTAGCGAGTATTTTAATACCTGCTTATAAACGGATTGGGTGCAGGTATGATCTGTATCCGCGGATACTCGTTATTCGTAAAAAATTAAAATTAAAATTTTATTTTATTTTATTAAGTTAAATATAATTAAAATTAAAATTAACAGTATATTTTATTATGTCAAATTTAATTTTAATTAAAATTTAATTTTATTTATATTTTATTTTTATAATTTTATATTTAAAAATTTATAATATATATATTTTTAAAAATATTTGCGGGTATCAGATATCTACGGATACCCGCTGGTTTTAAAAATATCCGCGAGTATTTTTTAAGAAGATACTCTGCAGATAAACGGACGGGTAGTAGACCTGTTGTGGGTAAGCACTATCCGTACCTGACCCGACCCGTTGTCATCTCTAATCATACTATAAGAGGACCAATATAAAAAAAGTTACACTTATCTAAAAGATCTCACTGTCTTTTTTTAGCATCTTGATTATTTATAATGAGATGTAAATCATATAACATAAAATATATATAAGTTATTAAAGATAAAATTTTAAATTCAAGGTTTTTAAAATAACATAAAAGTATTACCAAAATAAAAAGTACATAAAAAAAAGAAGAAAACCATTGTTGAACAAACAAAATTATTTTGCCTAATATAAAAGTGTTTGATAAGTACTTCAAAAAAATGTATAGTTTATTTGAGAGATTTTAGCTCTTAGTTACTTTCGGTTAACTCCTAACTAAGAACTTAAAACTTATTTTATTATTACTTTTTATATTTCTTTGTTATTATTTTTTTTTTGACCTTTTACTATTTATTTCAACCTTATAAAAGTAACTACACTATTTTACCACTTTTAGTATTCATTCGATTACTTTTTGATTTGTTATTGGTCTAAATTAAGAAAAAAAAAGCAATATTATAAATTGAAGTGACCAAATTTTCATACATCAAATTATATGGAATTTACGCATGGTGATATTTGTAAAAAAAAAAAATAGTATTGCAATCATTTAAATTAAGAAGTAAAAAATTTAAACTTACGGAAATTCAAATTAAATTTAAATAATACTCACTACATCAACTATTCAAATGAAATAAGTTATTCAAATAAAAAATCTTGTAAAAAAAAAAAATAAAAACAGTAAAATATTTAATGAAAATTGAATTATTTAAAAATAATTGAAAATTACAATTACACGATAATACAATTTTTATTTATATAAAAAAATGATATATTTATATTATTTTTAATGTCATTTTATAATTACTAAGTAATACTTTTGATAAAATAGTAGGAAGTTTATTTGCTGATTTTTTCCAAAGGAACATAGAGGTAAATGTTTACAAGAGTTAAGTATTTATATATATGTGTTGTGGAGTAATAAACATATTTATCACTCATAAGTATTTCTAATAATAATTGAATCCAATTTAAGTAACAAAGATCCATCTTAAAGACGTTTTTTTTTGTTTTTTTTTTCAATTTTGTTAAACTTTGCTCACATGAAATATTTTTCTTAACCTAGTTTTATTTATTTTTAAAATAACAACAGACCTATCTTTACATTTTTATTTCTTATAATTTCAAGAGAAGTCAGCAGATAATATAATATTATCTAATTAGATGTTCACATATGTGATAAGTTGGTTATAATTTATAAAGAATTGCATTTAAAATGATATTGATATAAATTACATTCAATTCCAAACTTATTTTAAATCAAACTGCGCATTCTTTTGTAATTTTTAAAAATAAACATCCAAGTAATTTAATTATCTATAATTTCATTTAACTGAAAAAAAAAAAATACTTTTTTGGTTTTATTTATATTGAAAATAGAAGGAGGCTAGTGAAGTAATTTACGATGTTTTTAGAATTATTTTAGCAAAGAAAGAGAGAAAGAGGAAGAAGAAAGATAGGGCAGTGGGTGTCGCCACATATAAAATGCCCAAACGAAAACCAAAACCTTCCTTCTCTTGTGCTCTTCACAGTCGGCTTCTTCCCTTCTTTGCGTGATTCCTCCCTCCTTTTTTCTTGGTAAAGCTTTCATCTTTCTTCTTCCTCTTCGTTTTCCCATCGCATCACTTTCTGCATCACACACCACACACCTCACATGCCATGCTTTTCTCTTTCTCACGCCAATCACGATCTGTTTTCATTCCACTTCTCCTGCTGCAAAACTGTAATCTTTCTCTTCATATATCTCAAACCCTTTTGAGTTTAGCTTCAGCCTTTTCGTTTTTTAGCTGTTTTTTTGTTGTTCTTCATGATTTTCCCTGTGATGTGATTGAATTTGTGTACTTTTCACCCCTGTTTATTTTATTTGTTTATAATTGTTCTTTCATATTTTGCGGTTTCTTCGTCGAAGTTTTTTAGTTTTGGTGTTGGATACTACGAAAAAATGAAATCCACAATATTATTAGTGTTTATTTGGGAGCATGTTGCTTTTGCATTGTCTTCGACGTGATTTTACCCTAATTATCGATCTCGGATGTCGAATCTGACATGCACTCGGTTAATAAAAATATTCAGTGAAATAAATTTTTTATGCTCTTTCAATGTTTTTTTGTCCTTACGTTTTAAAAAATTTGGGATTTTCATCCTCATGCTTTGAGAAAAAAGGCTCTTCTGCTTGATCACTGTTACTATTTGAATTTTATGTTAACTGAATGGTAGTTTTAGGCAGTTTTTTACTTAACTGTTGATGAATTGGATGTGTTATTTCCTTTACTTTTTCTTTTCATTGGATGGGCTGGATTTGTTTTTTATTCGTTTCATGAAGTTAGGGAGGGGAGGGGGAAGAATTGGTAGTGCTATGTATTCGTCCGTATATCAAGCAGTGTCTTAACTGTTTTTGCCTTTATTTTGTGAGTTTAATTAATTTTGGTAAGATTGCAATGATATTTCCTATGCATGTGAAGCTGAATCGATATTTACTTTTGTGGATCATTCACAGTACTTTCCCTCCAATTACCGATGTTTTACTTCTTTGATATTCAGTTAATTGTACTTCAATGCGTGTATTCTATGCCCGGGTGAAGTAACTGAATACTATTTTCTGTAACTGTTACGCTTTCTCGTATTGGTTTGGGAAAACATTGTTTTTGAGAATATGCCTCTGAGAGGCCAGTCCTTGCCTATTCAATCTTTGTACATTGCATACTTGCCAATAAGTTACTTCTGTTCATTGTTGTATGCCTCGATTCTCTCTCCTTACCTTCATGAAAACATAGGTCAGACTCAGACAGTATGTCGTGTATTTGTTCTTTTTTTCATTGTAAGATGGCTACTTTTCCATTATAAAATATTTTTGATGTCTTTGTGTTGGCAATGTTTTTAACTGGTAGTGCCATGGTCACAACGGCAGATATTTTGCCAATTGGCATAGGCAATTTGTGAAGTTGCTGTCATAGGATGCAATGGAATGTTTATATGACAGAATTTTGGCCTTCTGCCATAAATAATACTGCTCGGAGGAGCAATAGTTGTTTAGGTCTACTCTGAAACAGTTTTTAGCTTTTAAATTCTGTGATATATTGGCTAAAATTTTTTACAGTGTGCTCATCTCTGGTGTTCTATTAATCCATTGATTGCTATGCTACATCAAGAAAGTTACTGTATCCAATACGCATTGAGATTGGGCATCCTTGTTGCATTATTGGCCTTTTTTCCCTTCCCATCTTTCCCCTTCACTTTATAGTTGTAGTTCCTGCACTCTTTAAGAAAATATTTTATTCTCTTAAATAATATTTAGATGTTGATTTAACTGAAGTCTGGGAACTGTCTAATTGAATTTTTATTTGAATGCAGGTTACATAGTAAAATTTGAGGGGAGACATATTTGGTTGTTCTGAAAGCCACCATTATGGCTGTACATACAAAATTCCGTCTCATTACTTACTCACAGGAGATTGTTGATGGGCAGCCTATTTTTGTCTCTTCAAACTGCCTTCCTACCAAGGCTTTGAAATATGAACCTGCAGGTCATTCTTTCCATTCTGCTGCACTTAAACTTCGTGGTGTTCAGGAAGATAAGAATGAGGCTGAAGACAAGAAAGTGGCTGATGACAAGGAACAAACGTACCTTCCATCTGATTCTTACAGCAGTAAGAGCAAAAAGAAATCTGGTACTGGGGACAAGCAACAAGATCACTATGCATTATTGGGTCTGGGTCATCTAAGGTATCTGGCTACTGAGGATCAAATCCGTAAAAGCTATCGTGAAACTGCCTTGAGGTTTCATCCTGACAAACAGGCTGCTCTTCTTCTGGCCGAGGAAACTGAAGCCGCGAAACAAGCAAAGAAGGATGAAATAGAAAGTCACTTCAAGGCAATCCAGGAAGCATATGAAGTACTGATTGATCCTGTGAAGAGAAGGATTTATGATTCCACAGATGAGTTTGATGACGAGATTCCCACTGATTGTGCTCCACAGGATTTCTTTAAGGTGTTTGGTCCTGCTTTTATGAGGAACGGACGGTGGTCAGTTAATCAACCAATTCCAACACTAGGTGATGATAATACTCCATTAAAAGATGTAGATAATTTCTACAATTTTTGGTACTCCTTTAAAAGTTGGAGGGAGTTTCCTCATGCTGATGAGTTTGATCTCGAGCAAGCTGAATCTCGAGACCACAAGAGGTGGATGGAAAGGCAGAATGCAAAATTGACAGAAAAAGCTAGGAAAGAAGATTATGCACGGATTCGCACTCTTGTTGATAATGCTTATAAGAGGGACCCCAGAATATTGAGAAGAAAGGAAGAAGAAAAAGCTGAGAAACAGAGGAAAAAGGAGGCTAAGTTCCTGGCAAAGAAGTTGCAGGAAGAAGAAGCAGCCAGAATTGCAGAGGAAGAGAAGCAACGGAAAGAGGAGGAAGAGAGACAAGCTGCAGAAGCTGCTTTGCAACACAAGAAGGTGAAAGAGAAAGAGAAAAAGCTGTTGCGGAAGGAGCGAGCTCGCCTTCGAACTCTTTCAGGACCTATTGTATCCCAGCGTTTACTTGATATTTCTGATGATGATGTGGAAGGGCTTTGCATGTCACTTGATATTGAGCAGATGAGGAGTCTCTGTGAGAACATGGAAGGCATAAAGGTGTTATTAGAGCAAGCAAGTGTTTTGAGAGATGCGATGAGCTCCAAGAAAGAGGTGGCTGATGAGAAAACCAATCAACAAAATGCCAATGGTTCCATCAAGGCTAATGGCAGTGCTTCTCGAAGCAATGTTGAGAAGAAGGAGAAACCTTGGAGTAAAGAAGAGATTGATCTACTGAGGAAAGGAATGCAGAAATACCCCAAAGGAACTTCACGTAGGTGGGAGGTTATTTCAGAATACATTGGAACTGGAAGATCTGTTGAAGAAATAATGAAGGCAACTAAAACTGTACTCCTGCAGAAACCTGATTCATCAAAAGCTTTTGACACATTTCTTGAGAAAAGGAAACCTGGTGCACAATCAATTGAGTCTCCACTTTCAACCAGAGAAGAATTAGAAGGTGTATCAACTCCTGCCTCAACCAATAACACAGAAGACTCTCATAGCAAAAGTACAGATAATGAGAACTCTGCATCTACTAATGGAGTTTCTTCCAGTTCAGAACAGGATGTGTGGTCTGCAGTGCAGGAACGAGCACTGGTTCAAGCTTTAAAAGCCTTTCCAAAGGAAACAAGCCAGAGATGGGAGCGAGTTGCAACGGCAGTACCTGGGAAGACTGTGAATCAGTGTAAGAAAAAATTTACAATGATGAAGGAGAATTTCAGGAACAAGAAAAGTGCAGTCTAATGTCATGTGACATCTTTTAGATTTACTACTAAATTTTTTTCGAGAGTATAGGCTAGTTTCAAATTCCTTCAAATATCCATATACTAGTTTATGAGCCCTTTTTAAGTTTTCTTATCTTATTATTGATCTCATCTCTTTTGATACCGTACTTTGAACTTGGAATTAATACATTTACTTGTTATTGATCAAACCTAATACTCCATTAGAGATATAAGTTATAACGGTACCCCCCCTTTTGAAATCCAATATTCTATCAGTACTCTGAGTGGATCTAGTTATTAGCTGTTGCAATTGAAAATGAACAAATATATCTAGTAATTATTTAAATAAATTAAAACGGAAATATGTCATTTTAACTGTTCTTTAGATCTTTTATTCTTTTATTAAGAATTTGTTTTGTGTTTTATTTGTTTTAAGAAAATTGACGTTCTATAACTTTTTTTAGATGAGAGGAAATCAATAGAATGGCAATATTTTAAAATGAGGACGTGTTTTAAATATATTATGGTTATTTAAGAGAAACTTAAGAGAAACTAGCATTTTTTATTTTTGTTATTCAGCTGTCAATCAGAACTATTTTAGCATTAGTTTGTCACTATTACAATTATGTTACTAAATTATAGAAACAACCTGTATTTTGTTTACGAATTATAGAAAAATGTAAAATTATTTCTAAATTCTGTTAGTAAAAGGTGAAGTTATAAGCTGCAAGTCTAAAGATGATGATATTTATACTGCTATTCAAAGGAATCCTACTGATGAGTATCTTTAGATATCAATTAAGAAATTGATAAATAATTTTGTTTTCCAAAATCATGAGATGCATTTGACATTATATTTTTTGATAATTTTTTTCTTCTATAAATTTAACATGTATTGTATTATTCTCTTTTACATCGTTATTTCGCCAGGGGAAAACAAACTGGTTGATTTCCTTAAAACTAGTTGTGATTAATTCAAATTGCATTGGTCCCAGACACACTTATCACCAACATTATTAGATCAAAATATAATAAAAGAAAATACTTAAAAGACTCTTCTGTTAAAAAATTAAGCAAGGTAAAGAGCATTCCAGAAATAGGCTTACTAAATCATTTACATTCTTTTCTATTACTATGATTCCGAACTTCGAAAGTTATGTGGTGATTACTCATGAAACCCTTAATCATACGAGAGAAACACTACTAATTTTAAGGTAAAGAGAATACCAAACCAAAAGGTCCAGCATTATTTCCCAGCACAAGATTCATGGTAAGCAAAATTGAATTATGCTTCAATTAAAAGAAAACCATTTTGTTTTACAAACAATGAAATCGGAGCAACTGCCAAATGGTTTATTAAACACTCGAAGATGCGCACCATCGCTATCAGGGATAAAATGACAGAAAATGTGAAGACACATAAATAAAACATTTTAAGATTAAAAGATTAAATGTTCGATGAGTAACGAAAATGGGACAGAGAATGTTGTGTCCAAGCTCATCATACTAGAGTTACATTAACTACATATTATGACAACTATCTCATGTGAGCAAGTCTTTGGTGGCATTGCACCTTCCCAAGACAAAGCAAAAAAAGGAATAAACTATGGTGCAACAGGAAGAGGAATTGGTTTCACAGAACTCTGAATACGGCGGAATGCTGTCTTTACTCTTTCCTTGAGACCTTCATTTTCACTCTCAACTTCCCCACTTTCTTTGTTGAGTTCTGCTACATTCCCATCAATGTTTATAATCAATTTACCATTTTCACCTATCTTCACATCTCCAAAGAGTGAAACGAGGAGGGCATGCATAACCTTCTCTGCCTTCTTCTCACTCTCTTCCTCAATTTTGATGGCATCCGCTTCATCCATTACTTTTGGGACATCACGGCTGATATTTAAAATCAGAGCAACAATTGAATCTGATACCATGTCACTGATGGGGTCTGCTGCCCAATGCAAGGAGACATGCTTTTCAGATTCTTGCTTCACAGTAACACAGTCATGGACTTGCAATGTTGGAACTCCAGATTCCTCATCCACTGACTGCTCAACACTCTCGTATATCTGTTTTAGTCTATGCCGAATGACATTAAAGGCACAAGAATAGGGAATGGTAATTCTCTGAGTGATGCTTGCTGTTGATAGTTGTGAAAAGACATGTAGATCATCAGGTGCCATTATCTGGTACGTGAAGCCTTTTTTTACCAGCAAACCACTGACGGTTTCACCAACCTCCGGTGTTTTCTCAGCCAGCTTCCCTATGGTTTTCGCCATTTTCTGGGAATTGAAATACATTTCAACAGATTGACAGTTTTTGGGAGTAAGAATTTTGGTGTTCCGATCAGCAAATTGAGTGATAAGCTTCTGTTTGAGTCTGCCCATCTCATTGGCTTCCCCATGAACAAGAATTATGTTAGGAGGATTGAGCTCTTCTAAGAATGCACTTGTTTGAGCAGAGTCAGCGTGAGCAGAAAAGGAAATGTAGTGCACCTGCATGTTAAGTGGTGCAGTGAGTCCATTCATGAGAGTAACTTCCTTGGGTTCGTTGATGATGGTTTTAGCCAATGTCCCTTCAACAACATACCCCGGTAAAACACAAGCATTTTTCTTATCAGAGCACCACATTTCAAACAGTTGTCGAGACAACCCACTCTGAAGTCCACCAGGACTTGCCATCACAACAGAGGGTCCTACATCTTTGAAAACATCAATGCTACTCAAAGCTGATACGTGCTTGAAGGAAAAAGGATTCGACTTTGCATTCTTGATCCTGTCATTCATGGAAAGGGTGTATGTCTCATAAACTGTCAAACATTTTTTCGCAAGTGGAGATGCATAATAGATGGGTATATTCTGGAGTTCTGGATGATTTTCCCAATACTCGTCAAGGATGAGGAGGAGCTCCTGCGCACGACCAAGGGCAAAAACAGGAATCAACACACGCCCCCCCTGAGAGATGGTGGAGTGAATAACATCAGTGAAGCGTTTTTCACGTGTGTGGCGAGGCTGATGGTGCTGTATACCGTAGGTGGACTCTATAATGCAAACATCAGGGGAGAACTGTGGGGTCTCAGCAGCTCGAAGATGGCGATCTTCCTCGCGTGAATAGTCTCCGGTATAAAGCACTCGGACACCAGCTATGTCAACCATGAACATAGCAGCACCAAGAACATGGCCTGCAGTATAACACCAGAATCGAATACCATTCACTTCTAATGTTTGATGGAAATCTATTACCTGCAGTCACTAATTTCCGTAAGCCGACGTAAAATTTTAGGGATAAACTATAATAAAAAAATCGAATTTACACAATATCATTGATTTTGCTTAGCTTGCACGAAAAAAACTGAATTTATCGAAATAAGAGGCATTATCGAACGCAGGTTGAAAATTAAAACAAAAAGAAAGGAGCAGTGAGAATGAGAAGAGAACCTCAATTTTATCCATGGAGCGGTTGATGTCCTGTTCGTCATAGAGCATGTCTTCGACGGAGACCTTACTGACTTTGACGAAATCAGACAAGAGGAGTTTGTAAATGGCTTTTGTGGCGTAGGTCATGAAAACGCGGCCGCGGAAGGTGGTTTTTTCGAGAAAGTAGGGCAAGGAGGCGGCGTGGTCCAAGTGGAAGTGAGTGATGAGGAGGATGTCGACGGTGGAAGGGTCAATCTCGTCGAAATAGGGCAACGCCGCCATGCCGGAGTAGGCAGGGTGAATTCCGCAATCGAACAAAACGGTTTTTCCTTTGTAGGTCATGTAGACGCACGAACGTCCCACTTCATTTCCGGCGCCTAATGGAGTCACTATCAGCTGGTCTTCCTCTCTGCTGCTTCCGACCACGCTCTCCCCGCGTCGCTTCACCCAATTGCTCATTCTGATTCGCTTCTCTCTGTTCCACTGGACCAACCCTTTTCAACCCTCCCTCGTCAAAAATACTGCTCTAACCCTAAAACTCCTCTTTTTCCCCAAAAAACATATTCAAAATTTTTTATTATTCTTACTACAAATAATGATTTCGTTTCATGCAAAAAATATAAATCACGACCACAGTGGGAGTCGAACCCACGACCTTCTGATCCGAAGTCAGACGCGCTAATCCACTGCGCTATGCGGTCCTTGTTGGGATTTCTATCTCAGTTTTAGTTTTTGTTCCTTACGTTATTCAAATACCACACCTGTGACATGGTACTTTTAAGTTACGAACCAAAGTACATTAAAGTCAATGGAACGCTCCACAATCACGACAATATTTGACAATTGTTTTGTTCTAACTAAAATGACTTAACAGTAATATTTATTATATAGTTTTATGCCAACAAAGACCGCATAGCGCAGTGGATTAGCGCGTCTGACTTCGGATCAGAAGGTCGTGGGTTCGACTCCCACTGTGGTCGTCTTCTGTTTTAACTTCGTTTTGTTTTTATATTTCGTTTATGTTACGTTATCTATCTGTGCTGGGAGGATAATCATTCAGATATTACTGATTTTTTAAAAAACTAAATTTTGATAAAATTTGGTTTATTTATATTACATTTAGATGAAGTTTTTGGATAAAGATCTGTATAAGAAAAGGTGTTCATATTCGTTTTGTGTTTTTGGATATATTGGTGACATTGTTTAATATATTAATTATACGCTGTACGAGTCTGTGAAAGTTTCATCATGTTTCTCAGCCGAACAATCACTCGAGACTTTTGTGATAGAATGTCATTAACCTTCAGAAGGATTTTTCTTTAGGATTGATTGGAAAATACATATACAGTAGTATACATATGTAGTGTAATTATCTATACTACTTTCTTGTATGAGTAGCAACTAGTACCTTGTAAATAAAATTCTTTTTGCAGATTAAAAAATATATTATTAACCCTTCCTTTTAATCATTTAAGCCACTTTTTTTTTTTTTTGGTAAATCCTTATCTCGTGTCACCAACAGTTTTCAATACTTTTGTTTGTCAATTAATCGATCTTCTTACTGTTGAATAAAACATTATTATTCATCGAAGGAGCGATCTTATGTTACTAAAATTGATATGAAAAGTAATATTTATTATTGTCTCTCTAAATAAGTTTTAGGCTACAGAGGGATTATACGTGGTTGGAGTTCATACATCCATTGCATTTCAACTTATAATAAAAGTCTGATTTTCTATAGGAACCTCAACGTTATACTTTTCCGGTTAACATAAACCTCAGACACTTCGTAAATGTTTTTAAGACCAATGAAATTATCAATTACTAGCACATGAATCCTTTCATCTGATCCCTTTTTTTATTTGACTTCAATAGCACTTCTCACTAACTACTATTATCATTTGATGAATTAGATCTTCCAAAACTTGAAATATAATATATGCCAAATTAGGATATCAAACAAAAGAGTAAGCCATGGCTGCTGGCTGTGGGCTAATGGCACTAGGCTGGCCATGGAAACTGACCAATTTGCCACATGATACAGAGCAAATTCACAATTATTCTTTGTTCCGTTAGTCACGAGGAGAAGGGAAAGAGGAGTAAAAGAGCAAAGTACCACGTGAAATTCACAGTTCAACCATGTTCAAAAAACAAGGTAGCAGCCGGTACTAACTTACATACCACATTCAACTTTGTCACAGCAGTGCATGAACTAAATTAATCGATACACACCAACAGCTCAATGAATCAATATTCCACCGAATGGAAAGGACATGCAAATCAGCTTAGAATGTGATTAGTACTTTAATACAAGCCCCCCACGTGTCTCAGACTACTCTCAATATCTTCCCTGCAAAAAGAAAAAAAAACAAAAACAAGTCACCTTTTGTATTGATCGAGACAAAGTTGATAATTTTTCCAATAGCAAAGAATACGTAAGATGTAGCCTCAATGAATACAGTTTCCCGCAAGAAAAAATATTGAACTAAATATTAGCATCAGTTTTTATCTCTATTCTGACTAATTTGGCCAATAAACAGAAAGTTAAATATACTCAAGTTTGGGTCTGTAGAATACCTGTCCAGTAAAATTGTCTGGGCCAGAAGGTGGATATCTTTGTTGAGACTCTGTCTGTTCTTTGGCAGGATAATTCCCCCGCTCAGCCTGTTCAAATTCATCCATGTATGATGGCTTGAAATCCTTCATATATGACGGTACAAAAGTGTCACCCCTGACATCTGAAGCACCATGCCTAGGCACAGGATCTCTTCTTTCTCCTTGTCCGGGTCGTCCAATGTTCTGCTGTGGCATATAACTCCTTTCCCCTTGTCCTCCTGGAGGTCCAAAGCCCTGCTGCTGAGCATATTGTGGATAGTTCTGTGGTGCTTGATCGAAGTTCTGCTGAGGTGGATGATTTTGCGATGCCAGACCATAGTTCTGTTGGGGTGGATAATTTTGCGAAGCCTGACTATAGTTCTGTTGGGATGGAAAGTTGGGTGATGCCTGACCATAGTTCTGTTGGGGGGGTAAATTGGGTGATGCTTGGCTATAATTTTGTTGGGGAGGATAGTTTTGTGATGTCTGGCCATATTTCTGTTGTGGTGGATAATTCTGAGATGCTTGGCCATAATTTTGTTGGGGAGGATAGTTCGGTGATGTCTGGCCATATTTCTGTTGTGGTGAATAATTCTGAGATGCTTGGCCATAATTCTGTTGGGGTGGATAATTTTGTGATGCTTGGCCATAGTTCTGTTGGGGTGGATAATTTTGTGATGCTTGGCCATAATTCTGTCGAGGCGGATAATTCTGTGATGCTTGACCATGGTTCTGTGGGGGTGGATAATTTTGTGGAGGCGCATAGTTTCTTCCATCCCCTGGCATGGACTCCTGACCATTGTAAGAGGGATTCCCTTGAGAGCTTGGCACTGGGTTCTCTTGTCGGTTGTACTGACCAGGACTTCTATTCCGGTCTCGTCTTCCCTGATTTCTCACATACTGTACCGGTGGAGGTCGGGGGATAATAGTTCCATTAATGTACTGATCTCCTATTTATCAACCACGAAAACATGCATTCAGAAATATTCTTGCAATCAAAAAGGGTAGCAAACTATTGAAGTGCACATGATACAGCTAATACTGAAACTGAAAAGAAATGAAGACATGCAATCAACTTCTTAAGCATCGAGATATCTTCTGAAAAGAAAAAAAGAATCGTACCCCCGTACTGCTTGTTCACTGGATCAATATAGGAATCTGGTAGCACAAAGATGACTCCAGGAAGACCTGTTCATATGCAACAAATCAAACATAAAACTCTATCTTCTCGACAGTATCATGGAATTCGAGAGTGGGAATCAAACATAAAACTCTATCTTCTCGACAGTATCATGGAATTCGAGAGTGGGAAAGGGGAACAAATACCTTCAAATTTTTTAGACTCTTCTTCGGTCATGACTGCCTGAAAGCCTGTGTAAGTTGTTGTGCTGCACGCATATATCTTCTTCTTCGCTTCTTCCACACTAAAAACAAACACATTTAAGTAAAGACCACTACGAACAGATCAACACAGTATCCAACACGCTCTCAACTAAAAATGGATTGAAAATCACAGAATTTCACGGCTTCTAATTTTTAATCAACGAACTTCACTCATGATTTCGTAGTCATCAATATTTGTTTGCAACATAACCTGTTTCAGGAGTACGACGACGAGGACTATAGCTTATAATAAAAACATTGTGATAGGAAAAAAACCTGATGTTGAGGCCCTTGGCACAAGTTTCCTCGTAAACACGAACCATTTCTTCGGGAGGGGGTAATTTGTCTCTGGGGAAGTCCATGACGAAGAGCCAGTGGTTGTAGTCGCAGCCCTCGAAGAGAATGGTATCGGGACCAATCTCGTCGGGGATGTTGCTCTGCGAGGATCTAACAGAAAGGAGAGAAGTTGAAGATGACCTGAAAGAACGGGACTGAACGACCCCCTTCGGAGAGTGGCAATTCCATGAAACGGCGCACCTGACAGGGGCGGAAAACGACGGCGCATGCGTGACGGAGATGGACTGGGTGATGCCGGAGAGTGCTCTGAGGGTTCGGCGGAGGCGAATTAACGACGACGCCATGAGAGAGTGTAGGGTTTTGGAAGATTAGGGTTTTAGGAATCTCTTTCTTCGAATATTTGAGACTGAACTTCATTCAATGGGTTATCACTTGTTACTGTCCCGCAATGCACCCTCTTTGATCAAGTATTCTATTTAGAATTAAATAAAATAATATTTTTCTTTCTTTCTTTCATTAATTAATTAAAATTTTAAGCAATAATGTACATATGAAATAGTATAATCCAGGTTTAGTTACTTCTTTAATAATTTTAATTCAATCCATTTATTTTCAATCCTATTTATACAAATTTATATTAATTTAAAACTATTTGATATTATATATAGTTGGGTTGGCAAAATTTTCTTTTATAAATATACTAGAAAGGGACTTAATACATTAAATTAACAAAAAAGTTTACTTTATTTATATATTAATTTTTTAAAATAAATGATAATTGGACCAAAGCCCCTAAAGCATAAAAAAACTCCGCCACGGTATATACATATATAAATTAATATACTAATATAAATATAAGATAATAAAATAACAAAATAAATATTAATACAATATTATAAGTTTAACGCTACATCAAATATATTTACAAACCCTGAATTTGAGTGATGATAACAAACCATAAACATTACAGGTAGGGATGTCAACGGGCGAGTAGGGTACGGGTAGTAGTTCTCCTGTACTCGTCTATTTTTTTCATATCCGCGGGTATTTACAAAAATATTTTAAAGAATAAATATTTAACTATAATTAGTGCTTAGATCAACAAGTCTCCTTTCTTCTATTGATTCTTGAAAAACAAACAAATAAAAAATCACTACCAATTTATATTGTAATTTATTTTTGAATAAAATATTAAAGAAATTACTAACTTCATCCATGTACACCTCTTGCAACATTGTATAAAGTTTCATGTTGTCCAATTTTAATCTAGAAAAGCCTTAAAACATAAGAAGTTCAGTAAAAATTTCTAACAATCACTTAATTAAAATATCTAAATAAAAGTGTTAATTTCATTAACTTTCATGTTGGTCCATAACCAGTCTTAGAGACACATCAATACCTTCACAGTATATGGAAGTAATTTACTCATTTGTGGGGTAAGAATCTGACCACCATTATTGGATGAAGACTCATAATGTTGTTTACTAATATATATAAGGTAAAGTTTAGCGGGTACAGGTATCCACGGGTACGGATACTATGATACCCGTACCCGCCCCGTTAACATGTGGGTATCAAAAATACTCATACCCGCGGGTATCCATTTTTAATATCCATTTCCTACCCGTTGCGGGTTTTATCTGCGGATACCCGCGGGTACGGATTTTTTTGACAGCCCTAATTACAGGTAGGCTATAAAAGAAATTATATGTTTCACTTGGATTATCTAGTGGAATATCAAGATCAAATAACTTTTATAAATTACGCAAATGAAATGAAAAATAAAAGAAAAGGAAATAGTTAATGAACTGAATAAATTAATATACTTACTTTGATATAAAATAATATATTTAAAATATTACAATAATAGCTCCCTAAACTATTTTAAATAGTTTAATTCTTAATATTGATAAAAAAATGTAGTTAAAATATGATTTAATATAATAATAAGCTTACTGATTAATGAACTGTATCTTCAAGTCCTTATTTTGATTTATATAGCAAACAAATAAATATAATAAAGAAATTTAGATAAATTATTATATTATATGTGACTTTCCCTGAATAAATATCTTCATTAGAGATGACAAATAAAATCGTCTTGTGGATATTGTTCGAACTCGTCCCCGTTTTGACGGAAATCCCCGCATTGATTGGGTATGAGTATGGGTATGGGGATGGAAAATTCTCGACTTTTTCAATTGGGTATGAGGATGGTTATGGGGATGTACATATCCCCGCCATATCTCTGTCATCATTTTAATTATTACAATATTTACAATTAATTAAGTAACCCTCTATATATGTATATATATATATATATATATATATATATATATATTCAATTTTTTATTTCTTCTAATTATTTGGTTTGTCATGAAACTCATTTGCATCTCCAATATATTTTTCATCTTATCATAACATTTATGTAATTATGTTAAAATGATGTATGTCAATTAAAATATTTGTATGTCTCATATTTGAATATTTCTATTACTTTTTTATATTTTTATTTATTGTATATTTTCCTTTCACATGAGTATGTTTAATACTCTCAATTTAAGTGTTTAATAACATAAATTTTTCATTTACTAGGTAATATAAAAAAAAATTACTTATTTTTATTAATTTTGGTTTCATTTCAAGAACTCTTTTGTTTTGCTAAAACAATTATTTTTCAACCATTTAGTATATATGTCGATGTTTGAAAAGTGTTCTTAGATGTCTAAGGTATTTTTCATCTTATCATATTCTTAAATATACATTCGTTTTTCTTTGTGCGATTTCTTTTAATAGTTTCTCAAATTATTTATAAGACATACATTTGTTAATTTTTTAATATTTTTATTTGTTGTTTATTTTCATCATGTAGAATACTATTTCAGTATATTTTATCTAATTATTTTTTGTTTTCTAACTCATTATATCAATCATACTGTAATTTTTCACTATAATTGTATAAATATCTTTTATTTACTACAATATCAAAATTTAATGTAATTGCCATAATTTTTTTTTATCACCATCCAACATATATTGGAGTTCAAAAGATACAATACCTATGTTAATTTTTTTTTATTATGTTTATTATTTGTTATTTGCGTTTTTATTAAGTGATGTATTATTATTTTTATTAGTGTACAAAAAAAGAGATTCATTAGAATTTAAAAAAAATGAAGTAAACAAACATTTAAAATATATTTTAATTTGAATATTTGTTTTCCTTTCAATTTCTTTAAAAATAATTTTAAATTTTATCAACTAGGTTTCATTAATGTTTGCAGTTTGCAAATTTAATAAATGTTTTACTTGTCATGATTTTATTTGGTATTACAATCTAAAATGTAAACAATTATAATTTATTTCAAAGTATTTGATATCGAATAAACAATCTTACTCCTAATATTGAATATTTGATAATATTATGTTACCTTTACCGTAATTTTTTATTATTTATAAAAATTAATTAAAATTTATATTGAAGTAGTAAAGAAACAGGTACGGGTATGAGTACGAGATTATATCCGTTATCCGATGAAGATGGGGATAGGATAAAACTTTGATACCCGTTGGATTTGGGTATAGGGATGAGGATGAATTTTTTTTACAGGGATGGGTATGGGATAGTGAAACCTGACCCGTCCCGCCCCATTGTCATCCATAATCTTCATCACTGAAATGAAAATAACATTTTTTTATGATTTTTTTTATGATTGTTTTGTATAATACTGTAACAAGGTTTTCTTTTATAATCCATACTCGGACAATAGAAAAATAAGTAATGTGAGTACTGATAGCACAACAAATACCAGAAAAATTATTTCTCAAAATTATTTTAATTTTTCCTATAACTATGTCCATAATAAAAGAATAAAGAGAATGTTAATGGGTGCTAACCAATATTCCAAGATACTAATTAAGATATAATTAATATATTTAATTTCATCATTTTTACATTAAAAATTAAAATAATTAAATTCATTAATTAAAATAGTATAAATTTATATATCATATTTATATAGACAAAAATGCCATTTAGAATCTCTAAGCAAAATCTCCTCAACATAAAATATATACTTTATAATGTCTAAGATATCTACTTGCAAAGATGTAAATTTAAATATAATGTTTCACTTAAAAATTTAAATAATTTATTCTTTATATTATTAATTTTATGTCTTTATAATTAATAACTTTAGATATTAAAATATTGAGTGTTTCTTTAATATAAAAGATTTTGTTTAATAAAAATTTATTAAAAGGTAAAAAAAAAGAAAACTCAATAAAATTTTAAATATTTCTTTTTGTAATTTTTTTATACTATTTTTTGTTGATTTTTTTATTAATTTGAAATTTTTTACATTTAATTATATTTTAATTTTTAACAATAGTAAAATATAATTATTTAATTACCTTTTACTTTTTATTAGTGTATTTCAAGTAAAATATTAAATATAAATGTACAATATTTATAAATATTTTTATCTTTTAAATAAAATAAAATAATTAATTATTAGATTCAAAATTAATTTAATATCATAATTAATTATGAATTTTATAAAATTTAATACATATTAATTATTATTAATCATACTCTAAGAACACAGGATAACATGATACAGAATAGATATATTATAGAACTTTAACACCACTACAACTTTTCTTTCAATTTCGAAAAATTAAGCGTCATTTATTTTTCAAAACTATATATAATTATATTAAATAAGACAGTATAATAAAAAAAACATTATCTTTTACATCATTTGAATTTTTCAATTCAAGAAAATTAGATTATCAACGTGTCGTGTGGAGTTCAACTTGTATTTTAACTCATAAGACATAATTATTTATTCTCGTCGTCGTGTCCTTTATTCACAAACTTCATTGTCACTACTTTAATTTTTTCTGCTATACACAAGATGGATCATCTGATTACAACCTTTCTAAGAACTCTGTAGTAGTTGATTGAACTGATCACTCCAGTTGTTATTCTAACCGCTGCCTTTGCCAGGGTCTTGTCTTGCCAGAACCCAATAATAGGTTGTTCCTGGAGTGTCCTCATCGGTGGTTTCTTTGATTTCTGGGACCTATTTAGTTGGAAATGTTTTTTTTTTTCTTTTTTTCGAATGAATACAAACATGATGTTTTATTGTATTTCTAACTCCCCAAGTTTCAATTTTAGTTACAATACCAGACAAATTAGGAATTTTGTTGTATTATTGCTACTCCATTCACCTTAGTTGGCTTTCTCTATGAATAATGCTTCCAAACTGTTACTTTTGGTAAAGTGGTGGGAAGAATATAATCCTGCATGGTGTATTTATTTGCTCATTTGAGCATTGGCAAGATGTATCTTCTGACTAGTATTTGCTGCTCTCAATTGATTTGACAATATTAAGATTCAGAAAAACTTGGACTTTCTAACAAGGCAAGTGGTTGCAAATTGACTTAAAAATTCCATCACCATCCACCATAAATTTGATCGCATCTGTTGCATCTCTTTTAGCTTTGACGAATGGTTCCCAGTTTAGTATATGCTGGAGAAATGGAAGAAAAAACCCTATGCAACATTTTCAATAGGCTAAATTTTATGTGTGGGAATCAAAAACAACTGGGCCCACTCACTATTTGATGGGAACCTGATAAAATTTTCTCAACAATAGAGGACTTGTGGAAGACCATGCAAAGAGTGTTGGTAGCAATGAACTTTTAGGCTCTGACATTTTGTACCTCTAGCTGTATTTTAGTTAGTCTTGTTTTTACTTTCTGCAATTGAAAATTAGTTTTGCTTACTTGAAAATATTATGGGTATTATGTATATGCAGAGATTGGCACGATGGGGACTAATTCATACAATACCAGATTCAAAATCAAATGCTTGCAAGGTTTGTTATTTTGGGGGCAGAAATTCTTTTTTATATAACTTGTAAGCTTACCTCTTTGGAACTATCTCCAATTCTCTTCATTTTTTTCATTTTCGTAGAGACAATTGCTGGCCTTTTGGATGAGCCAGAACATGTAACTTGGAAATGCAGCCCTTATGGGACTCTGGTAAAGATCATGTATGTGTGAGGTGTGCTAATTCTGGGACTCTCGACCACCTTGCAAAGAAATTGGTTGCTCTCTTAAGCGAGACAGAAGGATAGAAACATGTTCTGTTGCAATATCTAACCGTTCCTTAGATTTAGCGGATTCTGTCATCAGAGAAGAAACCATGTTTTGTAGTAACTTAACTCTTTCAGCATGATCATTTGGCGCACTTTGAAGAAGCTTAGAAGAGGGCATGCTTATGCGACGCCATCGAATAGGAAGATATCCATCTGGGATCTGAAAGCAATTTCCTGTTGAAAGAACTCTAAGAGAATGCCGACAAAGAATACCAGTGAACTCGAACTGATGGCAGCTACAACTTATAATTCCTTCTTGAGGGGCCCAATAAACTTTCCGACCCCCCTCAGTTTTGGTGTGGTGCCTCACAAGAAAACCATCTTCAATTGAAAACGATGCATAATGTGCCGCCAGTACAAGTTGTTCTTGGAGCTTTGAAAAGGCAAAAGGAGTGAGGATTGTGGCCGCGTGTGATTCCATAGGGGCCCCTGTTTTGAGGCAAACATTTTGGAGATTCTGCTGCATGGTTTGTTGTTCTCCAGTTTGATCTTTAAAATCCACAGCAACAGCTACCTGATTGTGCCAAAAAAACCCAAGTCAACACAGATATAGATCTTTCACTATAAAACATTGGATAAAACCAAATTCGCATATACGCTTTGAAAACCAACATAACAATATCCATATCAATAGAGACAGAGAGATATAATACCTGTTCAACAAAGTGTGCAAGGCGAGTTTGTGCACTCAGAAATCGTTGAATGAAAGCATTGATTGACTTTGACTGACCAGTTGAAGTCATTCCAGCAAGAAAATGGCTTCTCAAAAATGGCAACGCCCAAAGAGAGCGTGAACTATATAAATTAACCATGTGCCGATTGGAATGCAACCCAAAAGAACAAAGCATTTCCCTCCAACCTAGATCAAAATCCTCAACTGACTCAAGATTATAAAGTCTATAAAATTCAGCCTTCCACTCATTATACCGTTCCCCTAGAACAGCATTAAACCAGGATGGAAACTTTGCTACTATCATCCATATGCAGAAAGCGTGTTTTGTTGTAGGCATTTCTGTGGATAGTGCTTCTTTGAGACATATATTTTGGTCGGTTAATATAGTTTGCGGAGCCTTTCCATTCATGAACCCTAAGAAAGCCTTCCAAGAAGGTGATTTATAGAAAAAAGAAAAACAAAAGAAACAAGCAATGTAAATTAAAAAGATGCGTAACTTCTCATAAATTTAGATTCCACAAGTAAAAAGTGAAAGAAAGATGAAATTTGTTGCCCTTCCATTTCGCTTGTTTTCACTAATTAGGGCAGTGTGTAAAAAAACTGAAGAGCCTACGACACAATTTGAACAAAAAGAACAAGAAAAAAAAACTAATGATGATAACTTCATCACAGTACCTTCAGTGCCCAGGAAAACGACCTCACGGTTTCATCACGTAAAAGTGTGCAGCCAAAAAAGCAAGGCATTCCATAATTGTTTATTCCAACCCATATCCCCAGCGGCATGTCAAAAGCAGTCAGCCGGTGTGTTGTATCAAACACCACCGCGTCACCGAATATATCGTACCATTGGATTGATGAAGCATATGACCAAGCAATATTCTCCAAACGATTGTTTGCATCAAGTGTGTAGTCAAATTTAAAATTAGGGTCTTTCTCCTTAATATTTCTGCACATTCTTAATAAATCTAAGCTTTCTTCTTCTGGATCTAATTTCCTAAATGACTGGAGTAAATTCCTAACATCTTTTTCAGTAAAAGGCAAATATCCAGGTTCCACACACTTCTCAAGCTCCATAAGCCTCATCATTTGATGAACAGAAATTCCTGTCTTGGCAAACATTAGTATTCGATTTTTGTCAACATCCGAGATAGTTCTGTATGCAGGGAGAAATCGAACTTGGTTTGGTTCTAAAAGTTCATGATTATGGTGGTTAGCAAAACCAGTCACACGCCATTCTGGAGCTCCAAATTCTGTTGTTTTGCTAATACGCATGTAAGCCTGACACCCACAACGAGAAGACTTTCTATTTCTTTGAGGTTTGCTTTCAGTTGATGTTTTGACAGGAGTGTTGCCAGCACGGTGACAAACAAAGTAGCGCCTAGTAAGTCCTTTTCCAACACCATCTTTTCCTTCTGTACGGTGACGTCTAATTGAGAAGCCACTCCTTTTCGCAAATTCACTATAGAATTCATAAGCAGCATCATGAGTGGCAAACCTTTGGCCAATGTATGGAATAGCATCATGTGTTGTTTCCAAGGAGAGCCTGGTTTCATCGGGAGACTCCTCAGTGCTGCTTGCATCATCCAAAGATAGTGAGCGTTGGTCGGAGGGATCATCATAAACTACCAACATAGATCCAGCATCTTCAGACATGATATATTTTCCAGTGGCAATATTAAGATATCATATAGCAGCTACCCAATATTTTAGAGAGGAAACAAAAGTGAAATAATCCCCTGCCACGATCAGAAATATAAAAATATAGTCAACAATATATAATATAAGTTAACAAATCGAAAAAACAGTAAGGAACAAACTCATTTTTGTATGGTGTCAAATAATAGCAAACAATCACTTGTATGCTAAAAAGTAAAATAATATCACGATCACAGCACAATAATTGCATCAGTAAACCAATGCAAAGAACTTTTCTTTCTTTTTTTTTTCCTATGCTTGGTAAACGGAGGACAAATGCAGGGATTAAAAAAACGACTAGCGAAGTTAGATGGCCTATACTGAGAACCGGAGTGAGGGAAAACTACATAACTGAACAAATATTAAGTAAATGCGAATATAAGTTAACTTTGAATACAGATTACAGGATATTCCATTGATAGTTTTCAATCAATTTCTCTAACGAGTAGTTAATTAGACACGTCGTATTTCATCTTTATATATTACAATTCGTTTTATTAGATGCAAGAGTTGTATATATCTACACATCTGTTTTGGACAACCAGATGTCAAAGTATGAAGGAATCAGAAAGTGATAAAAACAGTAAATTACAGAATTGATGAAAGAAGAAAGCTAAATTGGAAGGCATGAAAAACTTAAAATTACAGAATTGATGAAAGAAGAAAGGTTTCATAAATAAATAAAGAAATCGAATATATTATATAGAAAGGTGCAGACACGCATTAAAGAAGAAGCGAGAAGAAGCGAGAAAGCAAGAGACGAGGATGACGAATAAAAATGCAATCAAATAAGGAAGGGTCAGATGAGAACGGGGAGGACGATGCAGCAGATCACGGAAGCACGCACAGAAAGGTAAATGACGGAAGCGGGAAAATGGGAAAAACAATTGTAATCGAAAGAGAAGAAGGAAGGAATAGATGAAACTGAGAAGAGAGGAAAGAAAATACGGAAAGCATCGGAAAACCTTCGAACCTGATTCAGCGGCAGCGACAGCGACGGCAGCGGCGGCGGCGATCAAATTGGGCACAGTCGAGTGGAGTTAGGGTTTCAGTCCAAACCTACGATTTTCTTTCACCCTTCCTTATCTTCTTCCAGAACAGAACAGATCATTGAATTAATCAATCAAATAATATTTACAATTTAAAATAAATGTTACAGAGACGGAAATGGATCTTTGTCTGTGCCTTTCAGTGTTGTAATAAGAGGTAGAAAATTAAAAAAAAAAAGCATTTAATAATTTTTAAAAACAATTTTAAGAAACCTTTTATTAATAAAACTTTTTAAACAATTTATAAAGAAATGGTATTGATGTGAGATGATTATTTTTTAAATTTTAAAATAGGTATCACTACTTTTAAACAGTATTTAAAAATAAAAATTTAAACCTTCGAAGTTATCAAACTTCATAATTTAAACATTTTTTCTACCTTTTATATTTCAATTTTTACCTTATTCATTTTTCTACCTTTATTTTATTGCCCTTCTAAATATCGATGGACAATAGTAGTATATGACAAAAAAATATAGTAAAAGATATGGGTGAAGTTATTATTTTTCTTTTGAACCTTTTTTGTGGTTAAGATAAAAATATAGTTTTTATTAATAACTTCTTTAGGTATAAATATGTGTTTTTCTTTTTCAATATCAACCGATTATCATAAATTTCATATCAAATATATGTTATATTTCGTTAATTTCGATTCAATGCAATTATTCTAACTTTATTAAAATAATAATGGATATATCATATTAGGTAGAGGTTGTAAATACGATAATAACAGATAAATGTAATTTTTGTGCTTTTTAAATAGTTGTTTTTGAAAGATTTTATCAATAAATTTTCACTTAATTAATTAAATTGTGAACCTCCCGTGTTCATCCAAAGTCACCCTCTTAAACTCTAGCACACTCTAAGATGTGTGAAAACAAGATTCTAATAAAAATAAAATGTAGCAATTTTTTTTTCTTTTTCAGTCTCACAATTTGTTTTATGATTAGTTTATGGTATGTATACATTACGTTTTTAGGACCATATATATGACATTGTGTTATATTATTAAAAGAAGGGGGGAAAATTTCTCATACAAACTTCAAATTTAAAAATTAGATGTTTTCAATCATCATGTGCAAAATAATAAAAGTAGATGATGATTTTGATTAATTATTTGATATTCACTTTGAGTTATAATGTTTGTTATGAATGTAGTATAAGTAATCTCTTTATTTTCAATTAATTTCATCTACTTTTTTTATTGATTTTAATCGATTAAAAATACAGTAGATTGTAAAGTTAAAAATCTTAATGTTTGCATCTACTGTTTTTGTGTGATAAAGTTTCACAAGAGTTCTACAATTAAATATCATGATGCTCGTGTATATAGTCTTTTTGATGTAAAGTTTTGTAATATTTGAAAATTCTTTCGGGTGTAGGGGTCAAATACTATTTTCAATATTCAAATTATCCTAAAGTTTTTTTGTTTGATGTTCTCCTCGTTTAATTCGGTTAGCTTGTTCAATTTTTTCTTCGATTCAATGTCTTTTTCTCTTCATGCTCGGCGGTTCGGGCAATCGAGTTTCTGTTTAAAAAGTTCCGATATTTAAGTCAGTTTAAGTCTGATGGATAGGTAACAATAAATGTTGTAATAAATGCTAGTTAAAGATCCTTACCAACTTACTTTTGGTCTCTATGTATGAGCCTGTGATTAGAGTCTCCTAATCATGACTCAATTGCTTTTTAAACTTGATCACTGACTATTATCCTACCTTACTTTTTCCACTAATCCAGGTTTTGGTGTGGTCGCCCGACCGAAGGATCGTGCGTCAGGTCGGTTGTTAAGAGGTGGAGACAAAGTTCAATTGAAAATGAACGCACAGAACGTTTGGTCGCAAGTCCCCTTAAAGTACTGAGGAAATATTACCACATCAACAGCCCAGAGGAAGGTCCGCCTATAACGGTGCCTGCGGCTGCTTGTCCTTGGTCCGCCTGACCGATAGTCCGGCGATAGGCCATACAGTAAAAAAAATATAATAGATCGCAATTACATATAACTCTGATATAAATAAAAACCAATATAATTTATGAAAATTTTCTCTCGCATTAAAATTGAATTGAAATATAATTGTAAGCGAATGAAAATGTAAACAGTATTATCTCTGCTCTGCTTAAGTTTATTCTCTTGTAAAAGTTAATTTTTACCAGAAGAAAAATTTAGAAAAAAACTCTTCATTCTTTGTTGTGTGGATTAGAATTTATGAGTGTATGTTAAAATTTGCAAAATCATTTGACCAACTTTAATCAAAACATAACCTTAATCATTAAACTATCATTCTGTGTTTCCTTCTGTTGATGTTTTTTGTTGGCAGAACTCGCTTTTGTTTGATTTGTTGTGGATTCATATTCATCATAAGACCATCCACAACCACAGAATATACCAGGTTTCTATTGGGACCCTTGTAACTTACAAATTATTAGCAACCTTACCTGGGAAAGTGGGAAACCCCCATGTGCATGGTTTTGGATTTGGAGAGAGAGAGAAGAAAAAGAGTGCAAAGTGAAGAAAATAATGATCAGACAGAACAATAAATAATGAGTTTATGTGTAAGGTGAGTGAGGTTTCCAATGCCCACATGCACCTTCTTCACCAAATAATTATTAAACTAAGATACACTTCCGTTTTGCACTGCACTTCCCCATTCCATGGATCCCATCTGGCTCACATTTATGTGGAATCAAAGCACTCTGCTTTTCCCATGAAAAAGATTTCAACTTGTTTCGTTGAAGTGAACAATGGCAGAGGTGCTACACCAGGGTCGCTCTCTGGCTGAGACACCAACGTATTCAGTTGCCTCTGTTGTCGCTGTCATGGTCTTTGTCTGCTTATTGGTTGAACGTTCAATCTACCGCTTTGGAGAGGTAAACACTGAAAATTCATGTGTAGATAGAAGCTGTAGAGTAAACAAAATCACCCTTTTCACTGTTTGCTTGCATGATAGTGTCACACTTTTGTTTTCTAGTCATTTCCAGAAGCTTTTCCTCTTTCTCATAAGCTGTGACAGGCTTGAACTGTGAGAAAAAAAAATGGACTGATAAACACTAGTTTTTCAAATCTCGTGAAGAAGATATGAAGCATTTTTTTTCTTGGTTGTGCAGTGGCTGAAGAAAACAAGGAGGAAGGCACTTTTTGCTTCACTGGAGAAACTTAAGGAAGGTAATGACACTGAGTATGATTTCACATTTCAAGAGCTGTGAAGTTTATCGGTTTTACTGATATTTTCTGTTGTGTTTTACTTGGATTGCTCCTTTTTGTGATAGAGTTGATGTTACTGGGGCTTATCTCTTTGCTGTTGGCACAAAGTGCAAGGTGGATCTCTGAAATTTGTGTGAATTCGTCACTTTTTAGCAGTCGATTTTATATTTGTTCTGAGCAAGACCTCGACATCAATGAGAATATCATGCTTGAAAACTCATCATCTATCCCTGGTGAAACTGGTATTCCAAAGGGGTTAAGTGCTGGAGCATTCAACCAATGTGGAGAGGTAACATACATTAATTACAATTACATGTAAGCTTTGCTTTCTTCATTGCAATGAGTATAACTTATAAGTAAATAGTTGCCATAGACCTGCTGTTACTGAATGACAGTAACAGGGGATATCTGTTTATCTTCCATATACTGTCATACTTAATATGAAATATCTGATTTTTAATACAACAGATAACCCTTCTGAAAATACTAATACGTGAATGCAGGGTCATGAACCGTTTGTTTCATACGAGGGTCTTGAGCAACTGCACCGGTTTTTGTTTGTTCTCGGAATCACTCATGTTCTGTATAGCTGTCTGGCAGTTGGTTTGGCAATGAGCAAGGTAAGTCATCAAAATTTTCAGTTTATTACTAGGTTATGTGTTAGAAAGTTGAATTTAAGTCTAACTCAACCTCACAAAATCAACTTGTAAGATAAGATTTTCACTCACTTATATACTATGAAATTGCCTTACCTCTAATCGACGTGGAACTTCCAAATTATGTAAAACACTTCTCAGTACATTTATCAACCCTAAAAGTGTTTTAGCAACATTGGACTCTTTTACACCACCTTCAATCCAAAATCTTAAAAAATATCTGGTTGTTAAGGGATTTTGTGTCCTTGTACGAACGGGTTAACCTTTTCATAACAATAGTATCATAGTCTTGCAATGAACCCAATGTCTCGAGTTCAAACCTTGGGGAGGAACCTACTCCAACAAAGGAGAAGTTCCTAATTCACCAAGCTGTCAGGTGTCGGCCTCTGAAGGAGGGGCATTTGTTAAGGGATTTTGTGTTTTTGTACGAACGGGTTAACATTTTTCGTAACATTAGTCTTTATTTTTCTCTTTGTTGCACGATTTTGCAGATCTATAGTTGGCGCAGATGGGAAAATCAGGCTAGGATGCCAAGCGATGGAAACCAGCAAGGTAATTGGCATGTAATGTAGGAACTTTGTCAATGTACAAACAAATTCCTGAGGGAAAACCCTCCAAACTTGTTTTCTTTCCCTGTTTCTTGAAATGCTCTTGAACAACTTTACTTAATACCAATTGGTCTAAAAATGTGACATTCTTCTGCATCGCATATAACAAATTAATGTATGGCCTATATTTTTACTATTTTTTGTTGAACAGCAAAGAAAATCAAGCTGATGAAGCGACAGACAACATTTATTTTCCATCGCACTTCTCATCCATGGAGCAGGAGTCCAATCCTAAACTGGATGGTAATATTTCAACATAAATAGCAAATCCTTAATTATTTGTGTGGTTGCTTTTACTGGAATGGCGTTTTTCTGCATAATTTCTCTGGCAGCTGAACCATCTAAACATCTTTCAGTTTAAATAGTTACAATTTCAAAAGTATGTCAAGATAAGGAAATATTCATGGATTGGAAATTCTTGTAGCAATTCCTAACTTCTAAATTTTCTTGGTATTATCTTTGCGCACACTTTGAATGTATCATGATGGATTAATATTTGTGATCTGACCTTGCAGCTCTGTTTTCTACGTCAGTTTAGGAGCTCTATACGAAAATCAGATTACCTTGCACTACGTTTAGGTTTCATCACTGTAAGTTCTTTATTTCTTGAAGGATGTTGGATAAAATAATGCATGCATGGAGATTTGTTGGTCCATTATTGTTCTCTGATTGCGTAATCTTTTGATTAATTCTTCTAAATCCAAGTAACTATCTAAATGCTATTAGGTGGTGTGCTGAACTGTACCTTTGTATTCACAAATCCAAAAATTTCCATGTCATTGTAATCGCTCCCTGCTATGTGAATTTACAGGAACACAAATTGCCGTTATCTTATAATTTCCATCAATATATGGTTCGAAGCATGGAAGATGAATTCCAAGGCATTCTAGGAATAAGGTAAGAACCAATTTAAAATGGATTTCTCCTTTTAACTGGTGTTTCTGCAAACCGATGCAAGTCATTAACAGTAAGTTGCTTAATTAACCAAGATTAGACTTCTACTAAGAAAAACAATGAGAAAACTTATAGCTGGATAACCCTTTTTTCTTTCAATTTTGCAGCTGGATGCTTTGGATTTATGCCATTGTGTGCATCTTCGTGAACATCCACGGTAGCTTCTCTTGAGAATTATAGACGTGTATATTGTTAGTGTCTTTAATCAATTTCCTCAGATATTTGAGTTTCTAAATTTGCAGGTCTGAATATATACTTCTGGCTATCATTTATCCCTGCAATTGTATGTATATTCTAACTTTTTATTTTAACTAATCAAAATGAAAAAAAAAAAAATTCCACTGAAAGTTATTTTCATCAAGGTCTGATTTCTCTATACGTAAAAGCTTGTCATGTTGATAGGGGCAAAGCTTCAACATGTTGTATCCACCTTAGCACTTGAAATTATGGAGCAGACAGGTCCATTTCCCAGGACACAAGTAAAGCCACGCGATGATCTATTTTGGTTCAAAAAACCAGACATACTGTTATGGCTGATACAATTTGTCATATTTCAGGTAAGAATTGATAAACACTTTATTTGTAGGCAGGTCATGCTGCATGGTTGTGTTTTCTGTTCTTATTTTCTCTACTGTTCATGCAGAATGCATTCGAAATGGCAACGTTTATTTGGACATTGGTAAGACTTCAGTTTTTTCAAGATTGTATTCGTGACTCACAACATGCTTTTGTTAGATGAATTATCTTGATTTGTTTGTCCAGTGGGGATTCCAAGAACACTCGTGCTTCATGAGAAATCATTACATGATCATCATTCGGTTGGCATCTGGGTTGGTTTCGTCTCTCATTCAAGATTTTCTAGATGCTACAACACTACTTCAAATCTGCAGGGACACTCACATATTTTGTTATTTTTAATCTTGCAGTGCTATTGTTCAGTTCTGGTGTAGCTATATGACAGTGCCCCTGAATATAATAGTTTGTCAGGTTAGCTTAATCCTAACTATTAAGTTCTTAACAAAATATGCAGAGTTCATATTTTATTCTATCTTAAAGGAAATGTTTTTGATGACTCATTTCAGATGGGGTCTCGATGTAAGAAGGCCCTAGTGGCGGAGAGTGTTAGAGAGTCCCTGCATAGTTGGTGTAAAAGAGTGAAACACAAGTCAAAGCATGATTCGTTGCATTCACACACCGCAAGATCAGTGTGCTCCTTAGAATCAACAATTGATGAGAGGGACGAAATAACAGTAGCATCTGGTACTCTAACTCGAAGCTCTTCTTTAGCCTCTTTGAATCAGATTACAGTGAGTTCAGTAGACCAGCTGAACTTCGAGACTTCCAACAAAGCAAAAGATTCCACCAAGGAAGCTGAATATTTGTCTGAATCTGTACATACCAATCCCCCACAACCCTCCCACAACGTTGAAGATCGTGTTGGTAACGTAGAGGAAGCAAAAGCTATCACTCTCCTTGATTTGTTTCAGAAAACATGATTAATTAGTGTTTTTATGTTACTTGAGAACTAGTTGGAACTTCATAGAGCATACATGTACAAATCACTCTTAAATGAGCATAGACATTAATTTAAGTAGTACTTCAGATACCATATTTCGGTACTGTAATCCTCTGCACTAACATCATCTTCTATAACAATTTAAGAAAGTATCAGGTGTGCAACAACAGTAAGGAAAAGAAGATAAATTATAGTGACAGCAATGAACAAGTTGTTCATAATACGTATATATCCTTAAAAAATGGTACAGAATAAAGGCAAAAAGACAATGGTGCTGGGAAAGGAAGAAACTTGATGACAGCGACGATGATAAGATTTAAGCAACGAGGTCATCCTCCTTGTGGGTCTGGATGACAAGATCGGAGGTTGGGAAAGCAACGCAGGTGAGAACAAAGCCTGCATCAATCTGGTCGTCATCAAGGAAGTTACCGTCTGACTGGTCGACTTGGCCGGAGACAATTTTGGCGGCGCAGGAAGAGCAAGAACCAGCCCTGCAGGAGTAGGGAAGGTCAATGCCTACTTCTTCTGCAGCATCAAGAACGTATTCATTATCTGGGCAAGTTATCTCTTTCTCTCCCTCTGGAGTTATCAGCTTCACCTTGTAAGCAGCCATGGCAGTGACACGACCTCCATTTCCTCCTTTCACGCCAAACACTGCGTTAGCGTTTTGGAATGCCCTCATGCTTGAGATGTTCAGTGGTTGTTTCCTGAGGAAGGAGGTGTTCAACACAGGGCCACATAAAGCGGGTGTGATCGACGCCATTGTTAGCTTTTCTTCTTCTTCCTCTTGTTCTTGCTGATAGATAAGAAAATTGGGACCTTCACCTTGCAGAAATAGTGTGCTTGTGCTTATACCGTGCATGAGGTGAGGCCACACGCAACCCTATCTGCCACGTGGCATCATTTTATGACTCGTTATATTTTATTATTTTTTCTTTTTTTGGTAAGTGTTTAAAACTTTATACATGGAATCTAATCTACCATGGACCACTTCTCTACCTATGGTTTATGGTCATCCACTCCTTTAATTGTGCTAACTTTTTTCATGGATTCATTATAAATTGAACTTCCTTTTTTAATTTATTTATTGTTTACAAAATTATACATTCTCAACGAATGGTGTTTACTTTGCTCTATGTTATTTACAAAATGGTTTAGAAGTGTTACAATCAAGAACGGCCACATATGGACTTGTCATGTATTCTTGTAGTTTAATTTGAGTGTTTTTTTTCTTATTCTGTTAGTAGTTATTAATAAGGATGACGTAATTGTAAGTATATTTTTACATAATGTAACGTCCATGATTATAGTAAAGGAATCATCACACAATTATAAATTATTAGAACACAGAGACATGAAATATAAAGAATTAATCATTACGATCATCCCAAATTATACTGAAAAGGATAATTAAGGCATAAAAAATGACCAAAAAAAGAGTAGTAACTAAACACATAAATTATATAACAATATCACCACAACATGCAGGATTATTAGGAACTTTTAATCTACTCACACCTTTGGTGATCATCACAAAAAGGAAAACCAAACAAAGAATACATAGAGAAAAAGGGTAAGCTAGAAATAAAAATAATTTTCATCATATATATATATATATATAGCAAATCTTTAAACAGACATTTCAGTAAGCACACAAGGTATGTGATAGCAAACAATAAAGATCTTTTGACTCAATTATCCCGATAAATATAAAAAAGAAATCGGGTTCACTGATGCTTGCACTTGTAGTGACCTCTACTGCTCTGCAAAATCATTGCCAATGAGTTTCACCCTACCACGGACAAGAATAGTCCATGATCATCTAGGATCATTATCTTGACAAAGACTAGGACCTCCTGCTATTCTCACCACTTGAATCGGTCTGCTTTATGTAAGTCTGACTGATTTAGGATGCAATATTGCTTTAATCCTTGTCTAATTATGTACACTACAATACTACCATGAAATCTCGTCAAGAGTCTCATGAGATTATGTGAGTATTTAGGGCGATAAATAAATTTGTTTTACTCATTTTGATTTTTTGAGAAATTTTTACATTGATCAAATATGGATAATAGTTGGATTTTTAAATTAAAAATGAGATGGATATATATATATATATATATATATATATATATATATATATATATATAAATATATTTGTGTTGTTTTTGTCTCATAAGTTGATATATATTTATCTTTGTCAATCTTGTATTCTTTCCTAATTTGAGTTATACACTCATAATTTATTAACTTAACAAATTTATCTTTAATTTTTTTTTCTTTTGGCCTTAGCTTCATTTGATATAGATTTTTTTTTCTTGCCATCCAATTTTTCATTTTTGATCTCAAGTGTTATTTACAAAGTTTACTCAAAACCCTACATTAAATAATACGAAGTAAGGAACACTACAAAAGTATTTTAAAATTAATTTGAGAATTATCATCACAATTCAACTAGTTTTTAAGATGTATAAACGACTTGCTAGTTGTGTATTTGAGATTTTATAATTTTATTAAAATAAACAGTCATAAGAAAGTAATTTACAATTTTATTTAGAAAAATTATATTAAATGTTTTTCTTTATTAAAAAAAATTATACTACATTAAATTTATAATATGATTTTGTTTCTGGATAGTTAGAATTTTTTTTTTTATTGTAAGATTCTCAATAATAATTACTCCATAAAGAAATTGTTTTTTTCATTGATGATACGGATATCTCAAGAAAACACGTTCGACTACGACTTGCAAATTTGTTTTTTCCATTGTCTTAGTTATAAACATATCACAAACACCCGGTCACAATAGAGAATATTTATAAAGAATATTAGAACATATAAGCAATTATTAAGGATATCTCATTATTTATCTGTGGAGTGTATTTTCATTGAGAAATTTGAAACATTTTATTCTCCTTCTTGGTTAGAAGAAATAATGTGTTGATTGACCCTTGAATATACTTGTGTTGCAGTACTACTGTGCAGCAGAAAGAAGTTTGTATGGTTTCTGGAACATGGAGAAATTCTTGAACCAAAAATCTGTTCACGAAGCATATCATATAATCTGTTCAGGAGGGAGGACCAAACAAGGAACAGCTACCTTAAAATACTATCCGCATCGAAGTGTTAAGTTTCTTCATGATTTTATTCTTAAAAGGTGTTTCAGACGATGAAATGAAGTAATAATTTTTAAATTGCATTTGATCTGAATGGAGAGAGGATGAAAAGAGATAAAAATATTTAAATTATATTTGATCTGAATAGAAGAAGATAAAGAAGATATGAGTATTTAAATTATATTTCAACTCGATTTAGAAACGATGTGAGATTTTTCGGATGCATCTAAACACATATCAATTGTAATGTTGTGTTCTATATCCTTGACTTACTTTGAGCGTGTATCATGTTGGAGTTTGAATAGAGAACAAGTTAACAATGCAGAAAAGAAGCGAAATCGCGAATACGATTATCTTGAATACAGAAGAAGCAACTAAGAACATGAGATAGGAGCTGATTCTCCACAGTACAACAATAGAGTAACTAAAGACATAACATAAATACTTGAGACACTGAACAAAAGTAAAAAATACCTTTGCCATGTCCTTCCTCCAACATCACACTTGAAAGAAAACAAGAACATCCTAAGAATCAACTAGCTCATCCTCCTTGTGGGTCTGAATAACAAGGTCAGAGGTGGGGTAAGCAACGCAGGTGAGAACAAATCCTAGACCGATTTGGTCGTCATCAAGGAAGCTATTGTCTGACTGGTCCACTGTGCCACTCACAACTTTTCCAGTACAGGAAGAGCAAGCACCAGCCCTGCATGAGTAGGGAAGATCAAGCCCTTGATCTTCTGCAGCATCAAGAATGTATTCATTATCTGGGCATGTTATCTCTTTCTCTCCCTCTGGGGTTATCAGCTTCACCTTGTAAGCAGCCATGGCAGTCACACGACCTCCTCGTCCTTCTTTCACACCAAACACGGAGTTAAGGTTTTGGAATGCCTTCATGCTTGACATCTTCACTGGTTGTTTCCTCAGGAAGGAGGTGTTCAACGCAGGGCCACACAGAGATGCCATTCTCCTCTTCCTCTTCAAACTTGTAACTATCTGTTTTTCTGTTCTTGTTGTTGCTCTTGCTGCTTCTTCTTCTTCAATCTGATAGATACATAAGGAACTGGTGGTCACTACAACATGATATGAAATCACGTGCAACCTTATCTGCCACGTGTCACTGTTCTAGGCCTCGATCCATATTTCTCTTATCACCACACGTATTACCACATTTTCGTTCTTCTCATTCATCTACTTCATAAATTCTTACTTCATCAGTAATAAAGTTTAATTTGGAAACACTTCTGTTACTTCAACTATTTATATCAACTCGAGAAGAACTCATTTTCTTATCTGATATCTTTAATTCACTCAGAGACAATAAATCCGTTGTTCAGCCACAAGATCCAGTTGAGTTTGTGGTACTCAGTGCTTGCGATGTCATTACAACGTCTATTTACAAAATTTTGTTGTGAAAATAACACATTTGTAGAAATTCCTAGTTGTTTTACACTTTTCAGTTTTCTTCGGGGTAAGTAAAAGGTAGAACAGAAAGAGAACACAAAAGTGTGAATATAACCATTTGCAATTGATTGACTTCATTCCTTAATTTTGGAAAAGAACAACTACAATGTTTTGCTTTTCTCCAATGCCTCTAATTGCTTCATGATATTTATATATACACATATCCTGAGAAAATGGCACAAGACAGAAAATAAAGGAAGAAAGTTCCTTGTGAGTGAGAATAACAACATCTGAAGTGGGGTAAGGTGAGAACAAAGCCTTCACTCTCTTGAGTTTCATCAAGAACAAGCACCAGCCCTGCATGAGTGTGGAAGATCAATGCCTTTTTCCTCAGCTTGGTAAAGAATGTATGCATCACCTGGGCATTCAAATTGTTTTTCTCCCTCTGGTGTGATCAGCTTCACCTTGTAACTCGCCATGCCACTCACACGACCACCACTTCCTCCTTTCACACCAAACATGGAGAATGCCTTCAGGCTTGCCATGTTCAGTGGCTGTTTCCTGGGGAAGGAGGTGTTCAACACAGTGCCACATGAAGCTGCTGAGATCGACGCCATTCTCCTCTTTCTTGCTTGCAAAGTTGATGGATTTTTCTTCTTCTTTGTTGATAACGATAAGGAGCTTGTGATTACAACCCCACTGCCACGTGGCTTTACCACAACTTGTTCTTCGCGATTGTTATCACCATATCTTGGTCGCATGCAACCTGTGCCTCTGTTATCTCCACAGATTGTTCACAATCCAGGCTTTCACTTGAAAACTATCATTACAATGTTCTTATCCGTTCATACTCTTCTTTTACAGCTTTTAAACATTACTTTAAAATATTGTTAAAATACTTCAATGGTAGTGAATCTGTTACTTTCTTCTGCATTTTTTTTAGTGGATTCTTTGCTACTGCGGAAGATTTGAAATTACTTTTGACCTGAACCTGAATAACAGAACCCCATTTGCTGTTTTAATTTATTTCATTTATCTCTCCATTCGCAAGTACCCATATTTTAGCCTGAAAAAAAAAAACATTTTTAATAGTTACAAAACTTTGTTCCAAGAGCACCCTATCCAAGTCCTGGGGAAGAGAACACGTCTTGGATTGATATATATAGAATGACTTATCAGATAGTAGTTTGAGTGGGATTTATCCAAATTTTCCTCTGATAGAGATATTCCCTCTTTCACTCCAAAAAGAGAATGATGAAATCATAAATATAAAAATGTTGGGAGCGTGAAAACGTAAACAAGCAAGTATCTTTGAGTTGCACTTCTATCTGTTTTGCTTCTAAATATTATATGTATTGTTAATTGACCAATGAAAAGCCTTTTTTTTTTGTATTTGTTGTACAGATTCATGCGTAGGTCTGTGGTAGTATTTAGCACTGCTTTCATAAATTTATGAATCCAACACCATTAAATATTAAGACGGAGACAATGACAAAAGATCCAATTTGTGGTCATAAATTTACTAACCAGTCTTACAACGTATGCAACGTGTGGTCACCAATGCAAGAGTAGTAAATTAATTTTCCAACGGAACTTTGTTACAGCAGCAAAGCCAGACATGACCATGTGGTAGATACAATTAAATATCATTTCTCTTCGAAGTGATACGAAGGTAAAAAAATTTGAGAGGATATTGCGTGCAAAAACTGTAAGGAAAAGATTATTACATTATAGTTAACAAAAAACAAGTTGAACTGCTAATACAGGGGAAGTAATGAATTACTTCATAAGAAGCTACTTATCGTACGTAATAAAGCATAATGGGTGTGTGTATCCTGAGAAATGGCACAAGACATAAAAGAAAGGGAAGAAACATAAGAAACTTGATGACAGCGATGATGATAAGATTTAACTAACTAGCTCATCCTCCTTGTGGGTCTGGATGACAAGATCGGAGGTTGGGAAAGCAACGCAGGTGAGAACAAAGCCTGCATCAATCTGGTCGTCATCAAGGAAGTTACCGTCTGACTGGTCGACTTGGCCGGAGACAATTTTGGCGGCGCAGGAAGAGCAAGAACCAGCCCTGCATGAGTAGGGAAGGTCAATGCCTACTTCTTCTGCAGCATCAAGAACGTATTCATTATCTGGGCAAGTTATCTCTTTCTCTCCCTCTGGGGTTATCAGCTTCACCTTGTAAGCAGCCATGGCAGTGACACGACCTCCACGTCCTCCTTCCACACCAAACATGGCGTTAGCGTTTTGGAATGCCCTCATGCTTACCATGTTCAGTGGTTGTTTCCTGAGGAAGGAGGTGTTCAACACAGGGCCACATAAAGCGGGTGTGGTGGCCATTTTCTTGGTTGAGTTGATGAGTAGAAGGCTACTTTACCAACTCCTGATGATGCTTCTTCTTAATGATAAGAAGCGAGGAGAGGGCTTGTGGAAATAGTGTGGTTGCAACGAGCATCAACGTTAGCTCATATGCTACCAATCGGCCACGTGGCTTTGTTTCGTGCCTCAATCTATCTTATCTCTATCATCACCACTCGTTGTTCACGATGGTAGTTGGCATTATCCTCACCTCATAAATTATACTTTTCCATCATTTTGATGAATTTTTTTCTATCAGTACTTTTACGGACGAAGAATGACCGCAAAATCAAGTCCTGTTTGCGGTCCTCAATGATGGCAATGAAGTCGTGTATTGAAACTAACACCTTTGAATACACCAGCAATTGTGAAAATTTGTTTATTTTTCACGCTAACCACATCTAATTTAACAGTTGAAAATTTTATTCTTAACACTGGAATCTCCAACAGAGGGGAAAAGGAGCAAGATTCTTTTGTCCTAAAAACCATCGAGTATTTTTTTTTCTTTAATTCACGCTAAATTAGGTTAAACCACATTGAGTTAAAAACAGATTTGAATAACCTTTCCAATGGATAAAAATATACATATACTAAATGTTTACTACTAACTTACTTTTAAAATAAAAATATGTTAACATACATCGATTCGATCCAAAATCAATTTCTTTCGTAATCAATTTTGAAAGTCCCGCACTCAAACATGAATATTTTATACTTGCTGTGCTGCATTTTACAACCCAAATTTCTACAAGAAACTCCAAAAGAAACAGAAAATAACCAAAACAAAAGCACCGTTAAGAAACCGAGTATGCAGCTGCACAAAATGTTCATCCCATTTATTCATGGTTAACTTCGTGTCTACACACACCTAGACACAGGCAGATATGCATGCAGCCTAACAAGCATTGGAGAGGGGGAAAACGTCAATGATTTAAAAGTCAAACAAGGAGAGTTATGCAGGCAAGAAGTAGTTAGAAAGGATATTCAGATTTGATACAAAATTCAGAAGCACAAAATTCATTTCCGTGACTTCATCCCCTCTACGTACAATAGCTAAACCGTGTAGGGGAATCCGACATCAGTCCGTCAATAGGGCACCTATTTATAAAAGGATGAAAAAAGTAGCAACGAGTCTGATATTTTGCTAACTATCTAAATTATAAAGACCAATCCCTGCATTCTAATCACGGCTTTCAATCACAGTCAGGGAAAAAAAATCTCAGGGCTTCCCTAAAGAATACATGCCCTAATATAGAGAAAGAATACATCTCATCCTCAACCCTGTGAAACTTACTACCTGTAAACACTGCTTGGTCCCCACACATGACCAGAGACCTCGAGAAATTTATTGTGTCCAGCAACAAACATATGGAAGTGCTCTGGTCTCAGACTTCTAGAAAAGCCTTAGTCACACTTGATGTTTCTGTAGATCCTCCTCACAAATAAATTCGAACCAAGATAACCTACAGCTCCTGCACATTTGGAGAAAAAATTTAAGCCAACTCAGTCGATAAGAGCAAACCAGCTTCTATACTTGCATAATAAGAGGTATTCAGAACTTAACTAAGCTATCTAGTTTCCAAAAAGTGAACTCGCAATCCAAACAGAAATTACAATTAAACTGGAGACTTACCACAGAGAATTCCCAGTCCAAGACAGAACATCAAAGTGTATCCAAAATAAAAGCTGGTTTGGAAGAAGCCTGACATCTTTGTCTTCACATAGTAGTAGTATACTGAGTACAAATACACGTAAACAGCTGTTGAGGCAGCTGAAAAGAAAGAAGTCCATTGCCAGTGGTAGTTCTCAGCGTTTAACAAAAAGTATGTCCCCACAATTGTCACACAAACAGTAACAATGATAAGAATCAGAAAAACCAGTAGCATGAAGCCATATACATAGTACACCTGTTTGTCAAAGTGGAAGGGGAAAAACGCATAAGAAACAAAGCATGTATCTACTCGACTGTTCAAATAAAATATAAGTAAACCTCATACAAAACGAAGAAAGAAAAAAAAAACGCTCACTTCCCAAACAAGTAATTGCATTTTAATTCACCTTGTAGTTCCAGAAGGAAGTGAATACAAAATACATCTCGATGAATATGCTGCCAAAGGGAAGCAGTCCTCCCATCAGGGAAACTACAGATGGTGTGAGGTACCACTTTTTCTCAGGAATGGGACGAGGAATGGTCTTCACACGGCATGGATTATTTGGAGCACCACTCCAGTTTCTTCCAACAACTGTACCAAGAAGTGCTAGAGGGAAAGAGATAAAAGCCCATATAACAAAGACAACAACCATGGTACCAAAGGGGATGGCAGCTAGTGATCCATAGAATATAGCAACTGTGTTTAAAATAAAACCAATTCCAAAGCACATGAATGGGAACAGTGATGCTGTCAGGATCATGGATTTAATCCAACTTTTACCTGAAAATGACAGTTATAATCATTCATGAAGAGAGCAAGAGGCAACAAAAACACAAAGAGAACATGTGGCATAGTTCACTGCAAATTCTTACCCCCATTTCGTGAGTACATCCCCCCACTCACATAACCAGAAATGAAAGATGTGAGAGCATAGCAAACAATGAAGGTCGTGACAATGGCTCCTCGTCTGCACATTGAATGAACCTTACATAATAATGAAGGGAGAAGAAGTGGACCAAATTTATAGTCAGGGGAAAACTAAAGGAATGTCCAGTAATACTTGACTTGAGATGTACGACCCGAAAAATAATATACGCATATATTACCAAAATCATTGTTCAGATCAATATTACAGTTAGTTTAGGGTTATGGACTTACCCAACATACAACATTCCAACAATAGCCAACAAGATGACAAGAAGAACCAGCAATGCAAGCTGAGCGCCTGTACCAACAACAGCTGAAAGAATAACCAAACTGCGAGGAGGCCTAAAAACATCACCATGCACGAGTTTCCAGCCAGATTCTTCACTGACATCTCTTTCCTAGAAGTATTTGGGGGTCGGACAAGAATTGATATCAGAACCAAAATGAGTTTTCCAGAAAGCAGAATCTATGTTCCACGTTCTAAAAGATAATAACAATAATAGTAGTATAAGACAAACATCCAGAATGTCTCACCAAAGTTTCCAAATCATCGTCTTCCCGAGCATATTTTGCATAGTCATTTCTCAAAGTTCGCATTAATATCATTGACACCAATCCAGTAAGGAAGATGACCATCATAAAAGAATTAAAAATGGAAAACCAGTGAATCTACAGAAAGAAAAAGGATCAAAGTTCTCTTAGTGACATGGATAAAGATACAATCCACACGAATGAACACATAGCAGGCAATCAACAATAAACACCTCTTCAATCTAAAATACAAAGCTAGCAGTAATTATTTTCACCTGATGCTCAAAGAATGGATAGTCCAAGTATACATCAAATCGGCGTGCAAAAGTGACATTTGTAGGAGTCCATTTCACAGAATATGTGAAGTCCAAAGATTTTCCTACCTCCAGAGGCCTTGGGTTGTCATGAGTTAGATTAACATGGATGATCTGCAATAAATGGACCTAAGTGTGCACTTCATAAATCCCAAAACAGAAAAAGATGACAAAGATACTTAAATAACTTCTGACCTGATCTTTATTGTATTGAATATTGATGTTTTTGTGAGCATAAAGTACGTGCTTGCCATTATCACTGTTCTTATCAGGATGTAGCTCCCCAACATACCCTTAAACATGAATAAAAGAATCTTATACAATGATCAACCAATGAAATGATAAATCAAATAGAGAGAAAGTGGCATACCCCACAATGGAAGATCATCTGAACTTGTGTTTAGCACATCAACGACCAGCAAATAGAACAACCAAGGAAAGAAAGAATGCCAAGAGTAAGTTATTCAGAAAATCAATAAAATTATGAAAGCCAAAACAAATATGAGGCAACCCATGAAACCAATCCTAATTCACACCGTTACACCTATCAAGACAATATAATATCAATTGTCTAACATTCAATATTGAAAAATACTTAGTTTATAAATTTAAACACAAATTTTCATGTTTTTTGGGAATCAGCCTATTGCAAATTGCAAGTGCAAGGTAAAGCTGCCTACGACAAACCTATACAGAGTAGGGGCAAACCATCCCTAGACCCCACATTAAGAGGAGCTCTACCACACCAAGATTCCCTTACCCCCTTTTTACGTCCAGAGATTATAATATCAGTCAAGTCAAGAATGCTTGAGCGATAACTTCACAAAAATATTTCTTAACTTCGTCCTTCTTTCAGCTTTGATAACTATGTACATCATGAAACACCCAGCCTAATGGATTTGTGGTTGTAGTTATAGAAGGATCAAAATTGGACAAGACACTGCTCTCCCAGGCTCAAGCATTCCAAATTCAGCCAATGTGTCACAATGGATAATATCTAAAATATATGCTTCATTGTTTATACATTAAAATTTATATTCCCACACAATGAATTGTTGTAACTAGTCATGATTCATGAATAATTCTCCCTGAATACAAATAACAAAAAATTTAATATCAATGCCTGTTACTTTTAAAATTACAAAAAGAATTCCCAGGACATCACAATGCCACAACAGTTACAGAGAAAATCATAAGTTAAATCCATTCTTCAATTTTAAAGGAATCTGACAAATCATTTTCAGCTGAGACTAAAGCATGCATGCAATAACTTAGTCTAAACCCCAAGCTGCAAGCCTCCCTTCCCTGTCACCGTTGAACTAGTCCTCTGAGACTCAAAAGCAATGTTGTTGAGTATATGATTTCACGTATCATTAACAACTAAAATCTTTTGTTGGCAACTTCCAGTGGCATTTTCCCTGAAATTGGTTTGAAGACTGTATCCTACCAGTTACAGAAGTTGATAGAGTAACTAAGAGTTAAGAGCTACATTGTGCAGGGCGAATATTATTTATCCCAGACGTTTCAGTTTATGCAACGGCCAAATACCAAAAATAAGTGTTGTCAGTGCCTAGAATAGAATTTCTTGACCAAACATAAAAGTGCATTTATTCTAACAATTCTAGAGTAATATGTGAAAGAAAGAAACATGGCAACATACCCATGAAGAATTCAAACCAGTAATTATTCTCTATTGCATCCTTGAACTGTTTAACATTTGCTTCGTTAAGCTCCAGGCGGCAAAAGGTGGTCTTTTCCACATTTCCTTAAAAAATTGAGAAAAGAAAACTGTTAGAGACAGTTTGTCTACTAATAGGTCTTACGAAATAAATAGGATGAAAGAAGCCTCTGTACCTAGGAACTTTATCTCAAGTTGACTGTCAATGAGTTCATTGCCACCCAGGACCTCACCAAGACCACCCCATTTGTGTGCAGGATTACCAGGTGGACGGCAAAATGGTAGGCTGTAATAATTGTACGTTTCTTGTGGATTGTTGTAAGGACCCACTTTGTTCACCCAAAGCATAACTTGATCATCTGGTTGATACTGCAGTAAAATGCAATACATGTGTAAAAGAGATAGCCACTGATAGCAGGAAGCTACTAAGAGAAACGTATTTTATCTTTACTCCTAGCTTAAGGAAATGAGGACGGATCCAGTGATACAATAATCCAGATGTCAATTGCTTAAAGACATTTAGAAGAAAATATATATTAAGTGCCCCAACTACTACATTCAAGAATGGGTAACGATTGATTGATTTGTTATGAGTTTAACAAGAAGCTCAAATATGACAACCCAAAATTACTCCCAGTCAAAATTACTCCTATGCACTAAACAGTTTTCAACCGAAATTCCGATTGCATAGGTAAGTCCATCATTTCAGCCTTTAAAATATTAAAACAATTGCTAATAGAATTTCTTTGTGTTTGGGCGAGCATTTGCAAATGATTCTAAATGAAATTGATCCTGCGAATTATAATTTTCTTAGATTTCATTTTGAAGTATAGTGGTTTGGTTTTGGAAGTTTTATTCTAAAAGAAAGTCACCAGTAAGATTCAGTATAAAATTTTCGATCCGATGGAAAAACTGTACATAAATTTGTTTCAACTAAAAATCAATTCCGAACTCGGGATCATTCTCCAATGCAAAATCAAACATGCGAACATTTACCAAAAGTCAACTTAGTTAATATTTCAGCGTGACATTGGATGACGTAGAGTAAAACTAAACAAACACATAAGAAAACTGCAAAACCACCAGTCCTGCAATTTTCAAGTGAATAAAAGGGATAGACAAAGAAATCAACATTTGCAATACTAAAAAGATTGACAACAAAGAGAGGGCAACAATTACAAAGCTTGCACGTTGAGATTACGCATGAAAACTAAGAGCAAAGCATCCCCTCAACATTCAACATAATCCGCAACGGTTTCTGACATTCACTTAATGCGGAGTCCAATGAAGGGGAAAAATCGTAAATACTTTGAATTCCAAACAGAGCGCATATCATGAATTAATAACAGAACATGGAAGAGATGAAATCGCAATCCAATAACATCGAAAACGAAAATGCGAATTATTATTAGGGATGCATAACGGAGAGGAGTGAGCAAACAGCTGAGATCTAACGCCATATCGGTAAAACATAAAAGCGAAAAAAACACGGAGCTGAGAAAATGAAAGCGAAATTGAACGGTAGATAGATCTAATCGGAAAATGAAGGAAAATTGGATCCAGCGATGGAATCGGAGAACCTTACCCTGTGATCTGACTCGGAAGCGAACGCCGGAGAGAGGAAGAGAGGGAGAAGGAGGAGGAAGGAGAATCTGAAGAAGATGGACATGGCGGATCTCAGAGCAGAAGAGAAGAGAGAGAAGAGAAACACGACCAGGACTTGCCCTTGAAGGATTGAGACTCTCTCTCTTTCTCTCTGTGCCACTGATTACTAATATTAATTTTTACCTTCAATCTAACCAACCTTCCAATTTTTTTCTTCTTACGCTACAGGGAAAACGAAATCTATTTTTTAAATATTTATTTTATGTAATTAATAATGCAATATATCATGTATAACATTTTAATTTTAATTTTAATATGACTGGGAAAATAGTTAGCTTCAAGAGAATTAAAAGGAGAAGAAAAATGTGAAATTTTTAAATGGTTTTTCATTTTATAATATAAGAATAGATAGCATTATACTGTTAGTAGTGGTAGTGGTATAGTATTACGAGCATGCTTATTCCACCTTTTTTTCTTCAACTATTATATTTTGCTATTTTAGTTGTTAACTTCTTTTTGGCAATTAAGTTCATAGATGTAAATTGTTATTTTAATATCTAAATTCAATTCTGACAGTTGGATCTTCTCTGGTACAATTTTTTTTTTTTAAACATTGATTTTTGATATTTAGACAAAAGCCTATTATAATAATAATAATATTTATAATAATAATAATAAGAAGAAAGGATTCAATTTGGTGCAATTAGAATCTATAATATCAAAACCTGTATGTCATATTTGAAGAACTTAATTAACATAATTAAAATATAAGAAACTGTATGTAATTAAGTTTGGTTATTATTATTAATAGACAATTCAATAACGAAAACTTACTGTAGTAGATTGAATTGGGCTTTTAGAGTATAGTGTACTTTTTTGTTTTTCGCACTTCCATAGTTATTGTCCGCATCCTCATACTTTTTAAAATAATCCTTACCTTTCACGTTCTATTTTGATGACTACTTCTATTTCTTTTGTTATCCTTTTTCAAAGTTTTCCGAAACATATGACATTTTCTAAAATTATTTGACATAAAATATGTTTCTAAAATTTGTAACTCAAAAACATGCTTTAGAGTAGATCATTAAAAAGTGTCTGACCAAGTTAAATATATTTTTAGTCCTTTAATTTTTATTGAAAATTATGACTAATTTATCTTGAAAATTTTAAATCAATTTAGTTTCTCAATGTTATAAATGTGTGAATTTAATCATTTTAACTGAATTTTATTAAGTTTATTTGACATTTTTAACACATTTTATTATAGTATTTTAGTTTATTTATACCGTTTGACATGTATTTGCTTCAGTATTAATTGAGAAACACGTTTAAAATGTCAAATAAATTTAACAAAAATTGGTTTAAATGACTAAATCCACACATTTCTAAAAATAAGAGACTAAATTAGTTCAAAATTTTTAAAATGGACTAATTACAATTTTCACTAAAAGTTGAAGGACCAAAAACATGTTTAACCCACTAACAATCCAAAATCTAGGTAAATATTTTCAAATACAATTTGAAAGTCAACAAAAAATCACTAAAAAATATCTTACTGGTAATATATTCTCTCATATTTCTAGTAGTAAAAGATGAACTTTTAAGTTTAACTAAAATTTATAAAAGTAAATTATAATGTAATGTTTATACTCATTTATATATTATGAATCTGTTTTATATCTATAATTTACATGGAATCTTCAACACACGAAGTCATATACATTTTGAATGTAAGACTAATTGTTAATGATGGTCTAAAAACAAAGTGAAAGACATAATAGACCAAACAAATAACAAATATTGGTATAATAAGCTTCAAATGATTTTAATATCATTTTAGTAATCAAATTTTAGCGTTATAAAAACAAAACAGTCATTGAAAGTTTCACATTAATTAAAGATAATGTTAATTTACGGTGTGAGTGTAAGTTCCACCTTATTAATCAATTTTGTAATGTTGAACTAGACAAACTCCACTTGTTATCGGTCACTGTCATATCATTTATTAATATTTAGTCTCACATTTAAAATATATATATTTTGACATGACTAGAGATAAAATCAATTTATTTGTAGAAACCTCCTTATAAGTAATTTTGATAAGTTTAACACAAAACGTGGTAGAGCTACGTAAGTTATTTTAGTCTTTTTGTTGTTAGTATGGAGGTTCCAAAAGCAAAACTGTATAGTTTGTCTACAACTTTGTAACCAGTTACACAAAAAGAGAATGGACCCAATGGGCCATTCGTAGGTTCCGATTCAAGAAGCTTCAGGGTCCTTAACCCCACTTAACATTAAAAGGGGACCCTACCCATAAATGCAAGACGTGGACAATAATATAAACAAATATATATATACTATATATATATATATACTATTTTAAATTATATTTTTAAATTTATTCTCATTTTTTAGACTTTTAGTTGAGAGTGGGTCATTCACACAGTGGATTTCAGACAAACATAATTCTTCCAAAAACAATATTATCAGTACTTGTAAGGGAATAATAATAATAATAATAATATAAAGGCTAAAAAAAAACTAAGATGTTTAATCAAGTAATAGTAATAAATTGTTATTACAATGGTGTAATAGTAACCATAAATAAAGCAACAACTAATAGCCGCCAAAATATCAAAACGATAACAACTCACGATTGTGAGAATGAGAAACGCGACCGAAAAACATTTTTTAAAATACTTTTGTTTTTTTTTTTCAACTTTTTGAGAGGGTGAGGACAAATATAAACAAAAAAAATATATAACTTGGATTAAATAAAGTAATATTTAGTTCGATTCATTTACATTTTAGCTTAAATCGATTTAAGGCAGAATAACTTATTACAAGTTGATCTATTTTATAAAATAATAATTATATTTTTTAAATTTTAAATAGTATTTTTAAAGCTTATATATAAATCATTATTTCTAAAAGTTATTTTAAATTTCAAAAAACATATTTTAATTTACTTTTTTAAAGCATGCTAAGATGATTTATTGTTATGTCATAGGGTCAAGTTAAACAGACAAAAAAAAATCACAACTCATTTAAAATGAATTAAGTTAATTTGATACAAATTCTTCAGTTGGACTGGACCAACCCAATCCTCCAAACCACTCAAGTTTCAATTAGTTTTTTTCTAATAAAGATGAATTAACTATTTTTTTTTTTATGGAGAAGATAAGTTTTCTATAATATTTTTATATTAAATAAAAACATTATTAGTAGGCAAGAAGTCAAAAAATGAAGGCGAATGATGGGACAATAAGGCACGCATAGAAATATGGTTCCTTCCACAATCATGTGATTTAGAAAAAAACTAATTTTGGAGTGAAGGAAATGGAAATTGGTGTTAGAAAAAAATATAAATCCAAAAACTTGAACTCAATCATTTCTTATAATTATACATAACAAGACGATCAATTTGAAAAACATAGAAACGTATTATCTTGAAAATACGTTATTAGCATGTTTATCACTATAGCTGTCAAAATAGGTTGGAATTCACAAGTTAATTTAGTTCATCACGGTTCGGACCGGATTTGGTTAAAATTGTAAATAAAGGGTCATACAAGTATTGTTTGTTAAGTTGGACTTCGTATCTAGATCATGTTATATTGTATTTTTTTAGCCAATACATAAATAATTTGTATTTTTGTGATTTTGGTTTGTATTAAAATTTATTTAGATTTTAATTAGAATTATAATATAATTTTGACTCAAAAATAAAAATAAAAAATTGTATTTTTTTTAATTAAGTGAGTATGTGAGTTAAGCCGTTTAACCCACCAATCCATGGTTGGTCAGGTCGGGTTGAAATTTTTTTGGTTTATTAATAAATGAGTCGGATTGAATTGACTTATGGATTGAACCGAATTAGACCAAATTACCTATTTTGACAACTCTATTTATCGAAGAGGCAAGGGAGCAAGTAACATAATTTTGTAGATAATGATAAGATTAGAGTGAGATTAATTTGAACAGGATGATTCTTAAAAAATAAGATTGAAAAAGATGTGTGAAGAAGGTGCGATATAGATAGATACGATATTCATATTCTCTTTGTATCAATCGCTTTCTGTAGTACCATACACCATACTACTACGCTATGCACACATAACACAACAATTCCTTTGTCCCATTCTCCACTCTCTCTCTATCTTTCTTCGCTGAAAAACCCTTTCTTGAACTTCCAATTCTTCTATTCATTCCTTCAGCAATCTATTTTCAAACTTTTTTTTTGTTTTGAAATCCGAATTTTATTGTTATTAATTTGCTACAAATTGCGATTCCTTGCTTTCCTTCAAAACTCTCCCAAATCCCACTATCTTTGGATTCGCCACCTTTATTTTTTGCGTACCTGCACCTTATTCTCTCTTTCTCTCTCTCTCCGTTCCCCATTTGGAACTCTATCGATCTGGAGCTCGCCGCATTCAAAGCTCTGAAATTTCTGGTTAAGGATGGAGAAGTACGAGCTCGTCAAGGATATAGGATCTGGGAATTTTGGGGTGGCAAGGCTCATGCGGCACAAAGAAACCAAGGAACTTGTTGCCATGAAATACATTGAAAGGGGTCACAAGGTTCTACTTCTTTCACTTTCACTTTCACTTTTTCTTATCTTAAAATTAATGTTATTGTCAATTTTTATAATTTTTTATAACCCAAAAAGGATTCAATTCAAGTTAAGATATATCAGCGGTTTCATCTCTTTAAGTTTTTATCTTTACGTTCGTGTTGGTTGTGACTGAGTTTATTGATATGTGTTTTCTAGATTGATGAGAATGTTGCCAGGGAAATCATAAACCATAGAAGTCTTCGCCACCACAATATTATTCGCTTCAAGGAGGTGTGTACTCTGTAGAGATGATATGATCTTAGCGAGAGTACTATTTGTGTCATGTTTCGGTTATTTAATATGTGATTTCAGCTTTGCAGGTGGTTTTGACTCCCACACATCTGGGTATTGTGATGGAGTATGCAGCTGGTGGAGAGCTCTTTGAGAGGATTTGCAGTGCTGGAAGATTCAGTGAAGACGAGGTTTGTTTGCTTTCTCTCTTTTCATTTGTCCACCAATTCTTTTTCCACTTCTCTACTCATCATAGGCATGGAGCTACTTATCTCCCTTCCCTTAGTTCATTGTTGGCAACCGAGTGCTTGGAAATTCAATTGTTTGATTCTCACTATTGTTATCTCCTACTTTTCCAGGCTCGATATTTCTTCCAGCAGCTCATCTCAGGAGTTAGCTACTGTCATTCCATGGTGAATATAATAATTATATTAGGAATGAGTTGTTTCGGATGGTAGTTAGTTTTTGGCTTCCTTTGCGGTTATTTTCTTTGTAATTTCCTTCTTTTGCAGCAAATCTGTCATCGAGACTTGAAGCTTGAGAACACCTTATTGGATGGCAGCCCTGCCCCACGGCTCAAAATTTGTGATTTTGGTTATTCTAAGGTTTGATTATGGGAGTCATATCAACGCTTATTGCTTCAAATGAATTATTAAGTCATTTTCTTTAGAAGTTTTGCATCTGATAACCTTTTATTTTCCCAGTCATCCCTGCTTCATTCAAGGCCTAAGTCAACTGTGGGAACCCCAGCCTACATTGCGCCTGAGGTTCTTTCACGCAGAGAATATGATGGAAAGGTAATTTCGTTTCTATCATGATATAAGAGTAAGGATGCCTTGAAATGTCTCAACACACACAAAGACTTCTCATATTTAGAGGAAAGCAAGAAATAGAATGGACGGTAATAACTTCTGTTGGCACAAGGCCTTAAGCAATATAGTTATTCTTCATGTGTCACATCTAATTGTACATGTAATATTGTGCATTGTATGCAATGACTTGATGTGTCGACATTTAAACTATCTGAATAATGTGGACAAAATAGTATGGGCGAATGGGTAGTTTAAAATATAAAATGCTCTTAAAAAATCCATATTGTACTTATTTGGGTGATTTGCTCTCACTTTTTACAAAGGTGACAGAGGTAATATCTTAAGTGGCCCCTGGTAGATTAAATCTTTCTTCATGAGTTTTCTGTGTATGATACACCAACGACGTTCATTTTCTAGTTCTTCTTTGCTGTTTTGTTTCTATTCAGCTAGCCGATGTATGGTCCTGTGGAGTGACTCTTTATGTAATGTTGGTGGGAGCATACCCATTTGAAGACCAAGACGATCCCAAAAATTTCAGGAAAACCATCAATGTACTTTTCTTCCCATCATCCATCTCAGTTGACCAATCTATTAAATGCCTGCACTTTCTGACTGTGTAACATTCTTATACAGAGAATTATGGCTGTTCAATACAAGATCCCCGACTATGTTCACATATCTCAAGACTGCAGACATCTGCTATCTCGCATTTTTGTGGCAAATCCAGTTAGGGTATGCACATACTGCCTGCAAAAGATACTACTTGAAGTTAACTCATAATTGTTCAACAATTTCATAGTGATAGTTTGGTAGTATTTTTCAGTCATTTGCTAAGTTTCAGATATGCACTGATAAGGGCATGTATGCTTAAGCTACTCTCTTTCCCTCCCATAACAATTTACAAGTGGACATTTTTTTGGTAAAATAAATTGTCACTCTAGATATTGATTTACTGCAGAGAATTACCATTAAGGAAATCAAGTCCCACCCATGGTTTTTAAAGAACTTGCCTAGAGAATTAACAGAAGTAGCTCAAGCTGCCTACTACAGAAAAGAAAATCCAACCTTTTCTCTTCAGAGTATAGAAGACATCATGAATATTGTTGAGGAGGCCAAGATTCCACCTCCGGCATCCAGGTCAGTTGGAGGATTTGGTTGGGGAGGAGAAGAAGATGAGGATGAAACAAAAGAAGCAGAGGTTGAGGCTGAAGAAGATGAGTATGAAAAAAGAGTCAAAGAAGCACAGGCAAGCGGGGAATTTCATGTTAGTTAGTGTTGATTTTTAGATAGAGCAATAGATTCTTGGTTTCCTTTGCACCTGGTTTAGTTCAACTAAGGTGAGTGTTTTGCTCGTATGTATAAAATTCAGTTTTCCGCATAGGACTTGTAGTTGAATAAACGGATGTACATTTTTTCTAAGGTTGTGCAAGGTTGTTAATTGTGACCATCTTATAAGTATTAACTTGTCCTTTCTGCTCTCCATTTCACTCGCCTCCCTATTTATGTGGTGGAGTGGATTTAGGGTCACATGCTTTTGTTTGGAGGTCAAAATGCTGAGTGTAGTGTTTCCCTGTCACTTTCTTTTACCTTTTGCATGTCTCTCAGCTATATGATAACTGTGGTAGAAGCTCTAATTTATGTAACTCAATCTTGGACAGCAAAATATAGTTTGGTTCTTCTTAACCTTTTGGCATAAGAAATTGTTTTATCAGTAAGATAATTTACCAAAATATCCAACTTTTAGTAATCATTATATTAATAAATATCCCTCTTAAGTGGAATTGTACCAATTCATATATTTTTCTGTCAACCATATTTATTATGCCAAAGAAGTTACCTCAGACCTTACACTGGTTTAGGCTGAAGGGTATTCTATTTTACTTTGTTGTAAAAGACCAGTCAATACTCAATTAAAAAGTTCTGAGGCTTTATATCATTGCAAAACGTTGGTGTTGAAAATAGTCTGATTACTTTTGCACAGTAGAAATAGTAAAAATACAAAAGCAGGGAATTTTTTTTCCGAGCAATAAATCTTGCGATCATTGAAGCTGTAAATGAGAAGGTACGCCGAATATCCAATAAAGGCAAATGAATGAACCTCCAATTAAATTTTGTCTTGTCACCCACGATTGTTTAGCATCACATAAATTCCCTTATTTGAATTTTTTAAGTTCAGCATGTCGCATAAAAAATCAGCAGTCGCATATTTCCATCCTAGGTGAAAAGCAACCTAACTGTTGTATCATTTGGGCATATTCATTGTACCAATAGTGCTTCCTGACTTACTAAGGCGTGCAAGTTTCTTGTCTCAGACAAAATGCTTTCCCTGTCAAAAAGAGAAGACACAACAGCAACCCCTTTCAGATTTGGTTCACCAATTTCCATGACCGCACGTGCATTTGACAGACCTATGCCACCAATTGCTACCACAGGAAGTTTAGAGGCCTGACACACTTGCTTCAAGCCATCTAAGCCTATAGTACGGTTATTTTCTTTTGTATTAGTGGGATATACACCACCACAACCAATGTAATCAGCCCCATCAATCCATGCTTGGTGGGCTTGCTCAGGCGTCTTGCATGAGACACCAATTATCTTTTCAGGACCAAGTAGGCTTCTTGCAAGACGTACTGGCATGTCAGACTGACCAACATGAACACCATCAGCATCACAAGCAAGGGCCACATCTAAACGATCATTTATCAGTAATGGTACTCCATAGGAACGGCATATTTCAAGGCATACTTTGGAAGCATCAAGAAAATCCCGTGTCTCAGCATCCTTTTCCCTGAAAAGTTAGACGCATATCAGGTTAAAATAATTGCTGCATGTTAAAACTCGGGAGATTTAAGTTAAATCACAGTGAATTCTATCTACTGTCAAATACTGATGACAAGGAATCTAAGAAATTATGTAAGATGTATAGGGTGGTACAAAAAAGAAACAATATTTGAACAAACAAACCTTAATTGAACAATGGTAGCACCTCCTTCTACAGCAGCCTTAACAGCTTCAGCAATAGAACGGCCCCACTTCCTATTCATACCTGAATCCGTTACAGCATATAAAAGCAAGTCTTTTGGATTGAACATATTCTGCCTCCAAGAACTGTGATTGATATTCTTAAGTTCAAAAAAATGGTCAAGAGGTCCTTGAACTCCATTTCCAATTGCCAGGTCTCTACTATAATCCAAGGCAGCGTCAATATAATGTTTGGCTGTCTGCAAGAATCCAGATAAGAAAAATTATCACAATTATAGAATATTCCATCATTCAATATCTGTTATTTTCATTTGTTTCTTTTGTATCTAAATTACAGAGAGAGAATAAAAGGGGAGTAAATCATGGGCATTGCCCAATGAGATCCTTCACTATTATTATCAAATAATTTGAGATAGCTGAACAAACCTGAACTGCATAAAGCATTGAAGAACCTTTTGCCAGCTCTGCTGCTATGCATGACGCCAAGGTACAACCAGTACCATGACTATTGCGAGTATTTACACGTGGTGAACAAAGCTCGTAGAACTCCTCACCTGCAAAACTCAAGATCTATAAGTGGAGTTCATTTTGAAAAAGATTTGGACATACATTTCCAAAGGGTTGCTATGTATGAAGATTTTGTTTATGTCCATTGTGTCTCAGAATTAAAGACTTGAACCTCACCATCAAAGAATACATCAACAGAATCTAACGAATTAGGAAGGTCACCACCCTTGACGAGTACATTCCTACAAAAATAAATAATAGTAATCAGTAAATGCACAATACTTCGAAGTTAAAGTTTTTTTATATTTTTCTTATTATGACCTTTATCCATGAAGTGTAACTCTTTTATATATACAACACCATCCCAATTTTTTGCTAATAGAAGCAGGCAAAGTAATTGTTGGGCATCATTAATTTAGGGAAACAATATAATAATTTACTTACTGCAAATCAATATTAACAGCAATATGATAAGCATACAATACATATAATCAAACTTCATTAGAGGTGATTTACACTAGACATGTACAAAATACAGTGCATTCTTATGGAAAGCTTTTGGTAGAAGTCTGAGTCCATGTTCTGGCTCTGGATATCGTATCGGCCATTTAGATATAAACAGTATAGCAGGTACATTTTCTTCGAAGTTTCTAGGGAAAGTCTGAAGACAAATAAGAACAAAAAAAAAAGGCAATGCAATACTACTACAATAAAGGCAAATATTATACTAGTCACTATTTCATGTGATGTGAGATGTTTTCAACTTCAGCTGAAAGTGTATATATAACATACATTCAATTTTCATGCATGCCTTTTTTGATTTTAGAAGCTCAATTCACTATAAAGTTCTAATATCTATGTAAAAGAAATTTACCAAGTAGTACCCTCTGGGAAGAATGATTTCAGTAAGGTATGTTTCTCCTTCCAGAAAAATGTAGCCATTTATCACTCTTACAGATTTGTTTTCTCGGTATTCCTTTTTAAAATAATTGATATCATATTTTGAACTATGTAAGAGAATATGAAATAAAATTTTAAAAGGTCCATCCATGAGTCATGTTGTAAAGTTCAAGCTGTGGCGAACTAGCAGGTTAAGGTTGGAAGTCTACAACTCATGCAGCTCAGTTTCGCTAACAGAAAAAAACCTTATATTTGAGAAATAACTATTCTATTAGTAAACAGTAAGAGGCAAAAAAAAAAGTTTTAAAAACCATTTAGTTAGGTTGGAACCATATACTCAAATAGATTAAGCAGAAACAAACCTAGGGCCCATATCATGTATCAATTTGGCAGCAGTACGCATGTCAGACACTGATTTCAGTGGCACACCTCCAAGTAAAACTGATGCCTCTTTTATATTTGGGGTTACAATGTCAGACATGGGAAGCAGCTCCTCCCTGCATTCAGTATCCAATAAATAAATTGAACTGATTTCCTACAGGCTTTTTAATAAATATGAATTTTGAAATCATTTTAGTGACTGTAACAAGGATGAAAATAAAACTGAATTTTAAATATATAATTTCCTAATGTTATCCACCAATAACTGTAAAAACCAACAAGCAGAAACCCATAGCAAAGAAAATTAAGCATAAGGCTACTACATAATCAAAGGATTTTAAATAGAATCCAGATTAAGTAGCGAAGACTGAAGAATATGAAAAATACTTTCATGTCAAACAAAAACAGTACAGTTCAAGTTCAGAAACACATACAGAAATCCAGCTAGAACAGAGGAACCAGCAAGTACATCCCCACTGGAAGATTTCATGACAGGATCAACCACGAGAGCTGCCTTCAGAAAAAGGAAGTCAGTACAGAAGTCCCTCCAATGGCAATTGAACAAATACATTAGAATTTTTTGTACAAGTGAATACCTTTGACTGGAAATTTCCTAAGGATCTGACAGAGAACCTTAACTATATTAAGAGAAGGAAGCATGCCTGTCTTGACCTAAAGAAGTAGCATAATTAATTCAAATGGAAAAAACAATAACAAACACCATTAACATAGAAATCAGGATGTATCAAGGAGAACAGGATGTAAGCACCCCCATAACAGAATCAATTTTCCGTATACACCAGATTCCAAACAAGCAATAAATAAATGGACTACGGAAAAAAAATAACAATGAATTTAAGAAGCAAGTCATGCCGGAAGGTGGGAACGTTAGCAATCCATGAACTTGCTAGATTGAACAGACCAACATGCCCGATAAGTTTATAAATCCGGTTCCTAATAGCTGTTGCAGTCACTATTTTCACTTACCACATCAACATGCATATCAGAAAGCACAGACTGCAACTGCTCTGCCACAAAATCCTCAGGTACAATGTTCACACCCTACAAGCCACAGGTTTCAGAAAAAGGGTAAGAAAAGAACAACACAAAAGTAAAAACTCAGTCTTTATATCGATTGTCAAAAAATTAACAGAACCCAGTTAACTACACCACAGTTCATTCTATGAATAAGCCTCGAACTATCCCAACTTGATGATGTTTTGTTTAGACAGTATAACATAAGCCAACCCAACATGCAAAATATCAAGTTGAGTAATTATCATTTCTAAACCCCTCCCGGCTAAAATGAAACAGAAGAGATATTATTGTCATGAAATTAAAATCAAACTGAACCTGAACCCCAACTGTGTTCTGTGCAGTGACAGCAGTAATGACAGTGGAACAGTAAACCCGGCGTGCAGCACAAGCCTTGAGATCAGCTTGGATTCCGGCACCACCCCCAGAATCAGACCCAGCAACAGTTAGCACGTGTGGGATTTTGTTGTCAGAAACGGGTTTCATCACCGTTTCTGCTTGCGCTTGCATCTTCACTCTTAGACTTAGATGATTCTTTGGATTAGGATCGGTATTAGCATGCACTGAATTCCAAAATGGGAACCTCAAACTCCTTCTAGAAACCAGTGGCACCTGCCATCGGAGAAACACACATGCAGAACAATAACGTGTCAATGGATTTTGGGTTTGTGATTATTGAATGAGTTATTTGCTTGTATTGATGAATTTATTGTTCATGAGGAAGAGAAAAATGAAAAAGTGAAGTGAAGAGGATTCGGCAGGGTGGTTGACTTACCGGAGCACCGCCATAATCGAAGTGGCGACGCAGAAGCTGAGACTCTCTGCTCGCCATTCATTCCCTGAAAGTTACGCCACTCAAATTAGATCAATAAAATAGAACAGTAGAGTATATTATAAACCAACTTACAAGCTACTCTGAATCTTATAAAAATGTATCAGAGTATCAGTTTTTAATTTGTAATTAATAGGTTGTTTAGCTAGTAAATTATTATAAAGGAAAATATAATATGAATCTTTTTTTTTTACTTATATTTTTTATTTATTTATGAAATTTTGTATGGGTAATTAGAGTTGTACAAATGGGTAGAACCTGCGAGTCAACCCGGCTCACCACGAATTCAGGTTGGATTGAATTAAAAAATTTTTACAAATTTTAATAGGATTGATTTTTGACCCGGCTCACCCGTGTTGAATATGTGGTGAGCCGGGTTGACTCACCAACTCGCAAATAAAGGGTCACATAAATATTTTTTTTTTTAAGTTGGGCTTTCTATTTGGGTGGGTCATGTTAGATTGTTTTTTTAGTTTAACACATAGATCATTTATATTTTTGTGATTTTGGTTTGTATTTGGATTATGTAAAAGTTTATTTAGATTTTAATTAGAATTATAATCTAGTTTTGACTTAAAAAAATAAAAAATTGTATTTTTTTATTAAATGAGCCTGTGAGCCAACCTGTTTAACCCATCAACCTGGATGGGTCGGACCAGGTTAGATTTTTTTTGGCTCGCTAATTAGTGAGCCGAGATGGATTGACTCACTAAATGATCAACCCATGATGAATCGAAACGGGTCGGACCAAATTATCTGTTTTGACAGTTTTATGGATCATTGATTTTTAAAAGAAAAGTATAATAATAAATTAATCAATAATTTACATATTAAATTAATAAGTTATATCAAAAAATAAAAAATGACAGTAAAATTTTTGTTTTTTTTATTCTACATAATTAAGTTTTGGTAATTTTATTTTAAAATAATACAAAAATTATAATATTATTTTAAAAATTTAAATTTTAAAAAATTTATTTAAATTCAGACAAAGTTGATGTTTAATATAATTGAATATGAATTGAATATTTAATTATTTTAAACACAACATTGAATAACTTCAAGTGAAATTAATGATATTAAAGTTTTTCCATTAGGATAGTGATTTCTTTATTGTATCAAAAACAAAATATGTTGATATTTATTGTACATTATTTACTTTTTTCAAAATTACAAAGATAAAAAACTTTATTCACTTTTCATATTTGCAATTTCAGAGAAACAAAAGTATTATATAATCATATATGGAAAATATGCTCAATGAAAATTGTAAACAATAATTTAAATTAAAAAATAATAAAATCTAAAATTTTGTAAATAAATAAAGGTTCAATTTAAATAAGAAAATATATACACTTAAATATTAAATTAAAATTAAATATTTTACTTGATAAATAAATACTTAATTAAGTTTTAGGATGTTTTGAATTAAATCTTTGTTAAATTTTGTTAATTCATTAAGTGTTCAAAAATTTATATATTTTCCATTGTATTTTTAGTTTAATTTTTGTCGGATGCGTAGCTATCATTTAAAAGAACAATATTGCTTATTTGTTTTACATGATAGAAAGTATCATGTTTTGTAGTAAATGTACAACACTATTACTTCTAATGTAAAGTGAATGATTTTTTATTATTTTAATTCAAAATAATGTTTAATATTTGTAATATGTGATGATACATAATTCATTAGCATTAATAATATTGTTGTCTAATAATGATTTTGTTATCTAACACGACAATTTATAATAATTATGTTATCTAACACGACAATTTAGTGATTATAGTAAGAGATAACATGTGAATCATTGACACAATATCTATCAAAATACAATCTCATTTTAAGTAATAACATGTAAATCATTCTCTTTATGTAACATGTTTTCAATAAAAAATGATTTATTTTTTTACATTAATTATAAGTTTATATAATGTCACACTTTCTTTGACACAAATGAATAAAACAAGAAAGTAAATTCATTATCTGATGAATTTAACAATTAAATGGTTAAAGTTTATTTGAAAATAAAGAAAATAATTAGAGTATTCGATTATTTTCTTAATAGATAATTAAAATTACTTTAATTTATAAGAAAGACTAAAATAAATAAACAAAAAATTAAAGAAGGGTGAATATATTTAGTCTTTATTTTTTTTTATTTTGAAATTGATGAATCATTATTAGAGATGCCAAAAATATCCATACCCGTAGGTATCCGCGGATAAAACCCGCAATGGGTAGGAAATAAATATTAAAAATGGATAACCGCTACCCGCGGGTACGAGTATTTTTGATACCCGCATGTTAACGGGACGGGTACGGGTATCATAGTATCCGTACTCGCTAAACTTTAATTCACAAAAATACACACACATATATATATATATATATATATATATATATATATATATATATATCAGTAAAAAACATTATAACCTAAGTTTTTTTTCTCATAAATCAATCGGAGAAAGTGAGTTTGTTGATCAAAGCGCTAATTAAAGGATTTTCATTGTGTTGAATGTTATTTTATATTTATTTTTATGATTATTTGGACTTGTATGAACTTGAGATTGTTTGAACTTTAGTTAAAATTTATGACAGTGATGTATTTTATTTTAATTTATAATTAAATATTTATTTTTTAAATAATTTTGTAAATATCTGCAGGTACCCGTGGATACCCGTGGATATAAAAAAAATAGACGGGTATCCACATAACGGATATCCGACAAATGTTGGTACGGATACAGAGTGAATATTTATCCAACAGTTAAAGTACAAAGGAGCTATTACCCGTATTCTATCTGCCCGTCATTATCTACACTTTATATTATTATAAATTCAAATTTTGTAGAAATTTTAACCTTTATGAATGTGTTTCTTCTGTATTTATTTTAAATGTAATTATTTATTTTATCACATCAACCATTAATGATGTTGGATTAAAAATATGGAAATTTTAACTTCTTATACTTTTTAAGACAAAGTAAAAAATTAACTTTTAAAAACAAAAGTTAAAAATTCTAGCTTTCCCTCTTCTGTCATTGTCTCAAAAACCCACCTGGCGGGAGTTGAATATACCGCTAATTGAATGATAAAAAATTTTCGACAGTATTTTTTATGCAATTTTTTATATTTTATTTTATTAGGTTATAAAAAAAGAAAAAAAAAAAGTTTAAGATTTTGCAGACGTAGATTCGTTGAAATGAAAAATCCCGCCAATGCTTTGGAAAAGCTCGCTCTCTTCTCTTCCGTACGATTGTTTGGATCTCTCTCTTTCAATGGCCAACTTTTCTCCTCAATCATTTTTCTAGGGTTTTGATTCGAATCGCTCTTCTTCCACTCAACGTTGCAATCTCCATTGCATTTTTCTTCCATTTACCGATGTCCATATTTTGCTGAGGCACGCCAACGAGCTTTTTTCTTAATTCTTGTTCATTATTATTGCGCCGTGTTGCTGTAATTCAATTTGAGTTCTGATTCTGCAGGGAATGTGTTGTTTTGGTTGCTACTCAAATGAGACAAGGGTAATGATGCTTGGGTTCGCTTTATTTGTTACCTTCTTTGTGGTTCATCATTTATAGTTAGTCTCTAATTAGGTTTTGGAATGTTCACAGTGAAGCCAATTCAGTTCGGGCTGTTAAAGAGAATAACAGGGACTGGTTGCAGCATGCCAATGCTCATGAGAATTTCTCCTCCCAAGAGAAGTTTTTGAGCTCTAATTTTCTGTTCTCTCTTCCGCCTAAGAAGCCCCGCCACCGAGAACCGAACCCTGGGACTTCCGGGTATGCCTTTTACTTCAACAGTAATTCATTTTCGTACTTTGTTATATTGCCAGTTAGTTCAGAGTTTCATGTCCAAAGTTCCCAGACAATGGGATTTATAGGTCTTTCGTGGAATGACTAGGCTTTGGGGCTTCATTAGTTTTGTCGTATACAGGGAGAGCAATTTCGTTCCCAGGGGTTGCCAAGACATTAATTCTGTCTTAATTTCCATCTACTTCAATCGACTATTATTGCTTTGCTAATACGGCGGTGTAACATGGTAGATGTTGGTTTAAATTTGTATCTATTCAAAGTTACCATCTTGGATTATGATCTTCTTACTCCACTTTTTGCTGGTCAGTGTTGAGATAGTTTTTGAAAGGATTTTATTTTTTGTTTCCTTTGTCAACTGTGGCTGTGCTATTTCTGTGGAACTTGATATGCTAGATTAATATATGGATTTCAGCTCAGTTTCAGCGTGCTCTCTAATGCGTCAATTGTCTCAGGTTTGTATTTCAACGAAGTGAAAATATTCAAGTTTCACAGAGAGTACAATTTGACAAGGTATAGTAGTATAACTGTTATATGAAAGCGAGTAGTTTGCAAGTGTAAATGTTCTTATTTGAGACTTCTATAGTTTGCAATGACTTCTGTTGAAACAATTCATGACAGGCTTGGGATGCTCTTTCAAGTCTACAAAATTCTAGTAGGAACTATGTACAACCTGGAAAATCTGTCAATGTTAATCAGCAGAGTCATGAGAATACGAGAACAGTACCCATCCACGGAGGCTATCAGAATGACAACCGTATGTGTCCTGATGTCACTGCCATTCCAGTTGTTAGCGGAAATACTTGGGGTTTGGATGGTTCATTGAACAATCATAATAAGTACACAGGCCAAATCAACGAGTCTTCTAACTGCATGTCTGGAGATATTGATGATGATAACATACTTGAGGTAATTTAGTACGCTTTGATTAATTTAAATGAGTCAAAATCATTTGGGTCTCACTAGGCTTGCAAGTTAGAACTGCCAACAATTTGTTGCAACTTGCTTGATTTTATTGTTTTTGAATGAACTGATCATAAAATCAGAGGGCTTTCATAGTTTTTAGTTGCAGTCATACATAATTTTGTACCAGTTAGTTTAACTTTCAGTCTTTTACTACTAGTTTGCTGATGAATGTATGTTGGTTATTCCAAGTAGTTTGCACAATTCTTCTGTGAAGTGGAAACTGGCGAGGGTGTTTGGCCATTTTATTCACTCTGTAATCATGTCCTTTTGTCCCTAGTTAGTATAACTGCTTTGTTGCTTTTTCTTAAAAATAAACCGTTACGTTGTCAAGTTTATCCTAACTGCTTACATCCATGTAGATGCTGATTTTTCTCTCTTTGTTTCCGTCCTGCTTTTGGTTGCCTTTAAGAACATTGATGTTGACCAAATAGTTGAGAAATACCAGTCGACCAGCACTCCCACGTCGTCAATATCCAAGTTTCCTCCTGTAACATCAAATGCACATAAAGATGAATGTGCTAGACAGGGGGATGATATTTTGCCACCAGACCTGTGTGTAGATTGCATCCATGGGTACAAGGTATTTTGATCTTTCACAAGTTATCCATGTTTATTTGTCAGATTGATAGGCCTAATCCTAAAACTGGATGCAGTTAGGGCTTTGCCCTGAAGCAGCAATTCATTTGCAGGGATTGAAGGATAATCTAATTGCAATCTCCAATGAACTGCTTGACAATGGTGAAAACCTCAATTCTACACAGTTAACAAAGCTTCGCCATGATAGGTGTGGATTTCCCTTGGAATTACATTGTTTGTAACATTTTCATTTTTGTTTTTCTTTTAATTTATAGTTTTGTTATGCTAAATTATTATGCATAAAAAGTTTACAGCAGATTCTTTTTTAATCGAATAGCATTTGAGTTGAAAATAAAACAAGTCCCTAATGCTAGGTCACAGCTGAATAAGCAAATTCAACAACTAGAAAAATATATTCAATCTGGTAATCTTAACGAGGAAAGGCAAAAGTCACATTTTTCTGCATCCACGGCACCATCTACATCATCTGTGTATGAAACACCTCAGCAAACTGGTGCCTGTAATGGATCCAAGCGATATGATACCCAGGCTTATATGGGTATCGGGACATGTGGTTCAACATTCCAGTCTCTTCCATCTTTTTCTTTAGACAATTATAGCATATCATCGGGTCCGGTGGAGCGGGAGGCGTTCATCCCAAAGATTATTGAAGTTAATTACATTGAAGGTTCTGGAGACAAACGCTGGAGCAGCCATGATTTTCCTTGGACAAAAGAGTTAGAGGTATTTAACTGAGTTATTGTCAGTTTCCAGTGAACGTAACTCATCTTACTAACTTTTTTATTTGCTTACAGGTTAATAATAAAAAAGTATTTGGAAATCATTCCTTTCGCCCCAATCAAAGAGAGGTCATTAATGCCACAATGAGTGGATCTGATGTTTTTGTTCTGATGCCCACTGGTGGTGGAAAGAGTCTGACATATCAGGTAGTATGATCTTTCTAAAGACCTCTTTCAATTTATGGCCTATTCCCTATCTCATTTTATTGGTTTTATTGATATATTTGTCTAGATTTTACCAAAACTGTCATCTTACAATGTCTTGTCTTGCAGTTACCGGCTCTTATTTGTCATGGTATAACATTAGTAATTTCTCCTCTTGTGTCCCTTATTCAGGATCAAATAATGCACTTACTGCAGGTATTGCTGATTTTGTAACTTGCTTGCTTTCTCTTTCTGCCCTGTGTTTTTCGGATAGATAGATGTTTATTTGCTCCTGTTGGCTTGGCTTACAGGCAAATATACCAGCTGCTTACTTAAGTGCCAATATGGAATGGACTGAACAGCAGGAGATCCTCCGAGAACTTAATTCTGATTACTGTAAATACAAGTTATTATATGTGACACCTGAAAAGGTTGTCAAGTGAGTGCCATCATTGATTGCTCTCTATTCTATGAAACATTTAACTTATGAGTCATATTCTTCATTTTTTTCATGATGCTATTGTTTTTACTTTGACTGCAGAAGTGATAATCTTTTGCGACACTTAGAGAATTTACATTTTCGTGAGTTACTTGCAAGGATTGTAATTGATGAGGCTCACTGTGTGAGCCAATGGGGGCATGATTTTAGACCAGACTATCAGGTTGGAGCTTTTGTACCCTTCAAATTGATGCAAATCTATGATAGTGTATTGTTTAAATTTTAATTGTTACTCTTGATTTCACCAGGGACTTGGTATATTGAAACAGAAATTCCCGAATACTCCAGTTTTAGCTTTAACAGCTACAGCAACTGCTAGCGTAAAAGAAGATGTTGTGCAAGCACTTGGTCTTGTTAACTGCATTGTTTTTCGGCAAAGTTTTAATCGCCCAAACTTATGGTGTGTTAAATGAAGAATTGACTTCTTGTTAAACCTTCAATGGATGATGCATCATGTTCTTTTTTAACATTGCAGGTATTCTGTTGTCCCCAAGACCAAAAAGTGTTTGGAAGATATTGACAAATTCATTAGAGAGAATCATTTTGATGAATGTGGCATTATCTATTGTCTTTCGCGAATGGACTGTGAAAAGGTTGCTAGCAATTTGCAGGTTAGTTCTTATTATTTCACATTTGTATATTGACTAGAAAGTATAATATGTTGAATTGGCTGTGATTTTCTGGCTTGCTCTAGCTTTACTTTCATTTTTCATCATGGTTCATGTTTTTTTTGTTTTGTTTCACTGTTTCTGCATGAAGATGTGGGTATCTGACGAAAGCATAAGTGCAATCTGGTGACCTTCCTGTGGAACCCAGTTTTAACAAACTGATTCATTTTTTTGATTGAAAAATAAATAAATGTGGAAGCTGCTATCAATTCGTTTAGCTTGTGAATACATTATCTAGTTATATTCATTGTTCAGGAATGTGGACATAAATGTGCATTTTATCATGGTAGCATGGATCCTGCTCAGCGTGCCTTTGTTCAACAGCAGTGGAGCAAAGATGAAATCAATATAATTTGTGCTACAGTAGCATTTGGAATGGGTATATTTACTTCCTTGCTACTGCCTATTGCATTGATTAATTGTATGAGATCATATTTTATACTTGGTATTTCAGGTATTAATAAACCCGATGTCCGATTTGTAATTCACCATTCTCTCCCAAAATCTATTGAAGGCTATCATCAGGTACTGACAGAATATCAAATATGTTAGGTATTTAGTTTTTTCTTTTGTTGGCTTACGAGCATGCTTCTTACTTTCCTTTCAGGAATGTGGCCGAGCTGGTAGAGATGGTCAACGTTCATCCTGTGTATTATATTATAACTATAGTGATTATGTTAGTATCAATCACAACCCTTTTACTTGTATTTTAATTTGTTTGTTTCTGAACCTAAGTTAGCATTCATATTACCGGAAATTAAATGAAACGAGTTATGACTGAGATCCCATTTCCTTACTCAACTTCCTTTATTGGTTATGTATAATTGCATCTCATATTTACAGATACGATTCAAGCTTATGTTAAGTCAAGGAGCAATAGAGCAAAGTCCCATGGTATCTGGACACAATCGTTCAAATATGATAAATCCTGGAAGCATACTAGAAACAAACACCGAAAACCTTATGCGAATGGTAAATTTTAAAAAATTGAGATTCTAATTATTATTATTGTTATTATTATTATATCACTAAATATTTGTCTTCAACTGCCTCAGGTTAGTTATTGTGAAAATAATGTCGATTGTCGACGCCTTCTGCAGCTTGTTCATTTTGGGGAGAAGTTCAATTCTTCAACTTGTCATAAAACGTGTGATAATTGCTTGAAGATCACAAATTTTATTGAGAAGGATGTCACAGAGATAGCAAAGCAATTGGTTTGGAAACATTTTCTATCAACATATTCTTTATTGATGTTCTATTAGAATGTAATATTTGAGTCCTCTGGTTTGCAGTTTCAATTACTTTTTTGTTGTCTTATGCTTAGGTTGAACTTGTTAAGCTAACGGGACAGAGGTTCTCATCATCTCATATATTAGAAGTCTATCGTGGTTCCTTTAGCCAAATGGTACGCCATAAGCATTTATTTTGTTTTCTTTCTTTTTCATTCTTTGAAATATATTATCGTTCTTGATAGTGTACTTCTAATGTCAAACAAAGGTTAAGAAAAATCGGCATGAGAAAGTGAGCCTTCATGGTGCTGGAAAGCATCTAGCTAAGGGTGAGGCTTCCCGTATATTGCATCATCTTGTTGTCGAGGATATTCTTGTGGAAGAAGTAAAGAAAAGTGATTATTATGGATCGATATCGTCAATATTGAAGGTATCAGTGCACATGTTATATACTGCAATTTTACTGAGTTTTAATATTTTCTCATAGTGCTTCCAATGTTATTTTTTACATCTTGTTAAGTTTTCTAAAGCATTAAAAAATGTCAGGTAAATGAGCTCAAGGTCTGTAATCTGTTTGCTGGGCACCGAATTATATTGAGGTTTGTCAATCTCATTAAGCTGTTTCTTGCTTAATTTTGTTGAATTAGAAGGGCTAATTCTTACAGTGGCTGAACATATTTCCGTGAAAGTTCCTTTTTCTTTGTATGTGAAGGCTTTTATAAAATATGAGATCAATTTCACTTGAATCTATGTCTAAGCTTTCTATGGCTTCAAGTTCACAATGCACGCGTGTTTTTCTCTGTTCATATCTACTACTCATGGAATTTTTCAACTGCTGTAGATTTCCATCTTCTGTAAAGGCATTATTAAAACCAGGGAAATCTGATGCAACTCCAGCCAAGGGTTCTTTGACATCTGGGAAGCCGAATGTTATTCCAATTAACACTCCTCAGCCTCAAACCGAAGTGGATTTGGTATGACATGGGTTATTTTTCAGTTTGCTTGTTGCAATTTCTATCTGTTTTTGAATTATATATAAAAAGAAATCTGCTTCAGAATCTTTCAGCCAAGTTATACACTGCTCTGCGTATGTTGAGGACAACTCTTGTCAAAGAAGCTGGAGATGGTGTTTTTGCTCACCACATATTTGGGTAAAATTTATTAGACATTTTCTTTTTGTAATAAGTTACGGTATCTCCATTTTGGATTCATTTACTCTATAGGGCAGGATTATAAGGAATGCAATTGAAAATTAAAATTTGCGTAATAAATCCAATTCTGCTTTATTACATGATATGATGTATGTGTTGTACACGCATCTAATAAGCTTCTGTTTCTATTCAGTAATGCCACGTTGCAGCATATGAGCAAGAGAGTGCCGAGAACCAAAGAAGAACTCCTCGATATCAATGGCATTGGCAAGTAAGTTTGTTCTGAGAATAGTCGTCTCCTTGTTGGTGAATAAGCATTAATTAATTCTGGTTTAACACAGGGCAAAGGTAAGCAAGTATGGGGATGAGATACTGGAAACCATTGAGAATACCATAAATGAATATTACAAGTTGGATAAAGCCAGTAGCGACAGCAAAGGCAGTGCAGATTCTGGGAAAAGGAGACGAGAGTTTAATAATGCTGAGGACGATGACGCCCTCACCAATAGTACAGGTCGTTCTAAGAAAAGGACTATAAAGAAGCAAAATAGAAAAACTGTGATATATGATTCTGCAGAGGAAGATTATTTTCATGGATGCCATGACGAAGACCTAGACTTCGACCTCATAGAAATTGATGCATTAGATCAGGTGACTTGTAAAAATGCTTCTGGGGGAGCACTACCTCAATGGACAACATCTTGAAATGATACACAATCATATTATTGTCATGCCCCTTCGGACTATGTATACCAAGCTTGCAGTAATTTATGGTTTATTGCATCGCACGAGTGGAAGATAACTATTATACGCAGATCAACGAGGAAAACTGTATTACTTGTATTTCTACAACCACCATCAAAGTTAACTTGTACGGTGAAGAGGTTACAATTTAATTTGGTTAAATCTGAGGATAACTGTAAAAAGATAGTGAAATTGTAAAGGTGGTATCTTCAATTGGTAAAGGCTTTGTATTCCGAAGTAATAACCAATATATTTTTTTTATTGATATTTCTTAAAGTCTTACGAGATTTTATAAATTTTTCATATTTTGTTTTCCTTATATTATCTTCTTTTAGTGGTTCAAAAACCAAATTGACATTTCTGATACATTAAACTAGCCTTCTAATTGTTTGAAAACATTAGCCATGTTTCTTTGTAAAACGTTGATAAAAGGACCCTGCAATGTGACAAGACTTGAGAACGTATCCATATTAAGTGTAGAATCAAAACACACAAACGATGAATATCGTCAACGAAAGGGTCTTGTAAATACGATCGTATATTTGTTACAAAAAAAAAATGATTGGATAAATTTTAATTTGAATCATAATACAGAACAATTTTTTTTTTTCATTAGTCTATTCTAATCCATAAAACATTTAAGCTAATTTATCCAATAACAATCCTTTTATAGATGAATATTTAATATTTAATCTATCAACAAAAGCAACAAATGTTAAAAACAGTTCTCACATCTTTCTTGCCCATCCTTTCTTCTCTTATTCTATTGTGGGTCCTAAATAACTACTTAATCCAGTCATATTGGTAAAATCACAGTTTTTAAAATTAAATAGTAAATCATATAACTAAAATAACTTGCATAGGTAGACACGACAGGAAAAAATAGTCAAATTGAAAAATCAGTAAAGTAAGCATCTGAAATTTCAGATTTTGGCTGGCTTATAATTTGATTTTGATAGCATTACTTGCAGAGAATATTTAAACCTAGTGTCAGTAACTGAGAATATATATATATATATATAACAAGTTGTGAAGTCCCAATCATAAATTAGCAATTTAATGTTAAAAGATTGAGAAAGACACATATGTACATTTCTGTCTGTTAAATGAAAAGAATTCTACTACAAACAATGTCACTTCTCTACAGACCTAAGATAAGATACACAGAGCTTACAACTTTACACACTCCTATGTACAAACGTGTGTAATTATTATAATTATGAATGTAGTTGCCCAATATATCACATGGTATCGGCCAATTGTTTATACCATGGCCCATGAACACCAACTGAAATAGTGGCTGCCACAATCAAAACATCAGCAGCTTCCACTACCTTGTGAGTCAGAAAAGCAGCCCCAACTTTTGTGAGAGCCATTTCTGCCAATTTCCTCCCACGGGCCCCACTTCCCCCAAGAACAACTCCACGCAAAGCTAAGTACACAGCATTAGATACCTTCTCAAAAACAGCATCCCCAGCTTGTAGGCTCTTTCCTACCATCCTAGCAGCAACCAATTTTCTTGACTCAACTTTACTTGCTTCTTCACCCTCTATCTTCGGCAAATTGCATATCACTTCTACTATATCGTTTATATCAGCATCTTCAACGCGGTCTAGGAGATTCAACAGTTCTGCACCACACTTAGACACTAAGTTTTCCATATCTGCATGTCTAGCAACTGTCTTTTCACTCACCACAATCTGTCTGCGAATGAGAATGCTGGCATTCCCAGAATATAGATGATATTAGTCAAATATAGTACCGTCACCAGCATAAATTTTACAGTTAAGAGAGTGTGAAGACATCATCTCAGAACAAATATGTTTTACCTTGTAGAAATCACAATAATCTTCTGAATTTGAGCCTGAACAGACCTCAGCCTTGAGAAGTTAAGAGATAAAGTTTCTGGTAGATCATCTTGAGTCAAACCAGATATTCCACTTACTAATTTTAACAAGCCTAGTCTCACAGCCAGATCAACAGGTTCTCCTTTGCATTCTGGATGTTGATCACCTGATCGAATAACATTCAAGTAGGTATCAAAATAAGTGTTTTCTTCAAGTAGAAAGTAAACATCTTTAAAGCCAATTGAAGAATAGAAAATCAAAGTTTTTCAATTTAGAACCTTTAGCATTGGCGCCATCAAGTGAAAGGGCCATCGGACTGCCAGTTGTTTTGAGTAAAATATTCCCCCCAGTTCTGAGAGTAGTTGAAGGAAGCAATTCTTGGGATGAATTAGAGGCCAATGCTGCCGAGGATCTCACGTATTCTTCCCATTCCTGTTCTTTGCAATTCCAAACAGATGAAATCCATCTCAGCGTGGAAGGAATAGAGGTATTGGCATCAGAAGGAGATCCGTATTTGTTAGCAAAGGCATTCCTGAGGTAGTCCAGACCAGCAGACCCCTTCACCGAAGACTCCATTAACCTTATTCGAGCTTTGCTTATCTCTTTCTTAAGAATCTGTCACAACAATTAATCTTGTCACAAATTATAAAACCAACCTAAGACATATTAACAAGCTAGAAAATGTCTGCTGAATATCTTCAAAATAAATTCCATACTGCAGGATCCAAACTCGGTATGTTCAATGGAAAAATATGCCCTAAAAATATGGTTTCGAGCTAACAGAAGATCACAATAATTAAGAACAACGCACAAACAAAGTAACATTGATAGAAAGATTGTGCTTATCTATGGCTAACAAATTGCAACCCATCTCAAGCTATTCAATGCATTGCAGCTAACTAAAACAACTACAATTGAAAGCAGCAGTATTCAAGTGATTTCGGAGAATTTATTATACTAGAAGCATCCAAAATTCCTAACTAATAAAAAGAAAAAGGAAAAGCATGAACGCATTGATCGAGCAAAATTTAGTTGCTTAACCAAGCAGTGTTACTGAATGCTTTCAAAAAAGCATCTATAATTAATAATTACCGAGCAGAAGATAAAATGACATATTGACCAAGTAAATTTCAGTTATAAAATTAAGCAAAGTGCACGAATAAGAGAAGGCTAAGCAAAAAGACCTGAATCTGCTGGAAGACAAATTGCAAGCCCTTCACCAAGGCTACAACACAAGAATTGTTTGAACCATCCCTTGATTGACAAATTTCACCCAATTCATGAAACAGTTTCTTGTGTGTAGCTTTCATCATCTCCTCATTGGCTGGAGCTGAGAGCTTCTGCAAACTCGTGAGTGAAAACTCAAGAATTCTCCCAAGATAATCAACATCCAGGTTACCTGATTTCAGCACCTTCATGTATGCAGAAAATGTCAGAAAAGGATAAAATATTATAAGGTATACGCCAATCATGCATCTAATAGCCATCACAGGCTCCAAGAAAGAGAATATATACCTGAGAAAGAATTTCTAGATCAATGGCAGAAAAAATATCCTCCTTCCAGCTTTTTGGTGCCATTTCACAAATTTCATCCCTAACCTCTCCCATGAGTTGAACTATCCGGTCATAGTTGGGCTGGTCCCGCTTAACAGATTCCATGATACCATCCCAAAAGGCCTTCTCCATTGCCTGTTTTATTTTCCCCTGGAAGATAAAAAAAATATATGGGTGAATCAAACTGTAGTTGGTGGGATAATATGAGCAGATCAACATCAAAGGCCTAAGGAAGAGCCTCAAACTATAGCTTCATCCAAAATCAGCCATTAATTCAATGGTCACATTTATACAAACATGTACTGACCTCAATGCTGTTTTGAGTGTGATCAGGGACATCAAGACCATTAGTAACACTATACTTGTGATCGTGCAGAAATTCATTTACAACAACCTCATTATCTGCCCGTAACTTTTCAGATGAAGGGTAGAGCTGACTATCTGAACTGGTTATGGGAGCAGAGAAGCTAGACTCTCCAGGAGAAGTATTTGTCTCCTTAAAGAGGGAGCGAACTACTCGACTTGTCCTTTGATTACTACTCTCATCTGGAATACTTCTTTCACTTGATGGAGTTGGCCTTGCAGTCCTATGATTACTACCTTCTTCTGGAATACTTCTTTCAGATGATGGAGTTGGGCTTGCAGTCTCAGATGAAATCACTGGAGACCTCACAGGACTTCCTTCATCCTTCACTCCAAAGTATCTAGATCTTGTTTCAGAGAGTGCAGACTCCATTCGCTGAATACCAGCATCTCCACTCAGATGCTGCACCTTTTCTCTCAAAAGTTTTTGATCTTCAGAGACCTGCATTAATTGCAAAAACAAAGATAAAAATCTTAAAGACTTCAATATACTACAGTTAGTTTTAAAAATCATTAATGTTCCAATAAAAAATGTTCATCAACAACATATATAATTCACAAAGAAACTACTAAACTATTGATGTGGAACATTACCTGACGCTGAATAGCTTTCATATCATGACTAAGCTTATCAGCAACAGCTCCTTCTGGAGTTAACTTGCAAGTTTGAATCATAGAAGCTTCAAGCTGGCAAGCTGCTCTTACCAAATCGTCCTCCAGTGATCGAGCATCTTTAACCTTCCATACCACGAAACAATTCAAGTATGAGCACCAAGCTTTATCAAAAGCAGCAAGCTGAGATCTGAAGGTACAGCGCTTCATAGCTGCTGAGACAGACTCTTCATCAGAATTCTGTACTGGCCCATCTAATACAATCTTTATCAACAACTCAAACATGTGGACAAACTCTTGTGCAGCTTTGGCTAGAGCAATCTCACGTTCTCCCATTCCACTGAAAACTGCGTCTGGATGACCCAATATCATATAAGCACAAAGAGCAACTCTCACAGGATACCTTGACGACCTAGCTAAGCTATTGTTTGACTCTCTGCCTGAATCTACTTTCATTGCCCCTCTGCTTCTAACAGGTCTCCTGGGAGTAGCCCTTTTCTTGGGCGAAGCAACTCGTTTAAGAAGGTGATCAATGTTGTCCAAGCTATACAAATTATTGGCAGGAGCAACTGCTGTAGTCACTTTGAGGCGACTCTCAAACCGGTCAAGCAAAGTTTTCACAGTCTGAAGGGTAGAAGCTGATTCAATCAGAACAGCAAGCTGTTCAAATGGCATGGACTTAACAGATTTCTCATTAATGCCCAGCACATCATATGCTTTAGTCAAGGTGAACGTTGTTCTCTTTTGCCTCAGGAACCGCTTCCAGCACCTTAAATAAGAAAATAAAGTTAGGAAACCTTTTCCCTATATCAATATCTAGCAAAAAGCAACTCAAATACATCCTTTAAGCCTCTTCCTGATGGAGGAATAAAACTTCAAACATTAAATTCATTCTACATTAAATTTATAGCTTAGTTCAAATCTACTCCAGTCCAAAATGAAAACTATAAAAGACAGTGATAAGATTCCAAATGTCCACGTCAGAGAGTGAAATTAGTAAAGCTTTCTACATGACCTAACAAAGATATATCAATATTTAAATGCAAATAAACCTTGCTAGTTTTCTGGAAAGATATTCTGCTTGCTTTGACATTCTATTCCGATTCTCATGGGCATAGCCACGCAGTCTTCCCCTCTGCCTGAGATATTCAGCTCTTTGTCTTCTTGCCTAACCAATATAATTTCAGAGACTTAATAACAAGTGCATTGATGACCACCACAACCACCCCCCTAACTCTGGAAAGGAAAAGAAAAATAAAAAGAAGAGGAACTTCAAGTGAACACCATACCCTTTGCAATCGATCTTCCAACTCATCCTTCTTTTTCCTCCTCTCAATCTCACGCTGGTGAGATACAGACTTCGCCACATGTATCACCTGCGAGACTCGAGCCTGAGCCCTCTTTTTCTCAGCTTCTAGCAATCCAAGTCGTTTCATTTCAGCAGCAGCTCGTTTTTGGTGAATTGCAGCACGTACACACTCTTTATATTTGCTTTCTCGAGCCATCCTTCTCATCAATGTTTGAGATGACCTTTCTCTAAGAGAAGCCCTTCTTTGCCTAAGAGCCTTGAGGATAAGCATCCGATTAGCCTCTGCCTGCTGAACTCGTGACTCAACTTTTGTTCCAAGCTTCATACGTTCATTCTCATAGCGCATTTCAACTCCATTTTTTGCTGCTTGACGCAATTCATCCAGTCTTGCTAAACGCATTTGGGCCTTAGTCAAGATGCTCAACCTGAGTGAATTGTATACAAATAATAAAGGATGTCACGTATTTTCAAAATTAATTACTGGAGACAGTTGATAAAATCATGTTAAATAGTAAATGGCGGAAGCAAACTTTCAGAGTTAAGAAATAAACTTATAGTTATGAGTGGAATGACTACAGCATACGAATTAGATGTTAGATGAAATTATATTAAATATTTATCTTTTTCTGAACTTAAGGAAATTGTTTTCTAATTAGATTCACAATTACCAATCAAGATGAAAAAGAAAAAATATCAGAATGAAAGATCACAAAGTTTAACTGCATAATAATAAAATTTATAAATTATATGAAGTTCCCCTGTAGAAAGATGCAAGACAAATAATACAGACTTGATAAACAAATGAAGTAATTAATCTATTCAAATAAGTGTAGTTTGTTAAAAACAGAAAAGCAACTCCAATGACTGACAATCCAATTCCAACAAGGACACGACACCAATATTACCATTTTATGATTGGAATCCGGTCCATTTATCTAAGTTATTTTCTCAGAAACAACTCTTCGTATTAAAAATATATATCAAATATTTTTATGATAAATGGACGAGTTTTTTGAGAAAAAAAAAAACAAAAAGGTATTTACAAGTGTGAATCACTCCAAATGTTGCTTTTAATAGCTGACGAATGATCAAGAAGATATTTCTTTTAAGCAAAGTGGTTTTACTGCATGAAACAACAAAAACACCCCGGCCTTTGGCAACAAAAACAAACACTTACATAACACGAGCACATAATAAATACATGTTTACAAGACAAACTTGGGAAAAACTCACCTCTTCTGTTCAGCAGCCTGCAGTTTTGCTTCTAGTCTCTGACCAAGATCATCTTCCTGGGATGAACATCTTGAGGGGCTTCTTGGCTTTGCACGTGCCTTACTTGAGAGTTTCTCATAGTATTTCTACAACCAAGAGAAGTTCGATAAATAGAGAGAAACTCACACCCAAGACAAAGGATCTTAAATTTAAAATATTGAAACTCTGATCAGAGGCAAGAAAAACAAAATAAGAACAGTTAGAATAAAGATAAAGAACGAAAAAGAAACAGAGAATAGAAGGTCAGGGAAGAAACTGTAATTATATTTGGTTTCCCCAAGAGTGAATAAAACAGTATGGGCACAAGATCATAACTCACGAATGAAAATACCATAATATGTTGCATATACTAAAGCATAATTAGGATTCCAATTAATACTAATGACAAGAGTTAAAAAGCTTACAACCCATACCCAGTACTAACCAAAACGAAAGTTATCAGAAAAAAAGAGACCCATTTGAAATTTGAAAAAAAGTAGCATCATCAAATGAGTGCGAATCAAAATTCGAATACAAAAGAAGAAGCCTCAAGTATCCTACCTAACACAGAAACAACCTTGAAGATAAAGCAAGAAAACGAAGAAAAAAAAATTCGCAGCAATTAACCAACAGGGCAGTAACAAACGAACCACATAACTCTTTCCACAATCGATGAATCTGAGTAAAATAAATTTGTGTTTATACAAACCCAAAATAAAAGACTTAAATAGATTAATATCTACGCACTCACGTTACAAACTAATTAAATTATTAAAATAGTAAATAATAATTAGTAACTAATTACACGTGGTTAAAATAAGAAAGGAGAAAAATAAAATAAACCATCAAACAAAGAAGTGAAAACCATTTCTAAATTCAATTTCAAGACCCTAAGCTTTCTCACCAACCAAACCAACACACTGTTTCGGAACGGAAAAGATACATAGTAAGGACACCTGTCTGCGAAGATCAGCATCGCGGAGCTTCGCTTCGATTTCCTCCACCGTGCTCGGAGACTTGCACTCCGCGCCACGAAGCCGTCGCCGGAGTCTCTTAGGCAACGTCGTCGGCGACGAGAACGATTCCTCGTCGCCGACCGGAATTTCCATCGCAATTCCGCCGCCGCTTCTTCCATCCGACAACTCCACTCCTGCCGCCATCCTTCAACGACACCACAACGCAGCAGCAAGCAATCTCTCCGTACCAGCGCGACGGCGATGAAATTTCCAACGACGTCGTACCGTACGAACCACGCAGCACACAATAGAATCGCAACCACGAAAACAATAATATTAACAATAATTACAAAAATAATTCTAATCAATGATCAGTGATGTGATCGGTTGTATATACAATCAACGAAGGGAAACGGAGAAGTGAATTTCGAAACGATTCAGAAGAGAACCGCCCCAACGAGTGGACTCAGCTGCGTGAGCTTCGTTTTATTTTTTTTAGTTTTTTAGAGAGATAAAGTGTGTATTGAGACACAGAGAGAGAGAGAGAGAGAGAGAGAGAGAGAGAGAGTTCCTCAGAAATGGCATTGCGAAGCGCGTGTTTGGGTTTATAATGGAATGGGTTTATTTGGCGTGTTCTCGTTTAACACTTTAATCCAAGAGGATTAAGAAGGGTATTAGCCACGTCACCATGCCCATCGCAACGGCACTCTCTTTTTCTCTTTCTTTTTTACATTAATGCCCCCGACCCTACCTTCTTTGACCAAATTACCCCTGGGCCCATCTCTATCTACTACCTTATCGATTAGACATTTCTTTCCCATTTTTCCTTTTTACTTACAATCGCATTTACTTTTACTCCAACTATTGTTTCTATTTCTTTTCTGTTATTCATTCATTTCACGTCCGGTCCGTCTCCATTTTTAACTGTTTTTTTTGCTTTTAAAAAAATATCATAAGTTTTTTTATGTTCAACCAATTAAAAAATGTTAATAAATTTAAAAAATTAAACAAAAATTGTGAAGAATTTAATAATAAATTAATAATTTAACATTTTCATCATATTTATAAATTAATATATTCTCAAATTTTAATATATTCAAAAATATATAAATATATAATACTTATTTTATTAGTCATATAAAAAATTTAAATATTCATATTTAAGTTCAGAAAAAAAAAATAATTGATATATATAAATACAACTTTTTTTTTTATGCAGACTAGTTTATATTAATCCAAACTTTTGCGGACTGAATTTTTATAAACCAATTGTTGGAAGTCTCATATCAACTAGAAATAAGATCAATTCCTAATATATAAGTGAATACAATCTTCACCTTACAAGCCTGTTTTGTAGGGTTGAGTTAGGCTTAAAACTAACTTCTAACATAATATCAAAGTTTAACCTAGCGAATTTTCTTTAACATTCCGTTCCACTCGATGTCTAACCGCTAACGGATCATCCATTAATTTATTGTCTCATGCACGAGATGAATATACTTCGACATGACGAGGTGTATTAGAAGTCTCACATCGACTAAAGATAAAAGTAATTCACAGTATATAAATGAATATAATCCTCACTTATAATTCTATTTTGTAAGATTTAGTTAGACATAAAATTCACTTCTAACATTAACGAACTGTGATATTTTATGAGCGTCTTGACGGTTATATTTTCTTTTTCCGCTGCCACTTTTTCAGAATTGTTTCACATTTTTTAATCAGTGAACTCAAATAAGATAAACTAATAGTTGCTTTTCACATTGGGTGTGCTAGAAGGCAAAGTTGGACACGGTTTTAGTATAAAGTTGACACAAAGTCTGGATTCAAGCAAATGATTGAATCAAACTTCAATTTCATGGCCACCTTTGCGCAAACTAGCAACTCGGAAATTGACCATATCAATATCCAATCTCAAAAGTAAAGGACTTACCAGCACGAACCCATGTGACCATCTCGCGTAATAATTCAAACAAACATAGAGTTATCCACAAATAATTATGTTCTTTTATCTATAAATATTACTTATTAGTTTTATTAACGAAAAAAAGTTAAACTAGTAAAATAATTTTTTCATTTCTCTTCCAAATCTCTCGAAAAGTTTTATATATTCTAAATGTTAATAAAAAATTGAAATATCGTCAACTTTAGTAAGAAAAGAAAAATAATCCATGACAAGTTTTTTTTTCGTCTACTTATTTTATTTTATTTTTTTTAATTTGAAACAAGGTGGTTATGATTTGAAAATTTTAGATGACCACGTTTTTGCTAGCTATTGATCTCAATTATACGTCTTTATTGTGACTATATTTTATATCCGTTATTGAAAAACGGTTAATTAGTTTTGAAGTAGCGTATTTTTTGCTTTGGTTCAAAGGTAATTCCATTTAAAAATTTCAATTCAAAATTAGAATATAAATTTTCCATGGATATAAAAAAAAAATTGTGTGAACATATGTTGCATGTTGCATACGTAAATGAATGTCAATTATTCTGTGATTTCCCATCTTCTGCATTTATAAAAAATCAGAGGCATGTGCATTTATTTGAACTCGTCGGTGTTGTGAGATAATTATAATAAAAGATACATCAACACGTGTTTGATTTTGTATTTGGTAATAATAAACGATAATAATGCAATAATTTTTTTTTTATAATTTTGTAAATGTATAAATGTTCAAACATAATTTTAGACTAGTATTACATATGTTACAGTGGTTAACCCATACTTTCATCATATATGTTAAGAAGTGGCAGACTTTAAAAAATAATTTTGTAAGTGTTAAAGATAAATGTAGACAAATTTTGAGAATGTTAAACGCATAAATGATACTTTTATATATATATATATATATATATATATATATATATATATATATATATATATTTGTATAGTAGTTTATATTTACCTTAGTGAAATCATGCATGTGTATTCACAGATTCTTATTATAATGAAAAATTAAAAAAGTCATTTAAAAGATAAAATTAGTAAAATAATAATTTTAATTTTAAAAAATCTATTTAAAAGTAAAATTAAAATATAAACGTGGATATCAAAAATAAAATTTTGTTTATACATAAATATATATAGATATATATAAAAAATGAAGATAATTAAATTTTTGAATTTAATATTCAGAAATAAGATTTGTATTCACTTATATATTATAAATTAATTTTATTTATAATTAATATAAAACTTTTAAAATACACCTCACATAAAAATATATACCATCTCAAAAGTAAAACTAACATTAATAATAATGTTATATAGTGGTTCAATAACCAATAAAATAATTAGTTTAACTAACAACCGGCTTCGTTAGAATGTTTATGATTATTATCATATTAAAAAATAAGTTTAAATTTGATTAGTTTTAGAAAATTGATTTGTAAAACAAAATTTGTATTTATATACTATAAATTAAACAACAAGAAAAAAATGTCGTGAAAATACAAAAGATAAGGAAAAAAAGTGGATGAAGTGATAAATACAGATAAATTTTATATGTAAGGGTAATAATCATAATAAAAAACCAAGTATATACGATAACAATTATAATAATAATTGTCATATTATATGCATATATGATAAAAAAATATTTTATAATTATTGTTTAGAAGTTAGATTAATTAACAGAATTGTCACCGTTTTTTAATGATAATTTTTAAATTATGGTGAACAAATGTCAATAAACTATCAACAGTAGTATGGTGCACTAAAAACGGTTTTGTATAGTAAAAAAGTATGAAATCTAAAATGATGGCGAGAAAGTAATCAAAATGGTACTCTGGAGATGTTAAAAATAAAAACTCCAAAATTTTATTATAGTTATCAATACAAAGTTTGGATCTATCTTCATTTAAAACATGTCAGTATCACTGTTACAGTATAGAGGAAAAAAAAGATATAAAAAAAAAGAAAAAGAAAAATATTTATATATGATTTTAAGATAATGTAATTTATGATTTTAAAATAATGTAATTTTTATTTTAAGAAAAAATGTAGTCTATATTATTCAAACAGGCGTTGAAAAAAAAAAACCGAACAATTTGTGGAGGACGAGAACCAAAAGGTGTAGCTGAAAACAACTTCCCTTGAAAATGCGCTACTGCATGGTCCCCAAAAACAGTAAGGGTAAATCCGGGAATCCAATATTTTTATAAGGGTATTACCGTAATTCCACCACCCCTTCCTTCAAAGACTCCCTCCATTGCTTCATTCCGGAGGCCATCCAAGAAAAGCGTGACGCTTCCCTCTCACTTCGCCACGTCATCACAAACCTCATCTAATCTCACTCTCGCGAGTACCAAATTCGACCCTACTCCCTCTATTTCGCGTTTACGTGTTGCTCTTCACCCTTCGCGAATGCGCTACCACTTTCCACGATGTTGAACGGCGTGGCACTCACTCAACCGTGTGATGCATGGCTTACTGTGGTGCGCTACACAGAGGAACACAGTTACACTGCTTATGCGAATTAAAAAAATAAAAAAGAAAAGGAACAGGTAAAGCGTGCGGAGGGGCACGAAATACACGTGCGGGAGATGCTGTGGAAAGGATGTGATTTGAACCATAAAAACCGCTAAGTGTGGGACCCACAGATGTAGTGGCGTACAGGACCAGAAATACGAATGTAGACTCGTACGTGTCCACATACTGTATAACATGTTCCAAATATTTTATTTATGGTTTAGTTTGTGTTGTTGCTTGCATGGTGGACCTCAAATTTTATGCATGATCTATGTTTTCTTTTTCAAAATATTTATAATTACCAACAGGAATGGATATTGTGTGTTTGGCTGCCAGAGAATGAATGTTGGAGTCAAACTCTATATTAAAGAAAAAAAAATTACATTACGAAAAAAATTAAAAAAATTAAAATAACGTGTAAAATAAAATTTTCACAAGTATATAAATTAGTTAATATCGAAATTCCTAAAAATAAAAAAAGAAGGTTTATTATTTTTTGTAAGAGATTACTAAAGACACTTGAATGCTGGGTTTTATGGATGCGGGAAGTAGGTGAGCAATCTTAAGTGTGTTTCTAGAAAATTTTGTCGTGGTAGGTTGGCTTTTGCTTACAATAAGCCCTCACCTAACATATGTTATGGGCCTCGCATTGCCCAATTTCACATTTTCTTTCTCACTATTACTTCCTGCACCCCATTTATATTTTCCTGCACCCCACCCACACCACTTTCATATATCGTATATCTGACAATCAAATTGTCACCTAACCTCTTCCTCTGACGTATCGTTGTACTTGAGGCAACATCTCTCATTCCCATTTCAGAGTTAATGAAGTTCTCATATATTCAACTTTATAATAATTTAAACTCAACATTATATTCTATTTATAAAATAAAAATTAATAATTATTTTTATACCAAGTACATGTAAAAGTGTAGCATAACCACTTGATAATTGATTGCGTATTCTATCTAAATTGGGTATGTCGTAACTAAACAAAATTATCTATGTTTGTTATTCAAAATCTCAAAACGAACACTTTCAAAACTTTGTTTCCTTGTGGCCATTGAGGAAGATACAATCATGACAATGTCACTAATCAAATTTGTTACAAAATACAAAAGAAAAGATTAAAGAATTGTCATATTTTAGATAAATAATAATATTTGAAAATTTTTCATCAATGACCGAAAAGGAAAATTTAGTTATGATAAATGCTTTATGAACTTCCGTAAGAATTTCTCAAAAACAATTGAGCAAAGTCTTAGTACATGAACAAACTTTAGTTTTAGGTATAAAACGTCTAATTGAAGACTTCAAAGAAGACAAACTAAAAAGAAAAAAGTTATTTTCACATCGTTTTTAATTTTGACTTCCATTTCACACCAGATTTAATAATAAAATATTTTATTAATATTATAAAAGTATATATATATATATATATAAAATTATAATAAAATAATAATTTTTTGAAATGTTAAATGGTAGTAAGAGAAGATTGACAGTGTCAAAGTATCACCGCCCAACTAAAAACAGGTAAGGGTCGAGCTAAGTGTTCTTTAGTTTGCACTTGTTCTACATTTTCCCTCACAATGAATATCACATTGCATATAATTCACAGTACCACACAAGTGAAATGTACATATGACCCCATATGTTGATAGTCAAGTCAGATCGAATTTGTCGTCGACTTGGATCAGTCCATCTCGACTATCGGTTTGGTCTTACTTGTCTTCATGATCAACTCAGTCCGTCTCAATTGTCAGCTTGGCCTGTCATGTCTTTGCCTTTGGCCCAACTTGTCTCGGTTGTTGACTCAACCTAACTCAACTCTAATGTTGCCCCAACCTGTCTTGATTGTCAGCTCGACCAGGTCGTCTCAATTATCAACTAGACCCACAACATATGATTATAACATGTGAATAAGTTTCATAGAGCTCAAATTTTTAAAGAGATTAAAGATAGAATAAAAATCTTAAAGAAATGTGAAGAGAATCTTTAAAGAGAAAATTTCAAAAAGATGAAATTTTGTATAAAATAAAATTACTTTTAATAGAATTTTATATATAATTTAACTTTTTAACAATAGAATATTCAAATATTATTTATAAAATCATATATACTTTAAAGTTATGTAAATCTTTAGTTAACTCAACTTCATTGGATCCGAATAAATACATGAAAAAATGTAATATATAAAATATTTTTAAGTGAGTAAATTTTTTTAAATCTAAGGAGATGGAATAATTTATAGTTAATTATAATAAGTTAAGTTGAGTTGATTTCTTGTTAATTAAATCTGTATTGATTCAACTTGTGATATACAGAACTTGTTTGAATATAAGATAAGTTCAATTTGACATCAATATCTAACCTATTGTATTATTTTTACTTGTAAATTGTTTTCCAATGGTTATGTTAATAATTTTGTTTCTATCGTTAAACCTATTCATTTAACTTATATTGTATGACTCATATTTATGCGTTGATTCGTTAGGGTAGAGATAAAAAATTCTCCATCCACATATATCTCAACACATGTTAAGTAATTTTTTTTTTTCACTCCTTTTACACGGGATGGAATAGTCGCATTAAAAAGACTTAAATTTCCTTAATTCGACTTGAACGAAAATTCCAAGAAAATAGTCACAAATTATTTATAATTATATCTACACTGCAGTGGTAGTTAGATATACACTTTTAATCTATCTTTTTAAGTTACAAACTTGAAATACATTAAAAAATGTAAATTACCTATATTTTGTAATAAATTTAAATACTTTTATATTTAGAAAATCATGTGGGCGATTAAACAATGCCTACAATACAACCAATCCCTATAACTTTTCTGAGAAATTATATAATTTTCATTATTTAATAAATTTAAATTCTTATAGTGTCTCTTAAGTATGTCAATAAGCTAGGTCATCACTTCAGATCAATATATATTGAAAAGTGTGTTTAAGCAAAACAAACACACACTAATTAATAAACCAAGTCGTGTTTATTTATGAATAAAAGCCCTTATTTGAATTATGTGTTGTTATTAAATGTAAATATTACTCCAGCTATTTAGGTCAATGGTTTTTTCAAATCAAATTACTTCAATTATTAAACTCTCTTGTTTATTTATACAAAGGACAAGATAAAATTGTAATTGGATGACAAATAATCCCATAGCAGGGTTGAATTAAATTATAATTCCAAGGAAAAAATAATGTAGTTTAATGAGAGATTAGTGGTATTAAAAAAATCAGAATTGCCATTACCATTAATCAAGTTGGGTGGATTGATTGGAACAAAGAGGAAAGAATCCTTGTAAATTATGTTAGTTTATGGAATATGATTGTGATTTCCGAAGATTATTATTATTAGAGAAGGGAAAAGAGGGTTTTGTATTCATAAATTCACGTTCACACCAAAGAACCAGGGTCCAGATACATTCCCTTCCTCTCTCGGTTCTCAATTCTCAATTCCAAATTAGGGTTAGGGCTTTCAATGACCGTCTCGTCTTCCTTCCCCTCACAATCCCTAATCCACCACCGCTTCGACTCCCTCTGTTGTTTTTGTTGTTGCTGTGGTTCTCAGGGATTATAAGTTACTAAATTTACGTATCCCATTGTTTCACTATCGTCTTCAATGGACCTCTCTCACTCTCAATCCAACTTGTCCCTCGGATTTTCCTCCTCTCACTCTTCGCCGCTTCGCCGTTCCGACCCGCCGGTTCCGCTGCAGCTGCTGGAACCGGCGCCGCCGGAGAACGGAAGTTTGGACGTCGAATCGGATGACGACGACGACAGAGAAGTGGAAGAGTTTCGAATTCTGGGCCACTCAATGTGCCTGAAGAGGCGAAGAGATTGCGACTCATCGTCCTCGTCCTCCACGAAGAGGGTTTCGGTGGATTCCGATCTCGACGCGCGGAAGGTTGCCGTGCGTGCGTGGGGCTGCCAACCGCTTTCAATCGCGGACCCCGACATCCACGAGATAATGGAAAAGGAGAAGAAGAGGCAATTTCGTGGGATTGAACTCATAGCGTCCGAGAATTTCGTGTGCAGGGCTGTGATGGAGGCGTTGGGAAGCCACTTGACGAATAAGTACTCTGAAGGAATGCCCGGTGCGCGATATTACGGTGGTAATCAGTACATCGACGAAATCGAAACGCTCTGTTGCGAACGCGCGTTGAACGCGTTCGGTCTCGACCCCAAGTGCTGGGGGGTGAACGTGCAGCCGTATTCGTGCACCTCTGCGAATTTCGCTGTTTACACGGGGCTGTTGTTGCCCGGTGATCGTATCATGGGGTTGGATACCCCGTCTGGAGGGAATACTAGTCACGGTTACTATACTCCCAATGGGAAGAAAGTTTCCGGGGCTTCTATTTTCTTTGAGAGCCTGCCTTACAAGGTGAACCCTCAAACGGGTTATATTGATTATGATAAGCTTGAGGAAAGGGCGCTTGATTTTCGCCCCAAGATACTTATATGTGGTGGGAGTTCTTATCCCCGAGAGTGGGATTACGCGAGGTTCAGACACATTGCGGACAAGTGTGGAGCTGTGTTGTTGTGTGACATGGCACAAATTAGTGGCATAATTGCGGCCAAGGTGTGAAATATATTCCTACTCCTTAAGTAGACCCTTTTTTATGCATATATGATATTCATAGCTGCTTGTGAAAATTTAGTCTCATGTTCTTGCTGGTTTTAGACTTCTCGTAGCAACTCTCTCTCTCCTTCCCTCCCCCTCTCTCTATGTGTGTATCTGTTATTCTGCATATGATTTGATTTGATTTTGACATATATTTATTTGTTTTAAGTTGCACCAATACAAAGAGTTCAGTGAAATTGGTTAAGTTCTTGGTTGTCACCCCTCCTGGTAAACTAGCTTGCAAGGGCGGGTTTTCCATTTGTTTGAATGCCTGTCATTCGTTATAAGATAAGAGCTGGTGGTTGTTGTTGTCTCTGTAGTCGGGCGGGGGGTGTTAGTGTTCTGACCAGTGAGTGAAGGAAGAGTTACATAGAGTGTAAGTTTCTGGGACATTGTCTCTCAGGGGTGGTGTTATAATAGAGACTTGGGTGTCATGATGTGCCAAAGTCTCACATCGTGTAGTTTGTATGTTTGATCTATAGCTTAACACGACAATTAATACACATGAAAGAATATGGAATGTTGAGTAGTGTAGTTAAGTGTGGTTGATTTGAATTAAAGCCAGAACTTTTTATGATTAGTAAAGTGTAAGACATTTGGATATATCCCCAAGGTGTTTATTATTTTTATTGAATTTCATCCGAGCATTGGAATAAAACTTACTGAATTAAATATCTTTTGAACTTAATTTTTAAGTCATATTCTGGAATTCATGGATAAGGATTGTTTCAGTCCATTATTGTCTCCTAGAAAACATCCAATAGTTGATTAGCCATAAATTTTGAAGTAATGCTAATTATTGTGATGTTGTCTTTTCAGGAATGTGTGAATCCTTTTGATTATTGTGACATTGTTACTTCGACAACTCACAAGAGTCTTCGAGGTCCAAGGGGAGGTATAATATTTTATCGGAAAGGTTCAAAGCCGAGGAAGAGAGGGATTCTTCTAAGTCAGGGTCATGAAAGTGATCAATATGACTTTGAAGAAAAGATAAATTTTGCTGTTTTTCCATCATTGCAAGGGGGCCCGCACAATAACCACATTGCTGCACTTGCTATAGCTTTAAAACAAGTGGCTACTCCTGAGTATAAGGCCTACATGCAGCAGGTGAAGAAGAATGCTCAAGCTTTAGCATGTGCTTTACAGAGAAGGAAATGCCGTTTAGTGACTGGGGGTACAGACAACCATTTAATACTTTGGGATTTAAGGCCCCTGGGATTGACAGGTATTGTATGAGCATGCCGTATTCTTTATGATATTTTGCTAATTTGTTTGTGTTTAATGCCTTTTCCCGTTAGACTCTACTAGTTCGCATGTTGACTGCATTGCACTGGTTTTTTGGATTAGATTCTTTGACTTTTTATGTTTTAAATTTACATTTCTATACGGATATATGGATTTTTATAGAAAGAGTAGGAGTTTCCTGAATGGGCTGGCCCTAAAGAGCCTGAGGTGCATACTAGTCTGAAGCAGCTCAGCTGCTTCATTGAGACAGGTGCCAATGAAAATATTAGTGAAATGTAAAGTCAATTATGATGGCAAACTCGTATCTCATCAGAGGAGGTTTACTGCATGGATTAGTCAACACCGTTGGGCTCTAGAAAAACAAAGTCAAATTTTGGGTTCAACCATTGATTGCAATTTTTTGCCAGGGTATTTTCCAATATTTTCTTTTGTCTTTCTTGCACCTTTTTTTTTTTTTAATTGGATTATCTATCCTTTTCATCCACTTCTATTAAGCACCTTCGTTTATATTTTTCTCGCACATTTTGAAATAACCTTACGTGACTTACGTTATATTTTTACGTGCAGAAAAATTTCTCTTTGATACATTTTCCGGACATCTTTTTTTAAATGTTAGCAAAATTACTTGAGCATTCCCATCTTTACTAAATATATCGAACCCTTTTAGGCACTTCACTTCCAAACATGTCTTTTTGTTGGAACATCAGACTTGTGTTTTGAGTTTGATAGTTATGGTCACCTTTTATGCAAATCCTATTATTCAAGACTGACAATTAAATGTAATTTGTTTCATTTATTTTTTTAGATGGTAAGAAGTTTTAACTCAAAGGATAACCTTTTTGGTGCTTGTAGGTAAATTCTACGAGAAGGTCTGTGAAGCATGTCATATTACATTGAATAAAATTGCTATATTTGGGGACAATGGAACTATAATTCCCGGAGGTGTTAGAGTTGGTGAGTAATAGTCCAATATGCTGGAACCTTTTATTTTTTGCATGCTTAGAATATTTAATTGGCTGTACTTTCTCACGGGCGAGATTTTTCTGCCTTATTTGTTATTCAGGTACTCCTGCTATGACGTCAAGAGGGTGTCTGGAACCTGATTTTGAGACAATGGCTGATTTTCTCATTAGAGCTGCACAGATTGCAAGCATACTGCAGAGGGAGCACGGGAAACTTCAGAAGACAGCATTAAAAGGACTTGAGAGCCATAGGGACGTTGTTGAGCTCCGAGCACGTGTCGAGGCGTTTGCAACTCAGTTTGCTATGCCGGGTTTTGACATTTGAGCATGATGTGGCTTGTAAATTGCCATTATTGATTATTTATATATGCTACGATTGTGGGTCGTCGAGCCTGCTTTTACAAAAGCACAGCTTGTGCATATATTTTGTGGAGTTTCTCTCCTCTCTGCGTTGTATGCAGTTGTCAGGTTTTCACATGTTGCAGTGAGCTGCAATCTGGTGCAAGACTGTACGAAGGTACTGCATACTTCTGTGGAGGTTTCGTTTGGCGATCAAGTATCTTGTTCCTACCTTGGAGGTGTCACCATCCCATCTGAATGCATGAAGTTGAAGCTATTATAGGTTTGGAACAGGGATTCTTGATCAACCAACCTGAGTACAGAGTTCTTCTGGTGAATCTACAGAAAATAATTTCTCTGATAGAGGTTAGACACCTTGAATTCTTTTCGTTGCTGTTTGATGCTTAAAGCAATGTTATTAATCCTATTTTTTGCCATCTATATATTCCCTCTTTTGAGATCATATTTGTACTCATTTTCGTCAATACCATACCGTGTTAATTGTTAAAATATATAGGGTGACGTGGTAAATATTTCATTGCTTTGTATTTGCAAAATATATATATATTTTTTTTGTCGAAAAGAAAGCTTATTTGTTCTTTCTGATAAGTTGGTAATGAAAGATATTTCAGAAGCGCCTGAGTTCATACGCAAGGAATTAAAGCGTTTTGGGTTTAACTGGGGCAGTTACAAGGTCCTATACTTATGAAGTTGAATACACTGACTTCGATTTTTGTTTTGGTTTGTGTAGTTCCTATTTGTTAGCAACTGTAAATGTTTGGGATTAAAGCGCCCCTTTTTCTCATGCTTTTGTGGTTTGCAGATATCTTCTCAAACCATCTAAGTGTGGGTTCGTGCCATCAAACCTTGGGGATTAGGCCATTTATCCACTTGGTAATGTAAGTATGCAATGGGTATAATTTTCTTTTTGGTTCAAATTCACCTACTACCACTTACTAAAACAAGGATGGTTTAAAATCAATGTTTCTTTCAGTTTCATTTATCACAACCTTTTTAATATACAATTATAGTACTAATTAACGCAAATACAAATTTGTAAAGATGTTTGCATTACAATTGAAGTTTTGTAATTTTTGTTGTCATATTTAATTGGATAATTTTATCTTTAATAAATAAAAAATAATTTATTTAATAAAATAAATAATTGAATAATTAACTTTTATTTTAAAAAATATAAATAACTCAGTGTCTACACTTTATTTTGAATGTAAAAAAGATATTTCAAGCACATTCAGTGTAGAACAACAACTTTCTCTACAACTTGTGTTCAAATTAAGCTTTATTATGTGATCGTGTAAATTTTAGCGAGGTTATCAATTTCCACCAACTTACCAGTGATTTGTAGTTAGAGGATATTGTTGTTTTTTTAAACTAAGGATATGAGAGGAGACCAAAAGTCGTGCAAAAAGTATAAAATAGTTTTAGATAGCCACTATACATAAATAATTTTAAAAGTTAAGAATGATTTGTTAGTGAATAACAAGGGATGGATGTTTCATTTTACATTGATTTTTAATTGTTATTGGATTTTCTTTTTGTAATGTCTGATTCTTAAACTTTCCAAAGAAAACTCTTCATAGTAGGAAATGGTAGTCTTTTTATATTTTTCGATATAACATTTATATAAAAATTATATTTGTCTTGATTTGAAAAAAGATAAAATTGTTCTTTTTTAAAAATAATTTGGAACGGAATAGAATAAAACTAAATAAAAGTGTTATAAAAGGTTATAATGTTTTTTCATAATATTTAAATGTATTTTTGTCTTTTATTTAATCAAGGTGTATTTTCTAATAAATGTTTATTGAGAAAAAAATATGATATAGAAAATATTTTGACATCCTAATCAAACAAGAAATACTTAAAATAATAAATCTATAATAAATTAACTATATATATATATATATATTTTTTTTTTTTGAGATTATAGACATATTTATACTGTCTTAAAGATTTTTTATAATAATATTCTATTATAAAAGATAAATATGTGTTGTAGGAAGTTTGGATGATCATGTTGATTTTGCTGGTAAAGAATTGCCTTCTATCCACGGCAAAGATTGCTTATGATAGTATACACAATTGTTTTCGACTACAATTTCAAATATTAATATAAATATTAGAGATCTATGTCATTATCATACTGTATTGCGCATTATATTGAAATTTGATAAATTGATAGTATATATCAATATGCGTACTGAAATAATTGTTTGCTATCAAACTATTAATTAAAACTCATCATATCAAATTAGTTTTATACCAAGACTATGCCAATCTTGAAAATTATAACATTTCCTTTTTACTTTTTTTTTTTTAAATTCAATTTAGTGTAGCTTGAGTTTCTAGTTTATACTTTTATGGGTTAAATATGTTTTTAGTCCCTTAACTTTTAGTCAAATTTGGAAATAGTCTCTCTTTGAAACTTTAGACAATTTAGTCTCTCATATTTAAAAACTGGATAAATTTAGTCATTTTAACAAAATTTTGTTAAGTTTATTTGACGTTTTATATGCGTTTCTCAGTCAACATTGAAGTAAAAATAATTAAATGATATAAACAACTCAAATATTATCATGAAATGTATTTGAAACGTCAAATAAACATAAAAAAAGTTGGTTAAAAGAACTAAGTATATATATTTCTAAAGTTGAGGAACTAAATTAGTCCAAAATTTTGAGGAGGAATCATTTTCAATTTTCACCGAAAGTTAAGAGATCAAAAATATGTTTAATCCTAATTTTAATAATGATGTTTATTGGGCGAGGTTAACCAATGGTTCAATTTCACATAGTTTAATTCAATAATATTAAATTCAGTTTTATTTATTATTAGGTCAAATCCGACCTAGTTCAAATTAATCTAGGATGTGATTTGAATTATGGGTTTAATATGAATAATATTAGACATAATCTAGGAAACATTCTTTTAATATATTTTTAAATTTTTTATATTAATTAAAAATAAAATAAATTTATAATATATAAATGAATACAAATCTATTTTAAAAATGAAATTTTATAGAATTAAGTTAATTTATAATTTATGACGGTCATTTAGAATCTTTAAATAATTAAATTCATACTCACAATATCTTGAATTAGTAATGGTTCAATAACTAATGAAGTTGAATTAAGTTTAGCGTAAAAATACGAGAAACCTAATCCCATAACATCTTATATTTTATTTTAGTCTAAAAAATATTATTGGTTGGTGAAATATAACTTTAATTTACTTTTTGTCTTTAACAAGTTTTTGTTTGACCTTTGATCCTTGCTATAATATCTTGAATTAGTAATGCGTTTAAGAAAGAATGAGGTTAAATTGAGTTTAACATAAAAAAAAATTGCAAAAGCCTAATTCAGCCTTGTTGGTTTGAGAAATATAACTCTAATTTACTTTTTGTCTTTACAATTTTTTGTTTGACTTTTGATCCTAGCTAAATCTTCTTTTTATTTTTGCGTCAGTCCTTTTATATTTTTATTTGTTTAGTTTCTATAATATTTTATCTATTTTAAATTAGTAACTTTGTGCTAAAAGCAAATGATTTACGCATTACAGACAAAATGAACTTTTTTAAAGGAATTAAAACAAAATAACAAGGAACAGAGTGTCTTTTTACAGGAATCAAAAGTGAAGCAAAGAAACTTTAGGGACAAAAATATAACAACTAAAATTCGAAAAACATATTTAAGGTGATATAAATTAATTCCTGATTAGATAAAAAGTATACATCATAAATTTAATTACAGCATTTATGAAAACTAATTATAAGTTAAGGGGTATAATATAAGTGAAGATGAGATCATAAATTTTGTAAAATAAAAAGCCGTGATGGTGTTATGAGTCATGAAAAGTGATTGTGTCTGCCACTCACTCCTGCTTATGGGAAGGTGAAATATATCAAACACTTTTGAATGGAGTGAGTCACAAAGGTGTTGCTTATTGTCATCTTTTTCTTCTCAACACACAAAAACGTGTTTTACTGTTTTTTACAAACGAATCAATCTTATGCTTCTAATTGGATGCCACAAAGACATTTCTTGTCATTAACCAAACCTCTTTTTACTCATCTCATGTACTTTTTTAATCACAATTACGTGGAAAATTAATCTTGTTTAAACCAACAATTAATTTTGGCATTCTTTTGTTTCATTAAAAGTTGATTTGTCCAGTGGGCAGGCAACATAATCCTGTTTTGTATGTTATAATAATAATAATAATCACTTTTTTGACTTTAACACACCAAGATCTCCTCTTCTGCTGCTCCACAGATATCAACTACCCTTACCCTATGCACTACTCACCATTAGAACAAATCGTCTTGCGATATTGTCCGTTTTAGAATGTGGCGTCACGATTTTATGTCTAAATGGTGTTTCAGACGATTTTATCTTTGAATGACACTTCAAATTATAGAAAAAAAAAGGAATATTTAAACTGTATTTGATTCGACTTCTAAAAGATGTAAGACTTATTAAGTATACCGGAAGATTAACTTTTATTATTATTTTTTTTAGAAATGTAAAAAAGAAAAATCTTTTTCTTTAGCCTTTGCAACTGTAGCAGTGATTGTTTTCTTGGACAAACTTTTTCTCTTCCTCTGTCTTAACCATGTCGGATTGTGTTCTGTTAAACTTTACTTTAATTTGCGGAAAGCCTACATCACATTTGTTTGCCGTACAATTTTTGTTTCCCTTTCGTTATAATTACAAACCCCCTTTTTAAAAGTCAATACTATATACCAAAGTAATCATTTCAGTCATATGTTTCAAAGTTGCATTCTGCAGCAAATGTGTAAATCTGGTTTCACTGCTAAAATGATGTAAAAATTAAGCAGCTAAAAAGCAAAAGGGTTAAGAAATGTGAAGGCTTTGTTTTGGATAACTTTGCACAACCATTAGAATACAAAACTGTGATACAGTGAACAGAACCAGAATAGAATATAACTGATATCTGGATTAGTTGCTTCACAGAAAGATTCTCATTGACTCCAGAGATATATTTTAAATGAACATCTGAGATATGCCATCGTTTTTCTGATCCAAAAGCATAATTTAACCCAAAAAAGAAAACAACAAAATAAAGGAAAAGTAGCTCTTTATCAAAATACCATCTTCTTTGGAATTTTTTGCCACTTTCTGCAAACAGGTAGAGAATACTGCTGTTTCTTTCTGATGAAGTTACCAGCTTCTCAATATTCCGGTTTCTTATGGAAGAATAGTACTAAATAGTAGTAGTAATGTTGCTTTTCTTCAAAGCAAGAATCACATTCTTGCAAACTTTTCTTCATTTGGTTTTATGAGAAACTTCTTCAAGGCTTAACAAATAGCCTACCTTTCACTAATCAATGATCAATCAATACACTATCAATAAGGAAACTTGAAAAAATAAAATAAAGTAAATGAAAAAACAAAGACCAAAGTTTAATGCATAATGATGATGACACTGCTTGGTTTTTTAACAATTCTTTTCCCTCTTCTTGCTATGTCTGCGTATATCCATTTTTTTTCTTTCTTTCTTTCTACCTATTGCTGCACATGTCCAAAAGCTTCTTCCTTCCTTCTACTATTTCATCAAAGAAATCATCAAGTTGCCCCGCTATAGTGTCGACCCCACATCTCAACAAACCAAAACAACTCTTAACGTTGTCAACTTTTTCTTGGATCTCAGCATGTTCTTCGTAGCCTGCTATTCTCTCCAACTCCATTTTCAGTTCCTCCATGGCGTTCTTTGCTTGTTGGAACTCGAACAGCAGAATCCCTGGTTGCCCTTCTGTCTGGTCTATCTCCTCTGCCACTTTCTGCTGCAATATCGCCATCGAAACCATGAATCCAGATCCAAAAACCATGTGTTCCTCGTACCCTTCTTGCTGAAAGCAAGAGGAGGACCAACAATACGCAAGCCCGCAAAGCAGAATCATCAGAAGCAGTGAACTCACACTCCTCATTGCATACAGAACCCCTCGGAATCCACTGAATCCATTCAACTTCGATTCCATCGAGATGTTCTGAATCAAACATTGGGACAACGGCTCCATCCTCGTTTCCATCAAACTCTTGTTTTCCTCTTCCAATCCTAGAATCTCCCTCTGACAGACATTTATTGCCCGAACAACCTGCATCACAATAAAACAACAGACCCATTAAAAAAGTTTTCTTTTTTTCTTTTCTTTTGCATAGAAGACAACAACAACAACAACAAGAACATAAGAACATCATCCGAGGTAGGTAACTTTGTCCGAACAGTTGATAAATAAGCTTGTGAGAAAATAAAATAACAACCTGACGTGAAAGTTCTGGAGTAAAATGATGGTAACCATCCAGAGAAGAAGCTATGTTAGAGGCGGCTGAGTAATAATTCTCCATTCCAGAAATGGCTGATTTGAGAACATGACAAGAATCCCAAAGCCTCGAGCTTTCGTCCATGTATTCATCCAACCATTTCCCTCCAACGGGCAAGCGAAGCTTTCGGACCAAAATGGTGAGTTGGGAATGGAAAGAGTGGAGAGAGGAAATGACCTGTGAAAGGAATTGGATGGACATGAAAGTGGGTGAGAGGAAGGATTGGTGTAGTTCATTGAGTCCTTGTGTGAGGAAGTTGTAGAAGCCAGTGACAGAAGAGTTAGTGCCCATCATGCAATAGGTGAGGGAAAGTTGATGGAGATTGATGGATATATATATATATATATATATATATATATATATATATATATATATATATATATATATATATATATATATATATATATATATATATATATATATATAATTGCAAGATTGAGGGTTTCAAAGAAGTGGGGGTAGCTTAGGAGCTCAGGTTTCTATGGTGAAAGGGTGTTGTTGGGTGCAATTATGGTTGTTTCCCAAACAGTGGAAGGGATGATTGGGAATCTGCTGTTTTGTATCAGAGAAAGAGATATAAAAATAAGGTGAGAAAGTTTCTTTTGAATTAAGCTGACAACTTTTGTGTTGTGCCTTGTTTGTTATTCCTTGAAGGACTAATAAAACTTGGTGTTCGTTATGCAGAAGTGGTAGAAAGGAATATTAACAATCTTGGAGTTGTTCATAAACGATATGTTTGTTGGATTGTGTTTCTTGGACTTTGACTGAGATTCTGCTTCTCATTTTTCCATTTTGATTTGGTTCCCTTTGGCTTCTTCTTTATTGGTTTTGTTTTCTGCACCTTTTTGGTTTTGTTTTCTTAGAGAAAGTTGTACACATAGTTCCATTTTGGTTCTTTTCAAAGTGAATGTGTGTGCTCTGAGTATTTTACACATTACTATGCAGATTCTTCTTTCTCCTTTAGGACCCAACATTCTATATCAGCCATTAAATTAAACCACACTCGTTTGCATGAAATATTATATATATTTTGCATAAAACCAAACATGTTGCCAAAGATTCCTATGAATCAATTCAAATTTATCTGTTTCTGTTTCTGTTTCGTTTCTTATATGTTTTGTGTTACTGTTATTATTATTATTATTATTATTATTATTATTATTATTATTATTATTATTATTATTATTATTATTATTATTATTATTATTATTATTGCAAACAAAATCTGCCAGCTGGAAGTTTATCATCTTCACTTTATCTGGGGGCGACCAAATCAAGTCAAACAAACCCTAAAATCCTCACTCATCAATTTGGTAATGGAAACAAAAATCATGATTTCACATCTCAAAAGGCGTTTAACAAGGAAAGAGAAAGATTCAGAATGGAACAAAACCATGTATATCACTAAACTAATGCAAGGTTCATCTTCTCTGGATAAAAAAAGGTTTTGTTAGTGACTTGTAGTTTTTTCTTTGGTTTTTATTTCACCAAATCATTGCAGAATTTAAGAAGAACATAGAGAATCAAAGTATATCTAGAAAGAACAACACTTTAATCGCTCTTTCCATTTGATTAGCCCGATTTTAAGGGTTAATGCAACCTTTAAAGGATACCATATCACATATTCAAATATATTCACCAATATTGGTTTTGTATTATAAAACTTCACCTACTTCTTAATCATATATTCTTTGTTAAGGGCATCTAAATTAAATATATCTACCTAGTCATTATCTACAACTATATGGTTAGTTCTCAAATTCTCAGTGTAATTAGTACATTGATTCTGACATAAAAGAACATTGAATTTTTTATTTTGATATGTGTAGATTTGTTCTTGTCTTAGACTCTTAACATTTCTCATGGATTCCAAAATCAGATAATAATGATTTGCATGTTTGAGACAGTTCTTTTGCACTTTTGGCCAATAATGTACTTGGCCAATTATTCTTTTCTCATATCATAACCACAAAACTATGTTCTTTAATTTCTTTCCTGTAAAACTTGCAACTCTGTTTATGTTCTGATTCCTGTAACTGTCACTTTTTCATTTTTTTTTTTTTTTATTGATGGGAAAGAATACAAACCAAATCATCATCATCTATTCTGCCCATAGTTTTCATAAGTAAATAAATAAATATCTCAATTTTGAGAAGTGGTGTAATAATGACAATTAGAAATTGAGGGATTACAAATTAAATTATATAGTAAATAAAAAAATTTTGATGTGTAAACATTAAACTCAATAGCTAGAAATATAAATTGATATCTAGTGGAATTTTTGGGTGAGGGTGAAAAGAGACCTCAGCCTTTAATTATTTTATTACTTTATTTTAGTTAGAAAATAAAAATAATAATTTATTTTAATTTTATTTAAGAAAAGTTTGTCAATTTTGTAAAAGAATTTCTTTAATTTTCCTTAAAAAATACTTACCAAGCTGAATTTATTTGATCAGTCCTGCATAGTAGTATTGATCTTCTGTCTTAATCTGTAAGAAACTCTTGGTTTTGTAGATAAAGAAAGTTCTCAATATATAAAAGGATATGTTTCTATATATTTTCTTTATATAACTGAATTTTTTTTTTCAGATAAAATACCATTGATTCAAATATATAGTTTTATTTATATATCAAAATAAGAAATATTTTTCAAAAATTTTAGAATTATTGATTATAATATACTAAAAATTATATGTATTATAAAAGAAATCACCATTACATTTTTATTTTCTATCTCAGGCAACTCAAAACTACTTTTCTCATAATATACTAAACATTTTTTCTTGTTTACGAATCATTCTTTGATATAAAATGGTAAGCATATATAATTATAAAATTAACTTATTAGTTAAAAAGTAATATATGTTTTATGATAAAAAGTAATGAGTATTTTGTAAAATAATATCAAAGTTATTCATATATATATATATATATATATAACATTAAAAATTGAAAATAAATATATGTAATTATCATTTTTATAAAAATATACATAAATTACTTAAGTTAATTATAATTTTAGTCTTTTCTACAAAGTTTTGGATTCTTGTTTTTTCTTTTCTTTCTAAATTTCAAACGTTAACTTGCAAACAATGCTAATTTTAGACTATGAACTGGTTTTGAAGTTTTTGAAGCATGGAATAAAAGTTAGATGTCCCAAAAGCAACACTAATTAGAAGTTAAGGGATTAGAAATTACGTGAAAATGCATATTATAAATAAAGAAGGCATAAGAACATGAACATTTGTCCAGAACATACCATTACAGGAAGCATTGTATGTGTTTGTCAAATTGTCACAGTTAACATCTTCACAGTTGACATATATATTAAAGCCTTTAATGTTATTATATTATGACTAAAATTTCATGTTAACATTGTTACAGTGTAACTATATTATCTTTGTGTTTTTGTTAATAAAGATTTTAAATAAATAAAAAAATAGCCTCATCCAACACTAAAAAGAACAGAAGTAAACTATTTGGAAGTGAAAAACTATGACTTATTAAACACCTGCTGAAAAAATTCTCCAACCAAGCCATTTCTTTATGGCTACAGGATCAAGACAAAGTAAACAAAAAGAAAAATGTAAATCTGTTGTGCAAGATCATTTATTTACACTTGACATCTTTGCATCTCAACTTAGTCAACAAAAAAAAGTTTATCATTATCTCTGATCACATCAATGGAGTCTATTTCTGCTCCTTCTTCATTTGTCACCATTGCATCTTTGGCATCAATCCCAAATTTTTCACCTGTTGAAGAACATACATACACAAATAAAATCCTATCAGTTTGGACCAAGTTCTGACAATCTTCTTCCTCAAACAATGTAGACGATAACAGATTTTCTAGTGAAATTTGATGGAAATTTGGAGATTTACCTGCAATAGTTTTGAGTTCATCTAATGAATCAGGCATTCTTATTAGTTTCCCAGCTTGCATGATACCTTTTTCTCTTCTTACTACAGGGTGACCTCTATATATGCTTACTCTTGCAATATTTGGTCCATTATATCTCCTTTCTCCAACATGTTCCTCCTCTTGATGTTTCCCCTTTGATGCAACTTCATCAGGCATTAACTCAAATACATTAATTCGATGTCCAACTTCACAATTATGCAGCATTTCAGTGAAGGTGGATGAACAAAATTCATGATTATGTACATCAGATACATCTGCACCATTCATCACAAGTAACTTAACCATTTCCACATGCTTTTCTGCCATAGCAATTTGGATTGCTGTTGCATCATGACGATCTTTAGAGTCAACGTTTAATCCTTGTTTCAAAAGATCTGCCATCACTGTTAATTCGTTTTTTTTGGCGGCTGTACACAGAAGATCACCTGCTGTGTTCTGATCAGAGAGAGCAGCAAACTGGAATAGAAGTCGAAATATGGAGTAATGTTTTGATGCTATAGCATCCCACATTGCAGTGTTACCATTCATGTCTGCAAATTTATGGTAACATAAATTAGTACACGAAAATGAAATACAAATTAAGATGGAGATTTAGGTTAAGGGGAATATGTATGTTGTACCTTTTATATGTATGTTGCATGTATGCTTTAGTAACACTTTTACACACTCTTCATGTCCATTTGATGCTGCTATATGCTGCACAACAATTGTAGCTATTGAAATTGTAGCTAGAAATATATAAAAGAGTGAATAAGAATATCAATGTTGGACAAGAACATACCAATGGAGTTTTCCCTTCGGAGTCTCCAATGTCAGGATCCAAACCTGCTCTCAGAAGCTCCTCAAGAAAAGCCGCATTGCCTGTGCTAGCCACAGTTAACAAGTTCACAGCCATGTTAGGGTCCTCTTCTTCCACATTCTCCACCATCAAATCTCTGATACTCAGATTCTTAATCTGCTTGAAGTGCTGCATTTGCATCACATTTATTATTTTTCAGAATTGAAACCAACCATAAGAAGCATTAGCACTTATAAGTTATAACCCACAAGCCAAGATACTAGTAGTAGTAATAGTATTAGTATCCCACCTGAAGAAAATTTTTGAGTATTTGTATGTTGTCTTCTCTTTTAATCTGCATTGATTCTAGTAGGGTGTTGGTTTTCAGTCTCAGGAGCTGTGTAAGAGTCTTGGTTCTGTAGGTGAAGCTCTGAGGTCTACAACAAAGGGCACCAACCTCTCCAAACATGTCCCCAGTATGCAGAGTCCCTAAAGTTTTCTCTTTCTCCATCACACTATCGATGATCTCAACTTCTCCAGACACAATGATGTAAATATCATCTGGTGCTTCATTCTGCATGATAACATCCTCTCTCGGAGGTATGTACTCTGCCTTCATTTTTGCAACCTGCACATCAACAATTCATGACATCAATTTACTTGCACAGAGCTTGATTTATGCACATACAATACAACTGTTAGAATCAAGTTTAGTGCCATACCAGGGACAGAATAATTTCTTTTGATACGCCTTTGAAAAGATAGACTTTCTCCACGGTTGCAAAAAACAAATGCTGGCAGATGCTTTTGCAAATAGACTTTGGTAGCTGCTCAATAAGCTGATGCTGATTCAAACTCTCTGCCTTGAATCTCAAACACATGTACGCCAAGATCTGTTCTTTTAACCTCGGAGGCAACCGATTTCGGCATACAAAGTTTGATGCTGCCTCAATGCTATTTCTCTGCACAGATAATGGAGGTTATTACATGAGACATTAGTCACAGTTACATATGAATGTTGCAGCATCATGATTCATGATAAATGCCCTCTAAGTGGTCAACAATCTGAACTGAAGAAACCATAAAACATGGAGTGGAAAGTAAGATATCAAGAACTTTAACAGTAAAGACTATTCTATGCCATTATAAGCAAGATTTACATATACAACAGTCTTTATTTATATCTTGAGGGAGTGAAAACAGAAACAAACAACTGAGAAAAAACATAGTGTGAAACTTTTAACAGAAATAACTAAATGTTAAATCATATCATCGTTTAACAGAACAACCTAACAATGTAACAAATGTAAACCAATACTTACAAATTCCATGGTACGGCGAGTTCCTTCAACAACAAGATTTGTCATGTTACCGATCAAGTAAGCAGTTAGGCCAAGGTTAAAGAGCATGTAGAAAATGATGAAGATCATCTCCATGGTGTTGACAGCATGAAGATCTCCATAACCTACAGTGGTCATGGTAGTGATGGACCAGTACATGGCAGAAATGTATCTGATTCGAAGGCTTGTCTCTCTGAAGTTTGGGTTCACAGCTCCAATCCATGTCTTCCCTTTGTGGGGGTAACGATCAGCTAGCATGTAATACAGACATCCAGCACAATGAATTGAAAAAAGTGTTACCTGCACCAGTTTCACACAAATGCATCAACATTAATAAAAATCTCTGCTTTATCTCATATAGTCAAAGATAAATATATGTATATATATATACATACAGAAAGAAGCCTAGCACATCGGACCCAGAAATAGCTGAACCTGATGTCTTTCTCAAGCCTGTCAAATGAATGCAGCTAGATCAATATCAATAAATAAGAACACAACTCAGTTGCAGAGTGGATAATGAGAAAAGGAAAGAGGGAAAACCTTGTGAAGAATTGCTTGACTCGTCTTATTCTCCAAAATCTAAGCAGGCCCAAGAGAAAGTATGGAAGACCCAGTTTGTGTTCTCCAGTGAACAAATACCCAATTGCCTCATACGGTATGGTTGATGCCAAATCCATCACGAACCATGTAGACAAGTATCTGTCACAACATTTCTAACAACACTGTCATCATTTTCTTTTACTTTGCAAAACAATCACACCTTGTAGCTAGCTACATAATCCAAATTTATGAATATTAAAATGTTGCAAAAATCATTCACCACTACTTGTCATTGCTTTAAATACTGGACCCTGTGCCTAAATTGGTCCCTTTTTGACTTTCTAGTATGTACTCATTTATTTTTTATACTTCCAACCAGGTGCATCCGTTATCGAATTTCGTTCTGCCAAGCAATAATGATTAAGGGTTATTGCGACAAAGACCTTTATCTGGTTGGATTTGATTATTCAAAGCCAACCCCTGAAAAGTTGGTCTACACAAATCAAAGTTATCAAACTTCGGGGGAAGTTAGGCCTATCTCCAAAAAAGAATTGTAATTTGGAAGCAAAATCAGAATCCACCCTTCATGCATGCTTCGGGAAAGAGAATATTTACATCTTATACCGAATCAAGTTCTTTCTGACTTTCTCTTAAGATGATATTATATAGTATTTGGTGAATGAACTTTTTAAACTTTTTAATACAACAAACTGATGCTACTTTTACTTCACACGCTTACATTCAAATTCTTTAGAATCACAAAATAGTAATCATTGTTCTCGTCCATTTTTGTATACCATAGATGCGCTGGAAAAGTTTAACCATCCATTATTTTAGGCCTTTACATCAGAATGTGGAAATTTCAAGATATCTGAAAGCATGTTTAATAAATAAATTAGTTTCGTTTTTCTTGTCCTGATCTTAGACAGAGGGAACCACAAATTAAATATTGTGACTCAAATTAAAAGGGAAATAAAGCAGCAGTTAGTAGTTGCCAAATTTGGTTTCTGCAACAGAACGAGACAAAGATTAGTGATTCACTAACCTTACTACAATCTTCTTCTTGTCTCGAACTAGTAGATGAGTTGTTCGATCAATGTAAGCCAAGAAGAATGTCAAAACAATGTCAATACCGAAGAAAAGATCAACAACAGTGTCCGCAACATAGATTTTCATGTTAGAAGATGTGTGCATGAAAGCAACTTCGAAGGGATAAACCCATGCAGAATAAGCTACCAGAAGAACCATAAAACTCTCCCAACACCTGCACATGCATCAACCAAAATGAAGAATTTAAACCCCTTAAATCTGTCAAAACCAAACCAACCATACATAATATTCTCTTCTTCAATCTAGTTATAGCCAAAATCAATACACATGTGCTTCAAAACAAGTACTATGAAGAATTAAACAATTTAAAGGATTACTAAGTTAAGAACTTGAAAGTTAAAAACTTTCAACCAGCTGATAACATATGTAAACTGTCCAATAAACATTCGACAGAACCAACCTGGAAAACACACACAAGGTTTTTCAAAATCGTTTTTTTAGTATTAAGGTAGTTGTACCTGTATCTGGAATCCATTGGTGATATGATCCATCCTTTTGAGTTAACAGGATTCTGGTTTGAAACACCCAGTGGGGGAAGAATGAGCTTTGAAATATTCCTCAGATTGAAAGATGGAGACATATAATCTTCTTCTTTGAGATGATGATCCTCCCCTGAATGATCATGCTCCTGCTTACTGTAACTCTCCTTCAAGGTAGAAGCTACTAGTTGAGGATTATAGGAACTGAAGTTCCCCTCCATTCTCAGTTATAGGATTAAGAGAAGATATTGGTGGATTTTGAGAAAGAACAAAGTGTTGTGTATCTCTGAAGAGAGAGAGATAGAGAGAGGTTAGAGTAGATTGTAAGGAAAAGGTTTGTTAGAGTGAAAGGGCAAGGTGAACATAAGGAGCAAGAGCATTTATGGTGATGATATTATTGTGGATGTGTGTGGGAGAATAGGTAGTGCAGCACTAATGAGGAATGGTGACCCAGAAAAATGTGGTCTTGATCACTAATGCTTCTAATGGTACAACACATTTTGTTGGTTAATTATGTTATGTGTTTGTAAGTTGGAAAGTGGTTTTAATTGCAGTTATTCTTATTCACTTTATCTCTGGTTTATCAGAAGTTGGTTCCTGTGTGTCTAGGAAAAGTTTCATGATAATGTGTTTATCATTTGTATGGTACACACCAGTGAAACCTCCACTTTCCTTCTCTCTTCCTCTCTCATATAATTGTACCATCATTTTCTGATGTGAAATACGGTTTGACAGCAAAGAATAATATTATTGAATCAACAAAATAAAAACACGTACAAAATAATTTTTGACCAGTCAGAAATTATCATGGTCTGAATGCAAAATAACCATAAGCTTCACGTGCAGTACAAAAGTTTCTTGACACGAGTTAAAAAAAATTTGTGTGTTGTTACCACATTCAAACTTTTGGGTTAGTTTCCACAACTTTGACTGATAAGAGACCTTTGAATTGACTTAGCTTTTACCTATAGATTTATTTTGACAAAGTTCACCTACCCATAGAAATATAAAATATAAAAATCCTTTAGCCATGTTAACATTTAAAGTAGATAAAAAAGAATATTTCTTCTTTATAATGAAATAAAATATTATATATTAATATGGAGCATGGAACAAAAATAATTAAAAGTGAAAATAAAATTGAAAGTTTTGAATTAAATGCTGTTGGGAATCCAAGTGTGAGTGTAAGTTTCACATTGTATAAAAATGATAAAATTGAGCACCATATAAGGATCAATGTCCATAAACTCATTGTCTTACGGTCTTTGATTAAGAGTGGTGTTAATGTCTTATGTGGTTGAACTCAAGTCTTATTGGGTGTTATATCTTTCCGGTAAAACCCTATATATAAACCTCTCAAATGGAAGAGGAAGGAAGCATGATGTTGTTTAATATTCCACAAGCACTGGATATGTGATAACATTTGATTTTTTTGTTGTTTTTAATTTTGTGGAAGAAATGTGTTGCATGAAGAGAAGTTAGCGACGTAAAGTATTGGTCCAGTTATTTTGATAAGATGACAAAACAATATTCCAACACCAATCACAATTCACATATTCAAATTCTCCACTTTCCTTCGCACCTTCTTCCAACTTCACAAACATTTCTTCAAATTAAATTAAGAATCAAAAACTTTTCTGAATTAAATCTCCTGCAATGTAATGGATATTCTCTTTCAAATGAATAAGTTCAATGAAGAATACCAGTTTTAGAAACTTGAGAATTTCGATTACTTACTTGTGTGAGGGAAAATAGTTTTAGAATTAAGATCGTTCACTTAATTTTATTATTTTACTAATAATTTAAAATATGATGATAAGTTAAATAATGTTCTTATATGATATTTTATATAATCATCTAATAGAATTAAAGTTTATTCAATATTATTGTGATGAATTATATATTAATCTGTCTTTTTCACTATTTTGAGGAAATTAATTGTTTTATAGTGACATGTAGAAAGTAGTCTTTGTAAGACACCAATCCAAAGTCGTAAACTAACCGACAATTTTATCACATTCACATCATCTACTAACTTCTTCTTTGGACTAAAATTTATATATATAAATTAATGTTTAATATAATATATTTGTTAAATAATCCAAAGTCGTAAACTAATGAGCATTTATTGAAAAATATGAATCTTTATATAGGTATTTAATGAGAAGCGATAAAATTTGTTAAATAAAACCTTAAAGGATGTTGAAGTTTCTTGTTTCCCCAACCGAAATTTTTTTCAAAGTAATAGGTTTTTTTTTCAAAGTAATTCAACATGAGTCCGAAAAAAATATTTAAACTCACTTTGAAAAGAATTTAATTTAAGAACAAATAAAAACATAGCCACTGTGATAAAAAGCTCTTAACAATTGTTTTTTTCAAAGCATTAAACTTTCTTTCATTCCTAAATATGCGACCCTCAAACTTATTATTACAAAGTATAAACCTTAATTACGGTTTAGAGTTCTCGGGAATGTCAATAATCATTTAAAAATACATAAATTAAAAAAAAAAATCTGGAAAGAGAAATCCTTATGGATTATCGTTGAATACTCGATCAAAGAAACATAATTGTCCATGTTTAGATTAATCCATAGTTTCTAATTCAAGTCTTAAAAATGAAATTGCATTCAATATTTTTAAAAATAATCAATCAATATTCATTAGATCATATAATTATAAATTATAGGTGACTAAATAACTCTATTAGAACACATCTACTTTACTAAGTGACGATATCGACAACTAAACTAAATATAGAACATAATAAACTTGATAAACAAATTATTCTTATCTTCACACTCCATATTTTCTGTCATACTAATGATTTTGATTAATAAAGAAAAAGATTGGATAATTTGATTGATCCATTTATTCAAAAACACGTTATGCGAGACTATAATTGGTTGTGCCGACAACATGTAATAAATTGTGTTTTAACTTTTCGATGAAAATAAAGTTCCTCATTTATTTTTTGTCCCGTTGATCAGTGCCATGTTGGAACTAGTAAAAACATTAAATAAATTTACAAAAACTATATAACTAAGCGTTAAATATGTCTTTTTTCTCTTCAAATTTAAGTAAAATTTAGAACTAGTTTTTTTTAAAAAATTTTGATTATTTAGTACTTTATCTTTTAAAATGTGTGAATCTAGTCATTTTAACTAAATTTTATTAAGTTTATCTGACGTTTCAAGCGCATTTCATAATGGTTTGTGAATTGTTTACACCGTTTGACACATTTTTGCTTCAATGTTAACTCAAATATTATCATAAAATGCGTTTAAAATATCAAATAAACTTAACAAAATTTGGTAAGAATGACTAAATTAACGTATTTTTAAAAATAAATAACTAAATTGATATAAAATTTTGAAAATAGACTAATTTTAAAATTCATTGAAATTTGAGAAAGAATAACATATTTAACCCTTATATTATTATATTATTGTAAGGTAGCTTTTCATTTAATAAAATACATTATTTTATATTATTGTAGGGTAACTTTTCGTTTAATAAAATACATTATTTCATACAAAAAAAAATCAAAATATTAGGTAAATTTCTATAATAAAATATTTTTTATATAGTTAAACAATTAGTCTCACAATCATACATTTCTACGTTTTGTGCCATTGTGTTTAATGCATGAAACGATGACAATTAGAAAAGCGATGTGATGATATTACTATTAATTTATTGCTATTATCTCTTGAAAAATTTTATATTTATTTAAGAATGGTTATAAGACGAGACATCTATTTTGATGAGATTAAAATATTATGTAGTATATTCAAATAAAACAAAAATTGTGGCCCTTCAACTTAATGCATGCACCTACTCCTATTTTAAATAATATTTTTTAATCCATAATATAAATTTTGTATAATATTTATTAAGTTGTTAGTAATAGATTTTAAACCCAACTCAATCCCATAAAATCAATTTATAAGGTAAGGATTACACTCACTTATATATTGTGAATTGACTTTATCTTTAGTTGATATGGGACTTCCAACACACCCCTTCACGTCAAGATATATTCATCTCGTGCGTGGAATAAAAAATCAGTGGGTGGTCCATTAGCGGCCTGATATCGAATGGAACAGAATGTCCAAAAAAACTCGCTAAGATAGGCTGTAACTTAACTCTGATACCATGTTAGAAACTAGTTTTGTAGGATTGAGTTAGGTTTAAAACCCATTTCTAACATAAATTGATAATGACATTAAAACATAATCATTTCTCATACTTTTTTTTTTTCTCAATTGTCACTACGTGCTCATCTTAATTTTTATATTAAGATTCAAGAGGATTAAAATTCAATTATAGAAAAGTTGATAATTCATCATTATCCTTTTAATCACTTTTGTAAGTTATATTAATTTTAGTTTCAGAGTTTCTGTAATTTGTATTATTATTATTACTATAAAATATTAATGCAATCTTCCTTTAAAAAAATATTATTGGTGCTACCGTACCCTACTCGCCCCGTTGACATCCATGTTGGTGACGCTATTTTTTATACTATCAATATCTTTTTCATATCTGAATTTTAACTTCTAGAAATTCACTTTGCATAAGGAAAGATTTTGTCTATTTATGTAAGATAGTTTTTTTTTAAAATTTAATACATTTTATATATTTAATATTTTTAATTTTTTGTATGTCGATTTTAATATTTTTTAAAATGTTTTCTAAAGATCCATTATTGTGGAGAGAGGGATAATTATTTTATTTGAATAAAAGGGATTACTTCTGGTAACCATTGTATAACCATTTTTTAATATACCTATTTCATTATCAAATTTATCTTTATTAATCTAAATTATAATTATTTAATTCTTCAGAAACTATTTCATAATTATCTTTTAAGAGTCTCTTTTTTTAAAGTTTAATATCACTTTTTATCTGAATAATAATTAGAATAATTATTTTTATTTTTTTATTATCATAAGGTAAAAGTTGGAACGCAACAAATAAACAAACGTGTCTGCAGATAGAAATAAACCCCAAAAGAAAAAGGAAATAAAAAAGAGGTTAGAGGATAACAGAAAGGTTTAAGATCCAAAACTACTTTTCCCTTCAATAACAAAAGTAGGTGCGGGAAACACGGAACAAGAATGGCTCATCAGTCGTCGCCGTCGCCGTCACCGTCACCGTCACCTCCACGGCGGCAAACTCGTCGTCCAGCGCCTGTACTCTCTCCTTCTCTTTCATTATCTTAACGTCCATAGTGATTCAATTTGATTCTGATCTGTGGAATAGAAACAGCAGCAGTACGTGGAGGTTAATTGCGCAAGTTCTGGGACGAAACGGCGGTTCGCGATGGGGACCGACGCGGGTTTTGCGGTGGCACTGATCAATCGGAAGTTGAAAGGAACGGTGGTTCCTGCCTCGCACATAGAAGCAGCGAAGGATGGAGAAGAACCCATCGCATTTGGCCCCACATCGTTTCTTTCTGATTTCGGTGATGGTTGGAAACTCCAAACTGTAACCCTCACTGATTTTTCTTCAGGCACGTACATTAGGCTCTTTGTTTCTTCTAAAGTATTTTTGGAAAAGTTTTTCCTACATGTTTTAAGTTAATTTTCTTCAAAGTATTCAATTATTTCTTTTAAGTAGATTTTCATTAATCGTTCTGTTTGATTGTTTGCAGAAGTGAGGAATGGACAATTTCAACAGATGAGAATGCAGGCACCCGAGCTAGTAAGTTTATTTTTAAGCTGAAGGAAGAAGTAGTATGTAAAATTTGCCCGTATATTTAGTTATATATTACACATTACTCTTATACAACAATAATTCAATATTTCACCACGAGGTTAAAGAGTGTACCTATGTTCACTTAGAAAAGAGTTTATAGAGTTAACTCGTTTTCTCTATCTATGATCATATACTCTTAAGAGTTAAGAATTAGCCCAAGAGTTTGATAACTTTAGTTGAGAAAATGAAACTGTGTTTAAAGTGGGTTTGTGAATTTTCATTAATGTAAGCTAGTATAGAAAGGTTTATGTATGAAGAGAAAATGAGTGTGTCATCAGAAGAACACTGTTACAATAGCAAAACCTAAGATGCAATTGTTATAACATAAAACTAATACTAACAGACTAATAGCAACTGACAATTAGTCGCCTGCTGTACAATAGCTGGGGTGTTCCAGTTTATTGGTAGGAGATATTGTGGCAGAAACTTGAAGCTTAGGAGGCAGTGTTTCAATTGACGAGATTTATGTGGGAGCTACAGTACGGTAAACTATTCAACTGCAGTAGGAGGTGGCCACAACCATGTGCTTTTTGTGCCACTAGGAGACTAGATTAGACCAAAGCAAAATGTCACTGTAGGTTGACCTGTGCTCATTGTAATTGGAAGCCCAGTCAGTGTCTCATTAACATTAAATTTGGAGTGTAGTGAGTAGATTCTGGCTGTAAATGTTAAGCAATGGGGAAATTGAAAGTGGGAGATGTCTAAGGACCCTCTTAACTGCTTATTAGCATGATTCTAGAGTTTGGACAAAATTTCCAAACTTTGTTAGTGGTTTAGTCAATTTCTGATCTTTCATCGATTGCTCATTGTAGCTGTGAACAGATGAGCGACACGAAGTAGGATCAGAAGCATAATGCACACCCTATTGTGGAATTTTTGCCCCAAGTCAATGGAGTTGACATATCATTAGAATTGGTCATACTAGATTTAGCAGAAGAAGATCGTGAATATATTTCTATGTGATAATAGAGAGCCATCAGAAAGTCGAGTAACTTCAATGCCTAAAAGTAATCAAGCTGGCCAAGTTTCTTTAGAGCGAACACTGAATTCATTGAGTGATCAATTTTTGAATTAGAAAAGGAGAGTTCCCTGTGAAAATATTATCTAAGTAAACCAAGATACTATGACATTCTTCTTGTTTTTCTTGATCTTTTTCTTGCTTCTTTCTGCGGCAAGCTTCTATTATTTCGAAGAACAAACAAGCTATAGAACATGTGATTGATTAGCGATTTGTGTTTACCCTTGTAGTATCGTCCGATACTCCCGGAATATTTCATCTAACCTTGTAGAATCCATCTTCTTCTTTGAGGCGTCATCTGCAGTTTTCTATAACTAAATTGTGCACTGCAGTTTTCTTCGTATTCCTTGACTCTATTCCTACTACTTTGGACTTAAGGAGGGCAATAAAATTCAAGATCGTATATTTTCTTTTCTATTCTTATATCAGTTTTATCAACTGGTATTCAGAACATGAATCTTGGCACTGTGGTGCAATCTGAGGGGTATGGTGAACACGAGGATGGAGTCAAGAATGGATGTTGCAAGAAGCTATTCGATGGTAGAGAGAAAGACTAGAACAATCTCTTGATAACATATAGAGGATTTTGAATAAACGAAACTTAGTGTTTAAGACTGAATGAGCAATTTCACCAATGATAAGGCAGTATAGAAAGGTCTATATAGGAAGAAAACCACACTGCTACAAATGCCTAAAATCAAATGCTACCGTTATAACTAATAATAAACATGCAGACCAGTATACACCAATAGGAGAGAACAAAATACTAAACATTTATTTAACAAAATCTAATGAAAATTTTGCCGTAATCAAATTATTTGAAAGCAAACATTTATTTTTATGTAGTAATTTTTTGTTTCCATTTCAAGTGCTGCTGACGGCTGAGCTTGTTTTCCTTTTATTTGACTTTGTTATCCCAGGTTGCAGGTGTCCCGGGTACTGCAAGGAGTTTATCCAATCCAATCACCTTTGTATATATTGCTAAAATCATGTTTGCTTTTATTTTGATATTTGTACTTGCTGCAATTTTTACTTTGTTTCTGGATAACCTTCCTGCATTCATATTGTTTCTTAAGTCAATCTAGTGCACTTCTATGCTTATGTATATGCATTAAATAAAGGGGCTCGATCAATCAGCCCTTTTGTTAAGTACTTGAATTCAAACTATTTAATATTTCATATTAGCTGAGTTAATAATTTGTTAAGTACTTGTTTTAGTGTTGCTTATAGCAAATATGTCAATCTGTGGGAAGATTCATCCATGGATTCCAGTACATCATCGTGCAATCTTGGCATCATCATTCCAAAGGCAGAAGTGGAACTATTTCTTGATGGGCTCTTGTAATCCGGGTAGAAGTTAAATCTGTTGTGTTGCTTGAAAACATTATTTACATGGAACAGCACAACTTTAACTTAAATCTAAAAAAATATTTGTATAAACTTATATTTAGAGGTAGGAAACATAATGTGCAATAACCATAATCCGCAGGAACCATAGTGTTGCATTGTCCTCTAACTTTAATTCTTCTTGCACACTATGTTTCCTGCCTCTCACATCATGGAATTATAGCTTGTAAGAAGAATTTGCCTAATGAATGTTCCATGATGTGAGAGGTGTCCATTAAGTTCTTTTGGTGCATTCTTTTCTGTGTTAAATCAATATTTAAATTTAAATTATGGTGAGAAAAGATGGCACCGAACAACCTCTAAGTTTACTTTAACACATTCAGTTGCTGCCTTATCTTCCTCAAACCAAATTGAGCACTGCTACTCCATAATACATACTTTTTATTTTCTAAGGTTTGAATATTTTTTTATTACTTCCAAGAATTTGTAAAATTTTTGTTAATGGTACCCAATAAAAAGATTGGGTGAGAAGTGTTCCTTAAAATGTGATTTTATTACTAATTATCGTAAATCAATGGTGTTTTTAATACATGGTAAAATATTTAAAATAAGGGGCTGAATGATAAAATGGGTGAAAATTGAAAACCTGATAGTAAAATATACAAAAAATTAAAAATTAAAATTGTTAGTTAGATTTAACCAAATGAGTAACTTAATCAAAGAATAAAATTTTATATTAACTCCTGCAACGCACAACTTTTTTATTAGCTTTGTTTGTTATAAAATAAAATTTATTAATTTAACTTCTAAAACTTGAAATTTGTAATTTTTTCAGCCATCTAGTTGAGTTGAATAGCTATTAATTTTGAAAGCTTAGTTATTCCATTAAAAAGCATCAAATCAATTGGTCAGAATAGAAAGGATCAAGAAAATTTATGTACTTTTGGAAATGATTTTGCTAGTGCACATGCCTATTTTGAAAGTCACATTTTTTAGACTGAATAAATATTTTGTAATGACTAAAATAAAATTACTCTTAGTTACCTCACTAAGCATTAAAAGGCCTCTTAAAAATAGGTTAGAATCCTCCAGATTATGTCAATGGGTAGCACATTCCTATCTTTTCTCTCTTGTCATTCGGAGCGTGATAACGTTGAGAGATTATCTATAACTAAAATGCAAAGTCACAAACATTCTTCGATTGATCTCATTTTATTTGTTGGATCCATGTCACCTAATCTTATTGTTCAGTTGGATCCATGTCACTCCCTCTCACTTTCTGTAGAACATGCTAGCATAAGGGATTAGTGTCAGACCCATGCTCACAAATGAAAAAGAAAAGTCTGAAAATGCTTTATTTTGTCCCCCCAAAGAACAATCATTCTACGACTCATAGAAGAACTCAAGATGGTAATATTATTATCAGATAGACAGTTTGCAATAACCCTCATTCATGACGAAATATGCAACTGCCATAAAAAATCATTTGTAATTTGATCGAATGTCACAGTTTAACATCATTGCACTAAAATGAACAAAAATCTCCTTTTGTCTCTATCTGATAACAGCGAAAAAAAGTTAACCAAATACTACTTTTTAATCTTACACAATTCAGCAACTGACATAGCAATATCTGTAAGTGAATTACCGAATAAAAAGAGGCGCCATTTCATCTCTGCTCAAGGTTTACAGAAAAATGGAAAACATTTCGTTCTGAAAAGTTTACAGAATAAAATTAGTCATTTTGAAAAAGAAATTATAGGATACAGGAAGTAAGGTCCATGTACTATTACTGTCTTACATCAATTGCTAAACCCAGGATCCCCTGTATTGAAAAACTTTATTCTTGAAGAGAACAAAAGAAAAGGGAGAAGGGGATTGGTTACCGCGTTAAATAATGCATTTACGACAAAATTAAAATCCCTAACATTTCTCGAATCAAAATTTTCTTTCTGATCCTAAAACTGGTCAACAGAGAAGGCAAATCTTCGTTGCATTCCACTGTTGTTAACTGTGTTTGGTGGAATGGAAATATATCAGTTGGGCACGAAAGATATACCATACGGGAGCCAAAAATCACATTTTTTTTCTGAAACTTTGACTCCCTCAAATGTCTCTGTCATGTTCACAACTCGGCTTTGGATTCCATGTCCACCTCCAATGCTTCTTCACTAATCAAATCCTTTGATTGATCAGGGGATGGAAACGGTTCCAGATCATCACCTAAGATTTTTGCAGTGAATTTACTCGCCTCCGAATCAAGGTCCGGCCACTCGGATACTATTCGTCTTGCACCCTAAAAGTTAAAGTGGAGGTAAGTTAAAAATGTTAAAATCAAGGATCTGTGCTGTGAATTTACAAGAACACAGTATTTTCACCTTCAGTTTGGGTTCTTTTGTCATGGGATTGTTGCACAGATCAATTGTTTTCGCCCTTGATTTTGTAGCATTTCCACACCATGACTCACACCAAAGCCATTCTTGTGGCAGAGAGAAAATGGGTACAACATGCTGAGCATAATTAGGAAGATCCTGAACCAGAAGAGTACAAATTTCAGCAAAGGTCACTCAAAAAATTAAAACACACTAAGGGTAATAGGTTCAATATTGGAAGTAAATTAAAACGTGTCATATCAATAAAAGAGCATAAAACCACATAAAAGAAAATCTATAACTTCATCACAGTAAATAAGGGGTCAAAACTTTATTTACAGGTAAAGACAAAGATAGAAGCTATAACGGTTTTCTTAAAATTCACAAAAAGGTACAGCATGCTGACATTCCAAAAAGAACAAGTTATAAAATGGAAAAGGCATTAGCATCTACATTTAAGTTAAATCGTTATTACAAGACCCTTAACAGCTAACAGTTTTAGGTTAGGTTTCTTTTACAGCGTGGTACTAGAGCTATAACGACTAATTGGGTTAGGGATTGAACCTCAATGCCTTCAATCTTACAAAGTTTCAGTTTTAAGCATAATCAATATTTTCCAATATAGAAAAGCAGTCATTTACCATGAACTGAAATTCTCACATGTCGAGTCATTTATATGTTGGAATTATACAAACCATTCGATCATACTTCATGTTGTAAGTTCAAGTGACTTTTTCATAACCAAATAATAAACAAGAGCTACTGTACTGACTCAAACCTCTAACCTGATCCAAGTTGGCAAGACTATTTGGATCCTTGCTAAGGGTTTCATAGAAAACTCTAAGATTATCCCCAGCTGCAGTCTCTCGGAACTTCTTCAAATCAACAACATATAAAGCACTGAAAAAAAACAATGGAAGCAACAATCAGAGAACTTAAAAAACTCCAACTTTATTCATAAAAGATTCAAGATGTACACCAACCTAATATGGTATGGTTTCCCCCTCAAATGATCCTTCCAGAAACCCTATACCACAAGGTCAACATAGAAGTTAGCATCTTATGCCGCATCTAACCCAAGAATTCATGTACAATGACTAGAAATACAAATAATATCAAAGAGATTGAAATTCAACAAAGGTATTTACTTGTCTCCAAAACCGATATCCATCCATTTCCTTATTGTTATCGCAAAATGGAGTATATGCCAGAGGTTTTCCTTTTATGTCCATGTCATAAAGTTCTCCCATGTCAGTCCTAACAACCTGATCAGCATCCACAAAAATGACCTGCAAAAGACATTGTGTGGTGCATGTAACACCAAGACACTAAGATTGCAGAAGACAACAAAACAAAACTGGAGGATTTGATGTTGAAGAAGAAAGTCGTGATACCTTCTCTAAGGAAAGGGGAAAAATGACATCCAAGAACAAAATTTTATATGCCCAAATTATTCGCTGTTTCTCTTTCTGCTTATGCAACCATGTAGGCCATTTGTAAGTGATTAGTTCACATTCAAAACCATACTCTTGAGCCATGCGAGGAATCAGATCCTGTTTGTTAAGACATAAGCAAAATAGTTTAAGAAGCAAACTCATTAATTGCATTTTAAAGCTCCTATATACAAATAATGAAAACATTGGATAAATTTATAACCTTAAAAGGAGGAGACAGGTAGTTCTTTATGAACCAGAATTTTACTGGGCGATGTGTATTCTTTAGAACACTTAGAATCATAATCTTTAGAAAGCGTTCATATCTGGCAAAATACATGAACATAAAAAAAAAGTGAAGATTGCATTTGTGATGATAGAAACGAAATAACTATATCCACAACAGTAATCTTGATCCACTAGGTGATAAATGCCTCTATCCACGTAGAGAAAGGACAAAAAAAATGTGGTGTAATATCCATGTAGAAGTGTTTTCTTGTTTGCTCATTTTCAATCAGGTAAATCCATCAATACTGGTTGTGTTTTCATTATTTTAAAAATTATATAGGTCCAAAATCCTGTATTGAAAGTGTCTGAATATAACCATCATCCTAACTCCTTCCCAAAATGTCTTATGATTACTACCTCTATCAAGTCACCAAACAGCCATAACTACACTGCCTACATTGATTCTATTATGACCATTATTAACTAATATCAACTTAAGGCTCTAATTTACACCATCGGGTGCTCATTCTTCTCGGCATAGACCCTCCTTAGCAGAGTTTCTAAGGGTGCATTTAAGCATATAAATTAAGCACTTACTCAATAAGCTTTTAACACATGAGGAATTTGAACATGAAATTTATTGGAATAAGATAAAAAGGGTTTATGGGAGTTATAAGTAATTTTCATACGATCAGACAAACTTCCCACGAACTCTTCTAAATACCACCCATGTCTGTAAGACAGGGAGATGGGGTAGAAAAATCTCATGAAGGAGCAGAAAACAGGCAAAGTTTTATCACATTAAATGGATGCCATGATAAATTTTGGCAAGCCAGATACCCGTGACAATTCCATCAATACACCTAAGAGGTTTTGGATCAGTGAAAACATTTCTTAATTTTCAAAATTCAAAGAAAACTGAAACGGAATCAACAGGTGCTTTTTCATCCACAATTAAAAGCAAATTATAATATCAAGTTAATATAAGAGAACCACTTACAGGTGTCCAGAAGCAATTGAAAAGATGTTAATAGTTTTTCCACGACGTCCACCCTTTACTTTCTCCTATTATGCAAAATGGTCAGTCAAACTCTGGGAATAATGGAGTAAGTAGAAGCCGAAAGTGTAGAAGGGAAGGCAATCAATCTGAAGTTAAAAATACTTCAAAATTTACAATGTATGTTGATGATATATGCAATTGGTTGGACACATTAGCAAGGCTAGTTAGAGTCACGGGATGGGGACATCCAAAAAACATGTAAGGGATGACCCAAAATAAACAAACATTAACATATTTATCAAGAATTTCGATATTTTCTTATTCTATATAGGAATAAATTAAAGAAATAAGACTTTTGAAATTAAGGAATAAATTATAAAAATAAACTAATTATTAATTTGATACGATCTATCCAAATTTAAATGTACAAACTTCAGACTTAAAATAAAGTATTTGTAATAACTAGAAAAGTATTGAAGCATAAATACAACACAAATCAGATCAAATTTTTATAACACATTACTAGGTTTGTTGTAACATGTGTTCTTGAGAATTTCTAAATGATACTTTGAAGGAAACCAAATAAGAGTAAACAAATCTGTTCAAAAGGGACAGGATGAGAGTAAACAGGTAAAAAGAACTTACTGTTGCATCATTGGTTTCAGTAATTTTAGGTTGTTCATTACTACTAATTAAACCAGAGGCCCATTTCAATAAATTAGAATTCCAGCCACTTCCCTGCAAAAAAAAAAAAAGAATAAATATGTGAGGATTTGAACTTGCTTTTTCATTTAAAGGATAACGTTTTCTTCTTTTACTGACCCAAAAATAACTTCCAAATAACAGATTTTAAATGCAAGCACTCACTTTCTTCGTTTCTTGCAGATCCTCGTCATCTTCATCAGAAACCAGCAACTTCTCATCTTCCCTGCCCTTTCTTTTCACTACATCCATATGAACTACTTTACCCCGCAAATCATTAATTGTGATGAGTTTCGATGACTGTTTATTCTCAATTCCATCAGCACCTTCCTTTAAAACATAGAGCTCAGAGCTTCTACCAGGAGCAAGCTGCAAGAACCAAACCCCAGGAGAGACTTTCATTTGCCAATATCCAAGATTAGCCATCACAATGGTATCAAATAAATGGGGTGTAGTTTTGGTCCCAAGAATAAGCTGAAGACCTCGAGGAGGATCATGATCTTTCTCAGAGCAATGACCTAATATATGAACAATTGAAAAGAACAACAATGGATTCTTAGAATGTACTACTTAACAACTAATGCTTTATTATGATTATATATAAAAAAAAATAATTACCATTCTATGCATTTAAATAAACAAAATGCAACTTACCTGTGAGGACAAGAGCTTCAAGCTCAAAAACTGCTTGCAATGTTCTTGTGTCACCAAGGTTCTCAAGCAGAATGTTATCCAGGTCATGACTGCAGCACGACAAACCATAAAGAAAGTTCAATTTCACAAAAGTGGTGTTAAGAGATATGAGTTGACTATGTCAGAAATATGATTTGATTACATCAAATAAGATATGATATGATTTGGTAGGGATAAATCTTACTAAATATTTCTCATTATTAGATATTGATTTCATTCATTATTATTATTATTATTATTATTATCTCTTCTTTATTATAAGAAAGAATACTTGTGTACACCCAGTACACGGAATTCATTATATTCCTTTTCGATTTCTCTCCCCTTAATATGGTACCAGTGGTACCATCCTCCCAGACCTGTTTTGTCATTTATCCTTTCAACAAATATCATAGCTTAAGTCAACTATGAACCAACTAAAATTTAGGATCTTTAGATGCAGAGGCATGCATTTATTCTTCTTTGCATTATACAGCATTTTAAAGTACAAGATAAGTGTTTATTCAAATTAATCACATGCTTCTATACTATTGAGGATAAGGGTCTTTTCAGGTAAAGTATGCCATCAAACATGTCTAGAATAGTTTAACGTCATTAAAGCAGAGAATAAAGGTGAAATAAAATTTAAAAAAGAGGGAGGTGAATGTGATTTACTCCAAATCTGTCCTTTATCTTTCCCTACTTCCACACAATGAATAGAAAAAAAAGGAGAATCAAGAAATCAGTAAATTAGCATACAGTCTTGTACATATGAAGTAATTCATGAGCCACTACCAACTACCTCAATCTTATAGGTGATAATGTACATGACCAACTCTCCTAAATTGTTTAGCTGTTAAGTGAAGGCTCGGGAATGATTTAATATCCAATGAATGTTAAAGAAAATACATACACAGCAATAACAGGCTCAACAAGCCAAGGTTCTGGAACATCAAGATTCATGGTGAGTGTCTTAGACAATGGCATGTTAGCAAAAAATGCTTTTGGGCCATTGATTGAAGAGTCAGCACTGCTAAAATCATCCTGCAAAAGTGATAAAACCTAAGAACCCAAACCTCGAATCTAATCTGGAATTAACTACAACCGTAAGTGCAATATATACCATTGACGGTACTACGTATCTGTAATAGTTCTTCAGAGGAAGATCAGCAAGCGAACTCTGAAATGAAATGAAAAAAGGCATCAAAATCAGTGCATTATGTGGCCAGCAAACTAAGAAAATATAGCTAACTGTACAAATGAGGCATTTTTTATTATAAATCTGTCAAAGGATCAATATAAGACAAATGTAGAGCAACGACAAGCGGTTTATGATACTTGTACTCCTTAAAGGAATACAATTGTTTCATGAGACAAATAAGTTTCAACTATATTGAGAACAACTCAACTCTCACATCAAGTTCAGATAGTGTCAAAATACAACATATAAGTGGAGACTTACCTTTATCATCTTGAGGTAGACCTAAATCACATTCTAAGATGGTATATGAGCCTATCATAGATCCATTAAAACTCACCATGTTATACACGTATAAAGCCCCAATAGTATTTGATGTGAGGGGTGTATTAGGAAAAACCTGAAGTTCCACATTAATTAAAGATAGTGTCACTATAATACGAAAGTGCGTTCAATCCTCCCTTACAAACCACTCTCTTAAGGTTAAGTTTAGGCTAAACTCACTTTCTAAGACACTACAACTACAACTGTAAAGTCTTCAAAGGGAATGTATATAGTATTATCTCCATGATTGGAATAAAGGCAAAATATTATACTCTTAATTCAAATTGTATTTGTTGAGGATAAAGAAAATAGGGTTTGGGATTAATCTCCCTTGTGTATAAACCACACATAGGGTAATCTATTTATAGTAGAGAGAGGTACAATTAAAAAGAGTAATTGAAAATAAATAGAGTAAATAGAAGATATTGTTTAATATTGTGATTAACAATATCTTAATAATATCGAACAATATCTAACAGTATTTCCAAATTTCATATAATAAAATAGGTTACAGTTACGAGGTAGCAAATTTCCAATGTAGAATACATTAGCTATTTTTGCAAGTTTATACGGACAGAAATGCATAAAGGAGTAAGCAAAAATTGTATTACCAGTTTGGACAGAAGTAGAAATGCAAAAGGCCAACCGTAAAGGTCAGACATAAAATATAATAATAGATGGCCTTGGACCTTAGTAAAACCAGATTTAAGGGGGTTTCAGCTTACTAACCAGACCAATAATACTTGCTTTTGCATGCTCAAATTCCAGATGAAAGAAAGAGACAAACAATTACCATTCTTTTTCTTTCTATATTATTTTTATTCAAAAGGCTTAAGAAAACAATTGAAGAAGGAATAAGCAGCAGAACAGAAAACCAAAATGTTTAAAAAATATAAGTGGATATAGAACTAGTGATATCAACAAACCAATGGATTCAGAACAATCCTCATGCTGGGTTGAATGTATTTCCACAAAACTCTTAGAATTCCAGACAACTTCTGACTGGTTGGACTTAAAGGATCGAGACAAGCATCAATGTGAATGCTAGAATTTTCATTGTGTAGAATGATAGCACTGCACAAAACAACGATATTAAACTATCAAAATTGTATAATTATACAGTTTAAATTTAAGTCAGCAATCTAGACACGAATAAACCTTAAAAAATCATAAATTCAAGCAGAACTGCATACCTTTAATATTCTACTCATAATTCTATCTAAATTGGGCATATCGTAACTAACAAAATTACCTATGTTTGTCATTCAAGATCTCAAAACGGGCACTTTCAGAACTTCGCTCCCTTGTAGCCATTGAGGAGGATACAGCCATGAGAATATCACTAATGAATTTGCTACAAAATTATACAAGGAAAGATTAAAGAATTGTTATTTTCTGAACACATAAAGATTGGATAAATAATATTTCCAAACTTTCCATCATGAGTGAAAAAGAAAACGATGTAATAATAAATGCTTCATGAACAATTGAACAAAATCTTAGTATATGAACAAACTTTAGTTTCAGGTATGAAACATCCAACTGAGGTATATAGCTCAGAAGACCACATAAGTGAAATGTACATATGGTCCCCATATTTAGTCAGATGTACTTATCAATATATATAGGTGGTAGAGATGTTTTATGTGGAAGTGATTATAGTTTTACTTATATGTCACTGCATTGCATATAAATACACTATAACTAGATATTTATTGTTTATCTACTTTTTTAGAGATATGAAAGCAACACTTTTAGGTACCTCTGATACCACTATTATTATTATAATTATTATTATTGTTATATAATATCCTTTTGTTTCTTCTGAACAATAAAAAACATATGGCACTCGGAATGGTGATCCGGATAACCTTTATGTGATTAGAATTGGGGTATGATTATTTATATAGAGAAAATAATTGGAGTAATGTAATCCACATAGCCATATACTAAAGAAACACTCACTTTCTTCCATACCAGACAAAATTTAAAATGAAAGCTTGTGATGGGAGGATGATAAATGCAACACCAAGCAAAAACCATAGAAAACAGATCCAAAATAGATAGTAAAAAGATCAAGAAACCTTGTCAGCATGTCAGGGTCAACATGCTGCCATTTTACTTCTTCAATGATTTCCAAAATGTGCTTTGTCCTCTGCTTAAACTCTATTGATTCAAGAAGAAGCAGATCAGCACTCAAAAATGTGCTTTCATCGATAGGGTAAGTTACCTATAACACAAACTCAAATATCATGGACAGAAACCATAGAAACTGAGTACTCTATGAAATAATCAGAGACCAAGACAATCTTACCCTTCCATTAGTAAAGACTGCATTAAAATCAGATTCAGATCCAAGTAGCCTGTGCAAGAAAATTCCCACCTGACAGCAAGAAGCTTTATTAAAGGATTTTATGGTTACCAAAGAAAAATAACCTGCAAAAGGCTGATATGGACTCTAGAAAAGTGGAAAAACAGATGAAGGGGAGAAAGAAAAACATAAAACAATCTCTGAGAGGTACTAAAATCAAATGAATATATGTGAATGTAAGATGTGACATAAGCATGGATGGGTCAGAGTACCAAAATGTGATTTTTTATATGGGAAAGCAACCAGAAGTACCTTGTTCAAATGCCTTCTTACTTCATCAGCAGAAAATTTTAGGAGGGCAGATTTATAACCCTCAGATGGTAACCCATTGGCCTCAGCAAGCTCACAGACCTTATCAATAAATGTTTGAGTGCCTTCAACTTCCACAACTGGTGCAAGGAAGTACTTTTGCTGATAGAATAAGCATAACTGATCCAAGAAGTCTAACACATTGTTCTTATGACTGCATAAAACCCATGCATTCACACAATAGATATAAAACCAGATTTCAACTTCAAAAAAAATATCTAAAACTACAGATACTAATAAATAAACCAATTAAATGCCATCTAATTTTACAATGAAAAGACAAACCTATATGAAGATGAAGTGATTTCAAAAACCTTCACAAAAAGGAGGCTTAATGAACTTGTACTCCAATTGCCACTAAATAGAAGACCTATACGAGCATCTTTGGACCCTTCTCTCTGTTGCACAATGAGAAAATAAAAAAAATTCAGATTTAGAAGTACTAAATGGGTCAGTCCAACTCCTGATGTGTTAGGAGACAAGGCCTATAAGGAGAAATGTTCAACAAAAATGCAAATCCATATTAACCAGATAATTTAAGCCTTGATGAAGTAAATGCAACCCAATCCCTGAAGTGATATCAATAGCAAGAAGATGTGTCACGGGCTTCAAATCATCCATTGCTGGGTTGCATACAAACAATCCACATGTTAACACAAAAACAAGAATGTAAAAATGAATTTATTGATTTCTAACACATCAACCACTTACTTCCAGGAGAATGCAAGTACTCAATGTCATTCAGTATAGATTCCTCTCCAAAAAGAAATGCAGACAAAGATATGAACCTTGGTTTACTATCAGAAATAATCTACACCAAATACATGTTGGTTAGTGAAATATCATTATACAAGCTTCCCATAAGTTTCAATTATCAATATACTATACCCGAGGATTATAACGTTGAATGCCAGCTTCTGACAGGAACTTGTCTAACACGTCAGTGTGAGCTTTTATTTGTCCAAAGTATACTTGCTCCTGTATCCTCTGAGTCTCATCATTCAAGGCATTTAGTAAGGCATCCTGGTAAAAGCAATTGCAAATATATAAGTGGCAAAAAAACTTATTTTATTAACTCTATTGACAAATTGACATCAATTATAGTTAATAGTGAAAAGTGAGTGCTTGAAACAAAAGTCGAACTCACAAAGTAGACACAAAGTTAAATAAGACATCATGCACACTACTACTAAAATATATTTGGATCCTTCATCCTGCAGGATGCAGATTATAGAGTAACATGAAAGTGTTTAATTGTTAGCACCAAAATTTAAAAAAAAAAATCAGTTACAAAGTTAAAAGTCACCTTAATTGTGTTTTTTTTTTCGAATAATCCAAATTTTTATAAGAATTCCTCCATATACTATGTTGTTTGAACAGCTCTCACCCCATAATGGTAGGGTAGGTTCTATATCTTAATGTGATCGATTGATGATTTGCACATATTACATATAAAGTATCCCCCAGCTGCTTTGCTTGACTAGGGACGAACCTGAATCTGACCCAAACCCTAAAATACCATGTCCCCCCTTTCCAAAGGAGAAAGGTTCCGGTGGAAAGTTATGCAGAATGACGGCAACATAGAAAGAATTGTTATAGGTGGTGAGTCGGAGAGAAGGGAGAATAAAATGTTAGAATTTGGGATTTGGGGTCTAACTAAAAACTAACTCTAAAGTGAGATTTTCACCTCACCTATATATATATATATATATATATATATATATATATATATATATATATATATATATATATCAAGTCATTTGAGACTAACCAATTACCCTGCCCATAATTAATGCAACCCTCAAAGTGGCCGTAACTAAGGTAGGATAGGAGGCTCCGGAATTCATACAACTAACAGTATAGATTTTGAGAATTGAATCATTTTGCCATTACTAGAGGAAACAAAAAAACAGCAACTGTACAAAGACAAAAAAAAAAAAAACAGTTTTGAAATAAGATGAGGTAGAGGAAAACACTCAAAATAAAAGCACCTCATTTGGATCAATAACAAGTCCGTTCATCAACAGAGAACAATCAGTCTTAGACAAACCAAGCTTAAATGCAAGCATGGAGCTTTCTTGTGACAATTTCTTCAACTCTGGTTCCTTCTCCAGCTTTAATAATGTCTCTTGTGGAGGGGATTTTACCTTTGGCCTATCACAGAATAATGGGAATAATACAAATAGATATAAAAACAAGGAGTGTCACCAAAAACAGTAGTAGAAGCGTCATATTAGAGAAATGTCAGAACCACAGTGATCAACAGAAAAGTCCAGCAAAACTCACAATATTGTTTCAACAAATGCCCCTTCAACATGGTGCAGCTCAAGATTAGCATCAGCTGATTCAGTGAGTAATTTGTTAACCTACAAAACAAACATTTACAGTAATGTTCTTTCAATTTAATTGCAAACATACTAGGTCTAGATGACTCAATAATATGAACAAGGTATTGACAAAAAACCATATATAAGATGCAGTCATGTCATTTATCCATGTTAGAAAAAGTTTGTCAAACTGAAACCTTGGAGACAAAAAATATATTGTATGAAAGCATTAGGATTATATTGTTTTCTATGTTGATGGAGAGAGAGTGAAACCACTTACGAGGATGTGAAATACCCGGACACTAGGTCCATGATCTCTAGATTTATAATCCTTAAATTTATTACAAACTAATCGTAGAGAAAAATAATTATACAGCTACAAAAATGAAACAAAAAAAAACTATGTGAATAACAAGGGTGTCAATTCGAAATTTTGGATCAGATGAGGAAACTTGGGAGACCCAAAAGTCTGAATTTAGAATGGCAATTGCAAGATTGGTGGATTAGTATGCATGTACAACATATAACTGCATCTATCAGTTTTTTCACTATATGCACTCTTCTGGATTTCAGTCATGTTAGTATGTAAATAATTTAATTGAAAATAAACAGTAAACAAAAGATAACTAACACTGAAGACAAAATCATACATTGCTTAAAAACCCAAAAGCTAATTGAGTGCTGTGATTCCCCTTGATATAGGTGAAGAGACGTATAATCTGAAAAGTGGAACAGCAAACATCAGTAACTTGAGAATAAAATTTCCTGAAAAACGAGCTTTGTGATGTTGTGTACATTTCCGAACAATTAAAGGTGGATATTACCATATCAGATATGTCCTCAAATTTATCTAGATCCTCTTTGGCAGAATGGTTCTCTAACTGCATGATGTATTTTGAAGAATACAGCACAACTCCAAATCTCACAGGAAAATCACTTTCATACAATGACATGATCATATCAATGGACTGCAAAGTTCCCAGTAATAAAACACGGAATGAGAGGTTTCTCTTTGAAACTCTAAGTTACAAAGAATGACGTGAAAGTGTTAAGCTTTAGAAAATAAACTTGCCTCAAGACCACAAATGGTTGCTGGGTCAAGAACAAAAACAGCATGGAAAAGATTTTTACGGATGTGACGCAACTGCCCAGGGAAGACCGGCATCAAAATCTAAAAAACAAGAAAAGATTATGTTCCATTGAAAATTTACAGCAGGGTTAATCTGAAATTAATAATATTATCCAGTTTTAAAAATCAAGTAGTTAACCTCGTTGAGATTGCTCCTCCACCTTTTGTACTTGGCATCTTCTTCCAAGTTGTTGAGATAATGTACCTGAGTAGTACGAAAATCGACACGAAACATGCTGGACTCTGAAGGAGGTAAAGTTGACAGCAATTTCTGCACAATGCTGGGAGGTATCTGCAATTACTGGGATCACAATTACAATCTAAATATATGCTAAACATCAATCTAGAGCAAAGCATCTAAGTCAATTTCTCACAAAATATACATGTGAGGTTTAAAGATAAATAGTGGGCCACAAATATGCAACCAATTTTATCAACTAGAACATTGTCATTAACTACATTGTTCATATTGTATTCTGATGATACCCAAAAAGACAAAATTATTAAGGAAGGTATGAGGTGGGACACGAGATGCTATGCACCAGATCATGCCCAAGAGATACAAAAGAAGGAACTCCACTTAGCAACATAATGCCTAGTTAGCAGCAGAGGGGAGGGACATGTGAGTCTGCGTATGGGGAGTGTATAAGCCTGGAAGGGGGATTGGGTGAGACAGGCTGGAATTATTTGAGGTTTAGGAGAGGCTAGGCACTCTTGAATTGCTTAGAAGAGACATTTACATTATTCTCATGTTCTCGTGTATACAGTCTCACACCCTGATATCAATTAATATAATATACTAGCCTGCCGTTTATAATCTCTCTTCTCTGGTACCTATCATATTTTCTTTTTCATACTATTTACAAAACTATACAAAGTAGCAAAGTTCAAGTATTAGAAAGCAATGCAGCAGACAAAATTTCATGTGTCCATATTAATTACAGTGTCAGTAAACAAGTTAGCTAGAAATCAGTCCAATACCAAAGTGGCCAAAATAAAGATTTGATGCAATTCACCTTCAATTTTGAGAACTGATCAGCCAACAACAGATCCTGATGAACCAGGTCAATCAACCTAAAGAAAGATAAATGAATAGAATATCAAAAGTTTGAAATTTTTATTTAACTTCTAAGTTTAAGACATCATATAAGTAAGCTTGAAACAAACTACAGAAAACCACAATTATGCGTGCTTGTTGATAAGCTTAACATGATTAATTATGAACTCCATATGCCAAGTAGGCATTTTAAAGCAGTTTGATATGCATACACTTCTCAATAGTCATTTGTCCACTTTTACAATCAAATGACTGGGATAATTGTCAAAATGGTTTATTGTTAGGCACCAAAAATCAATTAAGAACAAAATAGGAAGGACAGTGAGAAGTGACTCAAAACAAAGAAATATCTTCTTTTGTAGTTTATTATTCAGGAAAAAATGAGAAACAATATGAATGCAGCAGATCTCCCAACTAGAATGGCAAATGGAAAGCAACTTGAACTCCTTTTCCTGAGGAAGAATTTCTCCTCCCAACGTAGTCAATAACTCCTCTCTGCTCTCTTTTTTTCCTTTTCTCCCCTCTCCATATACTGAACCTCTCCGACATCCTGGGAAATTCCCATATCTCTGTCCAAAGTCTCCTTTTGTCAACTGTCTATTCTGTTACGCCCACCTCTCACTTTCTCACTTTCTTTTCCACTTACACCTGTGAACACATGAGCAGGTCTTTTATTTCTGAGGCCCACTTATACCTCCTTTTATATACTTTCACTATGGGCCTATTATATGTGAAAACTATAGAAGAAATATATCATACTGCTGTGTGTTGCATGTTCACACATTAGTCGTACTTAAAATAAATTACATATTAGGGTACAATAGAATTGACCATAATACATTAAAATAAATCAAATTCCTAAAATTGTGGCACCGGTCCCTAATTTATGTAGCATCTATTTACATATATTTAACATGTGTCTGATGGTGATTTTGCCTAGTCAATATTAGAGTAACAAGTGATTATGACATTGTCGTTAACTACATAGAATAGTCCTTGTTTTGGAGCGTTTTTTATTTACCAAAGAATAAGTGTGACAACATCCCAATGGCTCTCATAAGGGACATTCAAAAACTACCTTACCATGCTAACTACAATGGTGATGTCAAGTAGGGGGTCATTAGGAACTTGTTCAATGAATTTGTGTATGATTTGGTCATTTATGTAGTTTGATCAAATCTAGTAAAAATGTAATATCACATTTTATTTTTGTGGTTGTTACTTTCCTTTATTATGCAGTTGAACCGCAGGATTATTAATGATAAGGGTATTATGCATATATATATATATATATATCAGTAATAGATGTTTTCAGTAATATCTTTCTATATTAGGCAATTTTTTACTGGTTTGAGTCAAGTCTATGGAAGCTCTACGAATTTATATATAGACTCTAGAGATTGACAAGCATTGATAAGAACTCTCGCCAAATAGTAATTTGGAGGGTTCAGCAATGTAAAATGTGCACAATTCAATAGGCACAACCACAAGCCCACAACAAACTCAACAGCTTTGAAAAATCAGTGTTTATTAAACAGAGCTCACAAAACCACAACCAATAGTTGCCTAGAACCCAAAATATAACTATGAAATAATGATTATTTGATTAACGAATATACAAGTACAGAAAAGAAAGGCATTTGACCTCAATAACCCGCCATAGAAAATGAGAAATTCCAATAGATAACTAAGCTAACTCAGATAGGCTCAATTAGAATAAACATAAAGTGAAACATAAATGAACCTAGATCTAAAACTTGCAAGCTTTATTCTTCACGACAAAAGAACCACCCGAATGCAATAGCAATTTTTTATATGAATATATTATGGAGAAACAGTAAACTTGGGCTACAACAAAGTTGCAAGCATGAAATACCAACAACAAATAATATCTCAGCCTTATAATATGAATGGTATCAGCAGGAGAAAAAAACATTACAGATAAAGGTCAACATCTTCAACATTGACTAAAGCACCATTGATAGCCATTAAAGACTTGCCAGGTGGGATCATCCGCTGGTTTGCCATTATTTCATCTCGAACAGAATCATCAAGCTGTTGCAGATCACAGTTCCATAAGAACAATAAAAAATTACTTGTGAGGAAACTGACCTATGTTTAAGCATTCAACAAAAGTGAAAAGGTTATTTACTTTCATGCGAGACAAAGAAGAAACTATGTTAGGGAAATTTTGATTGATATCCTGCATTGACTGTAGAGGGTCAGAGGCACGGACTATTCTCTGTACAGTTTGATGCCCCAGGTCTGTTATCAATAAATATATATTACTGCACAGTTCATTAAACCCAACTAAAATGAAAATCAATTATCAATAAATTTCAATTGTCACAAAAAGAAAAGGTCACATCAATACCTTTCAGTTCCCAAACATCAAGTGTATCTGATACAGTTGATGACAATAGATAGTCCCTAAAAGTCATGATCTCATTCGTTAACTCGGGCTTACGCTCCTGTACATAACACAAACAGTTAAATTCATATGCACAAACAACAAAATTTTAAATCTGTACATCAATCCATCGATATTAGACATATTTAATAGAAACATTATGTACCCCGAATAAGAAAGCAGGAATAATAAAGCATAATAATTGAGAGGAAGCTACAGATGTCTTGAAATCAAAATAGCTAGCATGACATGAATGGTTAGAGCATATTAGCATGTCTGGGCAAACTATCAATTCTAGATAAGCCATCCCAAGTCTCAACTATTAAGTTAACAGTGGTGGTCAGCATAGTTTCATAATGAAAATAAACTAGCACAAGGCCTTTTTCCAATTTATTCTCCAAACTCAAGTGTGATGCAGTTGTCATGCATCTTGTATATTCTGGTTATGTATCTAGTGTTATCTTCTTTTACTTCTTCATTTCTTTCTCTCTCTTTTCTCTGGATCCTGCAAAGGCTACAATGTAAACATCTAAAGTACTAATGGTTATCCTTGGAAACTTTCAACAACAACAACAAAAGCCTTGTGCCACAAGTGAGGTTCACTAAATAGATCCCATGATAATAAAAGAAGTATATAGAGGTTAGAAACCACTTTGTCTGGTTAATTTTGGTCAAACTAAGCATATATCAAGTATGAAACGGGATAATGGACATATAGGTATGTTGCACGATAGAATTTGGAACCTACAAACACTTCTCTGTAATCTAATTTAATAGAAATAACAGAATTAATTGATAGAGCCTAAAAATATTATTTTCTTCTCGCATGTGTATGACAAAGAGAAACAAAGGACTCCACTCCTCTGAAGTGAAACGACTGCACTTTGGAGAATAAAGTGCAATAATAGCCATTGATTACAACATAACCTGTTGACGTTGTAATTAAATTCAAAATTTATTATATATGTTAACCTTAAATTAACTATTGTCAGTTCTGTAATGACACCTCGATTTAAAGGGAGTCAACTCCAAAAAGAAATAAAGGTGACATTTTACAAACCAGAATTTTAGAGAATATAAATCCTCTGACTTCTTGGCTAAGATCATCAGTGCGAGGATCCTCCAAAGTCACGCCTGCAACCCACAATAGAATCAATAAGGGAACTATAAAAGCAACCCATTCCTGTAATTATAGAAAATTTCCTTCATCATTTTATTTGGATGAATAGTGCATGCTAAAGACCAAATAACTTGTAGATCTTGAATTAATTAAAATTAGGAAATATTTCTTTCAATTATCTGCTCCCAAAATCAATAATGAAATTTCACAGTATTATCAAACTTGAAAGACCAAAGCAAGAACAACAGGGGTAGAGGTTGAGAATTAGGACATATTAACCTACAAAATGAACCAAAATTACATGCAAAGGAAAGTAAGTTAGAAGAGATAGAAGTTCCATAAAGGAGATTAGGTAAAAATATTGCCAAGCTCTACAAATGATAAAATCGAAATGACACACAGACATAAAAAACAAGAAATACTGTCTAGTGTCTATAATAATATGACACTTTTAAAATTATGAACTAAGCTAAAAATTGAAAAGGAGAATAAAGCAGCTAAAAGTCATTGTCTATATTCTAAACGAAACTTTCGTCTACTTTCAAAATTCAAAACCTTATGTAGTGCCAACCTTTTTTAATAGTACTGTCGTCCATGGCCTTATATTCCATATTCTTAAAAACAAGTTCCACTCCATAACCACCCAAGTTTACTGACTCGCTTGCACCAACCGAACCACAGTGGCCAAAATTTGTTTCACATCCAGCTGGCAACACTGGTCTCAATATATAGTTAACTTTTCCCTGAAAAGATGTGGACATCGTATCAAATTTTGCAAAGGAACAAGAAATGAACAGAAAGATTACAAGATTGTACTCTGAAAATTCAGAAAACGGAAGTCTTAATAAAAACATTTATCAAGACGGAACCATAAGCCCTTACAGTTCTTGTTACCAGGACCGGTTAAAATTATCTTCGCTTCGTGACAATGAATTTGTCTTCTTAACAGAAAATAAATAACAATAGGAATGGTTATTTTCCCTTTTTTAAACACTCAGAATTGGAATTCTCCCTATTCTTTTGTAGATTTAGTGGTAAATGCATAGCTATGTTACATCCCTTTTGTACAACACCAGTTTCGCTAAAATGCTGTTATGCAACAAGACAGTAATTACATAATGCAATACAATATTCATTAAGCACAGTAATCAGAAAGCGGAGAAAAGAACCTCTTCAGCAGCTCCAACCAGAGCAGTATGAAACTCCTTAAAGCAAACAGTCCCGAGTGCCCCATAAAGTATAGCAACCGGACTCCCAACACTCGAATAAAAATGAACATGATCAAAATCAAACAGTTGCGGTCCCTGAATCGAACCACCCACCCTGACAATAAAAAAAAAAAAAAAAAAAAAAACCCAATCAGAGCAAGATAACATTAACCAAGAACACAACTTCAAGAACACAACTTCAAGAACTGAAACAAAACAGAAGGGAACACGAGCAGTGGCATTGAACTCACTGCTTCTGAGGGGTTTGAAGCCACAGGAGCAATTCAGAAACATCGAAAAACAGAGTGTCACCAGTGTCGACCCAACAACACATCCCTCCGGGGCTTTGGAGGCTTACCCCAAGATTCAAGGCGTCTACTTTGGGAATTTCAGCGTGGCTGTGAGACGAAAGAGAATCGTGAGCTAGCTGGCGGTAAAGCACGAGAGAAGGGGACGCTGATCTCAGAATAAGAGAAAACTCAAACAACGACGCCAGTGGATCTCTCAAAAGAGGACGCGAATGTTGCAGAATTTTGTTCACGCAACTTTTCGCGGAATGAGACTGGGCGTCGCTGTGATCAGCATGAAGCCATGCGTGAATGAAGTCCCAGAAATGACCCGGCTCCTCTTTGGACAATAACTCGCTGCAAATGCAAAAAAGAAAAAAGAAAGTACACAAGAAGATTGGTATGGTCAGAATGAAGAAAAGAAAACAGTGAGAATCGAAATGGAAATGGAAATCGAAATCGGAGGGACAAGAAGAAAGTACCCAGCTTCGAGAAGAAGAGGAGTGCCGAACCACTTAGCGCGAAGAGCAGTTTGAACATTCTTGGGGGTTGAAGTGTGAGCGGATGCAATTCCGAGGAGGAGAATGGGAATGAGAAAGAAAGACACAGATCTAAGAGCCATTAGCGTCTGTTAGGGTTTGGACATTAAGACACAAAGAGAAGCGAATGAGATCGCAACGCTCTCGTTTGTGTCGTGTTTTGTGGAAGACAGAGTCAGTCAAAGAAACCACTTCTTCCACTCCGACCTTCTTCTTGAACCCTTCTCTGTCTTTCCAAACCTATAACATGTAACATATACAAATTACAGTGCACGAGGGTTTTTCCTGTTTTTCACCTTTTACCGTGTCCCTCTGGTATTTATACTGTTCGATCAAATTATTTACTCGGCTTCTTAATTTCAACGCAACGCGATTTAATTTTCTGTTTTATTTTAATTGTGTGTTAAAATCATAACATTTTAGTTTTAATAGTAAATATTATGTTATATAATAATAAAGGAGAAATCATAATCGAATGTGAAAACAGTAAAATAATTAAAAAGAAAAAAATGAATAATATTAATATTTCTTTTAACCAAATCAGTATTATAATATTAATATTTTAATTAATGTTTTATTTAATAGTTTTTTTTTATGTTTTCAAGATAAAAATATTTTTTTTTAATGTAATATAATTTTATTTAACTATATTGTAATTGATAATTGAGATTTATAATGATTATTGTGTTTTTAACTATTAAACACAATTTTTTTCCTAATTTAACTAAATGTGAATTTTCTTAATAGGTTTAACTGTTTTCATAAATAATTAGCTATGAATAGTTTCACGTGGAATTGACTTCACTGGTTTTCTGTCCTTTCATGTACCTCTTGTTTACACACATTGCTATCTCTTTCTCTTTTCATTGTGTGGCTTATCTTAACTCTGCAACGGGCTTTTATACGTCATTTACATGAATCAATGTTCATTATTTGGTTGACTCGCATAAACAAGAAGTAAACAAATAAATAAAAATATTAAGACTTTTTTTCTTAAGAAATCATCTCACCAAAATTTGACGAGTCATGTTAGAGATTTTAAACTGACAATAAATTTTAAACTATTTGATATGATATGTTAAATTAATAAATTAAAAGTGGATAAGAATGACTAACACTTTTTTCTTGAATAAAAATTAAAATAATATAATTTAAGTAATAAAATTTTATGTATTATATTATTTGAAGATGTAAATATTAAAATATTTTAAATTATTGATATTTATAAATTAAGTTTTTAACTATTATTTATAATGAATTAAATTTATAAGACTCACTTTTTTCAAGCAAATGATCTCAACTTTAATGAGTAAGGATCCATAATCAGCCTACCTTAGTATCCCAGAACCCTTCCTAGTCATTGACTCTCATTCTGTCTCATTTTTTCAGAAACAATTCCCCCTCTCACTTATAGTTCTGAAGCAAAAGCTCTCCTAGGGCATAAGCTTTTTCCTCCTGAGCTAGCAAAACGTGTTTCTTTCATCTCTTTAGTTTGTCTTGTGAGCTGTTGTGCTTTTTTTTTGGAGTGTCTGTGTTGATTGGCTAGCATGTAAGGGAAGCTAGAGTTTTCACGTTTTCTTGAAATATCTTGTATGTTTTGGCTCTGTTTTATGTTTAAGATGCATGATTGATGACTGTGATTGTATAAGAATGAGGCAGGTTGTGATTTGTGTTGATTTTCTGGTTTGCATGCGTGAGCAGGAGAGATCCTTGTCGTTTTCTCCCAAGCGAGTCAGCCTCGTCTAAGCGAAAATAGCATAAACTCATCTAGTTTATGCTTGAGTTGTTGCTCAGGCAACGAGCTTCTGCTTTGAGCAATGAGTGATCTCGCTCAGGAGAGAAGGTCTCGCTTAAGTAGGAACTCGCAAAAACCCACAGTGCTACCTGTTTGCAATCTCGCCTAAGCGAGAGATTTTAGTTTGAGCGAGAGACTCTGCTCGCTTGAACTCTCTAGCTTGAGCGAGATTGACAATAGAGTTACCTTAATTACTTGGTTGGTCCCATGATTGATTTCTTTATCCTTTTTAAAAACAACATGAAGTATGATGCCAATGTTTTATGCAATGTGTTTGTGTTTTCTTTAGTTTTGTTGTTTGGGATTTTGGGTTTTTGCATGTTGAAATCAGTGAAAATGTCAGTTTATCTTAAGCAAGAAATTTTAGCTTAAGTGAGATCAGGTTAAGCGAGAATTTCTAACTTAAAGCGAGAATTTTTTAGCTTAAGCGAGAATATCAGAATTTCACTTTACTCTCTATTCGAATTTTAGTTTAAGTGAGAATTTTTGGCTTAAGCGAGATCAGTCTAGCTTAAGCGAGAATTGCTGCAGAATTTTAATTCCTTACTTTAACTTGTGAATTGATTCAATTACTCTTAAAAGCATGAATCTGTGATTGATTATGTATGTTTCATGTGATATTGACTTGCTTGGTATGAAATGAAATGATTTATGAATTGGTTGGTTGGTGGTGCATTGGCATGAGATTTGGATGTCATGAGATAACATGTGGAATATGGTGTGAGAACATGGATGTGACATGAGTTAGACGTAATTTCATGAATCTCTTGGTGAAATTTCATGGTGGTGTTGTAGTGTATATAATTAGATAACGATTCAAGCAAGGTTACATCCTGAAACTCTAAAGAATCCGTTAGTCTCACATAGAACGTACTGATTCAAGTGGTGAGAGTAGTAGGAGACTCTAGTCTTTGGCAAGATAATGATCCTAGATGATTGAAGGTTAAACTTATGCGTGGTAGGGTGAAACCCATTGGCAATGGCTTTGTAGAGCAGTAGAGGCCACCACAAGTGCAAGCATCCAGTGAGTTTGATCTCTTATATGTATCCGGATAATTGAGTTTGAGGGTCTTGCATTGTTTGTCTTCACATGCCTTGTGCTGTTTATAATTTGTTTAATAAACTGTTTGCTCCTTGATATGTTAAAACAAAAAAATTTGTCTTTGGTTTACACTTTCTTCTATGTGTTTGTGTTCTCTATTTGGCTTTTTCCTTTTTGCAATGATGGGCATGAAACTGTTTTTTTTTTGCAACTTCTTGCTCATGTGAGCACTCTCAAGATAAACTGTCTCATGTTTAAGTCATGTCTAATGACATTGTGTCATATCTTTGATTGTCCATGTAGTACTTGGTTAACTGTGTAACATGTTATTTCTCTTGTACTTTATGTTATGACTCCATTTTATATTATAAACATATAACATTTTATTTATTAGAATTATTTTTTTAAATTGGAACGTTACAAGTTTAATATGTGAAGATAATTAAATTTAATATGTATTTATCATAAATTGCTTTAACGTCTAAATATAAATTAGATGGTTGAAAAAAAAACTATAATTAAATCCTCGATCCTCAGTAACTCTTGAAATGGGTTCTTAAAGTTAATAAAGCTATCACAAATTATGATCTTTTTTATTTTCTTGCTGTTCCAAATCATTATAAACTAATTCTACAAACCCAGTTAAATAAAATATATAAGATTCAATTATTATCTTTTTAGTTTAGAGGCTTAATTTAAAATAAAATAAAGAAAAAAACATGGTCTACTAATTTGTTAATTTGTTAAGAGTGAGACATATAAAAATAGGTTAAGTAAACTAAAATTTCTTAATTGCACCATTCATGTTTCCCAGAGTTGTTTTCCTCTCTTTTTTTTTTTTTTTTTCTTTCTAGTAAATTAGACAATCTCATACTTTTATATTTGATTGTAAAAAATATAATCTTACATTCTTTAAATCAATCATTCCATGTGTATTTATTTATTTGGAGCATGGAGGGACTAAACAAACACCATGAAAATTACATAATGGGACAAGTATACAATACTTGTTTTATGAGAATCAAAACTTTGTTTTATTTATATTTAATTTTAAAACATTTATGTATTGCATTGCCCGCGACACTTGCTATTTTTTAATAACAAAACATCATGTGAAAATGTAAACTAAAAAAAATCTAACATTGTCCACATTTGGAAGAGGAACCATGAAAGATAAAACCTGGTTTGATTTCTAGTTTTTGTAGAGAGAGCACAAACCATGAACATATTTTGTACAGAATTTTTACAAGATCTGCAAAGTTATCCAAACTGTTCATAGTATATACAAAAACTGTTTTTACTGGGAAAGAAGAGCAAAAGAAAGAAAAAATGCTCTTGCTCTGTCGAATGGTCTGCATATGAAAAAAAAAATGCAAGATTCTGGACTTGCAAATCCTTTTGAAGAACTTATCCCTCGTTAATGAACCTGTTTTAAACACAGGGAAATGATAATTATGTACATAAAATCTAAAAACAAGACAACATAGAAAAATTAACTCAGAAAAAACATGGGAGAGACTTGGCCGAGGAACAGAGAAATTGAGAAAACAACCCAACATCACTTTATCTTGTAAGAAACCAACTATGATCCTGCCAACTGAACATTTTTTCTTTATATACAAGAGTTTTCATTTGTGACTTTTGTTGCACAAGAAAATTGAGAAGAAAACAAGAGAAAAATGCAGACTTCTTTTTACAAGACATTCTCCTATGTTCTAAGATCCTACAATACACCTATTCTCAGCTATTTAAACAACCCTTAGCTTCCCTGGTAGCTGATCATAACCATGTTCTGCTAACTGCTAAGTTTCTTCATAGTTGGCGTTATAATATCACTGCATAGAATTTGTTGAGGCACTAATCAGTTTTCTCAAGAGCAGTTTTATTTGTACCTTGATGACACTCATCAGTTTATTAACCTCAAATAATGAAGTGCTGTTCCAAACATCATTTGACTGGACCCTTTGGCACGCCTTAGAATGGAAACAGCTTCCACTTTTTTTCTACATTTTTCAAGCAATGCAAAGGAACTTTTCTTCACTACAATTACCTGAGCATGTCTCCAGTGTGCAACTTGGGGCCACTCAATGCTGGAGATATGCTAAAAGTACTGCCATCATTGTAAAATGAAGGGTGGCCAAGAGGCATAGGGCGATCTGGGATTTGTGGAACTTCAATGTCACCTTCAAGCATCTTCAAAGCATCAGAAATTGTTGGCCTCAAAGCAACCATCACATGGGAGCACAGAATCCCCACCAGCAAAAACCTCTCCATAATGCTCTTAGGATTTGAGCTAGGAAAGTTCTCATCTTTCACCAGAGAACCATCTAGAGCCTCTTCTAGTTTCCCAGCCTTCACCAGCGACCAGGCCCAATCTGTGATCAAGAATGCTCTTGGTGATCCTGATGAAGACAAATCAAGAGCCTTTCTCCCACACATAATCTCCAGAACAACTACACCAAAACTATACACATCACTTTTCTCAGTGAGTTGCCCATAGAGTGCATATTCTGGAGCTAGATATCCATGAGTTCCAGCCACTCTTGTAGTGAGATGAGACTGACCCTCCCTGCTTTGTTTTGCAAGACCAAAATCAGCAACTCTTGCTCTCATATCAGCATCAAGTAGAATATTTGTGGCCTTGATATCCCTGTGGAAAATTGCAGGTTTAACTCCATAGTGCAAATAGGCCAACCCCTTTGCCACATCCAAGATTATGCTTTTTCTCTCGGGCCATGTCAGTGATCCCTTTGCTTTCTGAGAGTCCTGTGACACAAACAGATGATCCTCCAGGTTCCCATTTGGCATGTAATCATACACAAGATACCTTTGGCTTCCCCTTTCATCGTAGTCCTCACTCTCCTCAGCCACACAACAGCCTCTCAGAGGCACCAGATTCCGATGCTTCAGGTTGCTGATGATCTCCACCTCGTTACAGAACTCAACATCTCCTTGAAAATCAGATTCCAAGATCCTTTTAACCGCCACCACAGTCCCATCAGGTAAAGTTCCCTTGTAAACCAATCCAAACCCACCTCGGCCAATGAAGTTCTTAGATGAAAAATTATCAGTGGCTTTCTCAAGCTCCCCGATTTTGAACCAAATGGACCCCGTATTCGGCCTCAATCTACGCCTAGACCCTTGTTCCTCAGGGTCAAAATCAAACTGAAAAGTCTCAAGCTTTTTCGTCCTCTGCTTCCTGTCGTACCAAACATAAAGCCCCAAGAGAAAAGACATGACGAGTAAAGCCACCCCAGCTCCTGTCAAGCCAAACACAAGAGCCTGGTGACGCTTTCCCCCAGAACCCCCCTGTGAATAAACCGACATGCTGAAAATACAAGTCACTGCACCATTGCTTTCAGGTCCAAACTCGTTCACAATCCCAGCAGCGTAGAGTATTGCAAAGTAAAAACAATCTATGGAATGCGAAGTGTTACCATCTTTGGAAATAAGCTCCTGCTTCACCTGTAGCCCAGCTCCCAGACACACATCACAGAGGGAGAGATCGGTGAGATCCGGTTTGCAAGCAGTGTCGAGTGGCGTGGACGGACCAAGCCGTTTGGTCCAATCAGAGATGGTTTGAATCCCAGCACAGATGTTGGGAGAGATCACAAACTGAAGAGGGTCGAAGCAGGAATCGACAAGGTTGTCGGGGAGAGAGAGGGAAGAGAGCTTAGATTGGAAGTCGTGGATGCATGAAAGTGAGGTGGCAAGGTTGGGGAGTTGGAACTGAGAAGTCTCTTTCAGATGCTGCGCGAGTCCTATCCCGAAGAGGGACAACAGTGATATGCAACAATTGTTTGCATCGGTTCCGTTTTTTGCTGCCAAAGTTTGTTGGAAGTTGTGGCAAGCAGAAGTGTTCCATGGGATTCTCCGAACATAATTCAAGTCCATGGGGCATGTGGATGTCGGCGACGGAGAAGGTGCCGCCGAACTCAAACTCATGCAATAAAACACGGCAAACATCAAGGGTAGCAACACCATCTTCATCCTATGATGATTGTGCAGTGTTGTGTTGATTACAATAAACAACACACACAACCCAACACAACACAACCCAACCCAACACAAAACAATGATGTTTTTTTGTTTCTATATATGAATATGTGACTGGATTTGGTTGGGGTTGAGATGAACGAGACAAAAAGAAAATTGCAGATTTTGTGAAATTGGGGTTAAGGGAGATGCATGAACAAGATGATCATCATATGAGGCTGGTCAAAACTCTAAATTTCTTGTCTTTCCCTCATGCTGTGGCTGCGTTAGGTGTATCTGCTGCTCACCCTTGTAGAAGGAGAGTGTGAGCCACGCGCAAGGTGATCGAGTTAAAGAATGGAAGAGTGGAGATGCACGCGCTTGTGATGGCGGTGGGAGGAGCGGCTGCATTTGTTTCTACTTGCTTAAAAGCAAACTAATGAAGTAAGGTGCTCTGACTTTGCCACTTTGCTTTGCAGAGAGCGTCTACGTGGATTACCACTGAAACAACATTAATCATACACATGCAGAGGAATAACATACTTTCTGGACCTAAATTCTACACAAGAATACTAATAAAAATATGAAATATTTTGTCATTATTAAATTTTTTAACAATTTTTTTATTTTCAATATTTAAAAAATAACACATTATACTGTAAAAAAATTATCAAAATTTAATAATTAAAATATCATTATTTAATAAAAATATAAAATAATATACTGTTGTGCTTGTAAAAATAATAAGGATTAAAATTAGTAAATGTACAGATAAATTAAATATTTTAAATTTTAATATATTTTAGAGATCAAACTTTAAATGTATGTATTTCTATCATAATCAATAATTTCACGTAACTAAAGCTGAGACAACTTAAATCTCTATTTTTTATGTAATTTTTAAGTATAAAACTGCATCAGACATCAATGTGAAGAATAATATCTCAAATGAATAATGATTAATTTTTACATATCATTTGGTGAAATTGCGATCAACCATCTAAAATGGAAAAACATTTCTGATGCTAAAACCTTTTAAAAGTATCAATAGCTTAAATTTCATTCTAAAACACAATTTTAATATAATTAGGTCAAAAAATATATTTATTTATTTTTAAACTTTGAAAATTAAATAATATTAAATTTTAATATAAATAAATTTTAATTTTGTGTTAGAATTTAAAGATTAAAAACATATTTATTATAAATAATAATCATTTAGAAATAAGAATAGTATATGATGAAAGATGGGTGAACCGTAATGATTGAATGAGTGGGGTGAGTCAAAAGAGTGTGATTATGAATTCATAGATTTGTCAATGGTGGAAGAATTCTACTCCTCTTTCTATTGTTTGCCGACAGAGTAATTGTTGATTTCAGTTTTTTTGGTTTCTTTCAGTAAAACACATGTTCTTTGACCTTTCCTATGTGCTTTCGACAATACAATGCCACTGTCTTTCTTCCTTCAACTATTCCATACTAGTGTGTTTGAAAGGAATCATGTTACAAGAAAATTATGAGCACTCACTTTCAAAAATTATGTCAGAAAAGTGAAAATGATATTTTGGAGTACTTCTAATGTGAACAGTAATTCTATTTCTCAAACAAAATTCTCTTCATGTATTTATATTTATTTATAAGTCGCTAAATAAATGTACTTGGATATCGAATTAAAATAAGGATAATATACTTTAATTAAAAAAAAATATAAAATAAATAATTTAATAATGATTGAAATAATAAATTAAAAATTAATAAAAAATGATTAAAATATATTATTTTAAAATAAAATGCCATAAAATTTGATGTGACACGAAATTTGATGGATTAGACTGCGTGATTTTTAAAACAGAGGATTATTGAGTTGACTTTTTTTTTCTGATACTTTATATTAAATGTTTTGTTGTAAGTAATAATACGATACTCTCTGATTTGTTGTAAATAGTGATTGATAAGTATTCCGTGTTTTTTTTTTTTCAGAAATCACATTAATATTGAATAACCGATTCTTCAGAAAAAACAATTATTTATTAGAAAGTTTTGGTTGGAATCCAAAAATGTTATGCACGTGTTTGAAAGGTTTATTAACGCAATCTTATGCGAATTTATTTATTTTTAATTTCTTAAATTTATAATAGATTCAACGTTAGTTTCTTAAATTTTAAGAAAAATAATATCTCAAATTTAAGATACATACACTTTTTTAATTAGTTTTAGGAACTAATAACAATTATTTTTTGATTAAATTTTCTTCGACATAAATTATTTATTCTCATCCTATCAATAAATCTTTCTATTATTGCATCTCACTCACTATTAATATATAACATTTTCTTTAAAAGGAAATTCATAATAAATTTTGAAGATGTAATAAAATATATTAATTGCTCTTATTTATCTATCCTTTCTAACCATCTATAAGATAATATATTAATTGCTTTTACTTCTGCATATTTTTCATATTCTTAAGTAACTACTTACTTGTGTATTAAAATTAGGAATGTCAAAAATATTTATACTAGTGGGTATCTATAGATAAAACCCGCAATAAATAGAAAATAGATATTAAAAATGGATAGCCGCGGGTATGGGTATTTTTGATACCCACATGGTAATGAGACGGGTACGTGTATCATAGTATCCGTACCCATGGATATCCATATCTGTTACACTTTAATTCAAAAAAATACCCTTATATATATATATATATATATATATATATATATATATATATATATATTAGTAAAATTCATTATAACCTAATTTTTTTTAAGTTGTACATCTTATCTTGTCTTTTGTCTTTATTCTTTCAATTTCAAATATTGGTACGTTGTCTTCTTTCAAGTACGCCCCTTGACATTTTTCTTTTTCCCTTCTTTAAAATTGGACATATACATGAAACTCATATATCATATCGAGAGTGACATTTATGGTATGTTTGTTATCAAATGATAGAATCAAAATAAGAATACTTGACACGTGGTAGGTGAGGTTTATTATTTCATTATTTTTCAAGAATCAAGGAGAAAGTGGACTTGTTGATCAAAGTACTAATTAAAGAATTTTAATTGTGTTGAACGTCATTTTATATTTATTTTTATAATTATTTGGACTTGTATGAACTTGATTTTATTTGAACTTTATTTAAAATTTATAACATTGATATATTTTATTTTATTTAAATTTATGATTAAATATTTGTTTTTTAAATAATTTTGTAAATACCTGCAGGTACCCATGGATACTCGCGGATATAAAAAAAATAGGCGGGTACCTGCATAACGGATGCCCGACGGATATGAATACGAGACAGATATTTATCCAGTGGGTAGGGTACGGGGGAGCTACTACCCGTACCCTACCCGTCCCGTTGACATCCCTAATTAAAACACAATGAGAACAACATACTATACACAAAAGTGAATAACAACATTGTTGGGTTATATTTTGGGTTATAGTTATTTGAGAGATTATGGACTTATATATATATATAACATTAGTTTTGCACATACAAGATATTTGACATCAGTTTTACACCAAAATATTAAGCAATGGTATGATGGATCTTTATTCTTATATAGTATTTAACTTTGTTTATTTTATTTAACGTGAAACTTTAACTCACACTTGACTATTTAACTACTCACAAGTGTATTAAAACACAATGATAACAACATGCTAAACACAAAAATGAATAACAACAGTACGGTATAAGCTTACCGAATGCCATTTATTACATTAACAAGATATATATAATAATGGAATGTTTTTGTAATATATTAAGTTTCATAGATTAATATCAATAAGAATGATTTAGTTTCATAGATTATATTTGTCAATATAATTTTTTTTCATTAATCAATACAATTGAAGAAAACCTTTTTCTATTCGAATTAATAGTTGACTAAAGAAAATCAATAATTTAGAAGTTATGTGACATGCAACGAGAAAAGGGAATCTTATACTATATACGAAATCATACATTACAAAAAAAAAAAAAACATTACAGTGGGGATAAAAAATTCATTAAGGTGGTCATTGTGTAGAATATACAAAGTAGAAAAAACATAATAATTATACAATGATTTCCATGAAGACCCGTATCTAAAAAAAAAGTATCTGTCTTAATTAAGGTGTTGTAGTAAATTATCTAGACCCATTGAATTCAACTCTATTGATTAAAATACTTCAATTTGATTCATATTTTGCTTACTAAATTGAAATTAACAAAATAATTTATGTATATTCCAATAAAGATAAAGCATGAAAATAACATGCACGACATAAGTCATAGTCTTTGTGTTTTATAAGCAAAATATTGCAAGCACTTCATATTTTAAAAGCCAATTATAGTCAGCATGTTTGGCACTTTAAGCCTAACAAAACGAGTTCTTATTTAAAATTATCAGTATTCAAATACTTCAAATATTTAATTAACATAAGTTCAATCAGATAGAACTGTTGCAATTTTTTTATTTATTTTAACGTGATTATATTTGTATATGTTTTTATTTAGAAGCTTCTGCCTTCTTTCGTAATCTCTTGATAAATTAAAGGAATTTTATTTTGTAGAAGGTACTATTTTTATAAACAATTCTACAATATCACTAAATATTATATTACATGCACCGTTTAATACAATGTCATTAAATATGAAATGGTAAGACAATGCATTTTCCAACGATAATATATATATATATATATATATATATATATATATATATATATATATAAAATAAAATTTTAGTTAATTACATTGTCAGGAAAAACTATACGTCATTTTATGATTTCAAGAGATAACAAACAGAATAGTAAAATCAATAAATGCTTTGCACACCCTAATACTTTTATTCTAGATACATGTGAAGTAACCAAGTAACTTGATAGAAATAAAGATTATTACTCCGTCCACCCCCATCAAATTTCTTCCTGCACCTCATTATTCCGAATTTTATCGCTGATCAAGTATGTTTTTGTCTCTTAATTTTAAATAAATTTTGAAATTAATTTATTTTGAAATTTTGGACAAATTTAGTCATTCATTTTTTAAAATATGTAGATTTAATTTTTTTAATAAGATTTTGTTAAGTTTATTTGATATTTTATACGCATCTCATGATTGTATTTGAGTTGTTTATACTGTTTGACACATTTTTACTTTAATATTAAGTTAAATACTATTATGAAACGTGTTTAAATGTCAAATAAATTTAACAAAATTTGATTAAAATGACTAAATTCACGTATTTCGAAAATTCACTAAAAATTAAGGGATCAAAAACAATGTCATTAAATATGAAATGTTATGACAATGCATTTTCAACTATATTTGATTAAAATAACTAAATTTATGTATTTCGAAAAATGAATAACTAAATTGATAATTTCAAAATTCACTTAAAGTTAAAGTATAAAGAACATATTTAACCCTTTTATTTACAAATTCATTAAATTACTTTTGAAAAAATTTGCCTCCACCATAAAAAGTATCTAAAGCAGCCAAATGAATATAATACTAAAAAACGAGTTAGTTGATAACAACCGTAACAAGAATTGTAATTAGAAGTTGGTTTAAAACAAGTTGTGTTTTGAATAGAGATTATTACGTCTGATGGCACTAAAAATAGGAAAAGTGGAGGTAACATGAAAACAGATAACACAACCAAACTTGCCTGTTCAAACGTTTGTTGACGTTTGTTTTGATGTAAAACTCTATTGTCTTGTCTTTTTCTTCATCCCTCTCTTACATATCATCTTTTCTTCCTTTCTGCTCCTCCAAACTTCTCCATCTCCATTCCAATGGGACACGGCCCACGCTCCCAACCATTGGATTTGGCCAACATCTTTAAGATTTCAAAAAACAAACCATTGAAAGACGTCACCAAGGCTTACAAATCGCTTCTTTCCAAAAGGACTCATGACAAGAAAAACCCCGGGGTAATCTTAACTCTCTCAATCATCCTCAACTTGATGATATTACATGATCGTAACAAAAACTAACAACTATAAAAGAAAGATCTTCAACTTGATTGGTGTATATGTAGTTTTGAGTCAATGAAACTAACGATCAACCAAAGAAAACAAATGCATGTGCATTCATGTTAAGTTACATTATTAAACCAACAATATCCCACTACTGGAATTTTTCATATTTTCTGCAAATTTTCACATGGATTTTTAAAGTTCTATTATGCAAATATGAAAGGTTCTAGCAGTGTTGATATGAATCTGTTATGTTCTCATGGTTTTTGATGCATGCAGAATCCGACAACACCCACAGAGTCTGAGAGATTTGTTAATAAGAGAGCGGATGAAGACATTTGGAGTCCTAAATTTTTGTCAAGGGCAGCAAGTAGTAGATTATCTAAAACACCAACACCAAAATCAAGGCCTATGTCAAGAAATGGAAGCAGGAGATCATGCAAAACACCAAGTTCTCTATCAAGAAATTCTAGTCGAAAGAGTGCTGCAGAAATTGCTTCATCATCTATCAAAAAGATGATGAGCAAAAGGGGTTCCTCAGCTTCTCTGTCAAGGAACAAAACTACGTTGGACATCTCTGAACCTGAGTTAACAAACCATACCTCCTCTCCAGGAAATGACGCAGGCACAAAAGGTAGCTCTGAACATATATCTGGAATCTCTCTTTCGAGCAATCTGAGCCATAGATCCACAACACCTATCATATTTTCACAGACAACATCTAGAAGGAAACCCCCAGATGTTGAGACAAAGCTACATTGCACACTTGAGGACTTATGTTTTGGATGCAAAAAAAAGATTAGAATTACCAGAGACGTCATCAAAGATCCTGGGTATGTTTCTGTCAAGTTCAATGTTGTTCTCTATTATATCTGCTAAGAAGAGAGTTTCTAACTTGGTTTTTGCAACAGGGTAATTGTCCAACAGGAGGAAGTTCTAAAAATTGAGGTAAAGCCAGGATGGAGAAAAGGAACAAAGATTACATTTGAAGGAGTGGGTGATGAGAAACCTGGATTCCTTCCTGCTGACGTAATATTCGTGATTGATGAAAAGAAACACCCTTTGTATACAAGAGATAGCGATGATTTGGAATTGTGTGTTGAGATTCCTCTGGTGGACGCACTAACAGGCTGCTCCATACCAATCCCTCTGTTGGGAGGGGAAAATAAGGCTTTGGCATTTGAGAATACAATAATATATCATGGATATGAGAAGGTTATTAAAGGTCAAGGAATGCCAAACGCCAAAAAGAATGGGTCAAGAGGTGATCTTCGTGTCAAATTCCTGATTGATTTTCCCAAAAACTTAACTGCAGAACAGCGGAGAGAAGTTGCTTGTATCTTGCAATATTCTGGCCAATGACCACATTCAGATGTGTACTTGATTTTGCTACAAAATAGAGGACAACAGAGTATTTTATCATCAGTTTAAGAAATTTCTCGCCACAGCTTCGACATTGACACACATTCAAATCATCTTTCTTACGGTGCATGCATATTTCAGTCATATGAGGCATCCAACTCACTGAAGCACACAATAATGGATGCATTTCGTGCACAGAGAATGAGGATGTTGAGTTGAGCTTCCATAAGAGGAGAAGGTCAGGGCTGTTGAAAAACAAAGAGAACTTTCTACTGATGTTGTCTTCAGCAGTTGTCTCCTTCCTAAGTAGCCTGCCTCTTAATGTGGCCAAATGCAAAATCTTCAGATTGATTCCTTCCAGATTGAAAACCAGCACAATTTGTAGCATTGCAGGCAAAAATCTCATACAGAATGCAACTTTTACATTATTGCCCTAGGTTACTTAGTCACAGGTCATAGCACATAGCATGTTACTTGTTCAAATATCTGAGGAGATGAGTGTCGCCAAAGATATAATGTTTGTATGTATCTATAACAGTAGGCAACAATGCAACTAGAGTTTCACCAGGCCTTTGTTTTTTCAGCTTCTGCTGCAATACAATGAGCAAATGTCCATTTGTACTTTTTTCAGCCAAACAAGACTAGAGAAGGAAAAATAAAAGCGAAACAACTGAATACCAACTACTGGCAAACTTTTAATATAGGCTGTAACAATATTCTTCCAGGTTCAAGGGCTGCAAATTAAGTCCCTCACCAACTAAACACTACCTGAGTCTCCCTCGTAAGAGAGCTTAGAAAATCAGAATCAGTTGAACTATCCAGAAAGTCTCAACGTTTCATGCAGAAGGGTAGCAACAAAGAACAAATACCCTCGTTTAGAGAAACTAACGAGTTCTATAGCCGAGGCTGAGAAGTCAAGTTAACAACTTTCGATCACAAATTGATATGAAATCAGAGTTAATGACAATATATACATATATATATATATATATATATATATATGACGGTATAAAGTCTCTTACGGATTTGACAAAATTCTTATTAAAAATTCTTGAGTTGAGACCCAAATTTTCCTTTTACACGTACCATAACCATTAGTTTACGAGTATACTAGAATTTTCGTTACCGTTCCTTATATTTTGGATAAAATTTAATTTGGACTCTTTATCTATCGAATGAAACTTTATATTTGGATGCATTATATAAAAAAATATTGATTATATACTCATTCCATAAGTTTTTATAAAATAATTAGACAGTTATTAATTTCTTTTACAAGATAAAATAAACTTTTCCAATGTTCCCTTTTGTTTGTACCGATTGATTTGATAGGTAAAACAAAAAAACGAAGCTTTGCAGCATTTTATAAAGCAAAAAGCTATAAAGAAAAAGAATATATATAAATATATATATTATACAAACGTGTTTAGGTTTTTTATCATTTGGACCGAGCAGAAAGCAGTCCAGTATATGATTTGACGTAGGTACATTGATTGTTCCTATATTAACAAGTTCTCCTTCATCCACTTCACCGCTATCTGTCATTATTATTATCCTGATTATCACGGTTCTCATCCCCAGCACCGGGTGTTTCATTGAAAACTTGTCCTTGCTCTCTCACATCTCTGAACATGGAAAAAAACGAGTTGAGGCCCTCAGACGAAGCACCTCCTAAGATCCATAATAACAAAGAACTGAATGAATTCATGGATCCAGGGTTGGGACCCCTTTCTGCTCGTCGGATGTCAGCTTGCTCAGGAATCTGTGCCTGGTTCACAACCCTGTCTCTATTATTTTCTGACCGGGCTTGAGGATCGCCAACTCCTGCTCCATTTTGAGGCACTGGTTGATCAAAACCAGGTCTCAATCCTGATCCAGCAGGCAAATCTGTGTTAATTAAACCCGGGTTTCTTGTGTTCAATCTTGTGATGTGCAACGTTGATGCAAGAATGGTGGAAGAGGTAATGTGGAAATCTGGGTGTTGTTGAAGCTGTGACCGTCTATTTTGCATGTACCTCTGTAGTGCTGGTACCTAACAGTAAGAAAAGAAGTATTAGTTAAATTTCAGTAAAGTAAACGTGAGAAAATTTATAACGAAAATATTTAGACACTAAAGATTTTCTCTGTTGTGATTTGAGTTTCTTAATCACACCTGGAAAACCTAATAATGGCTAATAATGGAGAATATCCCTTGTTATCAGCTGTACATATTTCCCAAATTACTAAGATCAAATAATCTCTTTTCCACTTCCCTCAAACTGGAAGATATATGTCAAGAGTCAAGCTGTTATTAATGTAATCAATAAGAGAGTTATTCCGGGATTCAGTGATGGTTTTTCCGATAGCACCTTTCTCTCACAAATGAAAATAATATCTGTGTTAAGGTCACTCATGGAAGACTGAATTTGCTGACGACTTCATTGTCACATATTAGTTGAGTATCCTGTATTTCTCCACATTTGATCTGATGGAGTATTTATTTTTTCACCTATTGAGAGATCATGCAAAAGATGAGGCCGAAAAGATAGAAAGGGACAAAATGATTTTCGCTTTTAGGGTTCAAGATAGAAGAGGGAATTTGGTTGTTGAGAACCGATGAAAGCATCTGGTTAATTAGATGATGACATGCAGTTAGAAGAGCATTCCCCATCATGGGCATAGAGGAACGTTAAAGTGAAGAGTGAGTTATTTCCACCCAATGGCAGTTTCTAACTTCAACAACGCCATTTTGTCGTGTTGTGTGAACATGATAGTTGATAAAGAATCACTAAGTTTAGAAGTGACTGAAATTGCAATGACAAATATTCTCTTGCATTACGTAGAATTTTAGTGCTGAAAAAACAATGACTGGTGGGTCGTTGTGCGATGCCAACTATGATGGTTTCAGCTCGTCAGAGAAAGGAGGGTTTTTGACGGTGGTGAATGAAAGCATGCAATGGCTGTGTGAATATTTATCAAACGAACAATGTGCATGAACAGTGCAGTGTGGAGGAAAAAGAAGAGGAAAACAATGGCGAAAACGAAAATCTAGCTATATATAACCATAAAGAGTTCCTCTGTTGTTATGAATTGTAGCTCTTAATCACAGATGTAAATCCTTGTTTTAATCATTCAAAGTATAATATGAGGAAACCTAATAATGGAGAATATATCCAATAACCAGCGGTACATCTTTCCCTACTTACTAAAGATCAAATCATATCATTTTACATAAAGATGACTACAATAAAAGACACGTTGATTGTAGCTAAGAACTAAACTCTGAACATCATATTCATTTTCCTAATTCTAGAATGTATTCCTTTGCACGTTTGTTTCAAACCTCGCAGTTAACTCACGTCTTGTTATACCCTCATAAGTATCCTTAAGACAAAAAAGAAACTAACAAACGTCCTTTAGGATATTCATCAAGCCAATAATATTTCTCTCCTCTCGGCCTCCGTTCTGAGCTCTGTTTTCATAATCTCTACCAAATATATCCTCATCGGGAACAGATTGCTTGACAGCAAAACACATTTCTATTGCTACAAATGAAACTTCGCTATTGGTGGATCTACACTACAACATATTAAAATAGCATTTACTGGGCGCCTTAAAAGCTGTTTATCATATTGCCAATTCTACTTTCTTTGACAATATAGTGAATATACTGATATAGAAGAGGTAATTGTCATAGTTTCATACAAATCTGGAGGATAAGCATCGCATTTAAATGTTTAATACCACTATCTAGCGGTAAATATAATGGGGGCAATGATGTTAGCCCATTCTTGAGGCTCTCCTTCAAACCGGGGTAACCCATTTCAACCACAAATAAAAAAAATACTAAAAATCCCAAGTGGAAAAAAAAATATCAGGATTTGTAATAAGACAGTCATCGCTGGTTACCTCAAACCGATTCCAAAAGTACAGGATAAGGTGTTGCATAAAAGCTGCCGTTGTAGAGAGCGCCAAATATGAAAAACCTGAAGTTTTAAAATTCATTATTCCCTAATAAAATTAACTTAAACCAAAAAAAGTGTACAACAGTATGGCATACCATAAGCATAAGAGAAGAAATATATGTGGAAGACCAGGAAATACAGCAAAAAGAACCGAGGAAAGAACTTCATTGATATTGGTGTTCGGACACTGCAAGTTACAATGAACACAGACATTAGATAACCATCATTCATGGGACCAGAACCCAACAACTGTGCATAAACATGTATCATAGATATTGGTCCAGATTTTAAAGAGATTTTATTGAGAACGTGCCTTTAGGTGTTGGCTACGTTTAGGAAGCTTTCAGATTTGTTTCAGTTTTGAATAAGTCAAATTTATTCTGTTTCATTAGCTGTTAGACGATTAGCTGCTTCCTATTTTTCAGCTAAGCTATCAGTGCAGTAGCTAGAATCATGAAACCCGATCTCTTTGTCTGTTATTTCTGAGTGTATTTAAATTAAGTTGCATTAAAATAATAAAGTGCAGCAGTTGGCATTCTCAGTCTTTTATCAGATATTTATCATCTCTGCTTTCTTCTCTGTTAACTACTGCCTTGGTCCCTAAAAATCAACAGACTTGATTATGGATGTGATGAAAAATCAATGAGTTACAAGCTCAGCTGATGTATATTTTTTTACATACGAAGAGGGATGAGTACATTATAAGGAAAAGTTATATCCTATATTACCCAACCGTCAGACTTGGTAAATAAACCCAAAAAGCAGTTTTATGAAAACAATAGTACAACAATCAAAATTTTAATACACCAAGCTGGATCATATAAATTGTGTTTACCAAGCTTGGAACATATCACTGAATTCTAAACCCTCTCAAGGACTTAGTGAGAATGTTTAAGTTAGTTGTCATAGATGATAAATGTTTTTGGTCAGTGACCACTAGGGTTGGGTCATGTTCTTTGAAACGCACCTAACTCTTACTCTAGGTACATAGACCCAAAAAGAAGCCTTATGAAAGTTGTACAATACAATAACAATCATAATTTTAATAAAAAGAAAAATGTAGAAATTTGATTATTGTGATCACCCTAGGTCAAGGATCAAGGAACTTGGGTTAGGAAGACATGATTACACAACTTCCTTCCACAGGAATCCCAAAGCAAACTGATCAACACCATTCCTCTTTTTCATCTCTTATTATCACTGCCTAACAAATTAACTATTCAAGCAGATTTCTTAACTAACTAGCGTAGATGGCTGCACTTCAGTTATAGAACCCATCCCTATTTCTTTTGTATACCTTATTGATTAAGGATACACGTGCTAACAGTGTAAGTTGTCAGATTAATCACGTGTTAGCTAAATACAATCATCACATTAATCAATTAATAAATTTAGGTTATCGGTGAAAAATAGAAAACTAGTTTTGCTACAGTTGTATTCCTTTTAACCAATCCAAAATTTTGGCAAAGTACATCTGGACTTGCCTTCTCAAGGGAAGAGTAGCGCAATGACCAAAAGCTAAAAAAATTAGTAAACTAATGATTCAATAAATGACTAGCTCACAATACTTCTGTAAGAAAATTACAGTAGTCGCTAATTGAATTGGATAAACATGCAACTTAATGACCCACTTTCATTGACTTCAGCACACAACCAACCCCGAACTGGTTTAGAACCAAAAATAATTGTTCAGTTACAAATCAATCACACTTGCTGTCTCAATAAAATACTTAATCACTTACACAATCTAGAGAGAGAGAGAGAGAAATACCTAATAAGGGTAAATAGTTCACACAACCAGACAAGAATCAAGACCATGAAGGCAAGAAGCTGATCATCATAAAACTCAAAGAGAAAAAACAGAATCCCAATCATAATCTGCAGAAATAATAAGCAATTTGTCAGCAAAATTAATACAATAATAAATAGCACAAACACAAGGCAATGCAAATAGAAACTATTGAGAAAAGTAAATCTATTATAACAAGTGCTTACAGGAACAAAAACTAGTGATTCAATCACATGTACAAAGATCAGCTGAAATGTTGGAAGGCGATGCCGTGCATGGTGTTGAAGCTGCACTGTAAAGACTAGCAGAGGTGAAACACTAATCTGATTCCATTTGCAGTGAAGTATGGCAAAACTATGAACAGAATTGGCATATTTGATGGCAAATGACTATTTTATAATTAGCACACTTTATCCGTTAGACTTGGTGGATGAGTGACCTTTTAAATAAACCTTCCAATCGCTATTAGAAAATAGCATTAGAGATCAACTCTAATGATTGCACTGTAGTTTTCTTTTTCTCTCCCTGATTGGCGTTGGTTAGAAATATGGGCCAAGCTTGTCAGCTGGCCGACAGTCAGTGTCTGCCATATATAAATAGGTGATTTCAGTCTGTCGAAACTGACAATTACAGAATCAATAGAACAGTGTATTTTCAGTCACATGATTTATTTTCTGTCTGAAGTCTATCATTGTATGAAGAGTAGGTTTTTGAACCCTAAAGCGCGTGGATTTTCTTCCAACGATGCTAATCCACTTCAATCCATGCCCACTTCTGTTGATTCATGTTCAATGCAATGTCTTCTAATGCACCAAGAACCTTCTCTCATTGATTTCTATAACTTGAAACTAACATTTACAGAATCAGTAATACAGTTTATTCTCAGTTACACGAATCATTCTCTCTGAATTTATCATGGTAACAAGAGCAGGGTCCCACCATTTATTTAAAATTAATTCCCCTTCTCTTCTCTCTCTAATTTTCTCCCTCTCTCTCTCCTATACCAAACAAACCCTTACCGATTGCCTCTGAATTTGTTTGGGGTGAATTTAAAAGCAAGCAATTAATACATGGGGTAATGGACAAAATGACAGAATTGATTCAACGCAAGCAGGAATCACCAAATCAGTTTTACACAAGAAACCTTCGCATAATGAACAAACAGTCCTACCCGTGAATTTCAGCATGCGAGTCTGTGTTTCTCTTAATGTAAATGACACTGACATCGTGGTAGTAAAAAACACAAACAAGGACATCATAAGCACACCACACTTCGTTACAAGGTAGTCTGCACAGGCAAAACGATACATGTTACAAGCCAACAATAGAAGTTCTGAATTACATTTTACATTACAGAATACAATATAATGCAAGCAGCAAAAGCAAATAAAACAAAAGAAACAATTTATATATTTGAACTTTCTAAGGGAAAAAAATCCTCAGATTGATGTTGGTCCCTTAAAAGATGTGACCAATTTGGTACAGAAAGAGGCTGAAGAATCATGTCTTAAACTATATTTTTCCAAGATCCAAAGATATAGCTACCCCGTGGACAGCAATAACTTATTTCACAAATTTAGCCAGCCCATCTTTCTGCACAACTAACATGTTATTGCTGCTCAGTTTCTCTTCTAATCTTTTTTTGCATTTCATTGCTCAATTGTCCTCTACTTAAACTACTTTGTTTAATGGTGTGTCATTTCTTGTTTAATTCATTCAATTATTGATCAAATATCTTCATAACATGTACCCTGAATACCCCTACCTAATTTAACACACTTCCAAATTACACTCAGAAGTAATGCAATCAAGATGCATGACACTCCAGAAAGCCTCATCCTCGAGAGTCCAGGGCTTCATCTCATAAAGTTAAACTTCTGAATTCTATATTCCATCTCAAAATCAACATCTAGCAATGGAGTTATTTAAAAAAAATGTAATAATATCAACTTCTACTCTTTATCTGTAAACTGATTCATTTAAAAAAAGAATTGGTAGTTAAGGTACTTAGAGGAATGTTGGATCAAAAGCTAATCTAAAAATTTAAGTTCAACCAATGAGCTTTGTGCTGCAAGTCCCGTACAAGACGAACTGAGATTATTGAGCAAACAAGAGAAACTCAAAATGAAATTGAGACCATGAAGACAATCTCTTCAAATATGGCGTGCTCAACCAAATATAAGAACAAATCAACAAACCTCCAAACCTAGCTGGGCCTTCTGGAACTTCTTGTGCATAACTAAGGTTATAGAATTCCTTTGTTTGATAGTTATAAAGATAACCTGCCATTAAGTCCCACAAGAATTTGAGCCACATAATTAAATCCTGAAAGTTCAAAGCGCGTGGATGATAATGTTCAAAGCATCTGTTACCTTGACCAGGAGAACTCAATAAACTATTGATTAAGATCGTATCATATCCAACAAATCTGTTTATGAGTAGTTGCTGCCACCTAAAAAAAATATATTCAATAGAAAAACACAGGGTAAAATCTTAATAAAATATTAAACTTTACCATATAACATCAGCAAAATCATGAGAATCAGCAAAACAATTTAGTTCAAGTTGGACCCCTCAACATCAAAATTATTTAAAAGTGGCTTTCAATGGAGATGACTTGTCACTTTCTAGATTGAAATAATATAATCATGCTAATACTAATTCTTACTTGTTTCCGAAACAGGAGTGCCAAGCTGATATGCTAACATTCACAGTACGTATATTATGATGAGACTTAGCACTTTCAGGTAACAAGAAATATCCCTGCAGAATAAGATAACACAGCCAACTATAGAGAACAGAAGGTTCTGATAAATTATAGAAGTAAAATCAAAAGTAGCTTCAACAAACTGACTATATTTCAGAAAGACAAGTACTAGGTACTATCTTTAAGAAATTTCAGTCTAACTGAACTCAACAATTTAAAACAAAAGAATTACATACCTTTTCCATAGTATATAGATATGTAGGTTCAAATAACTTGGCTTTCTTTTTCAGCCAATGCACTGAAATTGAAAACAAAACTTATTGAACAGAAGTACAAATATAATAGAGGTGAGAAACAAAGAGAAAGTTGTGCCAGATAAAAAGTATACACATTCCTTTAGCACAAATTCATATTGCAAATTACAGAGGGTCAAAAATTAATAGTTTTCAATATTATTTTTCAAAAATTTCTATTAGAAGACAGTAAAACACAAAACAAGACTTTCATGTTTCCTAATTAATTTCCGTAAGTATATGGATTCGAAAATTCTAAAAATACATAACCCATTTTTACAGAGCAACATTTATCAGCATGTGAAATTCACCAAGTGAGAAACACAGTGCAAAAACTATCAACTTCTGAGTCTAATATTTAATCATGTAAAAAACCAACATAAGTTTGTAAGAAGACTATTCCTTTTCTTCATGCCTCGTGTAGTTTTAATTTGGATAAATATATAAAATTCAAATCAAAAACTACAAAATCCACTCTTCTGCTTTATAAGGAATGAAACAATTATCTAAACCCATTTTCTATTTATGACACGCACTTAGAGGCTTCTTGAAAAATTGAAAGGAAAAACAAGCACATTTTCTTATTTATAAATGCCACTTGGTACATATTATAATTTAACCATGAGAGGAAAAAATGTAATTACCTGCATTAGTATTAAGCTTGTCCAAACGAAGGATATGCATCCATTTGGGAATATCAAGATTTAGGTGTACACCAGCAATATTCTACATTTGAAAATTCAAAGCTTAGCATAACTTTAAGTAAAATTGATATTAACTTAATTTTATAAATTATGGCTAGAAACAAAACGCATCAGCATACATATATGGTCTAATCAAGCTCCAAAAATTAATATAATTCTACTAACCCACAGCTTCTGGAAACTTCCAATAATCTGCATTGTGTGCCTCCAAATAAATGAGATACGCCTATACCACTTCTTACCAAAATGTATAATAGCTGCTTGTAATGTCTCTTTGGCAGATAAAGTGAAACTTTTTGGTGGCTCCTCGTCAATTTTGATGACGGTATCTTCAACCACAGGCCACATGTTTTGATTACTTGTAGAGGTTTCAGCTTGATGTTCAATAAACTCAGTGTCAGTTTTCCAAAATTTGAATACCAATTTTCCTCTCCTAGAACCTAAGCCAATCCAGTTCCACCAAAACTTGGAAGCCAAAAATGTCAATTTATCTCCGCTGGCATCGGAAAATTCCATTGTATCTTTTACAACTTCTGTTTCTAGAGGACTTATTCTGTTTGATTCAGAATCATTATGAGACCACAGACCGGCACTAGTTATCTACAACAAGGAATTCAAGAGTGTCATGTAGGCAGCAAAACAACAAATGAACAAAGAAAAATGCCTCCCAAATAGTAGTTAAACCATGAAGTATATGCTTTCAGTATATCAATATTATATTTCTTCTAGCACAATAGACAACATATATACACATAGTCCAATAAAGAGAAAAACTTTTAAAAGCACAAATTTAGAATGTGCATTAAAGAATGGAAGAAAATATATACCTTAATTTGAATAAGTTGGGCTTCTGATGTCACAACTCCAGATAGCTCACTTGAACACCCAGGCTTCACATAGAGAAGAAAAACATATAAGAAACCAAACTTTCTTTTCTATAAAAATGTAGTTGAATCTACAAGTTTTTCATTCATAACACTGTCATGGAAGGTAAATATTACCAAGTTACCCTCATATCTCTCAATCTCTCTTTTTTCCCTCACGCATTGGAGTCCCCAACCCTGTATACTTGCTCGTTAAATGAGGATATAAGTGTAAAAATGAATTTTATAATTCTGCATTATACCTTTATTAAATGTGAACTATAGATATTGATAAGTGAAGTTTATTTACAAAACTTAACATTCTCAACAATTTAAAGAGAAATATAAATCTACAATTTACAACCTTAACTGGTTTTCTGTCATGTTTTCTTCAATCAGTACTACACCAATCTTTTCTCAAATTTAAATTGTCCTTTCTAGTCAGACCACACAGTCATAAAATTTTCATTTCTGCTACCCACACCTTTCTCTCATATTTTCCCTTTCACAATATACGCTACCACATAATATCGTTTGGCAAAAATCAATAGAATAAAATTAACTGTAGTCTGATAGGTACTTTGTGATCACAAATAACACCTGAGATCATTCTCAATTTTAGTCAACTGGCTTGTATCTTGAATGTAACATCCTCACATTAATTTTTCCATTATTACTGATCCAGAATATTTTAACTTAGAAACCAATCTCCTACTTTTACTCTCAGGTCACATTCTTTTCATCCATTGCAATCATGGCATCCCCATTTTTAGTTTCGATTCATATTCTTTTCATCTATTACAAAAATTGCAATGTCATAATCTTCCGTGGTATTATCAGAACCACACCAGTTATTGACTCAATAAGATTACTGGGTCAATGCATCACTGGTCAAACCACACAAATTATAAAACTATCATATAATGAGACACACACACATATGTGAATATTTACGGTTGCATCACCATTAACAAATTATGCAGTTGGCTTAGTGGTAAGCTATGCACAGCTACAAAATAGAAGGTTCAAGGTTTTCAGTGCTATTTCTGTTTTTGCTTTGTTAATTAGAGTAGTGTAGTTGTAAATGTGAGTCAGATGAACGAGGCCGGTAACCAGTCCAATCAGTCAGATCAAGCTGAGTTTAATAACACTCCTAGGCTTTACTCTTAAGCAAAAGCCCTATGATTTCAATTTTAACTACTAGCCTTAATTCTTCAATCAAAAGTATATCATCCGCAAAAGGCATGAAATTGGGAAATTTTCATTCTAAGTCCTTGATAAGCATATCCAAAACTAGATTAAACAAGTCAGGGCAGAGGCTAATCCTTGATTTAATTTTACCCCGACAGGGAAGTCCTTAGTCCGCCCTCTTGGAGTTCTCACCATTGTAATTTATCTTTTCATACATGAATTGTATAGCTATAAGCCAAGTGAACACCTTTCTTCTCCAAAATCTTCCACAACACTTCTCTTGGTACCTGATCACAAGTTTTTCCAAGTCAATAAAATTTAAAAACCATATGTGAGTCTCTTTCATTACTTTGGTAACTTTTCATAAATCTCATAGGAAAATGGCTTCTGGTGTAATCCATAGCACAAAACTAAAATGATTATTTGCAATCCGTATTCCGTCTCTTATTCTACACTCAATCACATTTTCCCATAACTTCATACCGTAGCCCACTAGTTTCATGCCTAGGCAGCATATGCAGTTAGCACGTTTTAAATATCTCCTTTGTCATTAAATAGCTCTCCAACACACTTTCGAACTTTCAACATGGATGCCATTTGGACCTACAGCTTTAACATTTAGACTACGAATCATAGCAAGTTCATCTGGTAGACAAGCAAATTCCACGACACTTGTAAAAAAAATTAAGAATTCCTGAGCATCTAGCATTTCCATTAACATAAACAATTGCAGAAGAAGCACCATATTCTCTGGGCCTACAGAATGCCATACAGCTAGAGCAGAATCAAATGAATAAGTCAAGTCTCAACATTGTACCCCCTACTTACTAATAATTACTATATGCTTATTCAGTAGATAAGCACCCAGAGCCTATTTCTCACTAGGAATCCACTCGACAGAAGCAGTCATTGTTGGATATTATCATAAGATGTCACAAACTAGCTCCAATTTTCAAAACTAAATAAAACAATGTTTTGGTTTCAATGCTGCTTATTTCACTTTATTCTAAATAGAGTTCACGATTATACGATTAATTTTGAGGTATATTGAATCATCCAAAAGTCATCAGAAATTAATTCTCTTAAAAACACTCACACGTAAACAGCATAAAATATAGCGACAGGACATGCAAACAATCGAAAAGCCCTAGAAAAAGCTGAAATTAAATAGAGACCTGCTGAACGTAATTGGCGTGCATAACAACGAGAATACAGAACAAGGTTATGGCAATAAATAGGTAGAGATACTCCAGAGCAACTCTGACTTTGGGCGTGAGCATCTGCGAAAACCTCTCCTGAACGCGAATGAAGGTCTGCTCCGGATCCATGGCGCCGGTGGACAATAGAATTGAAAATAGAGAGAAAAAAATTTGGCGGAAGAATGATGGAAATCAAAGGTTTTGTATCGAAGAAGTGAATTTCATGTTCATCATCTTCACGTTTCCCACGAGGAATTGGACTATTACAATCAGAGAGAGGAATGGGAACAGTGAAAATGAATTGAAGTTCTTTTCATATCTCGTCGTGTGGGTCTGGCATGTTTGGTAAAGGGAATAAGTAATACCTAATCAGATATGGAATTAAGTTATCCCGTGTTTGCCTCGTGTCGTTCCCCGGTGAAAAGAAAAAATAAATAAATATATATAAGTCAATCTAACTCATTAAGTTGAGTTAAAAATAAATTAATTCAATCAACTCATTTTTTTAACTTAACTTATCTCATTAAATCAAATTATTCAAATATTATTAAATAATATAATTTTTAAAAGGGTTAAATATATTTTCGATCTTTTATTTTTTTAGTGAAAATTGAAATTAGTCTTTTTTTTGAAACTTTGATTCACTTTAATCTTTTTTTTAAACTTTGATTCACTTTAGTCTTCCAACTTGAAAAATGTATGGATTTAATATTTTCAACAAAATTTTGTTAAGTTTATTTAATGTTTCATGATAACATATAAGTTGTTTACACCATTTGACACATCATTTTATCAGGTGAAAAAAACATGAAAGATCAAATAAAATTTTAAAAAATTAGTTAAAATAATTAAATTCACACATTCAATAAAACACAGAAATCAAAATGTATCTATTTATATTTAGATTTCGTGTCCACATTTTTTTAAAATTAAACATTTTTTTATTATTTCTATCTTTTACTAACTAATTTGTTAATTTGATCATTCCTTATTTAACTTTTCTTTAAAACTAAAATAAATATCTTTAATAAAAAATTTATCTACAAAATAAATAAATAAATATTTATAATACAGTTTAAAAAATCATTTATAATTTATAATACGCATACATAATGTATGTGTTTTCACTGGTATTTTATTATAATAATTATAATAATGTAATCATATGCTATTTATCTGTTATTTCCTAAAATTTTCCATTTTATTTCTTTAACCTCATATTTTTAGTTAATTAACTAAGTCCATTTAATACCAATAATAAGATTGTTATGCAAGAACGTAATCAAGTAGACAAGTAAATCTGGAAGAATATATTAACTTGATTCATCCACATTCCCCAACCTAATAAACTTTAACTAGAGTAACATTTTAGACCTTCCTTCTTGAAGCAAGTAGTATTCAGGGACCCGACAAACTCGTCGGGTCAAAATTAATTCGATCACTTCCAGGATTTAATTTCTGAAAAATTATTCCAATCTTAAATCTATAAAAGAAACACTAGTCGGACTTATACAGCGATAGTTCCGAAATAACAGAAGAATGAAAGAGGCACAAATTGAGCAACGTGAATCCAAATACGAGATCTTTTACGAAATCCAATAATTTTCAATCAGTTACAGGGTTTGATCAAGAACTGTATAATATATCAAAAATACTTTTAAACCTCTGCTGATACACAAACCCCAATGACCCAACTCTCAACCCTCCAAAGCCGGTGAAGAAAACACACCAAACAAAATTTCATAACTTGGAACAGAAGCAAATTGGTATACTTTAAAAACTAAAGAATAGCACAAGAAATAATTAATTAAAAAATGGGGAAGAAAGTGACTCCTTAAAAAAATGAGAAGGCACTGAGAAACAGCAGCATCCTGCAGAAAGTAAAGAATCAAAAGTAAGTAGTTGATTGAATTCAATTCAAGGAAAACATAATGAAGAGGCAAATAATTCAGACAAGTTTGTTAGGCAAACTACTGGAAAAATTTGTCTTGCAAGGATAACTCTAACTGGCAAATCTTTTCCTACAAACGGAATTATAAATTAACGACAACTAGTAGTCGTGCTTTCCCAAGTCTTTTTAAAGGGTAAGTTTTCAGAAGTAGATATCCAATAGATGAGAATAGGGACAACGAACCATCAAGGTGGTTTTGTACACAAGTCGATGACATTTCATGTCAACCAATTGTCAAGATTTTTCAAAAGTAGCATACCTTGTAAAGGCACTGAACTTCTGCCTGACCCAAACAGCTCCACTTAAAACTATTTAACAAGAGATTTCTTCAAAAACGTATTTGATAAGTAAACCAGGTAAAAAATTGCATAAAATTTTCAATTTGCACTCGCTTGCACAATCAACTCCTTTGGGCAAACGAAGATAATGCGTTTGCATGTGCAGGTGGGAGATTACTCAGAAGAGGTTGCATTTGTTGCCCATATAAAGAAACTAGATGAGAAAAAGCTCTGCCTACTACAGCTTTAACTTCAGGCGTCTCCACAGGCGACACCACAACTTGAGCAAAGAGATTAACTAATTCAGGTACTAGGGAGAGGATCTGCATTACATTTAAAAAAGGACAAACAGAATAAGGTAGTACAATATTATCACCGAGGAAACAACAAAACAAGGAAAGAATCTTTCAACAGATTCGAAAAGAAACAATTACCTGGGGATTAGACGAGAGTACAAGTGTAGATATACAACTATAGACAGCCATAGACTCCTCACGGTCTTCTTTTAATGGAAGTACTCTCAAGAAAACAGGAAGAACCTGTAAAATGCATCAAAGACATGAACACAAACATTTGGAAATAAAGTTTTCGCACAATAAATTAAACTTCAAGAAATTATAACAATGAACTATCCAATTTAAGAATCCATGACAGTTCTTATTGAGAAAGTAGATCCGTACAAATCCAGCAGTCATTACCTGGTTTAATGGGATAGATTCAGGGTGTACCATGATCATCCTTGCCACTGCACCAGCAGCATTATCTCTCACTGCATCATCAGGCTCAGATTCACCAAACAAGGGATGTAGTCCCCGTAATATATTGTCATAGTATCTTGTATTGGATTAAAGAAAATACAAAATATTGTGGAATAGAAACTTAACTTCAAATAGCGTATACCATTTATACCAATTGACATGAATCATCATAAAAATAGCTCATAGGTAAACCTAAACCCAAAACACAGAAGGATTATCATGCAACTATCAAATGGGACGTAGAATGAAGAAGGATACTTCAAAGCTGGTTCGTGACCATTTTTGCACAACTCTCCAACACAAAATGCAGCATTCCTCCTATTAGTTGCCTCAGATGATGCTAGTTCTTTAAGTACCAAGGGCATCACCCTCTGCGAGATAATTCGAGATCAATTACAAATTATAAATTACAAATCAATTACAATTGTCAAAATTCCCACTATAATTTTAAAATAAAACCACAAAGGGAAAAAGAAAGAGAATAAAAAAAGGAGAAACAAAAATTACATCAACATAGCTTGCAATAGGAGAACCCATGTTCTGAGCAACTTCAGCAAGGCAGGCAACTACCATGGTCCTATCTTGAGGAGGCCGAGAAGCTTTCTGCATTTCAAAGTGGAAATATTAATCTATGATTTACTCCTAAACAGTAAAAGTTACTGGTTACCAACTCACTGCAAATTTCATTAGAGGTTCAAATAGTTGTCCCAAAATGGGAGCAAATTGAGCACCCATGGACTTTGCAAATGCCGGCAGAATATCAGACACTGCATCCATTAGGACTTCATCATGTGCACTATCAACATCATCGATTTCACTGTCTGACTCTATCTGTTGACAAGCAGATTGCTCCCGAAGCAACAATGAAGTTGCATCAACAACCTGTGCCAAGTCTGAAAGAATAGAAATCTCACATTAGCATCAGTCCATCAGCAAAATTACTATAACAAATCGGTCAAATAATTGTATGCTTACAAGGCTCAAGAGTTGCAAAACCATAATCTCTGATGATGTCAGCCACACTATTGCATGCTTGAGCAACCACTTCCTTGTCATCATCTTCAACCATAGACTTGATGTAAATAGTCATCACATTATCTGAATCAAGCAGACTTGAAAGGTTATACAGATAGAATGAAATGGCTTATCATTAACACACGTACAAAATCAAAATATTTTATTATTGCAGTAGATGCTCTCACCTAGAAGTTCTTTCGCTTTAGCAGCTCCGTCCTGAAAAAAAAAAAAAAAGCAGTGTCAATTGTGGTGTTGAGCAAGAAAGGCTTCAAACTAAAGAACAAACATTTCAAAATTTGAGAAGACACTTTTCTTGATATGCTGTCACGCAGCAGCCATCTCCATACAACTGAAAGAGAAAACCATCATTTTGGCCTTTGAATTGGAATACCTTAACTTAGCCTGGAATTAACAGAACTCAAAAAAGGTACTAAAATTGGCTCCCATCTGTCACGTTGGACAAAAATCTCACCTCACTGGTTAACAGTGCTGATTTGTCACATTCAGTGCCACGCACATGCCTATGTGTCCCTCCACATTAAATTGGGAGACTTATTTAACACTGTGACCCTTCAGCTAAATGCAGTGTACTAGTATGGAAATGAATCAAAGGACTGGATTGCCTCTTTCTCAGATTGTAACATGTTTTCAAGAATTTGTATTCAAGGAACTCACAAAAATACAGATTAAGATTCAAAATCATAACCTGATTAACCTCAATAAAAGAACACAAGACACTGCATTGAGCAGTAGCATACCAGCATGTTCATACTCCTACAAAGAATTAAATAACACATTTGGAGAATAAACGAGATTTTTAAACCAAATTCAATGCAAGTCTCCAGATTTCTAGGATTTTCTTTAGGAACAGAAACATCACATATGAAAACCAAAGAGTGAAGGAATGTTAAATCCTATGAACTGTTAGTTATTACAGCAAACATAAACTGAGCATGGAGGTTATGGAATAAAAAGAATGAAAACTAAGACAACAAAGAGAACGCAGGAACATATACATGATCCCCTTTTTCACAAACTTAAGCTTGAACAACCAATACCAACCTTCCTCTGGTTTTCATCAATTATACTTTCTCCAAACCCAGTCTGGCAGACAGGAAACAATTTAAGGGGCTCTCAAGTGTTGTTAATTTCAAGGACGTTAAACTTTCAAAGACAAATATAATGGTTTACTCCAACTGAAAACCAAAATGGTCATTAGTTTTACATTTCTTTACTAGAGTATAGGAAAGCTACAAAGTTATTAAATAAAAAAATCCATCTTTGAAAAAGTAAGAATGCAAAATTAAACACAAGGAGGTAGTTTTCAAACTTACATGTTGACTTTGAAAGACTATAAGGGCAGCAGTTAAAGCATCTGCAGTAAAAATCCAATATGCTTCAGCAATTGATGGCAATATTTTGATAACCCAAGTAATGTAACAGAAGGACATATATAAATATTTGCATGAAAAAAAATGTAAAATATGATGCACACACAAACAATAAAGGGCAGTTTATTTCAATTGAATTATATTTTCCTTTTCTTTTCCTTGTTAATTTTGTAAATTGACAGGTTTGTGCATCATCATGGGACTCTACCTAATTCAGAGTCATTCAGATTAATATTATAAATGGGAAAATGCATTTTTCACTGAACAGACCAAAAAAAATAATTAAGAAAATACAAGATTCTTCCCATGCATAAATCCAAGAAACAGGAAAATGAGTGTAGGTAAAACAAACATTCTGAAAAACAGAACACTTTGAACAAAAAGATCCACTTACATTTTAAAGAAATGATAGCCTGAAGTCTAACGTCTTCATGAAAATAGCCAGAGTGTTTAACCAATATTCTCAAAGTCTCCTCCAAGTAGCTTAAAATGATTAAAGAATTCAAACATAACAATTGTGGTTATTTTGTGGTTGTGAAAGGAGTATAACCGGAACCAGACTATTAAAAAAATCAGTCAAAGGATACGGTGCAAAAGAAGTCTTTGTGTGCAGTGCAAAGAGGCCAAGGGCTTGGGTTGCAGCTGCCTTTTCATCCAACACACCTGTTCTAATACTTATATTTCGAACTCTTGGTTCATCATGAGCTTCATCATCTGATGAAACTCCACCAAATCCATTAGCAACTTCATCGTCACACTCATCAATGTCAACCGCAGAGCCATCATCAAGATTGCAGGAAGAAAATACGAGAGGCACAACATGAGGAAGATACTGTTCACCAATACAAAATTTCATCTGTAAAGAGTGAGCAGGATATAGGATTAATGAATAGTTAATGTATGCAGACCTGTGCAAAACTGTCCTCCAAAATCTCAGCAACATTGCTGAAGAATCCATGGGTGTACTCACGAAGCTCACTGTACTCCAGCCCAAATCCCTAAAAATGACAGAAGAACATTTAAATTAATCTAGTACGACATAAACTACAGACCATGACAGTGATAAGGCAATTACAGAAATCGCAGCTTCTATATAAGGAGGTAATATCGGCTCCATTCGCGCTCTTCCTACAGACATTGCAACAATTCCAACTAGTTCGGTTGCTCTTGCACGGGAACGGAGATCCTCATCATTAGTTAACACCATGAAGCTTTTCATCAACTCTAAAACACTTTCGGCATAAGGAATGAATGCTTGCTCTGCAGCAGAAGCAATAGAACCAATGGCAGACTGCAAGAACGTCATGTGAACAATATGAAATGAATACAAAAACAACAAATGAATAGCTGATACATTGTGATTGTGACAATCTTTACAGCATACTGAATCTTCTGCATACCATGCACGTTTCCTGCAAAACTCGGGAACTATTTTGGAGAGCTGTCAGCAGTCTTCCCATCAAAGGATCAAGGAAAGGAAGGATGTCTTCACCCATGTTCTCACAAAAAGCAGCTAATGCATAATATGACTTCTCCTGCATGAATATAAATGTAAATCTTAGACAACATGCAGACAACCTATTTAGCTTTTAGTTTTGGTAGTAGCATCTAATGTAATTTTCTGCTGTATTGATAAGCCATTCTCTTCTCCAATGTGTACCTTCACTTCATCAGATCCATCCTCAAGAGCATTTAAAATGCAGGGAAGAACACTTTCATAATGGGATACAATTTCAGGCTGCAAGTGCTCAGCAAATTGACCCAAAGCAAAGGAAGCTGCCCCTCTGACCATTTGTTCTGGATCCCTCAGAGCTCCCAGGACAATATGGAGAACAGGTTCCAGCTTACTTTTCATGAGCTCTAAACAACCTTCTGAAATGACACCCAAAGCAGTAACAGATGCTTCCCGGAACTTTGGGTTTGCATTTTGACAGCTTACAGAAGCAAATTCAAAAACTGGTTGAAAAACATGCTTTGGGATGTTTAAAGCCATAGTATCAATAACTTCTGCAGCAGCCCGATCTGGAGCAAGATCATCATCTTCATTTTCATTAGTTGATTCAGCAAGCAAAGGGCATAAAACTTGAAGAATAGGTATGATCAGCTTATGTTTTTTCAAAGTACTGGCTTTGTACTTTGCCAGCCATGAAATGATTTGAACTGCCTGTTACATGGAGCAAATAGCATGAACCTAGAGAATGAAGCAACTATAATAGCGAATGTATAAAAAAGTCATAGGAATATACTTTGTGATCTTAACCAACCTGATGACGTGTATTAGACTCTAAATTTTGGCTTGAGCAAACCTCAAGGGAGAACTGCACTATAGATTTCACTGAATCTCCAAGAAGAGGTGCAGGAGATTCTATCAGCTCATCAAAAATTTCAAAAGCAAGTATGACAACGTCTTCTTCTCCAGAGGCAAGGCACTGGCGTGATACATTCAAGATGCTTGGAATGAACTCACGAAACTTAATCTACACACGGATGCCAATTTGAGTTGAGAGAGAAACAAAAAGGAGAAAATATATAATATGCAGATCCAGCTGTATAGGTAACAATTTTAGAAGCAGCTTACCAAAACCAAAAACTAAAATATAAGTGATTGGCTTCCTTATAGATACCAAATTAATGCAACGCACATCATCCAAACATGATTACTTCCTATTATAAATTTTAAATAACTTCATAAGAAAACAAGTATTTAGAGCTCAGACATAAATTAATTTCAGTTAACATGTGTTAGTCTTGCAAAGATCACTTCAGCTAACGCAAGTGCAAAATACTGCCATGCAGAACATTCAGTCACTAAGGCTATGTATTTACACGAATACAGTAACTCACTTTAAAAATTGCAGATTATCCCAAACATCATTCATAATCTGGGAGCTGGTTGCAGTAAATTAATTCTCATTGATAGGAAACGTATTATAATTTGAGCTATGAACTTACTAAGGCCAATATGAAAATTATTCAATAACTAGAAATGAAATGAGCACAAGTTGCTAGCACTCAAAAGATAAAAACCATTAACAACATAATTTTTCTCTTCTATTTTACTACAGAAACAGAAGTGACTCACCACTTCATCCCCATCATGAGTGAATTCCAAGAACGATCCCACCGCCCTGACAGAACAGGCATAATTCTCAACAAACACCAAAAGGATACAAAAGTAATTGCTTCATATAGACAAAGGATCAACTTACTTGAGCGCGGCAACTCTAACACGGTTGCTAGTCTCGTCCTGCAAGCACTTCAGTAGAAGAGCTTGCAGATCAGCAAAATACGGCCGAAAAGCATTCCCAATTGTTTCAGTTAAAGAGCTGAAGAGAATTAATGCCACCTTACATCCCAAAAAGCAACAAACAGAATTTAGTTAGATGCTAAGCTCGTCAGTGTGCAAACAACATGCAGTACAAAGCACTGAAACATAAAGTAAACATAAAAAAAAGGTTAACATCATCCATCTTCTCTAAGTCATTCTAAAATCCCACTCCACTAGCATCACTAAATCGTCTAAATAGATAAATTCAATGGAACAAGAATATGTTTACTTTCCTAAAAATAAAAGTGTGTTTGGATTCAGTTTCGAACAACTGAACTAACGTCGGAACCAACCCAACCCAACCCTCACATTATTTCAATACATTCATTTGCCATTCCAACGGATTTCCAAACACACCTTAAAAACAACAGCATAGTTCTGAACAGTACGGAGTTGATGAAGTACTTACTTCTCGATGATCTTCCTGCTCACTCTGACTACACCGGAAGAGAAAGGGCAGCAAATCGGGCCACTCGCCGGAGGGAACAGCGTACTTCGCAACAATACTTACAACGTTGGCACTCGCTTTCCTGACAGGTGGGCTGCGAAGCACATAATTCGATAATTATATTATTCGAATTTAGATGATCGCTTGCGCAATGAAAGAAATAAGAGATTAGGGTTTATTTGAATAGGAGTGGAATAGGCAGGTACCTGTGCTCCATGGTAATGGTGTCAATGAGGGACTGCTTCACAAGTTGTTTGAGTTGGGGCGATAGCTTGGCCCAGTGGCCGGTGATCTTCTTGCGGAGGAGGACGGCGGCTAGCTGGCGGACGTTGGGGGTTTTGGCGGTGCGCATGTGCTGGACTAGAGCGGGAACGACCTGAGGGTCCTTGGCGAGACGCTTAATTTGGTCTTCCGCTTGGCGGCGAGCGTCGTTGTCGGGCATGAGGAACTGAATCAGCAAGAGCTCAAGAGATTGCGCCATCGAATTCTTGTTCTTCCTCTTCTGCGCCTTCTGCTGCTTCAGCCTCTGCCTCTGCCTCTGCCTCCGCCGAGGGTTCTGATTTTCTTCACTCTCTTTCACTCTCTCGCTTTGAGGTGGAAACGAAAGCTTTTATATTATGTCTGCTGCCTCAGCCGCAACTTAACACACAACGCCTACGAGGCTACGAACGAAGGGTTTTGCACCCGTTACTGAATGATTAACAGTAATATTATTATTATTAGCATAATTTTATTATAATCTACAAAAAAAAAAATATATTATTTTTTTCTATAATAAGTATATTATAGAATTCTGTTTAAAGATAAATATTTTTTAACATATTTTAACAAATATGTGTGTGAGTATTTTTTTTATTAAGCTTTTTTTGGATTTGCTTCCAAAGGTGATCTAAATGGACCGTGAATGTTTTGATTCAAAAACACATGACCCTTTTTATGAAAAAATTTTGTCTACAGATACAAATTCTAAGATTTTTATATTAATTAAAATTTTATAATTATCTTAAATACGTAATCAAATTATAAAAAAATAAATTAAAAACACTTAAACATGTATACCTTTTTCCAATTTTTTATCTATTTTTAATCTCTTTCATTTTAATTAACAACAACTTTTTACTTTATTGTGTTAAACTTTTTCTTATCCATTCTTTCTTCTTCTTCTTTTTGTTTTTCCCCCTCTTATTTAGATAAAAATTAAAGTTTCATAACATGGATATTATAAAAAGAAAACATATTGATGTCGTAACATGAATACCAACATCAATAGTTAACAAAACCCACCCGATTAGCTATGAGTGTTTTTGTTCCTATTTTTCATTAAAAAAAATATTTATATTTTCAATCACAAAATAGTATAAACCCGTTTATACATATATAGATAGATATATTTATAATATTAGTTTATTGTCACAATTATTAGCGAAACATTCACTCATTTTTTATATTACGAATATCAATATTCCATCAATTATAAATAATAATTTTAATTTATAGTTGATCATTAGGGTTAAGAACACTTACACGATCCTTTTAACGCTAAACATCTCTGACATGGAGAAATATTGCATTACACAATAAAAGCTCATATCAAATATTTGATCATATCTAATAAATAACTTTAATCGAATAAATATTCATCCGGACTCCTAAACATGTAACCCCCAAACAATACATAGATAGGTTAAAAACCAAACAATTACTCATACACAAATGTGTCGCTCTAAAGTTCCAACTAGGGGTGGCAAAACGGGCTGGACCCAACGGGTCAGCCCGTCAGCTCGTGCTAAAAGGAACGGGCTGGATTGAAGATTTCAATCCATCAACCTGTTCTGGCCCGTTCCGTCCAGTCCGTCAACTTGACGGGTCAAAGTACGGGCCAGCCCATCTTGGCCCGTTGGCCCGTTTAAAAAAAAATTAAAAATTAAAAAAATTAAAAAAATTAAATTTTTAGATTATATATTTTAAATGTATAAATATATAATAGTATTGTAATTTAAATCATTAACACCTACAAATTAAGTTTGAATTATTAGTTATAATTTAATAATTATTTTAACTTATCTAATTAAAAACATTAACTAATCAATTAAAAGTTAAAATAATATTTTATTTGATTAAATATGACTTTAATAATAATTTATATGTATATATAAACAAATTTAAAAAATAAAACAAATTAAAAATTTTGAAAACTAATTAAAAAAAACAAAAAATAATAAAAAATAAATTAAAAAACTAGACGGGCCAGTCCGGCCCGGCCCGTTAACCCGTCCTATACGGGACAGGTTGTGACTATTGGCCCGTTTATGTTTGACGAGCCAGCCCGTCCCGGCCCGTTTTTTGACGGGCCACATACGGGCCAGGCTGGCCCGTTTGCCACCCCTAGTTCCAACTAGGGATGTCAACGAGGCGGGTACGTTACGGGTAGTAGCTCCCCTGTACCCTACCCGCTGGATAAATATTCGCCCCATACCCGTACCCATATCCGTCGGGTATCCGTTATGCGGGTACCCGTCAATTTTTTTCATATCCGCGGGTATCCACGGGTACCCGCGGGTATTTACAAAATTATTTAAAAAATAAATATTTAATCATAAATTCAAATAAAATAAAATAAAATACATCATTATCATAAATTTTAAATAAATTTCAAACAAACTCAAGTCCATACAAGTCCAAATAATTATAAAAATAAATATAATTAGTGTTTTGATCAACAAGTTCACTTTCTCCGATTGATTCCTGAAAATAATCAAATAATAAACCCCAACTGCCACGTGTCAAATATTCTTATTTTGATTTCATCATTTAACAACAAACATACTATAAATGTCACTGTTTATCTAGAATTTGATGTATATATCCAATTTCAAAGAAGGAAAAGAGAAGAATGTCAAGGGTGTACTTGGAAGAAGATAACATACCAATAGTTGAAGCTAGAAGAATTAAGACCGAAGAAGATAAGATGTGCAACTTAGAAAATATTATATCAGAATGTTTTCTACTAATATATATATATATATATATATATATATATATATATATAAGGGTATTTTTGTCAATTAAAGTTTAACTAGTACGGGTATCCACAGGTACGGATACTATGATACCCGTACCCGCCCCATTAACATGCGGGTATCAAAAATACCCGTACCCACGGGTAGCGGGTATCTATTTTTAATATTCGTTTCTTACCCATTGCGGGTTTTATCCGCGGATATCTGCGGGTACGGATATTTTTGACATCCCTAGTTCCAACGAAGTGTTACTTTCTCATACAATGAAAATCAATGCTTATACTGTATAACAAAATAGTATTGAATTTGAGTGTGAACTACACTTTCATAAAATAATACTATCTGTAATTCATTTTGTATAGTTTATTGTATGTACGTTAAAGAGAAATTTTTTCTTGACATAAATTGTTGAAAATCTCAATATCGACTAAAAATAAGCAAATTTCATAGTATACAAATGAGATACAAACCTCACATTTCAAGTTAATTTTTGTGAGATTGAGTTAAACTTAAAAACTCACTTTATTAACATAAAGTGACATCTATTTTTTTTTGTCACCTAGTGTTTATCGCATTAAATTGAAGTTGATACGGAGTTTGTAAGAAAACAAAGACATAATGAAATTACAGTCTATTTTGCATTTCAAGCCACCCTTGCAATAATTAAAGTGATTATTTAAAACGAAACTTTTGTTTTACATTGTGAAAAATTTAGTTTCACACCTATTTATCCATACTCAGCATGAATTCCTTAGCAATATTAATCTCAATGTTTATAGTTTGGAACAATACACATGTATCACTTTTTTTGGTTTAAGGTATCATGTAAGTGGAAATTCATCAATTTTATACATAGTCCACGGATCAAGCCAGTTGTAAAATAACTTTTTTTTGTTTACTTTCCCACCTAGTGAATGGATTAAAAATATATAGCCACAAAACCTTAACATTAAATGGGTTAGGACCGTAAGAGTTTGATCCACTATAAAATAAAATAATACAGTTCATTCTTTGTCTTCTCTTGTAATCCATAATTTGTTGTATCATTGTATAATAATGAATTCTTCATTCTCATGCAAACCGAATTTCCTCCTCTTCACAACCATTTGTCAAGGAACTAAAGTTTCTTACTTGTTGCTTCATCACACAAATTTTGTGATAATTAATGGATGCATATATTCAGAGGAAAACGGGGGGAACAACAACGCATGAGAAAGAGAGTATAACTTTACTTTTTTCACCAAAATCAGCTAGTTCTTTACACCAGAAAGAACTAATAAATCATATCCAAACTTCAAATGCTTACGTTTAAGCTTATGACAATGTCAGTTCTTCAATCCATATACCCTTCTTTCTGCAACCTATCTCTCACATCTAACTACTCAATCTCTTCTACCACACAATCTTTAGCAGCCATAGCATTGATTCTTACATTACTTTACATCTATTTTAGACCACAAACACTGTATCTTCTTGACTATGTTTGTTATTTGCCTCCCGATCATTTGCGCAACCCTTTCTCTCATATGGTAGAACACTTTGAATTATGCAACTTTGACAAAGAAAGAGTAGACTTTGAAATCAAAGTGCTGGAAAGATCCGGTATTGGAGTCGACGCATGCATGCCAGAATCAGTTCACCAGCTTCCCCCAGATGATTCCATGAAGCCTGCACAAGCAGAAGTTGAACTGGTTCTTTTCAAAGTTGTCAAAGATCTACTTTCCAAGCACAAAGTGAATCCTAAAAGCATTGACATCATAGTGTCAAATTGTAGCCTATTTTGTCCCACACCATCAATTGCATCAACGATCATAAACAAGTTTGGATTGAGGAGCAACATCAGGAGTGTGAACCTGAGTGGAATGGGTTGCAGTGCTGGATTGTTGTCAATAAACCTGGCCAAAGATCTGTTGAGAGTTCACAACAACTCATTGGCTTTAGTTCTTAGCATGGAGGCTGTGGCTCCAAATGGTTACAGAGGTAATGACAAATCCATGCTTATTGCCAATGTACTGTTTCGAATGGGAGGAGCAGCCATTTTACTTTCCAACAGAAAACAAGACAAGCCAGTGGCAAAATACAAGCTTCAGCATCTTGTGAGAACCCACACAGGATCAAATGATCAAGCATATAAGTCTGTTTATCAAGAATGTGATGAAAATGAGATTGTGGGTGTTTCTATCTCACGATCACTTCTTGCTGTAGCTGCTTCAGCTTTGAGGACCAACATAACAACCTTAGGTCCTCTTGTCTTGCCGTATTCAGAACAATTGTGTTTTGGATGGTCATTGATTTGCAAGAAAATTTATGTGCCAGATTTCAAGAAGGCTTTTGAACATTTCTGCATACATGCTGGAGGTAAATCAGTGATAGATGTGATGGAAAAAAGTCTGAAGCTGCAGAAGAAAGATGTTGAAGCTTCAAGGATGACGTTATACAGATTTGGCAATACTTCATCTTCTTCTCTGTGGTATGAACTTTGCTATTTGGAGGCAAAAGGAAGAGTGAAAAAAGGAGATAGGGTGTGGCAGATTGCATTTGGAAGTGGATTCAAGTGTAATAGTGCAGTTTGGAAGAGTCTTTCTGATAGTGATCCAAATGTAAGGAATGTTTGGTCTGATAGAATCGATTTGTATCCGGTTGAGATACCTGTGTTTGACTGTTGAATCTGTAGTAGGTTTCAGAAACATTGATAGTTCAACAGTCAAAGAGTCATTGGATATTATTCTGTTCTTATTTTACCTCTTTACATAACTTGCTTCTTCCATGTCACCATGAAAATAAATTACAAATCTCTTTTATATCTTCATTCCAGTGTTGAGTTTTGTTTATATCTTCCATCTCTTTTATAGCTTCATTTCAGTGCTGAGAAACCTGAAATGGAGACACCTCCACCATCGCACATTCTCTGTAATTTTGATTACATATAGCAAATATCGTGTTTTCTCTTAGAAAAATAATTATGTTGCAGTAATATTATCACATTCTATTAGTAAAATAAAATTGATTACCATATCTTGTTAGTGCTTTGTTTTCTGTGTTTGCAAACTTGGAATATTAATCTATTATACAAGAAAATTTTCTTGGAAGTGTAATTATTATAACCATTGTCTTCATTAATTAAATATGGATTTCTTAATTTAATAGTATAGAAAAAAGTCTTAATTAATCCTTTATGTTATTTTTGGACATCTTATAAAAATGATATTTAAAATTAACTTAATCCTATAAAATTATATAGTGTCATTTACATTAACTTTTATTATATATTAATATATATATTATTTATTATAATTTGACTTCACAAACATTATATTACAGGGATGAATAACTCTATTTGGGGTTTTATCCAGAAGACATACTTAATAGTTTTTTCCTGTAAAAATTAAACACAAAGAAGACTAAGATAAAGTTAAACTGAGGGACCTGAACCGATTGCATTTGTTGATCTTCAACCTTCTAAATCTTCCATTGCGAAGAGTAAATTTTCTCGGTGTTCCAAACTATATCAGATTCAAGAGTGTCAGCCTTGTATTGTTCTTGAATATTTAGATTCCAAACTTCATCTTGTGCTTTATCTGATTTGTTCAGAGAAAAGAAAAGTGGCTCGGTAAGTTTCTGTAAAGAGATGTATATGAGTAGATCGATATGAATTTTTTTTTTTTTTTAGATTTAAATAATAAAATAAGTAAGTAAATTTGAGGATGAATTTTTGTGAAAAATAATGAATAATTTGACTAATATTATAAATTGATTTTTTTTTAATAAATTATGATATCAACGTATTACTCAATAATAAATTTTTATATCAATAATATATTGAATAGTATTTATCACAACATAAAGAGATAGATATGAAATAAAAAGGAAATAAAATTGAACATAAAATTTGTTTAAATATATATAATATATAATAATAATTTATTATATTATAAAATATTAACTATAAATATTTTGGAAATATTTAAGCATATTTTCATTTTGATATTAAAATAATCTATAATTATCTAATTAGGGATTAATATATTAAAATGATTACTTTTAAATTTATTATTATTACTGATGGAAACATTTTTTTTTCATTTGTTTATGTTTCTGCCATATCAAAATATTATGTATTTTTATTATATAAAAATGCATTTTTAAAAGGATGATGTTGAAAAATGAATTTTTTTGATAATATAAAAAAATTATTTTTATTCTTAATCATTATAGTATTTTTACTAGAAAGATTGTTTAATTATTTTTGAATTGAAAGTTACAAGTTACTAGAAATTTTATAATTAAATATTTTATCAAATAATTGTTTTAAGTTAGCAAAATGATTATTTAATTAAAAATGACATTATATTTGCTTTAATTTTATAAATTGTTATCATCATTAGTTTTAATAAAGATAATTATTTGGTTAAAATACTTCGTTGGTCCTCGTTTTTGTTGCAGAATCTCAATTTGGTCCTCCCGTTAAGTGGGTGCCACGTGTCAGCTTCTCGTTTTTTTTAATTTTTTGAATTTTTTTTGAATTTTTTTTTGAATTTTTATTTTTTTTGAATTTTTATTTTTTTATATTTTTTATAAAAATATTTATGCCACATGTCAAGTTTGTAGTATGCCACGTGTCAATCTAATATGGTGACACGTGTCAAATTATTGTATGAATTTCAATTATATTTGTTAATTTGATTTGATTTCAGTCCTTAATTTTTTTAAAATAATTTTAATTTCATGTGCTCCAAATTTAGAACAAATTTAATTTTTTTTATAAATATAATGATGATACTTTTATTACAAGTGATATTTCTATTACATATTTTTAACAACATTTAATTTATTTAAATTTATATTTTACATTAAACTTTATTTAAATTTTATTTTAAAATTATAAATATATAGATTAATAAATTTATATTCGGAATATTTGTATAATATTCAATATCAACAATATTTTAGAGTTGGCTTAAAAATAACAATTTTATAAATTCAAATGTAAAATTTTAAAATAATTTTATAAAAAATTAAAATAAATATATTTAAAATTTTAATATTAAATATAATTAATATTATTAAAATATTTAATAAAAATATCAATTTTAATAAAAATAATCATCACATTATATAAAAGTAAAATTTGGTCTAGATTTGGAGTGCCTAAAATTGAAATTTTTTAAAAAAAATTGGGACTTAAATCAAATCAATTTAACAAATATGAGGATCAAATTGAGATTCATACATTAATTTGACACGTGTCACCATATTAGATTGACACGTGTCACCATATTAGATTGACACGTGGCACACTACAAAAGTGACACGTGGCATAAATATTTAAAAAAATAAATAAAAAATTTAAAAAAATTTAAAAAATTCAAAAAAATGAGGAGCTGGCACGTGGCACCTACTTAACGGTATTAGTTATCAACTAACGGAAAGGACCTAATTGATACTAATTTACAAAAATGAGGACCTTATTGAGACTAATAAAAATACGAGGACCAAATTGAGATTCTGCAACAAAAACGGACACCAACGAAGTATTTTAACCATAATTACTTGTGCTTTTATATTAAAAATATGATAAAATGATTTGCGGTGTGTTATATATTTAATGAATTTGTTTGAAAAATACTTTTAAAAGAAAATAATTATAAAACTAAAAAAGATTTTTAAAAAGAGGTTGAATAAGAGATGGCAAAATTGGCCAACCCGGTCTGTTTTAGTTTGTCCTGTCTGTGGTCTGTCAATAAACAAATTGAATATTGTAATCCGTCCCGTCTTATGACAGATTGGCGGACCGGTGGACTGGCCTGCCTTTTGTTTTTTATTTCTTTTAATTTTTTTTAACTTTTATTTATAAATTTGTTTTATGTATATAAATTTATTTATATAATATAAAAAAATATTATTTTTTAATTTTAAACATAAAAAAATAGGTTAATGACCGATTTCTTTTAACTTACTAAACTGACAGTTTATACAAATCACGTTACAACAAATTGACGGATTAAAAATTCTGACCTGAGCCGTCCTTTATTAGACTGGAGAATAGACTAGACGGGCCTGACCCCTAAAATGAGTAAAAGATATGATTTATAATTAGGGGTGGGCATGGATTGGATTTTTAATGATCTAATCCACATCCATTTTATATCCAAATAATTGGATTAGATTTTTTACCCAAATCCATTTCTTCAGCAAAAGTAGTTTGGACTTTTTTAAAATCCATATTCAAATATTTGGATCAAGATTTAAATCCAATCCAAATATTTAGATCAAGTTCAAAATCCAGAATCCATTTTTTATAAAAGAAATTTAAATTGAATTTTTTAAAACTTGTGTCATTAAGGCCCGGATGACCCGGATGAGACCGACGACCCAAACGGGCCGGACAACTCGAACGGGCCCGACAACACGAACAAGCTCGACGACGTGAACGGGCCGGATGACCCGAACGGGCCCGACGACACGAACGGGCCAGACGACCCGGACAGACCTGTCCAAACAGTCGGGCCCAATCGGGTAGTCATACACGTTCGAGTCGTGGGGCTCGTCTAGGTCATCGGGTATGTCAACGTCGTCAGGCCCGTCCGAGTTGTCGGGCCCATCCAGGTCGTCGATCATGTCCGGGTCGTCAAGTCTGTTTGGGTCGTCGGGCCCGTCCGGGTCGTAGGCCCCGTCCAGGACGTCGAGCCCGTCTGGGTCGTAGGACCCATCCGGGTCGACGCGCCGTTCGTGTCGTCGTGCCATCTGGGTCGTAAGGCCCGTGTAGGTCGTCAAGCTCGTCTGGGTCGTCGAGCCCATATGGGTTGTTTGAGTCGTCAGGTCCGTCCGGATCGCCCGGATCGTTCGGCCCATCCGGGTCGTCCGACCCGTTCGTGTCGTCGTGCCTATCCGGGTCGTAAGGCCCATGTAGGTCGATAGACCCGTTTGGGTCATCGAGCCCGTCCGGGTCGTCGGGCCCATCCGGGTCGCCGGGCCCGTCCAGGTCGTCCGCCCCATTCGGGTCTTCGGGCTCGTTCGGGTCGTCGAGCCCGTCCGGGTCATCGGGCTCATCCGGGTCTTTGGGCCTTCTTGACCCGTTCTAGTCTTTGGGCAGCCTGACCTGTTTTCGTCATTGGTCCTACTTGGTCCGTTCGGGTCTTCGGGTCCGCGTGACCCTTTCGGGTCTTCGTGTTCGCCTGACCCGTTCGGATCTTCGGGCCCGCCTTACCCGTTCGATTCTTTGAGCCTGCCTAACTCGTTCGGGTCATCGGGCCCGCCTGACCTGTTCAGGTCTTCGGGTCTTCGGGCCTGCCTGACCCGTTCGGTTCTTCGAGCTTGCTTGAGCCATTCAGGTCATCGGGCCCGCTTGGCCCGTTCGGATTTTTAGGCCTACCTGCCTTGTTCGGTTCATCGGGCTCACTCAAATTTTCTGGATTGTTGCGCCCGATCCGTATAGGTCGTCCAACCTCTTATGGTCGTCGGGCCTGCCCGATCCGTATAAGTCGTCGAGCAAGGCCTGTCCTAGTCTGAATTTAGCATAGTCCATCTCAACCTTTAGTCTAACCCAACTAAAAATTTAAATTGAAAATTTGGATTGGATTTTTTGGATTATCCATATTTAAAAATCTTGATTTATAAAATGAATATCCAATCCATAAAATATATAAAATGTAGATTAGATTGAAATCCAGATCCATTAGATTTTTTGCCCACCCCTATTTATAATTATAGATTTTAAATTATATTGTTTCAATACCCGTTTTAGTTAGGGTTAAGAAGAACTATAGCTACTGCTTTGGTTAGGGATTATAGTCGAGGAAGAAGAACACAACGTAGAGAGTATTGGGAGAATGGGAAGAAACGGAGGTGGAAGGTCTCTGCAACAAGCCCTCCGTCGCCGTATTGAGACCTGCAAGTCCAAGTACTCCACTGCCGAGGAAATCGCCAACCATCTCCGTTCAACTTACCCCGATTACCACCGCACCAAACACCAAACCCTAATTCGATTTGTCCAGGAAGCGGTTCATTCCACCGCTAAGCTGAATCACACTCCCACGCCCAAGTATTCGGATGGTGACGATGACGACAACATAGAATCCCGAAGCGCGTCTCGAAAGCGTAGGAAGAAAATCGACGAGGGTGAAGAGAAGCTGAAGAAGATGGAAGCGTTACACGTGCGAAGGAGGGTGCCGAATCCTTCCTCGTCGTCCTCTGCTTCTTCGGAGAGTGATGACGAGGAAACGGTGTCGACTTCGGAGGACGCAATTTACGGGGAAAAGGTGGAACCTCAGTTTGATTTGATGAAGGAAATGCTGAGGAAGTCATATACGCCGAAGAAGAAGGCGGCGGCGGAGGAAAAAAACGTTGAAATGGAGATGAGTAGTAGACCTAAAGACACTGTTCTGAATGAGGCGACTGAGGTGAGGAAGCAATCTATGCGTTCGGTTTCAAACGGTGGTGAGGTTTCAAATGGTGAGGTGAAGAGGAAGGATGGGCCGAGATTTAAGGATTTGGGTGGGATGAAGGAAGTTTTGGAGGAACTGAAGATGGAAGTGATTGTACCTTTGTTTCATCCCCAAATTCCTAGACAGTTAGGAGTGAAGCCAATGGCTGGAATTTTGTTGCATGGTCCACCTGGATGTGGGAAGACCCGACTTGCTCATGCTATAGCTAATGAGACTGGTCTTCCTTTCTATAAGATTTCAGCTACTGAGGTTGTCTCTGGAGTCTCAGGTATTAATGTTTGGACTTGAATATTAACTTTGTGTTATCTTGTTTAGCAGCATAAGCATAGTACTTTCTCTAGAATAGAGTTTTAAGAGATACAGTACTGTTTTGTTATGATTGATTAGATTCATTGCTTTTGTTACTGTCATCAAATGATTTCGATGGTAATATCTGAAATGTTTGGACTTGGATATTAACTTTGTGTTCTGGATAGTTCAATAGTTCAGTTCATTATCTTTTGTTGTTATCCTTGTATAGCAGCATGAACATAACATTTTTTTTCTAGAATAGAGTTTTAAGAGATACAGTCCTCGTGTTTTGTTATGATCGATTAGATTCATTTATTACTGTCATCTAATGATTTCGATGGTAATATCTGAAATATTGATGTCTTTTTGTGGTTAGGTGTATATGAAAAAATATTAGAGAACTATTTGCTAAAGCCACCTTGCATCATCTTTATTGATGAGATTGATGTTTGGACTTGAATATTAACTTTATGTTCTGGATAGTTCAATTGTTCAGTTGCATGTTCTTTTGTTGTTATCCTTGTATATCAGCATAAGCATAACACTCCTTCTAGAATAGAATTTTAAGAGATACAATCCTCATGTTTTGTTAGGATTGATTAGATTCATTGCTTTCATTAATGTCATCAAATGATTACGATGGTAATATCTGAAATATTAGTGTCTTTTTGTGGTTAGGTGCATCTGAAGAAAATATTAGAGAACTATTTGCTAAAGCTTACCGAAGTGCACCTTCAATTGTCTTTATTGATGAGATTGATGCAATTGCATCTAAAAGAGAGAATTTGCAACGGGAGATGGAGAAGCGAATTGTGACGCAATTATTGACTTGCATGGATCAATCAAATAGGCTCCTTCAACCAGATGATTCAGAGAGCGCTGGCTATGTTCTTGTAATAGGAGCTACAAATAGGCCTGATGCCATTGACCCTGCCTTGAGAAGGCCAGGTCGATTTGATCGTGAAATTATCATTTGCCATCCTGATGAATCTGCTAGGGAGGAGATCCTATCTGTTCTTACTTCCAATCTTAGACTTGAGGGTTTATTTGATCTACAGAGAATAGCCAGGGCTACATCAGGATTTGTTGGTGCTGATTTGGCTGCTCTGGTTGATAAAGCTGGTAATCTGGCAATGAAGAGAATAATTGACGAAAGGAGACGTGAATTATCTCAAGAACTCAGGAGTGAGCATGAAGACTGGTGGAGGGAACCTTGGTCCAGTGAAGAAATAGATAAGCTTGCCATCAAAATGTCTGATTTTGAGGTATGGTCTAATCATTATTATTATTATTATTATGATTAGTATGAACATTTATAGTCCATATAAACATTTATATTCTCATGATTTGTGTTTCATCTCGTTTTTAGTTTGGGAATATGCACTTCTTGCTAATAGTTTATTATCTGGACACGTTCATGCAGGAAGCATCAAAGAAGATACAACCTTCATTAAGAAGGGAAGGATTCTCCATGATTCCCGATGTAAAATGGGAAGATGTTGGCGGCCTTGACATGTTAAGAAAGGAGTTTGAACGGTATATTGTAAGACGCATAAAATATCCTGAAGATTATGAGGTAAACAAACCATTGCAATTACATCTTCTGTTGAATTTTTATCTCCTTTCCCTCTCATAATTCTCTTTTAGTTTTTAGTATTTTAGAATTTTGCTCTAGACAAAAGTTAGGGGTACAATGGGATAGGGATATATGGAATAACAGATAGGGATATATTTAAATTCTCATTAATAAGTTTCATGTTCTTCTACTAAAACTTGTTTGATTTTTGTCTTTGCATAATTGTATATCACTCATTGATTACTGTGCATGTATTCATTTATTTTAGAGGCTTGGGGTTGATCTGGAGACTGGATTTTTGCTTTACGGACCTCCGGGTTGTGGTAAAACGCTGATTGCCAAGGCGGTTGCTAGTGAGGCAGGAGCTAGTTTTATACATATTAAGGTCTGTCTAAATACTCCACCCATCTCATTCATTTTGGTTGTCTTGTTTTGAATACACATCTTTTGTAAATGATTGATGATTAATTTGCTTTATTGCAATTCTAGGGTCCCGAACTTTTAAATAAATATGTTGGAGAGAGTGAACTCGCAGTTCGAACATTGTTTAGCCGTGCAAGGACATGTGCACCATGTATACTCTTCTTTGATGAGGTTTGTCTACTTTGTAGTGTTGTATATAACATTGTTTTCTATTGTGTAGAGTTGTCATGACATGCCAATTTGATTTTGAATAACAACTAAATACAAAGTATTATTGTCTACATTTTTCTTCCTGAAGTAATATAAAGTACTGTTTTTGTTCTGTTCCTCTATTTATTATTAGGCATTTTTTCTTTCACTCTTTCACATTACTGGTTATTATTATCGTGAGTGGTGCTTACTAAGCGGACTAGATGTTGAAGTCTGTTTTATCATTAATATTAATTTCCTTGGTCTATGAAGGGTTCGAACAAGTTCTCAACAAACAAATTGTTGTATAGAAGGATATACCTACGAGTGCTAAAATTTATTTTTATGCCATTTTCAGGTTGATGCTTTGACAACAAAACGTGGTAAGGAAGGTGGCTGGGTTATTGAACGACTGTTGAACCAGGTCAAATAATTAATAGTATTTTGTAACGTGAAAAGTATAGCAATTTTAAACTGATAATAAGATGGAAACATGACAGTTATATGAATTTGCAGTTGCTTATTGAGTTGGATGGCGCAGGGCATCGGCGTGGTGTTTTCGTGATTGGTGCCACAAATAGGTACACTTTTTTCACCATATATGTTATCGAAATAGTTATTTCACTACACATCACGCCATATTCAAAGTCAGTTTCTCAATTTTGCAGGCCTGAGGTGATGGATCGTGCTCTCTTACGGCCGGGTAGATTTGGTAAACTTCTTTACGTTCCACTCCCCGACCTTGATGAGCGAGTTTTGATATTGAAAGCTCTTGCAAGGACTAAGGCAATTGATGCCGATGTAGATTTGAGTGTGATTGCAAGAATGAAAGGTTGTGAAAATCTAAGCGGAGCTGATCTTGCTGCACTGGTTGGTCTCTACTTTTTATGGATGTTGCCTCTTAGTCTTTTTATCCCTTATGTCCTTTTATCCCTTATATCATTGTATGTATGTATGCATGCGTGTTTGATCATTGTTGGGACAAACTATGTAGTTAGGATTATAGGGAAAAGAGTAAATTTGGAGATACTGATTGTATTGGCTATACAGATTAATGAAGCAGCAATGGCTGCTGTTGAAGAGAAAGATACAACTATTAAGAGTATTCATTTTGAGATGGCACTAAGTAAAGTCTCGCCCTCAGTATCTGACCGGGTACGTCTTATGCCTCTATTTTCATAAGCATGAAATATGATGCCTTGTGGTGAATAAATTAGTTAATAGAATTTTTCATCGATTTATCTTTATTTTTGGAATAGCAAAAGCAGTACTATCAGCACATTTTTCATTGATTTATCTTTATTTTTGGAACAGCAAAAGCAGTACTATCAGCACTTGTCGGAGAGCTTTAAAGTAGCTTTAAAGTAGAGCGAACAACATGGCATGGCTATACATTATGTCTGTTCGAAATATTTTTGTAAGCAATGTTAGTATTCAATCTGAGAATGTAATTGTTGAAAGGCGAAATGGAATATCGATTTAAGAAATGTGAAATGTTTGAAGTATTCAGTTACTTATGCTATTCTTTATTATGTGGAAATGAGTTGTTAATCGCATGTTTATATAAATGTCACTTATAAAAGAATGGCATAAATAAAACTCTACAAAAGTAAAACCCTTATTGGTGGTTCATTGAATGATTTCTTTGTTTTGAATCTATACCTTTTTTTCCTTTCCTCAAAAGGAAATTTTTTTCATTAAATTGAATTAGTAGTGCTTGATTGTGATATTGATTTAATCTTTTTTGTAAATTGAAGAGTTCTCTGTCTTCTGGATTTTGATGTTGCAAGTGTGAATTGCCTTCTGTGATGGAGATACTTCCTGCCATCCTTTACTTAATGGGGCCAAAAATAAGGACGTAATGGTTAACAACCATAAGCATTTTGACATGTTACAACTGCAGAAGAAGTCATGTTATTGAAAATTTTAAAGTATCATGTAAGTGGAAATTCGTTAATTTTATAAATGGTCCAGTCCACGGACCAAGCCAGTTTTAAAATAGGTTTTTTTGTACTTTCCCACATAATGAATGGATTAACAATATGTGGTCACAAAACCTTCACATAAAATGGGTGGCTATTTCTCCTACAGTCCGTTATTTTGGATTTTATTTTTCGAAATGTTCTAAATTAATCATGGAAACATTTTTTTAGAAGATATTCAACCACTTTTCTGAAAGACACTTGCCCTTATTCCGAATAAAATTTTCAGAAGCTTTGATAGGGTGCAGGAAGAAAATTAATAGGGTGCATAAGAAACAGGCAAGATGGGTTAGGGTCAAAATAGTCTGGCCCACTATAAAATTAAATACTACATTCAATTCTTTATCTTTTGTAATCTATAATTTGTTATCTCTCTGTATAATCATAATTCCTCATTCTCAAGCAATCCGAATTTCCTCCTCACAATCATTTGTGAAGGAACTAAAGTTTCTTACTTTGGTTCATCACGCAAATTTGTTGATAATTAACGGATGCATTTATTCAGAGGAATTTGGGGGGAACAACAACGCATAGAGATTGGAACTGCATTTTTTTAAAAGCTTGCCTACTTGCACCAAAATGTGCTAGTTCTTTACATTAGAATTAATAAATCATACCAAAGTTCAAATGGTTAAGTTTAACCTTATGACAAAGACACTTCTTTGATCCATACATCCTTCTTTTTTAACTTGTCTCTCATATCTAAAGGCTCAATCTCTGCCACACAATCCTTAGCAGCCATAACATTAATTCTTATATTACTTTACTTCTGTTAGACAGTAAAAAAAGGTCACATGATATATCATTCACTTCTTATTTTACCTCTTTAACTCGTTTATTCAATACGACCATGAAAAATAAATTACAATATAATCTAACCTTCCATCTCTTTTATATTTTCATTTTAGTGTTGAGTTTTGTTTATGTGTCTGTGCTTTATGGTACACGTTAAAGAATAAAAGGCATGAAAATATTTAGTAAATACAGAGGTTCTAAAATTAGAAAGCATCGAATACATTTATTTCATCAGAAAAAAAAGTCAATATAGGGTAACAAATATTTATTAGTTTGTACGTGCAGGATTCATCTCAAGATTACTTTGGCCCATATTTGTCTAAATGGTGATGATAATTAGGCATTACAATTTTTGTTTTCCTTTTATCCTTTGCTGACAGAATCACCCTTTTATTGCTTATCAAAAAAAAAAAAAACTGAAAAGATCATATATCTATTTGACGCGATATATTTATTTCTGCTGTATATACAACTCGTGAATCCACACCCCTAGAACTAAGGTGTGGATATGCTGTTTATAAAAACTCAATCGAAAAAATTGAAGAGGGGAAAAATGAAGTGATTCAATATACCATCATCGTAGAGTTAGGATGATGCTTTATCTAGTGAGATTTTTGTGTTTTAATTGTACTCGTTGCTTGGACAAAACCTCGGCAATGAGCTGACGACCAAATAAGTGTGAATTCTTGAGGATTAAATTCCTTGTTGATGAATCAACCACGTAACCTTGCCCTGGCATCCACTGTAGTAAGTGTAGCAGCAAGTCCTTCTTTTCAGGCTCATCTAAATAGCGTGACACAGCCTTCGCAAATAAATCCTGCACAACAACGAATATGATTAAGTTTGGAGTAAAAAGTTAAAGCCACAAACCCTAGCTCTAGGGTTACTGAAAATCCTTTAATCTGGACCTAGTTGTTAAAAAATTCCATCAGTTATTCTACTTTATTCAAACTGTCAAAAAGCAATCAGGTCAAAGTCAGGACTTTTGCAGTGCCAAAGGTATGATTTAGAAATCCTTTGCGTTGGTGTCATTATGTCAAGGAAAAGAAAATCATGAATCAAATGTCATTCAAATAACAGTATTCAAATTGAAATACCACCAAGCCTATTACCTGATCAAGCTTGTAGCCACTATCATGGAGAGTCTTCAGAACATCATTTATGTAGTTGATGTTACCTGACTTCATGAATGCAATAGCAAATTTTTTGGTGGCAGGATGAGAAATAAATTTTGCATTATCCTGAACAGGACAAGATTCATCATCAGATGAACTGCAATAACAAGAGAAACACTAGGATTTATGTATTCTGTAAACCTAGAATACCTTGACTACTACATATGCATCTTTCAAAAGATGACCTGCTAGAAGAATGTACAAAATCTTCTCATGAAGTGACTTGCACATTGTTCTCTTGCCGTATCTCAACATGTTGTAAACAGAAAATGCCTCTGAATAAGCATTTACCTGACCAAGGTGGGATATTAAAGAGGAACAGAGCTCCTACAAAGAGAGAAAGACATTATAAACTTTTATTTAGTAACTAAACCAACAACAGATGAAAATAAGATTGCGGTAGCTTTTCATCAAATGAAACATTCTCAGTGTTTTAGTTCTGTAAGTGCAACTTAACAATTAGACTCTTTTCCCTTTTCCAATAATTATTTTACAGGTCTTTCATTTTTTTCTTCAGGAACGCAGCTATTTCCATTAGGTAAAACTGTAAGGCTAACTAGTAGATTAGAAAAATTTAATAAGAGAAAGGAAAAAACCTCAATTTTGAAAAACATGCAGAGATATATAATTGTAGAAAGCAGAAATCTACACCAGGTTCTGGGCAAGAAAAGTGTGAAATCCCTAACCAGGGTCCAAACAATTTATGTACAAAAAATGAAAATGAAAACTACAGCATAAGACATCCACCTAGTGGGGTCTAGGGTGAACAGTTTCATACAGCCTTAACCCCACTAGCAGATAGACTGCTTCCAGGATTTGAACCTGTGACCTTTAGGTAACAAGGTAGCAGCAGCCTTGCCGCCACAAAGATCCAAAAAGATGTGTACACATAATAAAATTAAAAGGACAGTTTTCAGTCACATAATGAGGAAAGACCAAGTTCAATAATACAGGGGATTCCATATTAGTATTTGGATAAAACGCCATACCTCTCCTGGTTGATGGCCTTTAGTATGCATGTCCTTCATGGTTCGATAAGCTAATAGATACATTTTTTCCCTACAGAAATATTTTATTAAAATATGGAAGGTATTGTAACTTGGACTGATTGCAAGTTCATCCATCTTTTTTAGAGTTTCCATTACACTTTCCATTTCACCTACTCTACAGAAAGCACACAGCATTGAATTCAGTATAACTAGATCATATTTATTAGAGGTGGTTTCAAAATCCTTGGCTAACTGTTTTGCTTCCCGAAAAAGCTTGGCTCGACATAATGCTGATATCATGATACTATGAGCATAGCCATCTGCACATGTGGGAAATAACCAATGGCTTAGAATAACCAGATATTTATACGAATGTTTATCATGTCATACATTTCATTGAATACAACTTACCTGATCTGACATGGTTTTTCATCATTTCATCAAAGATTACTTTGGCTTCATGTATTTTTCCTGCCTTAGCTAGGCCATCCATGAGTATACAGTATGGCATCTGCATATAAATTCAGATAAATAAATAGTGGTAGTTGGAAAAGAAGACATGGGAAAATAAAAAGGTTAAAAGAAGGATATATAATTTATGATATTAAACAAATTGTAGGTCATCAGTTAAGAATAGATAATATGATTTTATTAAATGATCTCACAATGTTTTAAACACAAAACAACCTTTTGTTGTTCATTTCAAAGGTTTTTCTTACCTCATCTTCAGCATAGCCCAAAGATTTCAGTTCAGCTAATAATTCTCTAGACTTGTCAAACAAACCTCCTTTAACATATACCTTCAGTAAGGTAGTCAATATGACCTGCAAAACATTATTTTAAATAAGCGTGAGTCCTTTTTAGTGAACGCTTGCTCTATATCAAATATTAAAAAGTGACATATAGGAAACATACGAAAGGTTTTGCATTTCAACAAGACAAAAAAAGTGATGTTTGGTGAAGACATACGAATTGTTTTATATTGTATATCTCTCTCTAACACGACCCTTATACAAGATTGATGGTATAAGGGTGAATGTGCAAAAGTTTAAAGATAAAAGAAACAAAACAGCTTCAGTTGTTTACTTTGTTGTTAAACTGGTTATTAATATTCTACTTCGATGGTAAACTATATTGACATATTAGACTGAGGAAGCTGCATATATTTTCCTCGCCTGGTTTTCTCAGAGGCAATTGATTATTTTCTTGACTTCAAATTAAAAAAAAAATGTATTTAGGTAAAGTGTAAATGTTGAGGACATGGCATCCACTTCAAATATTTTGAATTGATTCATGCATGACTTTTTTTACTCGTTGAACTTTTATAATAGTTGTCTTTTTAGTTTCCTTTTCTGTATTAGTCTGGAATTCTCAAAATTTTCCCGTTGATTTTATTTTTTCACAAATAATACTGATTTTTTAGTAGTTAATACTTGTAACAATCCACATGAAATCAATCCTTTACCAATATTTTTTTATTTTAATTAATCAGTATACTTGCTTGCTTCTATTGAAGATAAAATCCTAATTTTTCCATCTACAATTCTGCATTATGTATCTGGCATGAGGTTAAGATATCCTAAGTGTCCAAATTTAATTTTAAATCATAGTGAACAATAGTCATGCCCGTATAATATTATCAAAGACCATGATTTAATAGCCATAAATTGCTACACACAAACTATGATCTTAAAATTAGTAAATGATAGGGAAAACAAACCTTGTTTGGTACTAACCCTTCAGATTTCATATCTTGAATCAACATATCAGCTTTTTTGTAGCTTCCACACGTTGAGTAAGCATTGAGCAAAGAGCTATAGTGATAAACGTTTGGTGAGTGACCTTCATCCTTCATCTGGTTAAAATATTTTTCTGCTTCTTCCCATTTACTATTGGAAGCACACACTGCCAGGATTGTCCCATAAATTACACCGTCCATCTGAAGTTTATTGTGTTGCAATTCCTGAATTAACTCTAACGCCTTAGGATAGCCATTTTCTATTTTAATGCAACCTGCAAGAAGCTAAAGATGAGAACAACCGAAATCAGAAAATAGGAAAGTATTAAATCCTAAAGTTAGACCCATGTATATGCCTAAAACATAAAAAGTCAACACTACAAAGTCTACTGGAGAAGGCCCTGTCTATGCTACTGCAGAAGGGTACAGCAAGCCAAAAAGAACCATCATCAAGCCAAAGACATAAGCAGATTGTGGGCCTTTAGTACTGTCCTAGTTGCTCTAGAATGTTAACTCAGCCCGTGGAGAATAATCTTGTTAGGATAATGCCTAGCTGGTGGATCCGTTTGAGTAGGAGTTTGTTAGAATCAGAGAGTTGAATGATTTTAAAGTTACAACTTCAAGCATGCTGAATTAAGTAAAAAGAACTCATTTTCACAAATGTAAGGAAAGCGTGAAATAAGATAAAGAATAAAATGGCATACCGTGCTGTAGGTAACAAGATCAGGAACTAGACCATCTAGCTGCATCTGCTGAAAGAGTTTCATACCAGAATCAAACTTGCCTTTCTTGATTAAACAACCAAGAACAGAGTTGCATACAAGGGTATTTTTCCGGGCTGATTCATCTTGAATGTTATGGTACAGTTGCAACATCTCAGCAGCGTCAAGATTATTCGCCATGAACCTCATGTAATGAGAATAAGACGAAACATCAATCTTGTTGTTCTCTTGCATCCACTTAAACAGCTGCAAATGCAATTTCAATAACAGTAAACACATTACGGAACAGAATAACGATGCATTGATAAAATAAAATAAATTATTTGTAGTTAATCTGTAAATATTAATTCATATTAATATTAATTTCTCAAAAGCTATTTGTAGTTTATACATAAAAAGTGGAAGAAGCGAACACCTGAGAGATATGGTTGAATTTGTTTGAACTTTTAAAGTGATAAAGAACGGCATTGAGGTCTTTGACGGTCAAAGCTTCTCCTAGCCTGAAAGTCATAGCCAGAGAGTGAGAAAACGTAGAAAGAAGAAGGAAGAATGAAAATACGGCGTAGCAATGGAAGAGAAAACCTAGCAAGAGTTGAAGGCAAATCGGAAGAGCGCTGAATTTCAAGTGTGGCTGCTTTTCTTGCGGAGGGGAAGGATTTGGAGCTTCGGAATTTGACGGTGGTTCTGTGAGGTTGAGGCTGAGTTCGAATTTGGGTGTGTGGCTCCGCCGTCGACGCGGAAGCGGGAATTGCCAGAGAAGAAGGGATTGCAGAGTGCCCAAAACCCATTTTTTCTTTCAGTAGTGAAATTTCATTCCCAGGTAAACTTTTTAAAGATGAATGTGATTCAACCAAAAATATAAAATTATTGAAAATTCTCCTGTGAGTTTAGATATGAGAAAATTAAGTACTATATATAAATTTTTTATAATTTCATTAGTTTTGGGTAGAGACGTAAATATGGGTTGGAATTTGCAAGTTAACTCGATTTATCACGGGTTCGGGTTGAGTTGAAATTTTTTTTAAAATTTTAATACAGATTGATTTTTGACCCGGCTCATCCGGGTTGAACCTGTGGTGAGCCGGGTTGGCTCAGCAATCTGTAGATAAAAAGGTCACACAAGTTTTTTTATTTTTTTTATTAAGTTAGATTTTACATTTGGGCCATGTTAAGTTATTTTTTTATCCAATAGATAAATAATTTGTATTTTTTCTTATTTTGGTTTATATTTTGATCATATTAAATTTTATTTAGATTTTAATTAGAATTACAATTTAGTTTTGACTGAAAAAAAATAAAAAAATCATATATTTTTTAATTAAGTGAATTTCTGAGCGAACCCGTTTAACGTGCCAATACGTGGTGGGTCGGGTCAGGTTTAAATTTTTTTGACTCGTTAAAAAGTGAGCCAAATTAGGTTGACTCACTAAATCATTAACTCGTGGTGAGTCGAGTCGGGTCAGGCTGGTTTACCCGTTTTGACAACTCTTGAGTTAGAAAAATATATGAATTTAGTACAAATAACTAAAGATTCATTTTTATACTAATCTTACTTAATCTAATCTATAAACTTTTCTACATTCTTGAGCTATCGATAAAGAAATAAAAGCTTTTCTTGTAAATTTATGTATTTTTCATAAATTAAAATTTATATTTCATTAAAACTTCTTAAATTATTGTTCTTGTATACTTTAAATATACTTTTTTGCATTAATTTAAATTAAAAATAATCAAATAATCCATATCATAGGTACTGATTAATACCGAAGATATATCCTAAAATTAATGTATATTTGATGTTATGATTTTATTTTTTTTTTCATTTTAGGGGTTTTATTTGATTCAATTCAAGTTAACCAAATTTTCAGTATGATGACACTTACGATTTAAACAAGAATAAATAAATGTTTTCACTTTATAAATACATTTTTCTTTTTCCTAAGGTAAATATCTCTTGCTTGATGACAAGCAATACATGGAACCTTACTTTATCTTCAACACAAGTAAAGAATGCATAATCATCAAATACAAAACATAAATATTTCATTCCCTATTAAACAAAGAATGTTGTATACAATTATTAACAAAATAACATAGAGCAAAATGTGTCAATTCCAACATTAAATCTCAAAATATTCATATAAATGAGTTATCAAGTGGGGCATGCCGTTTAAAAAAACATCTTCCATATTTATAACATCCGTTTGTTTCTCTTTCAATGGTAGAATTTTATATTCTCTCTCCGTAGACTTGACTTGGTAAGCACTGTATTCATAACACAATCACAAAGAAACACCATAGAACACACAAGTCAGTGTGAGTCATGCTATGCCGTATTCATGGAGTTTCTCAGATCTTTGAAGAAGGAGGACATTTTGGATCTCCTTTCTCATGACTTCTGTTCCCACTGTCAGACTCTTCTCCATTCTCGGATCACAACGCTACGCAAAAGTATCAAACATTTCATGCTCTTTAATTTCACTTCTTGTTAGATAGGTCAAGTGCTGATAATTGATGCATAACTCTTAGCTACTTTTGTTTTTTATGAATATACCAAAACAAGTTACTTGCTTCTGCTTCTGGACTTTCAATTCAATTTCAGTTTTTTGCCTTAATTGTATAATATATTGCTAATGGATATCATACATATGCTTATATTGCCTAATTGATGTCTGTGGTAATCGGTTATTTGTGCTCGTAGGAAAGGTAGATGAAATTTGCTCTCTGGATGATGAAGGCTTTGAGTCTTCCGGGGACCATGTTGTGGAAATGTCCTTCAACGATGATGCTTCAAATTCAGAGTCTTTGACTAAAAGAAATGAAAGTCTGAGGAACTGTTCGCAGAGGCGTGATTCTGATACTTCAGTGAAGGATGATGAGAAACGCGTTTTCGGTTCTTCACCTGGGAATTTGGTAGGCTGCAAGCAATCTGATTTTGAGCTGTTGTTAAATGATGGGATTTGTGAAGGTTCTTCATTCAAAAATGGGTTATCGGAGGAAAGAAAAGAGCAAATAAGGTATTCTCTGGTTTGCAGCCAAAAGGACTTTAGCTTAATTGAAAGGATAAATGGTAGACACATAAATGTGCTCCAGGGGCTTGAACTTCACACTGAAGTTTTCAATGAGCTGGAGCAGAGGAAAATCGTTGAGTGGATATACAGATTGCAATGGAGGGGACAACAAGGGAAACTTAAAGGTGTGTGTTCTAAATTCTGCAATTCAGTAATTCAGTCCTTTGATTTATTTGTGAACTACATTGTAGAGCTTTAGATTTTCATATTTTAGTTTTTTTTTATAAAAACTCATATGTGAAGCATAATTAACCTGTCGAATTCTTGAGCAAAGTCAGTAACATAATGTATTATTCAGAGAAACATTAACTGACTTATATACCATTGAATAGTGCTTAAAGCAGATTTGAAGTCCAATTTCTGTTGATACCTAGCATGATTCCTCATTCTCCTATATGTCAGAGTTTACTTGAACCACTTGCACTTGTAGCAAAATAGTATCTCTACACTGGTGAAAAGTGTCTTGGTTTTGTATCTTACATGTACTGGTCTTTCTCGTGTACAGATCGAACATATTCAGAACCAAGAAAGTGGATGCGTGGTAAGGGACGTGTGACAATACAATTTGGCTGCTGTTACAATTATGCAGTGGTAGGACATAATTTACTGCTTTTTTTCATTCTTATTTGACACTTTTTTGCTTATTTACTTTTGTAAAACACTACAGAACAAAAGTGGTATCCCTCCTGGCATAATGAGAGATGAAGAAGTTGATCCATTACCACCTGTGTTCAAGCAAATGATAAAGAGGATGGTTAGGTGGAATATAATTCCTTCCTCATGCATTCCAGATAGTTGCATTGTGAACATATATGAAGAAGGAGATTGCATTCCTCCTCACATTGACAATCATGATTTTATGAGGCCATTTTACACCGTCTCATTCTTGAGCGAGTGTAAAATATTATTTGGTTCAAACTTGCAAGTTGTTTCTGCGGGAGAGTTTGCAGGTCCTATATCCCTTTTTTTGCCTGTTGGGTAAGCTTTCATTCCCTCCTCTTCACTTCCAATATATGAATGATATTTTGATCATGCCCTCTATTTTTTCTTCTAGTTTTATGTTTCTGACTGAATATTGTGTTTGATGTTGGAAGTCACACATTGACTAGTGATATAGTCAATCAAGTCAAGTTAAAATATATAATTGAGTGTAAACTTCACAAGCCGGTTTTGTAAGGTTGATTTAAGCTTAAAATTTACATCTTAACATGGTATCAGAATCATGAGTTAGAGTTTAACATGAGAAAGTGTGTTGGAAGTCCTATATTGATTATTGATAAAGTCAGTTTATGGTATGTAAGTGAATTCAAACTTCACCTTACAAATTAGATTTTGTAAGGTTAAGTTTAAAATAACATTTGATTATAATTATTTGTCATTGTTGTTTAGACAAACTAATGGCCATTTTGATCCTATAGGTCAGTGTTCGTTTTGAATGGCAATGGGGCTGACATTGCTAAGCACTGTATTCCATCTGTGTCATCAAAAAGGTATTTTTAATCTGTCAAATTTACTCAAAATTCCTTTATCCTTTGTTACTGTATCATCTTCTAAAACATTTGTCTTTTACAGAATTTCTATTACTTTTAGAAAGATGCAGCCGAACAAGTTACCGTATAAGTTTTCACCCGATACTGACTTAGTGGGAATCAAGCCACTTGTCTTTTCATCTCTGAACAAATCAGATAAAGCACAAGATGAAGTTAGGAACCTAAATATTCAACAACAACAACACAAGGCTGACAGTGTTGAATCTGAATCAGATAAAGTTTGGAACACCAAGAAGACATCGTTCCGTGTAAAATAAATTACTCTTCGCCTTGGAAGATCAAGAAAGATGAAGATCAATAAATGTAACAGCTTCAGGGCCCTTGTTTTAATTTTATCTTACCATTGTTTGTCTTAATTTTTCACAGTGAAAAACTATTAAGTCTGGATGAAACTCCAAATAAAGAGTTATTCATTCCTGTAAATTAATGTTTGAACATCAACTGAATAAAAAGTGAAATTATAATATTATAATATATAAATAAATGTAAATGACACTTTACAATTTTATAAGATTAAATTAGTTCTAAATATCACTTTTTTATGGATGTCAAAAAATAACATAAAGGATTAATGAAGACTTTTTTCTACACTACCAAATTAAGAAATCTATATTTAATTAATGAAAACAATGACTAACATAATAATTACACTTCCAAGGAGTTTTTCTTGTATAATAGATTAATATTCCAAGTTTGCAAACACAGAAAACAAAGCCTCAATTATTAAAGCAGATATTTTTTCTCTCTCAATAGATCTGTGCCATCATATGTGCAACATTATTTTCTAAAGTCAACATATCACAACTATACTTTTAATTTTTGTAAAGATGTAATATTTAAGAAGTTAAGTTGTAAGAAAGATACATTATTAACACATTTAGTTAGAAACGATGATTGAATCATATTCAAATAATGTAACTTAATCATATTTCATTACTTGGATGAAGAAGAAGAGTTAACGGGTGGTCTCGAATTAGAATCAAAAATATAAAATTGTATTATTTATACAGGTAAAGATAAATTTGTATAGCATATATTCTCGCATTTAACTCGAGTAAGATTATATATTAAAGATTTACTTGATCTTAAAATTAAGGTATAATTAGTGATTTGGTATTCCAACTTTCTGGTTTGTTCAATTTAGTATCCCAATTATCTAAAAAGATTCAATTTGGTCATTTCCGTCAAGTTGAAATTAACGTCGTGTCCATACAGGACACGTGTCAAGTCATGAAATTTTTAATTTTTTTTTTTAAAAAATATTTTTTTTGAAAAAATTTAAAAAACTACCACGTGTCAGTTTATCATTGTGCTACATGGCAACTTACAATCATGACACGTGGCAGTGGTAATGTTGTTTTCAATTTAGTACCTCAATTTAAATTTTTGGTTCAATTTAGTACCCAATTTTTTAAAATGATCCAATTTCGTCATCTCCAATCTGAGACCAAATTAGTAAATAAACTTAATTACAACTTATATATACATGATACAACTATTACCATTGCCATGTGTCATGATTGTAAGTGGCCACGTGGCACGATGATAAGCTGAGACATGCCAGTTTTTAAATTTTTTGAAAAAAAAATTAATTTTTATTAAAAAAAATTAAAAATTTCATCGGTTGACACGTGTCCTGTATGAACACGGGTACTAAATTGAACAAACCAGAAGTATGGGTATCAAATTGAACTTAACCAAAAAGTTGGGATACCAAATCAATAATTATACCTAAAATTAAATAAAAAATCAATAAAGACTATAATCAACCATATGTCATTGAACAATTGATGTCATCTCCGACCATAATTATTAGGATGTAGTATTTATCACTAGACAAAAAGCTATAGACATTAGTCTAGACGTAACTCTCTTTACTTAAAAGTGTAATACAAATCCAAACTTCACGATTCGATTGTGACCTGATCGACTTGACCTTTATCACAGAACAATTTATACCAACTCCAACAGATAAAATACGATATTTGCTATATGTAACTGTAATACACATGCTATATGAGAAGTGATTAAGTTAATATATTATATATTAGGTATATGTGAGTAGCATTTGGGTAATATAGAAGGAATGTGATAAAGCAAGGACGCATGTTGTCGTCCACAGAGCAGAATCAGGTTCTGCGGTGGCATTTTGTCCCTTTCGTGATCTCGCATATAAGATTAGACACGCAAATAGTTTCTGCATTGCATGGGATTTTATTTTATGAATTTAACTTTAATGAAAAGAAAAGCGAATTTAAACTTTAAAGGGAAGTGGGTTTACATTTGAAAGTAGTCAGTGACAACTAATAACTTATTTAGGAAACGACGAAAATAAGAATAAGACATTGCAAGGAGACAAGATGATTATACAAGACAGAGAATGTGTGATGGTTGAGGTGTCTCCATTTCAGGTTCCTCACTGGCGCTATAACAACTGGTACAAATACAAGGGCCACTGTTCCTATATACTGTGCAAGTTTATGCTAAATATCTGAAACTTTACTAATTAAATTTCACTGCTTCAATAAACTAAGGTGATCGTTTGAATAAAGTAACTTGACCCGAAGGAGAATCTAGCAAGGTGATATATGAGAAATTCTGAAGCTTTACTTCATTAACTTTTTAACATGGCAGGGTTGTTGTCGGCTATAAAAGCATATCTGACAAGGATCTGGGAGCTCTTGTAGAAACATTTTTGTTTTGAAGAGGTTTTAGTTTTTATTTTGCAGATGTTTTCATTCTTGGGAAGACTTTTGAATAGGTAATATCGATCTTTTGTGCATCCTTTCAAGGTCAGTTCGGTGGTTATTATTCTTGTAATGAATAATTTTTGTTTGTTTACTGTTCAATTCAATTCAACTGTTGTTTCCTTGTTCATCTCATCACATCAATCACTGACTTATAATTGGATTATTGAACTAGTTAACCTAGTTGGCATATCTGGTTCAGTATTAGTTTACGCATTTTTGTCTAGATGGTAAGTGCAAGTGGGGTTATTTCAATTCTACATTCTCTGTTTCTTTAAGGAAACTTAACTTCTTTAACTTCTGATTTAGTTTTCTGGTCTGGATCTGATTATTATATTCAAGTTCTTCTTTAGCAGTGGTTTATTCATATACTGGTGTACTCAAAGTTAAATCATACATGTTTTTTATTTTCTACTGGGGTTACCCTGATATTCATTCTAGCATGTAACAAATATAAAGAATTAGATGTACACCTGTACTGTACCATCTAGCAGTAATTTTAAAACTCTGGAGGATCCGAATCTAAAGATATGAGACAATAAAAAACCATGATTGTGTAATAATTCTGTTTCAGTAGAACATGTCGAAAAAGAGACTTCTGTAAAAGCTGTTGAAAAGAAAACTCAGAATCTGTAACTAATATATGAAAAAGCGTTTTCAGTAAAAGGATGATGACTACTTAAGTTCTTCCTTCTGAGAAGTTCTTTACTTCATCTTTTTCTTCCCTTGATTTTGAGACTCACTTATGATGTTTCGTGCATGTCCCAGAGTTCATCATCACCTGCAATAAAGTTATGAGACCGGTGAAAGGAGATGAGTTTCCATATCACAGAGCAACATGCTTAACCTCCAAGTAAAAAAAAAATGGTACATCTTATTCTCATCCTAATACTGATCTAGATCAGAGAAACACAGTGCAATTCATGGAGGACAACGGAAGGTGAATTTCATGAAAACTCAAACTCTCTGCTGCATTCATCTTGTGTTCTGTTTCTAATAATCTCTTTACTTTTAGCTTGTGATATGATTTCACTGTTTTTCTTGCAAATTGTAGATTCTATGAGAAATCCTTTTCAAATGGGGATGTGTACATGGGTATGATAAAGGGCATTCTGCCACACGACCAGGGAAAGTACACATGGTCAGATGGAACAGTGTACGAGGGTGATTGGGAAGGTGAGAAAATAACAGGAAAGGGACTGGTTTTGTGGTCAAATGGAACACAGTACGAGGGTGAAATATGTGGAGGTTACCTACATGGTTATGGAACACTTACAACATCATCAGGGTGCAGTTATAGAGGGGGATGGAAGATGAATTCTCAGCATGGGATTGGACTAAAGAAGTATTCCAATTCAGATATTTACGAGGGTTTATGGAAAGAAGGAGTTCCTGAAGGTAGTGGAAGATATACTTGGAATAACGGAAACATATATGTTGGGAATTGGAAAAATGGGACAATAGATGGTAGAGGAGTTATGAAGTGGGTTAATGGTGATACTTTTGATGGTTTCTGGTCAAATGGGGTTATGCATGGATCAGGAGTTTATAATTTTGGAGATGGAGGTCTTTATATTGGGACATGGAATAGAGGCTTAAAGGATGGAAAAGGAGTGTTCTATCCAGCAGGTAGTAAAAAACCATCATTAAGGATATTGCATAGCCCTCATGACAGTGATGATAATGGTTTCTTGTTGAATATTGAAAAACATGATGCTCCAAAACCTAGAGTTAAGCGTAGTCTTTCTGCAAACATTGCTGTCATTAACAGATTCAAAAGTTTTCGTCAAATATCTCACAGGACTTCCTCATTGAAAATAAATTTGATCCGTAGTGATGATTCTGCTCAAGACTGTGTGTGTCACGATTCTTCCCTTGCATTATTACCCAATGACTTAGATGAAGATCAATCTGAGGGATCAGTTAAAAGTACTCTGGTTTATGAAAGGGAGTACGCACAAGGTGTTCTGATTATGGAGAGAATCAGTGAGTGCTCAGAGTCATCACGCAAGAAAAAACAGCAAAATAAGTTTAGTGTGAAGCAAGTAAAGAAGAGTTCATGTTTGGACATTTTTCAAGGCCGGAGAAGCTATTATCTTAAGCTTAATTTGCAGCTTGGCATCAGGTAAAATAATAACATCATCATATTTTGAAGTACCATGTTGTGTTTAGCAATGTGTGCCATATGGTGTGTTTTTTGTTGAATTACATTGTACAAATCCTCAGGTATACTGTTGGAAAAATTACACCAGTGCCTGCACGCGAAGTTCGATCATCTGATTTTGGGGATCGAGCTAGAATAAGGATGTACTTTCCAAGAACTGGTTCAAAGCTTACTCCACCACATTGTTCAATAAACTTTTACTGGAAAGATTATTGCCCTATGGTGTTCAGGTATCTATTCTACTAACTTTATTATCTACACCATGCTTCCATAACTTCGAAATCAACATAGTGCAGCACTATGCATTTGTATATATTACAGTAGCTTAAATTTCCAGGAATTTGAGAGAGATGTTCAAGTTAGATGCTGCAGACTACATGATGTCCATTTGCGGAGACAGTGGTCTAAGGGACTTATCTTCACCTGGAAAGAGTGGCAGCATCTTTTATCTCTCTAAAGATGATAGGTTTGTGATTAAGACTGTGAATAAATCTGAACTAAAGGTTTGTGGTCTTGTCTCTAAACTTTATTTTTTCTATAACTCTGCCTCATGGCCTTATAAAACAATAACAACATTTTTTTTTGTGCAGGTTCTGCTTAGGATGCTCCCTAAATATTATCGTCATGTAGGAGATCATGAAAATACTCTTATAACAAAATTCTTTGGACTCCATAGAATAACATTAAGAGGTGGAAAAAAGGTATCAACCGTTACCGATCTTGAACTTCTTTTGTTTCAAATTGAATAAATATATATCTCCTTATTTTTGTTTACCAGGTCCGTTTTGTGGTCATGGGAAATGTGTTTTGCACAGAATTACAAATACACCGTCGTTATGATCTGAAAGGATCTTCACAAGGAAGATATACAGATAATGATAAAATCAATTGCAACACAACATTAAAAGATCTTGATCTGAAATACGAGTTTCATATGGATAAAAAATTGCGAGAATCCCTTCTCAAGTAAGTTGCTCTTAATAATCAGTCACGTTAATGACAAATGTGCAAATCATAACCAGAATTTCATTCTCTGAAGGCAAATTTCCCTAGATTGCAAGTTCTTGGAGTCACAACATATAATTGATTACAGCCTTCTGTTGGGATTACATTTCCGAGCTCCAGAAAATATGAAGGCCTTCGTGGAACATCATGAATCAATGCAGCATCAGGAGAATTTACCTTCCGGAGATGGTAAATACATGAATTTCTTTACGAAAAAAAATAAATTTTGGGTGTATAAAGAAGAGGAACACTTGATCTTATGTGTATAATTTTGTGTAGTGAAAGAAGAGGAACACTTGATTCTCCCCAAAGGCTTGCTATTAGTTTCTCACGAACCAAGCATAGTAAACACAGCACCTGGACCTCACATTAGAGGGAATACATTGAGAGCATACTCAATGGGTGATAGTGAAGTTGATCTTTTACTACCTGGTACTGCAAGGTAGTAAGTACCATGATGTTTATATATGTCAATATGTTTGTGGTTTGTTGTGTTGAATTGTAGTGACCTGTTGTTGCATGGTTATTGAGATTGTGGTTTTATATGGTTATATGACATGAGTCTTACACATATAAGATATTTGATACCAGTTTTACACCAAAACTTTAAGGCAATGGTGTTATGAGTCTTTGATCTTATATAGTGTTTAACTTTGTCTATTATATCCAATGTGAAACTTTTTGACTTACACTTGCACTATTCTCAACACATGTGTAACCAATGGAGTGAGTTCTGATTTTGTTACTCAGGTTGAGGGTGCAGCTTGGAGTAAACATGCCAGCACAAGCTACTAGGAAAATTGAGGAGGATAAGGTGGCAAAAGAAGTAGAACTTTTTGAGGTATATGATGTTGTGCTCTACATGGGCGTAATTGATATATTGCAGAGTTATAATCTGAAAAAGAAAATTGAGCATTCATACAAATCGCTCAAATTTGACCCTATGACAGTATCAGTAGTTGAACCCAAAATGTATGATCAACGTTTCCTCAAATTCTTGGAGGAAAAAGTTTTCCCTGAGACCCCTTGAAAGTTATTTTTGGTTTAATCCTTCTTTGTAAATTAAATGTTTCAAAGAAGGAGTGTTTGTTTTTTTTTTCTCTGCCTCAATCTCATTCCGGTATATGCAGTTTCTTTGCATAATTCTCCCAGAATCACTTTTGTTAAGTCTTCCAATATGTTGTACAAATAATTCATATATTACAAAAGCTTTGAAAGGAGTATTCACATACTGATTCATGCTATTTTCTGTTTTCTAACTCTTATTTTAGACCAGTAAGGCATATATACATATAATACCAACAGTTAATATTAAACAATTTCTCAAATTGCTCCTAAAAATCTGTGTAATAGTATTCTTAGTTGTGGTTTTTTTCTTTTGTCTTATTTGAACATAATTTTTTTACGCATATAATTAATCTAGGTTAATTCAGGCAGCATTTTTGGCAGTGATTTGGAAATTGGAATACTCAAACACTGTTGTTCCATTTAAGACGAAAAGTAAGACTTTTTTTAGCAAAAAAAATAAAAAAATAAAAATATATATATATATATATATATATATATATATATAAAGACGTAATGTATAAAATAATTTTGCATAAAATTAATTTCAAGTTAAACACATTACCTATTTGAGTAGAAGGGTATCAGAACATAAAACAAGTGATATATGTGTTTTTTTGAAGCAAATTTTGTAGAATCATATAAACTATTCAAATTTACATAAATAAAAATGTACAAAATTGATCTAAATTAGGATTTTGAGTTTTTAACGCTGTTTTTAGTCCACAGTTTTGATTTGGATTATTTGAGAAAAGGAATAAATACAATAAAATGAAAAAAATAAGTTGAGAAAGGAGAAATAAGAAAAAAATAAAGTTAAATGTTTATTTATTTAGTAAAATAACTAAAAAAATATTTTAAAATGATATAACTTCATAAAACTAAAAATATAAAAAATAGTAAGTAAGTCCTACATATTATTTCTACTTTTCCCTATTCTACCAAACAACTCAACTCATATAGTTTTTTTCTTTTAAATTATTTCCTCCACCCTTTCAAACACGGTAATTTTTGTTCTTTTTCTATTTCTCACAAATTTGCTTATTTTTTATTTTTTTTATTTCTCACTATCCTCCACCCATAAATTTTTTTTTTATTTCTCACTATTCTCCATCCATTTATTATTAGGAAAAACATTATTCAACTATAATGATTAATGCACAACGATGCAGAATTCAAAATCAGCACATAAAGAAATTTACTCAGAACCATTTGAATAAGAAAACTAACAATTAAATAACTTTCTGAATGAGTTTTTCTTTTAAAAGGAAAAAAAAAAATAAGAGGGAGAAGTGTTAGATGTATATTCTTGTCTTCTTATTTAGAAAAGATCCAAACATATATTTGAATTTTCCGTTCAGAAATGGTCAGAAAAAAAAAAGAAAGAATCAGATTCAATAATAATAAGAAATGATTACACAATTATCACATGCTATGTCTCAGCTGCACGGATTGCCATACATGTAACTCAGATATTCGTACATCTCACCCTAAAATAAGATCAAATGCAGAATATTTTTTCAACTAACAAAAAGTAACAAAATACTTGCATATGTACAATAAAAATAATAATTTACTTCCCTTTCCCTTTCTTAGTTTTAAATTCAATGAATATTGAAAATATTAGAAGAGGGTGCATTCATTTTGAAAAGAATCACAGGTTTCATCCCCATAAAAATATAAAAAAATAAAGTTTTCCTTTTCTTTTCCACAACTTTTTCCACCTAAAAGGTCCTGCTTTCTGAACCTGCCTTCAGAGAAGAATAAAAAAGTTCTGCAAGGTACATGGCTTGTGGACTTGAAAGAAAAAATTTCATGTGTGCAGCATCAGATTATGATATATATGATATAATATTATTCAATTATACTGGATTATTAATTAAATTCAATTTTCCGAGCATATTAATCTGCTTAGTTTATATATACAATGAGTATATATAAATTTACAGTCCCTTCACTTAAATGGATTTTCATGTTTATGACGTAATTACTCGAGGGACTTGAATTTCAGTAATGTCCATCAGAAGATTATCATAGTCACACTTAATTTAATTTGTTGAGATATGAATTGGTCATCATGAAAGTTCAATATAGTGTAAATTCTCTAACATAATACTTGATCAAAATAAATAAATGAAGCAACATAACCAACAAAAAACTGAAACATGTTTAATCAGAAAATTAAAATCAAGGATTCAAGATTGCAGAATTTCATGGATTCTTCACAACATCCCAGATAAATGTTTACCATGTGTCACAGCAACTACTGTATAATCTTAATGTTGGAAATTATATCCTTCACCAATATTTATTAAAACCTTTAGAAGAATTACAACTTTTCAGATCTTCACCACCACACATGTTTCCTCCTTCTTCCACCTTTTATAAGTTGAAAGAAAAAAAAAAACACTAAAATTGAGGAAAAGGGTGAAATACAAACGAAAGGAAAATGTAGAGAAACAAATTTTGTTCATATCTTCTATGTACAACTTTGTCTATATTTACCTGTTGCAATATAATGAAAACATGTTAACTAAATCTTAAAGATATTAGTACTACAAATAATTAGGAACAGAGAAGTATGTGAAAAAACTGAGGAAGAAAAGTATGTTACCTCAAAAAGTAAAGCCAACTACTTACTTGAAATGAAACTTATTGACAACTAGAAAAGATGGTTGGGAATCTCAAACCCTAAGATGCTATAGCTGGAAAAACCTACACTCACAGAATACAGAATTTCAAAGCTCCTTGGGTTTCTCAAAATATATTATTCAACTTAAGAAACTGATATCAATCACTCACTAATCATCACCCGAGAAAAATAATTTATGTATAAAGATTTGAAGTCTGATCCCCTTTTAGTTAGATACAATTAATACACAAAGCTCAAGTTTCAATGGTTAGATTAAATCACAAGAGAGAGAGAGGTTGAAAGAATATGTATGGAGCCACAAGAAATATGACAAATAAAACACCAACAACTAGGTCAAAGACATCTTTTTAATCTTAGTTCAATAGGGTTTTTGACAAATGTTTCAAAGTTTTGTCTCATGCAATGTCTGAATTCACAAACACAAACTGTAGAGTTTTTCATCATTGGCCAGACACCACCGTCAGAGAGTCTTTATTCAGCCTCACCTCAATCACCGGAAACCGTCGTGAAGCCGCCATGAAGTAAGAGAGAGATCAGGTTAACGGGAATGAAGCCTGGTCCGAGATCACACAAAGGGTAGTCTTAAAATCCAAACTTTAAAGCTTTTGTTTGTTTCCAAGGGTTCAAAAAGATTGAAACCCAGAAATTTATAAGCTTCAAAAGATGAACAAATCCACCCTCATGCAGATACCTCGAGCCAAACAACATTCCCATCAACCCCAATCTCCCATCACCAGCCACATCTGAGAATAGATAATGGAACAAAGAAGATCTGAATAGTAGGTATAGCCACGTAAAATTTTGATTTGAAAAAACCCTTGTTCTCATCTCAAAACGCGTTCTAGAGATAGCAAGAGAAAGAAAGAGAAAAAATGGAACAGAACGTAAACTAAAGCAAACAGTAAGAGAGAGCAAAAGCAAAGAAAACTCTCACACCATATATGTAAAACCTAACCCTTCATTCTTTATAACTCACTCACCTAATATACACACACTTACTCTCTCTTACATTTTTTTTTTCATCATATATAGCATATAACACACACACACACACATATATATATATATATATATATATATATATATATATATATATATATATATATATATATATATATATCCAAGGTGTATATGCATGATACAAGGAATGTGAAATCAGCATTTGAATATAAAACCTAATCCTTACAGTTGGCAAACAGTGATATAGAGTGAGAAGCAAAGATTAAGAAAATGTTAAGGAGGCGTGATTAGGGTTTAATGTTCATCTCTCACTCATTAATTACTTGCTTTGGCATCTTTATAAATATTCTCTCAGAATACAGCCAAACTTAATTTGGAAGGAAAACATATCCAAATATTTATCAAATCTCACTTTCGTACTTATTTTGGATTGCATGATATTATCATGGAATCTCACATATTTAAAACCTCGATCTTCTCATTAAAACTTGAGACCAGAGTGCCACAATTTTCTCTTTCTTTTTTTTTTCACTGTTTTTCAGTTTTCAGAGTAATTCATTTTTATAGCATGATTCAAAAGCAGAATACAACTATTTTGCATAGTTGAGGTAAGAGATTGAAACAGAGAGAGTCAACGATGATGAAGAGGAATCCACGTGAGAGGAGCAGCGGCACCTCCTTCTCTGATTGAATTGAATGGAGTCGCTGCAACTACTGTCACTGTTCACTGTCATTGGACTTTGTGCTTTACCTCAGTGTGGGCCCCGCAGGGACCAAACCCTATTCCACCTACGTTGTCTCCTCACCTGCCTCCCTCTCACTCACCCACCTAATTATATGTTCATCATCATACATATTTTATGTTTTTTTTTTCTTTTAATAATGGATGTCAACGGCCGGGTATGGTACATATAGAAGCTTTCCCGTATCCTACTTGTTAGATAAATATTTGTCCCGTATCTGTATTTATATCCGTCGAGTATCTATTGTGCGGGTATCCGTCTATTACCTGCGGGTATTTACAAAATTATTTAAAAAATAAATATTTAATCATAAATTCAAATAAAATAAAATAAAATACATCACTATCATAAATTAATTTTAAATAAAGTTCAAATAAGTTGATACAAGTCCAAATAATTGTAGAAGTAGATATAGAATGAGGTTCAACACAATGAAAATGCTTTAATTAGTGCTTTGATCAACAAACTCACTTCATCCGATTGGTTCATGAAAAATAAGCAAATAATAAACCTCAATTGTCACATGCAAAGTATTTTTATTTTGATTCCATCATTTGACAACAAGCATATCATAAACGTAATTGTCTATATAAGGTTTGATGTATATGCCCAATTTAAAAGAACGAAAAGAAAAGAATATCAAGGGGTGTAAGTTTAGCGGGTACGGGTATCCACGGGTACAGATACTATGATACCCTACCTGCCCCGTTAACATGTGGATATCAAAAAATACTCGTACCCGCGAGTAGCGGATATCCATTTTTAATATCCGTTTTCTACCCATTGCGGATTTTATCCGCGAATACCTGCGGGTACAATTTTTTTGATATCCCTAAATACAACACCCTTTTATCAGTTCACTTCCCTAATTTATGCTTGAACAAAGAGGAAAATAAATTAACTATCAATTTCAAATAAATCTTCCTTTAACTTATAATTTTTGTACATTGCTTTCTATCACAAACATATTATGTAAAAAATACTGAAAATAGATTTAAAATAAACAACATTTAGTTATAGTACAAGTTTCTCATTTCTACTTTTTCTTAAAGAAAATTTATCGGAAAAAAAATTATATAAATATTACTTCAATTTAACTCATCAAAAATTTTAAAAATATTAGATTTTTTTCTTATATAGAATTTTTAACTTTATTATTTTTTACCCAATATAAACTTTATATTTATATTTGAATTATTTCCAATAATTTTTGTATAAGATTTTTCCAAATAATTTGGTGTTAACGTGACTATGCCCATTCTTTCAAACTTCACAATATATATAGTCATACAAATATATGTATTTTTTTAAGTTGGTAAAATATACATATTTGTAGCCGTATAATTATGTGTATTTTTTGAAGTTCACAATATATACATATTTTGTAATCGTACACTAAAGTTTGCAATATATACATATTTGTAATCATACAAATATGTGCATTTTTTTTAAGTTGGCAATATAAACATATTTGTAGTCATATAATTCAAACTTTAGGATTATGTATATATATTTAGAACTTCTTGGTAAGAATTCTAATTTACAGTCAGAAAAATCTGATACCTAATAGATCAAAGAGTTGCAGGACCTTAACATATAAGTTGGTGCCAACACGACTATGTGCAGTTTGCAAAATATACATATTTGTAGTCATACAAATATGTGCATTTTTTTGAAATTCACAATATATATTAATAATTTCAGGTAAGGACTCCCTTAATTTATAGTCGGAAAAATTTGATATTCTATGGGGTGCTAACATGATAAACAACAATGATAGATCTCAAAGGTGTAGAACCCTACTATATGAGTTGATGTCAACATGGTTATGTATATTTTTCTGAAGTTCGCAATACATGTATATTTGAAGTCATACAAATATGTGCAGTTTGTTGGAGTTCACAATATATAATGTATATATTTCAAACTTCAGGGGTTATGTATATAGTTATAACTCCAGGTTAGGGACTTCTTAGTTTACAGATAGACAAGTCTGATACCTACAGGGTTATCAACATTTACTGCCTTACTAATGTTATTGTGTTATGTTGTATTGTTTTTAGATGAAGTTCAGATTATGTTGTATTGAAGAGCTCGTCCAGAAGATTAATTCTACCATCTCGATTCTTCAATCAGACAACCAGAAATACAAAACTCTTAGAGAGAAGTCATAGAGATTTAAAAAAGTGATTTCTAAATAAATTACGTGTTTTAAAATAATGAAACTTGTTTATAACAATTCTATTTATAATAAAACCTTTTAATATTAAAATAATCGAGTCTCACTACTTTTAAACCACTATCACTTCTAAAATATCATTTTCTAGGGTTTTAGACAAACCTCACTTTCTATTCTCTTTGCTTTTGTTTATTTTCCTTTTCATTCCCACCTCAATCAAAAATCCAAATAAAGCTTCCAGGAATATGTCATGTTATTTGTATATATTAAATATGTCACTATTTAAGTCCAAATAACTTCGTCATGAAGAATGGCTGTTACTTCCCGTACCCTCATGATTTCTTCCAACACTACCCCTCATGATTTCTTCCAACACTACCACATATTTCAAAATGATCATTTTAAACTTTTTACTTTATAACTAAGGATCATAACAGGATGAAACGAGTTTCAGTATCTCCATTTTCGAACAACAAATTCATCATAATTTCATATTCATGAGACCATTTTGAAAAATCCGACATAAGGAAGAAGAATGCGAGAGAAAGAATTGAAGATAAGACGCAAGAACAGCTAGGTGCAGTAAAAAAAGGTAAGGTATACCAAAGAAGGAAGGAGGCAAGGGAAGAGAAAGATGGAGAGATGCATGACCATTTTTTACATTTAATAATGAAAATAACTTGGAGATATCTTTACTTTTCTGAAAATATATTAAAAAATGTAAATTGGAAATCACAACAAAGTCACTACTACCCAAGTTTGTGATGTTTTCTTTTATATATGGCGAAAAAAATGATAACCATGGACGCATACAGGGTGAATTAAGTTTCAATGATAAACAATGAAATGTAATTCCAACTGGAAAAATTAACAGCGCTGTCATCATACTACAGCTGAGGAGGCTGTCTAATTTCCTTAAATTACAGACACGAATAGGGAATTAAGCCCAAACACACTTCGTATCAAATCAAAATACACAGGTTTCCCAACGGTCATTTGGATCCAAGGGCAAATGACAATTTTGGTCGAGATTTGTTTTTACCCAACAACTTTATTTGGTTTAAACGTTCTTGTTCCTCTTCCTGTTTCTTCCTTCGCATTGCTTCTTCCTTCTGTCTTTGCATCTCTTCCAGCTCTTTGTATCGTTCCTCCTCTCTTCTTTGCTGCTCTAAAGCTTCCTTTCTCTGTGCTTCTTCCACTTTCTTCCTGTTCTCCTCCAGCATCCTTTCAAGATCTTGTTTTTCTTTACGAGCTTGTTCCTGCACCATAACAATATAAGCAATTTTCAGGCTTTGTCCAAGGTAAAAAAAGAATGAATTGGAGTATAAGGTGATTTGAACAAACCTCCTTCAGTTTAGCCTCAATAATAGCAGCTTCTTTTTCTTTTTCAAGCTGAGCTGCAACTTCATCATTAAGTCTCTTCCGTCCCTCTTCCAACCGCCTTTGAATCTCCACCTGAACCTCTTCAGAATTCAAGCTTTCTTCCACTCTCCTTCTAATTGCTTCTTCAACTCTCTTGGCAGTCTCTTCTTCTATTAATTTCAACTCTGCTTCAAGTTGACGCCTGTGAAAACATAAAAAATGTTAAGCGGGACAATGACCTCCCAACCAGGCGGAAATGCCACATAAGTGGACTCAAATCTTTTTCATAATAGGCAACTAACATAGAAACCAGACAATAGACATGTCTGCTTTATTTTTTCTCCCCTTTTTCTTTTTACCCTTTCCTAAAACTACTTAATAGAAAACCACAATCAACGGCAAACTAACCTCCATGATGACAATGGCACTAATAAATGGTTATGCTTTTAAGGCATACCTCTATTGAATCCTGATCCAAACAATAGAGTTTCAAAACTGGTGAACAGTAGATAAATGAGGCAGCCAATTTGATCATCAAACATAACAAGTCCAATTATAGCAGTACCTTGCTTCAGACAAGCCTGTGAAGAAGAAATTCAAGTAACATGCTGCAGTTTTAAGCTAGTCACGGAAATACTAGAATTTTACACTAAACATATTTGACAAGTTAATTGTAGAAGATATGTCAAGTTCTTTTGTTAGTTAAGTGCCAGAAGAATCAAAACAATTAAAAAGCCATATGTTCACCCTATTGAAAATATTTACTCCGTCGATCCAGAGATTTAAGCAAATATTATCCGGTCTAAATTATAACAGAATGTAATAAGGGGATGAACTTTGCATCCAAAGGATCCCCATAGCCAAAATTAAAGGCATTCTAGTCCATAAACCTGATGACTAGACCCTTTGAGGAGGCACACAGAATCAGATCTATCTTTTGGAGCATGTGGTACTACAGAAACAAGTTCATGAATCCAACTGAACCAAAAATGAGCCAAAAAGACAGTTAATGATTACTAGGGCATCCAGTCTTTAAATTGGTGCATCACCAGTGCAGAAAGAAAGCAGAGGGTTCAGAATACTAAGTAAGTTAATTATATAACTCAAGAAATATCTGATTAAATATTCTAACCCTCTAGTCAGCAAACTCTAGAAGTGGTAACATCCAAAAGATGAGATCAATGATGTAAAAAATGTTATGGACAAATAATAAAAAAACATGTCTTAGAAATTTGACACTGAAAATGTTAAAACAACAAAAGTCTTACCCTACTTGAAGAAATGCATAATCAAATGACATAGCTATGGTTCAATATATCACAGGGATGAAGAAACTTGCTCAACAATTAAGATCTAAAATTTCAGTTTCATAGGACTGAAAGAAAATGTGACCAATAAGCAGAAAGTAACAATCATTAAAGTTGAGTCTCTTTATCTTTTTAACTTTTTATGGAATTCATGATAGACCCAAGGGAAAAGGACAAATCAGGATGCGGGAAGTTTTCATTCCCCCCACCACCCAACAACAGATTTCTGGTAAAGACCCGAGGAAATAACAGTAATTGAACTAATTTAGCAGACAAAGATGAGCTCTGCCTCACAAGATATTAAATGGAAGAAAAATATGTAACGTCCTATTTTATGTTTCTTTTCTTTGTAGACAAAAAAAGCACTAATTAAGATCAGGAGCTTAGGAAGTAGCAGATTGAGTGCGAGAAAACAGGGGCAAGACTAAAAATTTAATAGCATCACAGTCTTCAGTCAAAAGATAACATAATGGTAAAACGAAGGAAAATTTTGTCTTCCCCAATGCAACTGTCTCGTAATATAACTAATAATCCATCATATCCTACACAGCATGAAATTTAGTAAAGTATAAACAAATAGCAGAACATTATTAAAATACCAAAAAGTATAGTAAGGCAATATTTGAAATAGACACAAAGCAGATGGAACATTTGAGACTAGAACTACTCACCAAAAATATTACAAAAAGAATTACAAAATTTTACCATAATAACCTTCCTTGCCTAAATTTCCAGGCAGTCTGTTATTGATTCTATGCACCTTTTTTTCATATGAGAGAAAGGCACATTTAATAGCATCAGCGTTCCAAACTTCTAACAGTACATTATAAGTTAAGCATAAAAACAAGAAATTTTCACCATAAACCGGAAGCACCTACCCTCATCATCTTAATGCATAAGGAAAAGTGAAGAAAAAGGTAGAGTTAGAAAAAGATTATTAGCATTTAATCTACCTTTTCTTCTCTTCTTCTTTCTTTTGTTTTTCAGTTGCAGTTCTGTGCTCTACTGACCCAAGACTTGAACTGGAAGATTTACGAGCGGGAGACAATGAGGAACTCCTACTTCTATGTCTTCTGTATCGTTTAGCAGATGGAGATCGGCTTCGACGACGTCTTGGAGTTGTAGAAGGGCTTCGGTAACTTCTTGGTGAAATAGAACGACTTTTTCTCCTGTATAATGACACGTTATTATAAGCAATGAACTTCAGCAACTAAACAACTATCTTTGGAGATCATAAATGCCGCCCACCATCTAGCACACTAAATACAAAAACATGTACAGTTACCTCAGAAATTGCTAAGAATAACCATTGTGTGCTCCATCTTTTACCACATGAAGAAGCAAATGTCACAATCGAGCAATGAAAAAACACCCCATCAGCACCTACCACCTGTTCACGTCCCTCACTTCCCATGTTAAGGGAAGGAACTGATTTTTTTGTTTTATTTTGTTATAATAGCATGTATCCTATCTTGTTCTCTATATTATGTTCTATATACATTATATTTTGATGAGTTTCCACCTTTGTTTATAAAAAGAAAAATCCCGCAAAGGGAAGGAACTCAATAGAATATCTAACAAAGTCAGCAACACCATCACCAGACACTTATGACAAGGTTGTCATAAAATATTTGAATAGTAGAAATTAGCAATATTAATGATCCAGAAAAAACAGTATGTATCTCATTCTCAAGGCGCTAAACAGAAAAAGAGAACCAAGCAGCAGAATAAAAGGTATCAAACTGCCCATTCTTGTCCACTTGAGCATATACAAAAAGGAAGATGAATGATACGAAAATACCAAGTATATATTGAATTTAAATAACCAGCATGAACGACCATGGGGTTCAACTTCGAACTACAGCTCATTAATCCTGACATGCTATGTTTCATTTCTTCAAACCAAAAAGAGTCAGATCTCAATAAATACTTAAATACAGATATATTCTTTTTTGTGATTTTTGACAACTAATTGAAAGATAAAAAAGTTCACTAAAATAAAATTTTATACATACAAGTTATAAAACCCGAATCAATAAACAACCTATGTCATATTCTCAGGTTCAAGTCTAATCCTATTTTCTAATATATAGAACACAGAAAATATTATAATTGCATAACGTCCTCGGTACGTCCATAGAGCACCAAACCTGAAAGAAAATCTAGCATGCAACACGATACAGTTTACAGTGACATTATAAAAGAGGATAGTCAGCAACAAAATATTGAGAAAAAGAAGGTTAAACACAGGAGCAAAAAATTGTAAAACATGAATCCCCAATTCATCATAACTCAACACAAGATACATCACGAAAAAAAAAAAATAAACATACAAACGGGGTCACCTGCTGTAAGAGTGGGATGAATAGGGAGATCGGCTTCGGTCTCTTCTGCTCCTCCTGCTAGACCTGTGTCCCACCGGAGATGGTGAACGCCTCCGTCTATAAGGAGGCGATCGGGATCGCGACAAGTCCCGAGGCATATCTTAATACTCGATCCCCAATAAGCTTCCGATATTTATATATTTTTCACTCAAGATTAGATTGGAAAGAGCAAAGAAGTGCCGTAAGTTTGTCTTTTTGCCTGAAAAGTTCATATCGATCGATCAGATAAGATAATAATCACTTCTAAGTGCATCCAGCTTTTTATGAAGTTGTTAATTGATGTCAAATCCAAAACTTGAAATAATTAATTTGTGGATTATATCTGAATGCATAAAAATCAAATTTCGAGCGAGATTACCGCTCCTTGGATCAGTCCTATACCAATTCAAATGTCAAGAAGCATGAATTTAAAATAGAAAAAAAGAAAACATCCAACCTGAAAAAAATATGGGGAATCTTTAAAATCTTTAAAATCAGTGGTAAGGGAACATGAAAAGAAGGATTTTTCAAGTTATGAAAAACATGATTAGGGAGGAATGGGCATGTGATAATGAGAGTAAATTGAAACTCTGCAAAAGTGCAAACCCTAACTCACGGTGAAGGAGACAACGACGACAGAAGAAGAAGAAACGTGGACCAACTCTATTTTATTTATTATTTTTTTCTCCTAATTTTGGATTAACGTGTCACTCTAAAAAAGAAAAACACTAAAATAGTTTTTGGTTGAAACACAAACGGGTCGGATTTACAGTATTGGTTGTTCTATTGGAGGCTTTTTTTCTTCCTTCACCCCATAATTTCTAACTGTACTCTATAATTTTTAAAATAATTATTTTACCTTTATAAAAGTAACTCTCAATGGAATTTTTAGAAAAGACATAATTTTAAAATTATAATTTCTGGAACAAATTTTCTAAAAATGTATTTTGAAAAAAAAATCTGAAGAATTTACTGTACCTTTTGAAATGAGATTTGCGGAAAGTTTTCTAAAATAATTTTTTCAGAACACATGTAATGTGTTCCAAAATAAATTTTCTCTCTTCTTCTTCCTCTGTAGTGAAGAAAAAACAGCAATAATAATCGTCGGTGATGTGTAGTAAATAAAATATTTTTAATCCTTTTCTTTAAAAATGTAAAGAAAAAAAAAAATATATATATATATATATATATATATTTTTTTTTAAAGTTATAAATTGTAATAGAATAAAAATATGGATACATATAAATCTCTAGTTATAATAAAAGAAAAAACAAATCAAGCTATATTAAGTTCTCACTCCTCGCACTCCTTTTATGTTCGTTAGGTTTTTTTTTAAGGGAATTTTAATGTAATTATAATCAGTTCAAAATTAAGGTAACTATTAAATTATGAGTTTCATGTGTGTAATATTGTAAAAGTTCGTTTTTATCATCCACTAATGAAAATCCATCTGTACTACAAAGATAAATGTCATACAAAATTACAAACTTTTATACATACACATCTTTTTATACATCAAATAAAGTCTAAAATATTGTAGCGTGAATTTGTGATTTTTAGCATTTAATATATGAAATTAAATAGTAATACTATCGACTTCGGAATCTATTTTAAATTTTTTGTTACAGTGGCCAAGGTTAACTACCTTATAAATAATTTCTTTTAATTTTAATAAAGTGTGAGATGTATTAGACCAGAAAATTCTATAAACTTAATTATGCATGAATTTCTTCAACCTTTTATGGTTAAAAAAACAAATATTGCAATAGTTAAAATAAAAAATGTAATTTAGTTTTCAATCATATAAATTTAATTATTTTTAATTACTTTATATTAAAAACACCAGTTTTGGCATTAAAGTGTATCAAGGACTTCCCAACTCAAAATAGTCCACAAGAAAAATCCTTGGGGTATATTAGATTCTTGAAATAAGAATATGAACATGAATGTTCTTGTAAATTGTGTTAATCAAGGTCAGGTGCTTGCAATGTGCAGAGTAACTCCAATCTTCATTCTCAGAACTCAGAACCATACACAGTGTAATAAAATATCAATCATAATCTGCATACACATTTTCTTCATTGTACCAAAGTTTAATATCCATGTATTTGTTTGAACTCAAGATTTCATTCAGATAGGTTGAACTGAGTATGCCTATGCAACTACACATTTGTAAATTCTGAAAACAAACAAGATTCATGTTCATGCCTAAGAAAACCATTTAAAAATCTGGAAGATTCAGGGGGGAAAAACAACAGTTTAATAATCTGCAGGAAAATGGAAATACTTGTCCTCTAAATTCGTCCAGAAATTGAACCAGAGAATCAATATATTCACTCTCAAGAAACATGTAAATTGATAATTACTATAAGAATGTTGAACATTCATTAAGCTGCTTGAATCATAAGCCTTGTATTGTTACATAAACAGAACGATGCACTCAACTCAAACCACAGATTTCGCCTTATCAACAACAGTGGTGAATATGTTTTGTGTTTACAATTTTGGCTGAAAGTTCCTCAGCATCTCAATTGGTACAATTCTGATATAATCAAGTTTCTATTTTTCCAAAGCAGCAATGTAATCACCAGAAATTGAAAACAACAAAGAAGAGTAAAAGGGGTTTGAAATATATTTATTAACAGGTTTAACCTGAACTGAATACATATATATAGAATCAGGGTATTGGACATTGGAGATAGATTAAGAAGGATGAACCTTTCCAGAAGAAATACCTTTCCAAGCTGATTTCATGGAAGCAGTGGCTGAATTGAGAGCAGCCTCAATATACTTCTTGGAAGCGATAGAGGCACCTTTCTCCATCAAATTTCCCATTTTTCTGGCTCTTTCAGCAGTTTGAACCAGGTTTTCCATTTCATCTTTTGCCATCTTCTCAAGCTCTTGTTCAAAGCGTCTGAACTCATCCATGGCATTCTCCATGACCGAGTCAAGGTACTCCTCGGCTTCTTCCATGCCAGCTTCTGCTTCCTCCACCTCTCTCTCTTGCTCCAGTTCAGCAGCTGCCCATGCCTTGTAGGATTCGATCTCGAACAGCTTCATCAGATCTTCGATTGTGGAAGGGTCAAAGTTCTTGTCTTGAAGGGCCTGGTCGGAGAGGAAGCTGAATTGGGAAAGTAAAGCTTCCATTTTTATTTTTTCCGGTGGATAGAGGAAGCAGATCTAACTGTGTCTGTGTGTTTAGTGCAAGAAAAAAGTGGGTGGGAGCATTATCTTACAAAATCATGGGTCTCTTCTAGTCTAGCATATAAAAGTTTTAACTTTTAGGGCCAGAAAATTTTCACATGGATTTGTGGTTCCAAACCCACAAGGACTGTCTCAAATTCTTCTCATGTAACAGGAATGGTACATTGGATTCTTCACTAACAGCTTCACTAACAGTAATTAGTAATTTCAGAATGGGACAATAATATCAGAAAGGAGATTTTTTTTTTTTTTTACATTACAATAAATACGTTTTTATTTTTTTAATTTTGATGAAAAATTAGAATTTATTTTTGTCTATAAGTTTTGACATATTTTGATCTCCAAATTTAGCAAATGATAATTTTAGTCTTTTTAATTTAATTATGTTAAATTTTTGAATTAGACACCGAATCGAAATCGTATTATTTAGGATAAACAACTCAAATACTAATATGAAATATGAAATATTAATACATCTACAAAATTTAATGTAATTAAACTTAAAACATTATATTCATTAATTTTTTTTTAAATTTGAGGATAAAAATTATCAAAATTTGTTTAAATTATATAAATTTTAATTTTGCGTCATAAAATAAATAATATTTATAAAAAATTAATTATAAAATAAAAATTGTAAAATATGTGTACAAAATTTATTGGACATCAAAATAAAACAGTCATGTGAGAAAATAGTAAAAGTAATTATGTTTTGGATCTATTAAGGTGAAAGTGAGTAAAAGTAAATAGTGAATAGGAAAAACATAATTGAGGTAAGAGGTCCATTAAAAACAATTGACAAGGCTTTTAGCTAAGTTTAGTAACTAAAAAAAATTAAGTAATCTTTTTGAAGAATTTATGGTGATAAAAATAAAATGTTACAAGAAAAGGACTTGGAATATAACCGTTGAGTTTCTTCTTTCTCTTTATATTACTGAAGTATCAATCATGGAGGAAGGGTGGGACCATTGCTTTGAAATTTTGATGTCTTATCATTTATCATGAATTGATTTTTGACTTTTTGGATCCTTACCCTAAAACAATGCATTAAAAGTTCATCTAAGTTGATTATGCAAAAGTTGTTTGAAATAACCGATCTTATTTTATATGAATTAAATATATTTTTAGTTCCTTGATTTTTTATAAATTTAAAATTAATTTATTTTGAAATTTTAAATTAATTTAATTATTTATCTTTCAAAATATATAAATTTAGTTATTTTAATTAAATTTTGTTAAATTTATTTGATATTTTAAACGTGTTTCATAATAGTATTTGACTTAATATCAAAACAAAAATATGTCAAAACAGTATAAACAATTTAAATATAATATTAAAATACATACAAAACCTTAAATAAACCTAACAAAATTTAATTAAAATGACTAAATTCATATATTTTAAAAAATAAAAAACTAAATTAATTTAAAATTTTAAAATTGACTAATTTTAAAATTCACAATCGTCCAAAACATATTTAGCCCTTTGATATACCATTTTTTTTCTTCTTCTTCACAATACTGTAGCTTCCTGTGCCAGTTTGTCAAAATCTTAATGTTGGTTTGGTACAACTAATTTTAAGGTGAAAATAATTTAAGGACTCCAAAAAGTATGGAATCCTATTTTGACTTTTGGTAATTCAATTGATGCATATAAGGTATTTAAAATTTGTATTTTAATCATTATTGTCCATACAGTATATTCTAAAAGACTAAAATTTCAATTAAAAAGAAATTTAAGAAGAAGAAAAAATAGTGTAATTGTTTATACTATTATTGTAACTAGTAACCGAGTATTATGATATTAGTTTCTCTCACACGAAAAGGGTAGAAAATTTATAATTAAGTTGATTGATGTAATAGAAAAAAAGTTAAGTTAATTTTTTAGATTTTAAATATGAGTCACTTTCAAATCTTATAAAGTACAGGTAATTCACTTTTGTTCCCTTAAAATTGAGAAAAAATATATTAAGTTAAATAATTTTGATTAGCTTGAAAATAGAATGAGATTTTCTCTGTATAGAAATAAACAATAGTGTCTAGAATCAGTGGAATCTGATCAATCCGAGACTCTTAATAGAATAACAATTATTTTACAATTAGATTAAGGGGTTAAATTACAAGGTTTGTTTTCTTTTTGGAGTCTTTTTCAAGATATAACATCAAATAATAATAATAAAAACTACAGTTAGTATATAAAAAATAGGAGAAGAAAATTATAACATAATTGTTTCTTAACTGTGTCAAGTTTTTTTTTTTAGTATATAAGAATTATGAATAAAATTTGTTTTTATGACTACTCTTATGTATATATTTGACTTTAACAGTATATGTTTCCATCAACAGAAAAAAACAAAGAGAATAAGTATAAAAAAATGAAAAAAAAATTGTAAAACACAAAAAAGAAAGACAAATTTATATATAACTTTTCAACCAGATTTGTGAAAAAAAAATCAAACATAATTAATTATATTCAACAATATAACCAATTATATATAACATGATAGATGGTGTGTATCATCAGTTATGTTTTTAAAGTAAAGGTAAAGTTTTTACGTTTTATATTATATAACAAGAAACAATTAAAATAAAAATATGATAATAATAAAATTAAATTAATCAAATTAAATTGTATGTTATATAGAGTAATTTATGTTGACATACTATTATTTTAGAATATAAATCTTTAATTTATTAAATTTTTAAATGATTTTTATTTTAATTTGAAATTTATTTTAATTTTCATGTTTATTTCAAAAATTATTTTTAAAAACTTATTCTATGGATTATTTTATAAAATATTTATTCTATTGCATTAATAATATATGTCACAAATAATTTATTTATTTAATCTAAATTCAAATAACCTTATTTTTTATTTCTTTCCTTTCACTTTTTTTCACTCCTTTAATGCAAACATACTATTTCACATGGTCTCTATATGGGTACCTAGAGTCATTAATTTTACATTCACCTTCAGCATTATTAATGTGGTAGAAGATGGGAGATGCTACTAGCTAATTGTGATAAATTAGATTATTTTATAACCACTTTTATGTTTTTTTTACAATTTTATTTTATTTTGTTAACTATTTAAAACAAATATATATATATTTAAAACAATATATATATATATATATATATATATATATATATATATATATATATATATATATATATATATATATATATATGAGCATAGATATTTGTGAGTTTGTGGCTTTATCAACATTTTAAATGTGTTTATTTGTGATGATTGATTTGAGGAGAAGAAGAGAATGAATTTGAATTGTTATTTTTAAGAGATTTAAAATATGAAAATGATTGGACTTATAAATAAAATATGTTAAAATCTATGAGTGATTTGATTCATGAAATAGATTAAAAATTAACTTTAATTGAAAGTAAATCAAGATTGTCAATTTGTCCTTCTTGAAAGTAATATAAAATTATATAAAGATGAGTTAGATTTATTTTATAAAAAATATTTAAATGAATAAATTGGAAAAAAATAATTATTCTAATAAAAAATAATTTAATATTACATATTGAATTTTGTTTGGTAAATAATTTAGAGATTTTGAGTATTAATTATTATTATAAGTGTAATTTTAAAATAATCAAGAATATATATATATATATATATATATATATAAATAAATAAAAAAGAGTTAAAGGTATAATAATATTTTATTAATCATCCTTAAATCGGTCCATGTGAAAAGAAATGGGAAAATTATAGAATTCTCCAATTTCTTCCCTTCTCTCGTTGTCAGATACTTGCTAATAAACAGGTTTTTCATCTTACAAACCATGCCTTTGGAAAAGTAAGATAGAAGGGATTTGAAAGAAAAAGAGAGTATAAATAGTATAGTTGTTTGGATTAAAATTAAATATAATAAATAATTTAAGTTTACTGGCATGTACTTATAATATTGCAAAATTAGTCGTTTTAATGAGTTAAGAAAACTTGTAAAAAAATATAAACAATTTAATGACAAGTTTGAATAAATTTTTAAATATTTTATAAATTTAAGTATTTTTAATTAATTTTTTATAACAAAATTTATATTATTTTTGTGTTATTTTTTTTGTTTAAAATTATTTAGATTTTACTATTAATAGAACTCTGTATTTTGTTTAGTTTCGTTCTTCTGTTTTTAACTTATTTATCAATTTATTATTTTTGTCTGTAATTTTTTTAATTGTTTGATTAATTCACTCTATACAAACTGAAAATAAAAAAAAGTTAATTAATAAGTTAAAGATGAAAAAGGTAAAATTAACAATCACATATTAAAAAAAATTGATAAAAAAAATTGAATAAAATTTTAATGAACACACTTAAATTTATAAATTATTTAAAACTTAATTAAGCATTTTCTAATAAACATATAAACATATATATATATATATATATATATATATATATATATATATATATACTTTGAAGGAATTTCCCTCTTTTATTTAATTTTATTTTTCATTGAAGTTTTAGTTCTTTTGTTTAAAAGTTTTTGTAATGTTAATCTAAAATATGTATAACTATTTTTTATGCACCTTAAATAATTATATTAAATATAGGATTATTTTAAATTAAAATAAATAAATTTTGAAATTGACAATTTTTTTAGAGTAAGGATACTAAAATCTAAAATAAATAAGCCCAGATAAAAAAAAATCATAAAAAACAAAAAGATAATATTACTATAAGAGTCAACGGTACAATACATGCATTGAAAAAATTAAAAGAAACTTAATTACAATTTGATCAGATAATTATTATCTTGTATAACTCAATGGTTATTCTTTGATTTTAAGTTTGTTGATCATATATGAGATAAATAATTGTGGAAAAGCTTTTAATTATAGATATTGCCATAACTCTAATTTTAATTTGTCTTCCATGGCTTTAATTCGAGCCGCGGACAAAAATAAATAATGTAATTTGCTTTGAGGATGGTCCAGTTTATAGAGTTTAGGGGAACAATGCCATTTACTACAGAGATTTTCCAAATCATTTATGATTTGTTTCTCAGGTATCAAAAAAATTAGGTAAATTAGGTCCATACTTTTTTTTTTTTATAATTGTGATATTTATTTATTTATTTGTTATTTTCAAATTTTAAGATATGATTCAACAAAAAATCGTATAGGTTGTTTTAAAGTGAAAAATTAAAGTATAAAATTAGGAATTTGCAATTGAAAACCGAAAAAGAGTAGTCATGATTATGAATATTATATTAAAAATTAACAATTAAATTATGAACACATGAAAGTAAGTGTCTATAAATAGACATCGATACAACTTACTCTAAGTACGTATCTTACAAAATAACTCAAATCTTTGTTTGTTGTGTTTGGTTTTAGGTGATGGATCAATCTCTGGGCTCCAACAAAATGCCATATTTGAAGGAAGTTCGAGAAAAAGAAAGAGCTGGTGGAACCGCCGCCATACTAGCCATCGCCACCGCAACTCCACCCAACTGCGTTCACCAAGATAACTTCGCCGATTTCTACTTTCGAATCACTAACAGTGATCACATGACTCAACTCAAGGCCAAGCTCAAGCGCATATGTAACTTCATCTTTCTACCACCACCATCATCTTTATCGTATAAAATCTCTTTAGATATATGAAACAGAATGTGTTATTGAACAGGTGAAAGGTCGATGGTGAAGACACGATACACACACATGACTGAAGAAATGTTGATCGAGAACCCCAAGTTAGGCAGTTACAAAGCATCCTTGGATGCCCGACAGGACATACTAATCGAGGAAATTCCGAAGCTTGGAGAAAAGGCGGCGTCGAAAGCCATCGAGGAATGGGGGAGAGACAAGTCCCACATCACTCATCTCGTGTTCTGTTCCTGCACAGGTATGGACATGCCAGGTGCCGATTACCGACTTCTCAAGCTCTTGGGCCTCAAACCATCCACCAAAAGGTTCATGCTGTACCACCAAGGTTGCTTCGCCGGCGCCGGCGCACTCCGTCTGGCTAAAGACCTTGCCGAGAACAACGCCGGGGCACGTGTTCTGGTGGTGTGTTCCGAGATCATGGTTGGCGGATTTCGTGGGTCCTCCGAAGCCCACCTGGACTCGTTGGTGGGCCTGGCACTCTTCGGTGACGGTGCTTCATCTGCCATCGTTGGATCCGACCCGGAAACATCCACGGAGCGGCCCTTGTTTCACATTGTGTCGGCATCGCAGACAATTGTGCCGAACTCGGAGGGTGCCATGGAGGGACACCTGCGCGAGATGGGAATCACGTTCCATATGAAGGATAGTGTTCCGGTGTTGATCGGAGAGAACGTGGAGAAAAGCTTGGAAGAAAGTTTGAAGGCACTTAGGGTGAGTGATTGGAACTCGTTGTTCTGGGTGGTGCACCCTGGTGGTCCTGCAATCTTGAACCAGATAGAGGAGAAAGTTGGGTTGAACCCTAGCAAACTGAAAGCGTCTAGAAAGATTCTGAGTGAGTATGGGAACATGTCGAGTGCATGTGTGTTGTTTGTGCTTGATGAGATGAGAAAGAAATCTGTGAAGGAAGGAGAAGGCACAACTGGTGAAGGATTTGAATGGGGCGTTTTGCTAGGGTTTGGCCCTGGATTGACCCTCGAAACCATTGCTTTGCACAGTGCCATTATAGACTCAGCTTCAGGTTAAGAACTTTTCCACCATTGTTCAGAGGTGCTGCACGTGAATCATTTGTCATGCATGGTTAACGTTTCTCTTGTGTATGCCAAAAACAAAATAAAACATATGTAATAAGTTTGCTTGCGTTTTTTACTCCCACAGATTTTAATATTTAAGAAACTACATTAATTAATGAGAACAAAGTTATATATATATATATATATATATAAGACAAAATTATTAATAGTTTTTTTATTCTATTTTTTTAAAGTGTATATATAATTTATTAAAATTAAGAGTAAACTTTTTAACAAAAATGTATGTAATCTTTTGGTAACAAAAAAAAATTTAGGGAATGAAATTATATATCCTAATTTAAGAAAAGAAAAGTTCTGGGAGTGAAAGTAGAGAAATTACGCTACGCTGATCTCATTTTACAAAGGATGAATAAGGACTCAAATTAACTTTCTGAAATAAAAATCAACATTTAAAGTTAATAATAATTTGATAAAATGTAATAGTTGTATAAAAAATTAAAGTTCCGTATAGCTGGAACTGTAAAATCTAAATATTTATTGATATATATTTTTTCTACAGCCAACAGCGACCACCTTAGATAGAGAAAGAAGAAAATATATATATATATATATATATATATATATATATATATATATATATATATATATATAAATAATAATAAGATTTGAATTCTAAACGGCCAAGAAATTTCTAGTTATTAAACTTTAAGATTTTTTTTTTTGGGTACATGATACAATACGAAAGAGAAGTGGTCAATTAGTTTTCATAAATGTTGAAACTAACGATAAAAGAATATTCAGTATTAGCGTGATTTTTTCAATCACTCGATTACATATATTAATATAAAAGGCGTTTAAATGAAAAATACTGAAACAGTACATAAAAGACGTTTACACCTAAAAAGAGAAATAGGAGGTAACATGTTATTTTAACGAAGGAAAGAGACGCAATGGGAAGAAGCAAAGAAAGAATAACAATGGATGATAAGAGAATAGCTAAAAAAAGAAACAGAAACTATAGGAGACAAGGCGCGAGAGGCAGTTACTACGTTGTTGGTCACATCAGAAGCTGACATTGATTTTACGTTGTTATTAGAAAAAAACAAATTGATCAAACGGTGTTCGTGTGAATGAAGAACACATAACACAGAGATATTATGATGTCAATGTTGTTGCCACTCTTCTTCTTCTTCTTCTTTTTCTTCTCAACCTCTCGCGCAATATGGCTAACGATACCAACCGGCGGCACCAAGTGCGTTTCCGAAGAAATCCATAGCAACGTCGTCGTTTTGGTCCATTACGCTATCGTCGGTGGTACCCCCAACATCACCATTTCCTCCAAGGTAACGTTTTTTCCCACGCATGCATGCATGATTTTATATCTAGTTTTGTCTCTCGCACGTTGTTGTTTTAATGTCTGGAACATCATCAAAGATTGTTTGTTTTTTTGACGATTTTCAGGTGTCATCACCATATGGAAACGAACTTCATCATGTAGAAAGCACACGGTTGGGTAATTTGGCTTTTACAGCAAGAGAGAGTGGACTGTACCTTGCATGCTTCTGGGTGGACGGTAATGATCGAGGAGGAGACGTTATTTTGGACCTTGATTGGAAATCTGGAATTGAAGCCAGGGATTGGGATTCTATTGCTAAAAGAGACAAGATTCAGGTAAATATCCTTTGGAGATGTCAAATTTGTTTAGAGTTGTTAAAACGGGTAATTCAGCTCGATCCATCATGGATTGATTATTTAGTGAACCAATTCAACCGGTTCACTTATTAACGAGCTAACAAAATTTGAACCTAGTCCAGTCCACCACGGTTTGATGGGTTAAACTAGTTGGCTTACATGTTCACTTAATTAAAAAAAATACAATTTTTTATTTATTTTTCAGTCAAAACTAAATTATAATTCTAATTAAAATCTAAATAAACTTCAATGGAATCCAAATATAAAATAAAATCACAAAAAATACAAATTATCTATGTATTGACAAAAAAAAAACCTAACTTGATTCAAATACAAAGTCCAACTTAACAAAAAACACCACTTGTGTGACCTGACTCATTACGGGTTCAACATGGGTAAGCCACGAGTACAGAGGGGGTTTCATTGGAGAAAACAACACCAATGAGATCTGAGCCTAACCACATAAGACACTGACACCACTCTCAACCCAAAACCTTAAGGCAATGGGTTTATGGGTCTTTATTCTTATAGTGCTCCACTTTCTCATTTCTAGCCAATGTGGGACTTAGACTCACACTTGGATTCCTAACACCGAGTTATATGTGAGTCGGATCAAAAATCAACCCGTATCGAAATTTATGAAAATTTTTTAACCCAATCTAGTCCGAACCCATTATGAGTCGAATTGACTCACGGATTCCAACTCATTTTGACAGCTCTAAATTTTTTATATAAATTATTCAAAATATTTAATTTACAAAGAAAATATTTTTTATATAAATAAAATTTAAATTATATTTATATGAAAAAATATCGGCGGCTATGATTCCGTCACTATGAGATCCGCCGGTGGGACATTTGACATTATCGTGTTACTTTTCACTTTCATTTTTTCTTTAATACAAAAGTTTACTTTTTTTATATCTATTTTACTTTTACATAAACATCACGAAATTATCAAATATTGTCAAATAATTTTTTTTCTTTTGCGTACAACTATTAACGGTTTTGGTTGTACACCCGTCAAACTTAACAAGGACAATAGTATTATAACTTACATTTTTTTCTTTTTTATGATGAGTTTTAACGTGAGTTATTGATTAATATATCATTATGTTTTTTTAAAGAATTAATGATATACACTAAGTCATGTTAAAGAATAAATGAATAAATAATGAGAATTGATCTCAGTAGCACATTCCGATATATTAATTTGATTTCACATTGATGGATAGGGAGTAGAGCTTGAGTTGAAGAAGCTAGAAGGATCAGTGGAGTCTATCCACGAGAATTTGATGCATCTGAGGGGAAGGTAACTTTGATATGTTACAAAATAAAATGTGTTGCCAAAGTATTAACTTTTTTCTGATGTATCATATTTGTTGTTTTTGTTTGTGTATTGGGAAATTTTGGTCAGGGAAGCAGAGCTGAGGAACCTGAGTGAATCAACAAATTCCAGAGTGGTGTGGTTTAGCCTTTTGTCCTTAGGTGTCTGCATCACAGTTTCAGTTTTGCAGTTGTTGCATTTGAAGCGATACTTCCACAAGAAAAAGCTTATTTAAATGCTGCTAAGGTTTTTTTTTTTTTTTTAATTTTATTTTAAAGAAGAAATTTTCTATAACTGAGGCATTTTTATGAGCTTTGCTTCTTTCATAAGTAGTGAAAACATTGCACCTTGTCCACAGAAATTTGCTATGTCTGGTTTGAATTAACTTGTAGCTATCACATTTAGTTTGTGAACTTCAAATGTAGAAAGCTCTACTAATTGATGACAACTTTTTAGTTGAAGTAAACATTTGGTTCTGAACTTAAAATGAATGCTTTATAATTTGTACGTGTTTATCAAAATATTAGAGAAGACACAACTTTTAGAAACTGAGTAAAAGTTAATTTCAACTTAGCAAAAAATATGGTTATTAGAAAACTAAGTCATGGAAAGATTATTTTGACTTTACTTTTTGTAGAAGCTGTTGAAAATTTTATATAAAATAATACTATAATTTTTTAATTACTTTCTCTGGGAAAAATTATCTGACCAAGGATAACTGATGGCAAAAGGTTTGAGTTGCAGTTGAAAAACAAGTACAAAAAATTGAGGTGGTGTATTTTAGAAAAGAAGAAGTGAAAAAAAACATTAATATTAAAACTGGGCCGTGGGCTGATTTTCGGGTTGGTCCGATAAAGCTTAATTTGGGTCATTTCTTGCTGCAGCTCCGTTATTTTAACCTGGACTCCCATAAATTTTTTGTATTTTATAATATACAATCTCATTTTAAATTACAAAATTAAAAATAATTTATAATGCAAAATAAATTTATTTATTTATTTATTTTAGATTGTAGATTTAAAATTTTTAAAAATTATACTATATATAATTTAGAATACAAAATAAAAAATTCATTTTTAATTATATAATCTGAAATGTTAAATTTCCATTTCAAATTACACAGTTTAAAATACAAAAGGCTGAAATTATGGAGGTGCAGAAAAAAAATTGCCCTGTCCAAACACTCTATTCCTCTCCCTTTTTTAGTAACCGTTAGATTTATAAGAATTTAAATTTTTAACTGAAATTTTCATGTTATCCCTTTATTGGCACTTCAAAATATACTGATGAACACCGGTTCATAATAACTTTTTTAATATACCAAAATCAAATATTTTAAAAATTCAACAACAAACAATAAAGCCAAGCATTTTATAACAATAATGTAAATCATCATAACATCAAACAATATTGAATGCAAATCTAATAAAATTTGATCATCATAACAATAATGGAAATCTTTTAATGGTGCAGTATCATACCAATCAACCATAGCCATATAACATCAAATGAATTGCATCAAATTTAAATTAGCTTATCTAGGAGGAAAATATGGTAGTGGCATTATTATCTTATACCCAAACTGGTAAAGTGGTAAACCATTTACTCCTCAAAATGGAGAGGTTATCAATTTTCAAAAGACAACGAAACCATAAGCTCCTCAAAATTGAGACATCAACTCAGCAGTTCTTTTGAAACTGGAGACCAGCACGCAATGTGCTGCATAAAAAATGCATCAAGATTGTCTTATCTTCATTCTATTCGAACTATCCTGTGGTTCATGTATCTAAACCGGCAAACCTCATCAAAAAAATCATCAGCGCTGTTATGAGTGCTCTTCATCTGAAGAATCTTGATAACCATGGTCCTTAGATTTTTGCCGTACTTTAACATGGATTCAAGAGTGTTCATCTTTTGTTCAGCATTTAATGGTGATCTCACTGTGATCACTACCTCCTCCAAACATGGAATTAAAAATCCCGGATCCACCTGCATATGAACATCTTCATCAGATAAGATTACATAGAACAACCTTAATCAGATTAATAATATAAAAAATGTCACTATAAATTTACATGTTTCAGACTGTTTTTCTGACAAAGTGCTGCAAACATGGCTCCATGGATGTCAAATTTGCGCAGGTGGGGATGGCTGTTGAAAAAATCAACAAAATCAACCTCGGGAAAGGGTTGAAGAGCCTCGAAGTTCCCTGTGAATTCCACCTTCATAAAAAGATGCTTCACCTCACTTGCCAATTTCAGAATTTTGCATATTGCATCCCAACACCACTGAACCCCCCTCATAGACAAGAACTCCAAAGCTGGAAGGTTTCCAAACTCAACCATGTAAACTCTCCCTGGAATCAATTAACCATGAAAATAGGAGAGAATATTAGGCGTTAGGCTTACTAATCAAAAAAGACAATTACATTGTAGGTTACTCTCGAACAAAAGAAAAGGCCAATAAAAGAAAAGTGTAAGAATGACTTTAAAATTCAATTACCTGCACTATTGGATATTGAAAGATTCCTCAAATGCTGGGATTCAGGAACCCTAATCCAACTACAGCCTTGTACCTCAAGAGATACAATTTTGGATGAGGTTAGTGTCAGTGAACAGTTCCCCAAGCCATAGAAATCCAGCTTACACTCCTCCAAATAGGGAAGGTCAATTGAGATTGTTCTAACCCCTTCACAGCCAAGCAGTACAAACCTTCTCAGATATGGGCATGACTGAAGCACCGCAATCAGTGCAGATTCCTCCAATCTTACACCAACCATTTCTAGTGTCCTAAGATTTTCAAAAACATCCCATTTCGGGAAACGTGGCATTAAGACACCCCAGAGTTTGAGACATTTCAAATTCCTTGCTGCACCAATGCATTCCAATTTTGAAGGGCTTTGCTGGTGATGGTAGGATTGTTCCTCAGCAAGGTTGTCCAATCGAAGCTCAAGTTGAGAAAGAGATAGACCAACTAGTGATAGCCATGAAGCAAGGCCAGAAGAGGAGAAGGGGCTGTATACAGTTAGATGTTCTAACCGCACAACTGTTGATACCATTCTTTTCACAACCTCTTCCGGACTCTCACCAGCCGAAGTATTTTCAAGCGAGTTGCGAGGGAAGTACAGTGTTTTGATGTAAATCATCGATTCCTTCCATCGCTTAGAAACACAATTACAACAAGCCACATCGCGAGCATTACAAATATGTGACAATATGCATTGAAGAATGGCATCAGGGAGAGAATCCATCGCTGAGGACAAAAAAAAAAATTGTCGATAGTCAGATTCAAAAACATCTCTCCGAAACAGCAACATGAACAACAAGGAAAGGAATAAAGTTAAAAAATTAAAGACTCTCGTAATTATTTTAGTCTCAATTCCACCATACAGTTCAATCATTTACATCCTCGGAACTCGCATCTTCTTTGTGCTAGCTCCAAAATCTTGCTTTTTTTTTAAAGACTCGAAAACCAAATTGTTACGAGCAACAGAATTGAACACCGGTGATGTATATGAATTATTTGCACGGATAATCTAAAATCTACTTCTGAAGCAATGCATGGCATAATAAAGAGAACCTAGATGAGATTTAAACATTATATCATAATTAGGGACAGAAAACTAATACCAGGTCTTAGAAATTGATTGAAAGAACTCCTGTCATATGCATATGCATAGAACTAGTAATACATCAAACTCAAAACAAAAATAACAACTTTTTTATAGTTCAGCAAGACTGAAACAAAAAAGCGGTCTAAGAGACAGCTTACGGAGTGAGAAAATCAAAGAGAATGAAGATCCGATCTTGGGGGCATCGTCACCGTTTTGGGTATGCGGAGAGAGATAGATTTCGGAAATGTATCAAAACATAAAATGTTGTTTTGCCTTATAAGCTACAAAATTGGGGGAAGAGGAGGGTGGAATGGAAAATATCCCGCTTTTTTTTTCGAGGAATTTCAAATTGTTTTGACCGTTCAAACAAATTTAGTGCGATGCGAGGAGGGTATAATAATAAATACACTACTAATTAAATACGTATGAGAATATGTGTATAAAAATATCTATAAAAAATACTTAATAATTCTAATAAATGTGATACACAATAATTTTGTTTGTTTGTGTATGATGCAATTATGTAGAATGTACTTATAATTTTAATTTTATACTATATTTGTTTTTTTTGCAACTGTCTTTCCAAAATAGAAAGAAACAATTTTATTGTGGATCTCATATATTTTATTATTCTTTTCTGAATTTCCTTTTATATGTATAGAGGAAAGGAAGGAAATATTTAAAAATAATACTAGTAAATTTTAAAATAATGATTATTAAATGTTAAATATAAATATCAAGTATGCATTTCTTTCCTCTTTCTTTGTTTCTTTTTATTTCATTTCAAACAGTGTATTTATAATATCTTACTTATACCTTAGGAAAAAATCTTGGCTAAGATATGTTTATTAAATATTAAATACAAGTATTTTTTTCTTGAAAAAATTCGAATGTTATCATTTGACATTATTAATGAATGAATAATGGATTTGACACAGTTAAAGCATTGATAAATAAATAAACAGTCAATGTTTGGTATATAGATAAATTCATATATCCATTAAACATCAACTTAGCATAGGAAAAAAAAGGTAGTGTACAGGAAATCATACCTTCTATCATCAGAAGATCTATATCAGACAAGAATGTGTATTGAGATATTAATGGTTGATTTTTTTATTTTGGTGACCAACCTTTTTACTTCAACCTTTTTTGGAGGGTTTAAATCCATAAACATAGTTAACCACTTCTTTTGAATCATACATTTTCCCATATAGTACAATATTACAAATTTCAAGGGGTGAAACAGTAGATCTCATTTAGAGCTTAAGATTATACTCATACTACTTGCTCTTATCTCTTTGTACAGAAAATGTTTGAACACAAGTGCTGCACTGCAATGCTGGCATAACCATTATACAGGAACTCTGTAAGATGGATCCACCATTTTCAAGATGAACAAGTTCCCTTTATCGCCTCTTGATACCCTGTTACATTATTATCACAAATTACGGCAATGAGTTTTTGATATATACCAGATGACAGGAAAACAATTACAATGGAGATAAGATATGCAAGGTCCTCCAATTGGTTCAAAAACATATTTTTATCGAAAAAAGAATAAACATGAATCTGACTAAAACATTCTCTACATGTAATCTAGCTGGTAACTCACCGCAGTTCTTCATCCAAATATGTTATTTCTAGTTCCCCACGAGCTCTTCCGGGCGCTTTGATAGGTATCTGCATTTGTACATTGATCATGCTCAGAAGCTACTATTTCAACAGGACAGAAATATACACACACATTACTCATTCATTAAGGCACTTCACCAGTTCCAAATTAAAGGGGTAGAACACTGTGACTAATATAATGTGTATGGGCTTTATTGGAGCTTATTAGACTAGTGGAATTTGCAGATAAACCTTTACAGAATTTGCAAAACTTTACTCACTCCTTCTTAATCTAATGTCAGCTAAAATAGAATTCCAATGATACTATTTAGACTCTGAACAGAATACTTACAATGCCTCCAATTTTGAAAGTATCAAATTTTACAGCCACTTTCCTTGGATTTAGAGGTGTTAAATCCGCTGTTACCTACACAAAATATTGACTTTTTGTTTACACAAGCAATTTTCAAAGTGAGAACCCATCAACAGTGAAAACCTGACTCAATTTCACAAGTTTTACCTGGTTGAAGAATGGCCAAGATTCCATATTTTGGGCCCTTAGAGTATCCACATTGATTGCTTGATAATTTGCAACTGATCTAAAAAACTTTGGTCTCTGTCATTACATTATTGAAAAAGTTAGTTGGCAAAAATTGGTAGATGGCAAGCAGGAGAAATTTTGTTTGTTCTTTAAATCTATTACAGAATTATCTAATCTTGTAAAAGGAAAGGGAACAGCAAAAGTAAAATAGATATTTTGGAATTTAGTGCAATGTAGTTAAAATATGGGTCAAGTATCGCATAAGAAACATTATTATGAAACTTTCTTCAGTATGAGTACAAATTCAATAAACATAGAGAAGCTGGTTTTGATACTAATGTAGATGGCTAGTAAATGACTGAATAATTGTAATAGATATTGGTCTTATATTTTCCTTTTCTGAAAAGATTTGCACGTATATTGACAATTGTATGATCTAAACTATAGACAAAGTGGGAGATCCATGTAGCATTGTTAATGAAGGCGTGGAGCTATAATGGCAGCTTCTTGAATATTCTAACTCAGAGCTTAATCATGTATATACTGGTTAACATTTTATGTCTGTATCATATTTGATAAAGAGAAATTAGAAAGATAATTTAACTACTGAACAATATTCAATAGACATGCTGCGGGGAATTCAAAAACTAAAAACAAGACAAAAAAATCTCTCTTTCTAATTTTCAGGTGGTTGTATATTTTTTCTAGAAGTAAACTATATTTCTTCAATGAATACAAAACATTTATGATACACTATTATTATGAGCTCTCCAAGTCAAAGATTAAGGTTTTTGAACTTCATTTAATGCATGTAAAGTACAGGAGTTGATTTATATCATATCTAGGGTAAAACTTTATTCTCTTAAATTATTACTGTAGTTAGATTTCTATCCTCAAATATCAAATTAAGCATATTTATCACAACTCATTATAGTTTTCTCTTTTTTTATCTAATTTAACCATTAATATGAACAGAATTCAAAGTGCGACCATGATTATTTGCTCCAAAAATAACATGTGCACAAAGAAAAGAAGGAAACAACCTGCAATATGATTGCAAACATTATATGGATCATAGTATATAATATAAATAGGAGTAGGTAAAAGCATGATTGAACTAAATTATTGTAGAACTGAATTGAAATGTAAAAGTGGTTCAACTCAATTAAAACTGAACTATATAATATGAAATGTAAAAGTGGTTCAACTCAATTAAAACTGAACTATATAATATGAATAGCATAGGACTACTCCAAATTGCTTATACACTGTTCAACTTGCTTGAACTGCTTAAAGTGTTTGAACTATTCTCATTAAACTTCTTATTTCCTAGCATATTTTCCATACTGGGTTCAGTTTAAAGCCTTTTGGTTGAGGACTAATTCAACTTTAAAAAACTAAACTGCAAGAACAGCTCAGATAAGTTTTCTCCAAAATAGTTAATTCTTTTTTATGTAGTTAAGTTTAATTTTATTTTGCTTCACTAGCCTCAACTTAGATGATTTATCACCCGAATATAACCATAAACATGAATTTAAGCTAGGGAAAAAAAATGTTTACCTTGGTTTGCAAAATTGACTGCGATGTGGTGTATATAAGCTCCCACTTTCCACCCAGTAGATTAGATTTTAGGGGCTCCTTTATTGGACTAACTGCCTCAAGCTCGCTAGCAATCTATTTAGACAAAAATTGCACAAATCAAGAACAAAATTGCAACTGAAGTTGAAAAAATTGGCCACAATTCTATTGAGAGAAAATTAACCATAAAAACCAACACCATTATTTATCAAAATTAGAATTTCACAGACTAATGTAGGGTTTCATGAACAAAATAAGCAACACTGAGTGGTTAAACAAATAAAAAAAAAGTAGAGTAATTATATAGCTTTCAGTGTTCCAGACAAGGTTTAATTGAGGGAATGAAGAAAACATGACATGAAAGACGTGCAATTAACCTGATCAACTGTTTCCTGATCTTGGAGAGTGGCATCAGCCCCTCGATCAAGCGGTTCAATGGCCTGAAGGAGTTCTTCCTTGATGATCTTTGCGTCTTTCCGTTTCTTCAAGAAAGAAGGGAAAAATGAAACCTTTGCTCTCCATTTGTGAGAGAGAGGGAGGTGAGTTGTGGAGGGTTTAGTTGGGAAGTGAGAAGAAGAAGAAAGTTTTGGAGCATGGAAATGGGGTAGTGAAGATGTGGTGTTCAGAGTTGAAAACAAGGAAGAAGAAGATAAGGCCATGCCTTAATCAAATTACACCATTTTTTTCTTGCGCCCGTTCTTTCTTATTGAAGTAAGGAAAACATTTGCTTTTTAACATTAATTGTCTACCTAAATAATGTTACAATGTAACATGATTCTTTAAATAAAATCTTTTATTAAAATTATGTATGGTTGAAAAAAGTTTTAATTTATCTTTTGTAAAGTATGAAAATTATTAAAAAAAGTAGTTAAATTATGCAAGTACATATTTTATTTATCAAACTATTTTTTATATTAATAACAAATTGTGTGAAATTTTAAAATTGTAATTAATATCATAAAAATATTTAAATTATCATTATTTAATTTAGTAATATAATTTTAATTTATGCGTTAAAATTATTATCAATATATATAAGATAATATGTCAAATAAAAACTATGATATGTAATATAATTAATGTTAATAAAACTGTATAACATTTTGTTTTATTGTATTTTATTTTCTTAAAACTGTAAATACGTTTTATAAATTACATAGTTGATGTTAAGGTATAAATATTTTTATTTATAAGTTTATTGGATTTTTGAACTGTTTTTTTATATTTCATTTAAATTTGTGTAAAAATTATATATTTCATATCCAAATTCTTAATTTGTTATTATTTTAATTTTGTTATTATTCATATATTCTAAATAATTTTATCATAATAATTAAATCAGTATGGATTAAAAATAAAGGTTAAGGAATATAATTTAAATATATTTATTTTTTTAAGAAAGTTTCAACTTCAGAAATATAATTTTCATTTTAACATTTGATCTAATGTTTCGAATCTAAACTTCTTGAGATAATATTTGTATACTCAATTTTCTGTGGATCTTTGAAAGAGAGAGTTTACTGAGAAGACATATTAATAAAATTTAAGCCTAACTTACATGAGAATTGATAGCACTTTTAATTTAAAATTTAAGACAATTTATTTAGGACTCTTTATATATTAATAATAATACACTCTCATTTGAAAAGTATTTCAAATCACAGATACTTTATTCATGCTATATTATTATTCATCTTAATAAGTCACATTTACTTTATGTTGGGTATTGGGCTTTCTTTCTATGTGGAGAAAAGACCTAAAATTTGAGAAGTCCATGTCTCACTTAACCTAGTAGAGAGGAGGCTATAAAAAAGAGAGAGGCAGAACAATAGAGTCAGAATACACTGAAAGCCCTAACACATAGAGGGAGAGATAGAGGGAAAATTATGTTCACGTTTTTCACAGAGCTATCACAGTAGAATCGGCGTTGCGGATTCGTTCACCGTTGGATCGGGCTGAAATTTTTACAGCAGGTTCGGAACTCATTGCTCTTCATTCTGACCGGTCGGATCTTTGATACGAGGTCTGAGTTGGGAGATATTAATTTCGCACTGCAGCAGTTTTGTAGAGGTTTTCCCCTCTTATTCTTCTCTATTTGAGAGCTTTGTTGCTTTGTTATTTGGTTGGGTGTTGGCACTAATTTGTGCTATTGATTGAGACTCTTTTGTAATCTTGTTGATCATAGTGAAGCTATTTCTTTGGTCTGGACGACTCGTGGTTTTTACCCTTGATTTGAGGGGTTTTCCACGTTAAAAATCTTGGTGCCTTTATTTGTGCTTTTGGTGATTTATTATTGCTGCTCTTTGATTATTGCTCCTCATAGATTCTTGCAAGTTAGGGGAAATTATATCCGCTGCATTCTCTGGTATATTGTTTGTTGTTGTTTTCCCCATCAGAGTGGCATCAGAGCTCTTGGTTGGGCTATATTTACTTGCTTGAATGATGGAGGCAAATGCAAAGATGGTTGCTTTGAATGGTACAAATTATCATTTGTGGAAGGGCAAGATGAAAGATTTATTATTTTTCAAGAAATTGCATCTTCCGGTTTTTGCTACACAGAAGCCAGATTCTATGTCTGAAGAAGAATGGGACTTTGAGCACCAACAGGTATGTGGTTTTATTCGGTAATATGTTGAAGATAATGTTTATCATCATATTGCTAATGAGACACATGCCAGAGCTTTGTGGGAGAAGATTGAGTCTTTGTATGCTTCTAAGTCGGACAATAATAAATTGTATTTGTTAAATTGCTTGATGAATTTGAGGTACAGGGAAAATTCTTCTATTTCTGATCACTTAAATGAGTTTCAAGGGCTCCTAGATCAATTGTCAGGAATGGACATAAAGTTTGATGACAAAGTTATGGGATTATGGTTGCTTAATACTCTACCAGAGTCTTGGGAGGTATTTCGGGTTTCAATTACAAACTCTGCCTCGAATGGTGTTGTTTCTTTTCAGATGGCAAAGAGCGGTGCTCTTAATGAAGAGATGAGAAGGAAGACACATGGTTCTTCATCTCAGTCTGAGATGCTTGTTACAGAAGCTAGGGGGAGAAGTCAAAAAAAGGAACATAAAGGTGGTAGAGAGAAGAGTAGGAGCAAGTCCAAGTCAATATACAAGAATTTAGAGTGCCATTTTTGTCATAAAACTGGGCACATTCAGAAATACTGTTTTAAGTGGAAAAAGGAGAACAAAGACAAGAAGGGCAAACAGAGAGAGAATGATCATGATGATGATGATCGTGTCACTACTGCTACAGATGGTGATCTTGTTCTTCTTCGTGACTTTGAGTCCGTTAATCTTGTATCTGATGAGAGCATGTGGATTATTGATAGTGGTGCTACACTGCATGTTACACCTAGGAAGGAGTTCTTCACATCTTACACTTCTGGTGATTTTGGAGTGTTGAAGATGGGTAATGATGGTGAGTCTAAAGTGATTGGTGTTGGTGATGTTTGCCTGCAAACCAACATGGGAGTGCAGTTGTTGCTTAAAGGAGTCAAACATGCTCCGGATGTCCGTTTTAATTTAATCTCTGTGCAGTTGCTTGATGATTGTGGTTATGACAATCACTTTGGTTCTAGTAAATGGAAGCTCACTAAAGGTAACTTGGTTATGGCCAGAGGGGAGAAACAATCTAAATTATATTGGACTAAAGCTTTGGTTGCTAAAGACAGTGTGAATGCTATGTATATGGAGGCATCTTTGTGGCACCGGAGGCTTGGTCATATAAGTGAGAAAGGGCTTAACTGCTTAGCTAAAAAGGATGTGCTTATGGGATTGAGAAATGCAGAATTGGAGAAATGTTCTCATTGCATGGCTGGTAAACAAACCAGAGTATCTTTTAAGAAGCATCCACCCTCAAGGAAGTCAGAATTGCTTGAATTGGTGCATTCTGACGTTTGTGGCCCATTAAAGGTAAAATCATTTAGTGGTGCACTTTACTTTGTTACTTTTATTGATGATTGTTCCAGGAAGCTATGGGTCTATGCTATTCAGCGGAAAGGTCAAGTACTTGAAAAGTTCAAGGAATTTCATGCTATGGTTGAGAGGCAATCAGGCAAGAAGCTGAAATGCATCCGTAGTGATAATGGTGGTGAGTACCGTGGACCTTTCGATGTTTATTGCAGGCAACATGGTATTAGACACGAGAAGACTCCTCCTAAAACTCCTCAGTTGAATGGTCTAGCGGAGAGGATGAACAGGACCTTGGTTGAAAGGGTTACATGTATGCTTTCGGAAGCAAAGTTGCCTAAGCACTTTTGGGGAGAGGCATTGCTTGCAGTTGTGCATGTTATTAATCTCAGTCCCGCTGTTGCTTTGAATACTGAGGTGCCAGACAAAATTTGGTTTGGTAAGAATGTTAGCTATGATCATTTGCGTGTCTTTGGTTGCAGGGCATTTGTTCATGTTTCTAAGGATGAAAGATCCAAGTTAGATAAAAAGACAAGACAATGTATCTTTATTGGCTATGGTGAGGATGAATTTGGCTACAGGTTTTATGATTCTATTGAGAAGAAGCTTGTTAGAAGCCGTGATGTACAATTCATGGAAGACCAGACCATTGAAGACATTGATAAGGTGGAGAAGACCACACCCGAGAAAGACAGTAATCTCACTGATGGTAATCCGATGAGGTTGCCCGCTCACAATTTGGAGAATGTTCAAACGGAAGCTCAAGACAATGAGCAACATGGTGATGTTGATGATCAACAAGTTGGAAGTGGAGTAGAGGTTCCAATTGATGATGCTCAAGAGGAACATGATGATGATGATCTTGGTGATATATCTGAATCACCTCAAGTCCAACTCAGGAGGTCTAATAGACAGAAACAACCTTCTACAAGGTATTCTTGTGATGAGTACATAACCTTGACTGATGGTGGAGAACCTGAGTGTTTTGAAGAGGCAAAGTTCATTGCTATTACTGAAGCATGCAAGGAGTTGTTATGGTTGAAGAAATTCTTGCAGGAGCTTGGTTTTAGGCAAGATAACTATTCATTGTTCGTTGATAGCCAAAGTGCTATCCATCTTGGTAAGAATCCAACTTTTCATTCTAGATCCAAACATATTGATGTGAGGTATCATTGGATACGTGATGCTTTGGATGCTAAGTTGTTGGAGTTGAAAAAAGTTCATACAGATGATAATGGTGCTGATATGATGACTAAAGCATTGCCAAGAGGAAAGTTTGAAGTTTGTTGTGAGATCGCCGGTTTGGCGGTTATCTCCACATAGTTGTGAGGGGGAGATTTGTTGGGTATTGAGCTCCCTTCCTATGTGGAGAAAAGGCCCAAAATTTGAGAAGCTCATGTCTCACTTAACCTAGTGGAGAGGAGGCTATAAAAAAGAGAGAGGCAGAACAATAGAGTCAGAACACACTGAAAGCCCTAACACATAGAGGGAGAGGTAGAGGGAAAATTCTGTTCACGTTTTTCACAGAGCTGTCACAGTAGAATCGGCGTTACGGATTCGTTCACCGTTGGATCGGGCTGAAACTTTTACAGCAGGTTCGGAACTCATTGCTCTTCATTCTGACCGGTCGGATCTTTGATACGAGGTCTGAGTTGGGAGATATTAATTTCGCACTGCAGCAGTGATTTGTAGAGGTTTTCCCCTCTTGTTCTTCTCTATTTGAGAGCTTTGTTGCTTTGTTATTTGGTTGGGTGTTGACACTAATTTGTGTTATTGATTGAGACTCTTTTGTACTCTTGTTGATCATAGTGAAGCTATTACTTTGGTCTGGACGACTCGTGGTTTTTACCCTTGATTTGAGGGGTTTTCCACGTTAAAAATCTTGGTGCCTTTATTTGTGCTTTTGGTGATTTATTATTGCTGCTCTTTGATTATTGCTCCTCATATATTCTTGCAAGTTAGGGAAAATTATATCCGCTGCATTCTCTGGTATATTGTTTGTTGTTTTCCCCATCACTTTATTCTTTTATTTTAAAAACTTTTGATCGTATTATACTTATATGAACCGGTTGTTAGACATATTTAAAGAATTGTGATACTAATCAAAGTATTTTAAGAAAATATTATATCAATATAAATATCCAAAATAATATAAAATGATTAATAACAAAAACATTTAAGGTAAAAAGGAGATAACAATTTAATTGAAGTGTAATAATATCTCATATAAGAGAAAGATGTATCATTTGTTTTTTCAATGAAAATAAAAAAACCTAACTACTAAACTATAAATATTTAATAAAAAGTATGGAAATTATATTAATAATGAAAAAATGATAACTTAACTATTATATTATTTGAATACTCTCTCTTTCAACTTATGTGAATGTAAATGATATTGTGTTTAAACTCTGATGCAACCATGTCAGATTTTTTTTATGATCTGTAATGTAGTTTTTATAACTTTTAACTAAAAATATAATAAAAGTTATATGAAAGCTTAAAATTACATAAATTCCTCAAATTATATTAAAAATATATATTTAATATTATTATTGTTAAATTAATGAAAATAGTATGGACTGCATATATAATTATTTGTTTAAACTTAACCAGGAATAAATATGAAAATTAAATTTAAACTATATATATTCTTAAGTCATTTCCACACATAGAAAATTTAGGTAAAATATTTTAAAAATGTAAAATGAAAATCATGCTTGGAAATACTATTTGTTTATTTTGTACATGTCTATTTTTGAATAAAAAGCTTGTATCTTTTTCTAAATACCAGACAGAAGATATGACAGAAGATATTTATTGCTCGTACTAATTTTATTGGCTGTTCGGTTAGACCTTGGAAGATGGATCATCTCTCACTGTACATGTGATGACTCCGAATAAAATACTAATTATTAATTTTTTAAATAACACAATTAATAATTAGATGTTTTTCTTTTGCCGAAGAAGACCACATACACAAGCAGAGCAATGAAAAGAACATGGAAAGCATGAATGGATGATCTCTATCATTTTCTCTCTCTCAAGTCTCACAATCTTCTGTTTTAAGCAGTTATTTCTCTGTTTATTGTTGGGTGCTTCTCAAAGTTTGAATCTTGAGTACGAAACTAAGGAAAATATATGATGGGGTCAAAGTTTCCGATGACCCAGTTGGGGACATCACCTAGATACACGATTTCTGCACAGAGAGGTTTTCTTGCATACAAGTATTCACGAAGAATACTCTCAGAGCAAAAGTTTCCGTTCAAGTTTGTGCCACAGTCTTTAGGGGATAAATGGAAGCTAAATGACATAAGTACTGGTACTTTCTCTTCTGAATTCTTATGCTCAAAGTGCCATCACGTGTTTTAAGCTTCTTGTTTGAGTTTGGTTTGATCAGATTACATGTGTGGTTCTTATGCTTGTTTTCAACCATGCTCAATTCACATGCAATTATTTTTAAATTACTATGTTTTACTAATAATTTTTCTCTCATTCATGGCCACACCTGACACATCTATTCAGTTGTTTACTTACTTCATTCTTCCTATCGATGCAATTTTGCTGCATATCCATTTGTATCATAAGATGAATCTCAAATGACTTTCGATCTTACTGTACATGAAGTAATTGGTGAATCTTACAGTTCAACAATTGTTTTTCTTTTGCCAAATTTCATGAAACGAATTGGAAAGTTATATAAGTTTAAATTGTTAAAATGGAAAAGGAAATGAAGGAACACTTTTGAACTTATCTTACTTGGTTATTCCACTACTTTATATGTCATTTTACTCATTCAATTTATGCACTCTGATGGGATATTGCATTGTTTGGTTTCTTTATTTCAAAGTAGAGCCTTTACCAAGTTTACAAACTTAGATATAAGGTCTATTTCTAGTTTAAAATTATTTTATTGAACAGTATGTATAATCTGTGATATATTTGATGCTATTTTTCACTGTCTTTGAATCTTATCATTCAGTTCAAATTATGACTCAAGATTCAAAAAGCTAGTTTGACAATTCACATTTTGAATCTCCACTTGATAACCTTGTGCCTGAGCTGTTTTCTTGTTGCATGTGATTACTTGGAACTTTAGCTTTTAGTATCTAAATTCTCATCATAAATCAGCTTATTTTCCAATTCTCAATATTAAATGTTTTTCCTCTTTCTTTTTTAAAGTTTGTGAAACTAGGAGGAGGTTAAAAGGATATAACATCTCTAAATTTATAGTGTATATTTTTGTGTGCCTCTCATTCTGGCTGCTTATTTGAATTATTAAACTTCGATTTCCTTTTCAAAGGTTCTATTCAAGAAAGATTGAATGTATTGATGTCAAGGACCCAAAATTTTTTGAATGAAGTGACTTTTCCACTTGCAAAACCTGGTCAAAGTAAGAAGCCTGATCCTGTAAATGATTTTGGATTTCAAATCATGGAAGACATATTTATGATAGAGCAGACAATTGACCGCAGAACGCCAAGTGGGGTTCTTTCTCTAGCTGCTGTAATTTGTATTGAACAATTCAGCAGGTGAATACACTTAAATCATTATTTGGTCATTGGGTCAATGCATTCATCAAAGGGATTATGCATTAACAAATTCTATACTGAAGTATATAAGTGAAGTGCATTCATCAAAAAGGTTATACATTAGCAAATTCAAGATCAGAGTATATAAATGAAGTGCTCTATGAAATATGTTTTTACTTTTGCAATTGGAATTCATGGTAAAATTATTTATTCTCAAAATTACAGAAAAAAATAGTGCAATAAGAGAAGACACATCATAATGTATATTTTCTGCTCTTCCTTTTCTTTTGCCTTAAAATGATAACATATTGGTTCTGATAATTTCAGTAGTTTCTTAAGTTGTTTTCTTTAGTCCAAAAATAAGAAATGTGTTTCTTGCTAGCTATGAGGGGAGCTATGACTGATATTCAAGAATGTATTTTTCAATTTATCATTTTTACTAAAATGTGTAGCTAAACAGCTTTCCTATTAGGATGTATATTACTTTTATTTTCTGGGTTATATAGAATGTCTGATTGGATAGTTATGTATTAAACAGTTATTTTCATATTAAGTTTGGATTAGGCAGTTACAGGTTTTGATGTCACAGATCTAGTGATCTATAGGAAGTGTTGCAGACTTCTGAAAGGGACTTAAGATATTAGACTGTTATTCCTAGTGTTTCGAAGGCAGGAGATTTTCTGTTTGGGGAGAAGGGAAACCGCGTTTGTACTCAAATCTGCCTTTGAAACCAAATTACTTTTATCTTTATTTGGAATTCTGGATGTTTATTTCTCAAGTCCAATGAAGTCTGAATTCCCAGGGGCTTGTGGAGGAATGAAACCACTGCATCAAGTACACCCACCTCTGATCTTAACAGAGAGGGCTGTTGCCATGTGAGATTATGAGCTATTATCAACCAGTTGGCACGTGTTTTCTTATTTTAATTTAATTTCAACGGAAAATTGGATCCTATGAAGCACCATTAACAAGGGTCTTGTCTTTTTTGTGTTGCTTGCTTGCTTCATGCCTATCAAACTGATATAGAAATTATTATTTGACCTTTTAAAAATAAGATTTGCAGGATGAATGGATTGACTGGTAAGAAAATGCAGAAAATATTTGGAGCTCTGGTGCCTGAATCTGTATATAATGATGCCCGTAATTTGGTTGAATATTGCTGCTTCAGATTTTTGTCTAGAGATGGTTCTGCTATTCATCCTTCCCTCCAGGTATAGAATATTGTTCTGTTTATGGTATGTTGGAAGTCATGTTCTGAAGTTCATTTTCTGTTTTGTTTTATTTTATCAAAGCTCCTCATAATTTCATCAGACATGCATATGGTATTTTTGTTTTATCATTTTATTTTTCTCGTAAAATTAGGGGAAAGCCTTTTTTTCCTTGTTCATTATATATGTTTTAATGTTGATTTACTGAACACAATTTTCAAACAAACAAAATAATGTTTTGTATTTCATATATCTGCATATTTTTCTTTTCATCTGATTAACACCACTCCTCCTTCCCATGTTTTTACTGCCATTCTGCTCTAGCCTTTTCCAGCTGTATGAGGACCACTAAATCCTCGTTTCTTATTAGCACGAACAAGCTGGTTAAGCATTTCATCAAATGCCAGCTAACCACTGAAGGTGGTCCAAGCTGATTGGTTGTCTACCTCAGGAGTACCAAGTCTCATGTGTATATGTTTGTGACATCTCCAGTTGCTTTGCACCTAAAACCTCAATGTGAATCCTCAATCTCATCAATAGTTGTTTATACCTGAGCCCTGACCTTGTTTGACGAGCTCTTCATCATGTGTATTGTTTTGGAGTCACTGGTCATCAATTTCACTAGCATCAACTCAGCACTTTCTCCTACCTATCTAGTGGTAAAGAATAGTGCAACCTCCCTCCAAAAGACGGAAGCTGTTAGGATGTAAAGAGAAGGAGAAGAGATTCCTCTCATTTTTCTTGTTCTTTTCATACTATTCCATAAAAATCTTTCTATTATTTTTCTTTTTGGTTCCTAACTGAAGCACACACATACCATGAAATAATTTTCTGAAAAATTGCTGTAAAACAAATTGTTTTTTGGGAATTTGAATGGTAAAAAAATCAGCAATGATAGGAGAAGCCTAACTTACTGGATTTCTTATTTTTACTTTCTCCCATTTAATTATCAGATGCTGTAATGCCAAATAAACTTTATTCTTTTATTTCCAAAAGGGAAATGCAATGTTTATTGCTTTTGGACGTGTTTGTAGGACCCTGCATTCCAGAGGTTGATATTCATAACCATGGTTGCCTGGGACAATCCTTATACCGACAACCTTTCCAGCAATGCAGAGAAGACTTCTTTACAGGTTCAGTTCTTTCCTTTAGTTAATGTAATTCAGGTGTCCTACCAGCATTGAATTTGCTGGTGATTGCATATGGGAGATATGTGAAGAGTGATAGCATTTTGCCAGGAATTCTCCCACTAGTTTGCCTTTTGCACTGTACCACAATGTTTGAACTTCTAAGGGTGATGTAGATGACTAACTAGAAAGTAGTTTACTTTTAAATATGAAGTATCCACCCTGTTGCACGACAAAAGTGTGTCCATCTTGTGAATGATAATCTAGGGAAAAGTTATTTGATCAATCTCATGAATTCAATCAATGATATCACAATAGAACATTGAAGTTGGGAGATATTTTGGTTCAAGGATTCCTAGCTATTTTCTTCATCACAAACAATTGCATTATTTCATTTTTCTTTATGATTTTGAGAGATCACTTCATATATGTAATTTTTTGTGGGCTTAGCAGAATAAACTTGTCACTGAGGAGGCTTTTGTTCGTATTGCTCCTGCAATCTCTGGTGTGGTTGACCATCCCACAGTGCACAATCTTTTCAAGGCTCTTGCTGGCAATCAAGAGGGCATTTCTGTGAGCTCATGGCTGAATTACATTAACGAGTTTGTCAAGTGAGTTGTTATTCATCTTTTTGTCAATGATGTGATGATCTTAGAAGACATCCAAGAAACATGTGTTTTTGACTTCCAAGTTTATGAAATATAAATGATGTGTAATTTCCAATTTACAAATCTCAAATTCTTCTAATGCACTAGGTATTCTCATTTTATCTAGATAATTAGTGCATGAAAGAATGAAATATCTTTTTTGCATGATGAGGGAATTAAGATTTTTTGTGAAACGACCCTCTTAATTGTCATGATTATTTGTTTCATCTTTTATTCACTTGTTTGCACTTTCTGTTTATAATGCCATTGCTTCAGACGACTCCTCTCTTATTTTCTCTTGAATTTTCTAATTTGCTATAATGAAGGTTTATGTAAGCTATTACGAAATAAATCTGTTGTATTAAAGGTTCACTGTTAGTTCAGATGCTTCATATGGTAAAGATCTTTGTAGTTCATAGACCTAAATATGGTACAGTTGCTTGAGTCTATTGCTGAAATATAAAATATAAAGAGATGATATACTTTTTAGTTGCATTTTTCATTTTATGGTTTGTTCTGTGACACGCTCTTTGCTTAATAGCGCCACAATGCTCTCAGAACTTCTAGACATTCTCTGTATGACAACTTTTTTGTGCTAAACTTGTACTGATATTACTGTAGAGTGCGTCAAAAGCAGATATCGTATCAGATTCCAGAGTTTCCTCAACTGTCTCAGGAGAGAATTTTATGCACTAGTTCCAACAGTAAGCGACCTGTTTTGAAATGGGAGAATAATTTGGCCTGGCCTGGCAAACTTACTCTAACAGATAAAGCAATCTATTTTGAGGTATTTTATGATTCTATACTATGGTTGTTATTAGAGTAGTATTTTAAAGGTTGCAACCATCTTAACATGGAAAGATTGTATTTGTTCCTTAATAGAATTAGCTTTCTTAAAGGCTGCTCATAGTCTCATAAAAACTTCAATTCACAAGATCCAATTGATTTCTACAAGAGATAGGTCCAGTGGAACTCCCTTCGTGGTTTCAAGTCAAGTAAACAATGTGAGAATAGGATTTTAGCTTTGAGAAAATATTGGAGATCCCACATTTTAGTATTATGACCAAAGTATAATATATATAAGTGAGTATAAACCTTACATTATAAGTTGGTTTTGTTGGTTGAATGAAGTCTAAATCTACTTTCTAAAGTATTAAAACCCAACTTAGCAATGTTTGTTGGACCTAAGGTGTCATCCACTATAGGCCCCCCCTATTAGACTACCCACAAATATCCAGCCTCACACTTGAAATATTCAAACCTCAAAGTGAGAGGATGCGTTTAAGATCTCACATTAACTAGAGATATGATCAAATTATAGTATAAAAGTGAGTGCAAAACTCACCTTATAAGTCACTTTTGTAGTTTAGTTGTTTTTTGTTAGTGATTGATCTTTGAGAAATTATTAAGACAGTTAACCATTAGAAACTGTTCACTGTAGATAATGCTAAAATAAGATTGATGGTGAAAACTGAATGGTTTCTTTGCTTGCTAATGTGTGTGAAAGTTGAATCAATGATTGATTATAGATCAAAGAGTTTGTATGATAAAAAAAGTAATCACCATCTTGTTTGATTGTTCTTTTCAAATCTATATGTTCCAGACAGTTAGCATACTGGGGGAGAAGAGAGCCATGAGATTGGATCTTACAAGTAATGGCTCACAAGTAGAGAAGGCAAAGGTTGGGCCGTTAGGGTCTTCACTTTTTGATTCTGCTGTTTCTGTTTCCTCTGGCTCAGAGACAAAGTGAGTAAGCTTCTTCCTGCATTTTTTTTTATTATTTCTAATGAGTCTTGTTAAATAGAACTCAGCTTTATCAGAAAAGTATGTCTGGGTAAAAAAGATGAAGTCCAACTAAACATTCTAAATACTCAGGTGATAAAAGTTATGTAGAATATCGTACTCTCCAGGTTATCTCCATTTTCCCATAAGATGAGGTGCATAAGGAGATGTAGGAGATTTTTTATGTATAAATAAAATAACTGAAACACCAAAGTTTTGTTCTCCACTTTCACCTGTAGTGCTTTGCTGCTCGTTTTAAAATAATGTATTTTCTGTTTCTTTTTATATTCTTACTTAGGTTGAATAGGTGGGTGCTGGAATTCATTGATTTAGGAGGTGAGATGAAGAGGGATGTTTGGCATGCATTTATAAATGAAGTCATCACTTTGCACAGGTTCATACGTGAGTATGGACCTGATGCGTATGATGAGTCGCTTTTTAATGTATATGGAGCTCGCAAAGGAAGTGATAGGGCTACAACCTCTGCTATTAATGGTATTGCTAGACTCCAAGCCCTTCAATATTTGCGGAAGTTGCTTGACAATCCCACCAAACTTGTTCAGTTCTCATATTTACAGAATGCACCACTTGGTGACATTGTCCTCCAAACTTTAGCTGTTAACTACTGGGGAGGTCCACTAGTTACTGGATTTGTAAATACCCGCAATCAGTCAGAAACTCGACCTTCTGATGAAATAGCTGATAGCCGCAACCATGTATTTGACATAGATGGAAGTATCTACTTGCAGAAGTGGATGAAATCTCCATCTTGGGGTTCAAGTACTTCCACTAACTTTTGGAAGAACACATCAGTAAAAGGTTTAATATTGAGTAAGAATCTTGTTGTGGCTGATTTATCACTCACAGAAAGAGCAGCAAAAATAAGCAGACTAAAGTACCACGTTGTGGAGAAGACTCAAGCCACCATTGATGCTGCAACTCTGCAAGGCATACCCAGCAACATTGATCTTTTCAAGGTTGAGATGCTTAACTTGCTCTCTTATCTCCTTTGTTTATTTAAGTGACTAGTAACTACTTGATTATGATTATGCAACATTCAAATCAGTTATCTATACGCTCTTTCAAAAGCAGTAGTGTTTGCATGCTTGATATTGCTCACAATTTCTTCTAGATACTGGTATAATTGTTCCATGAGGCCATGACTATCATCAGTATTAGGGTTTTGGAATAGCTGTAATATGTATAAGCACGGGACAGTAATTTGTTATTCAAGTATTTAAATTCATCTCATCCCTTTATTTTTGCAATAAAAAGCCAGTATTGAAAAGTTTTCTTACAATGCTTTTTCAAATTCTTTTAATTTATGAAATTTCCAGAATCATGACAACAGTATTTTTATCCTTTAACGTGGCTGGAGTTGTCTGATGTTCTAATATTGCTATTCAATATGCTTAATTAAAGTGGTGTTTGAAAGTAGTGACATTAGAAGAAAGAAAATAAAGCTTATAGAGGAAATTTAAAAGCTATTGGTACATGTGTTTCAAACTTTTAGTTTCTGAGATACTAAAATCAACAGGAAGATGTTTAAAATTAATTTAGTGGTGACACTAAAAGATGTAGAAAATGATAAAGTAATATGGTTGATACATTCACAATTATTCTACCCCATTAAGAGGTTTATTTATGTTGAAAGGAACTAAAGTGTAACTTATTATCTTTGGAGGGAGGGGAGCCTATATTTTAAAATAATTGGGGACGGAAGTGTAATTTAAGCATCTTTGCTGGTCGGGGAGAGATGCTTAACTCATTCTTATAACAAATGACATTTTAGTTTACTGCAGAAGAGTTCAATTCCTGTCAAAAGTCTTATTAGCAATGGTGCCTTAGGCCATCATATTTCATTGCTTATTTATGTTCTCTTCTTTGAATGGGATCCAAAAATCATAAGCTCTTAGATATTGACTTTGTTCCTGTGCAGGAGCTAATGTTTCCTTTCGCCTTGATTGCGAAAAACTTTGAAAAGCTTAGGCATTGGGAGGAGCCACACTTGACTATTGCATTTCTTGGACTCACCTATACAATACTTTATAGGTAGATGTTCACCTCATTTTTGTTATGCTATTGATGGTTGTTGTTTTCCCAGTCATCAGTCAGCATGATGATCATTTGATATCTAGCTTCTCTTTTACTTTTTGTAATGAAAGATAATTATTTACTTAAATGTCATTTCTGTAAGACTTACTTTGTACATGCACATAACTGTAATAACAGTTTAGACCTGCACAAAATGTGAGGACCATAAAATGTAATGTACTTTCCGAGCTTTGGTGAACAATGAATTTCATGGTGAAAAACATTGCTTTGAGAATTTGGTTTTTAACCAAGCCAAATGACATCATGTGATCAATGTAACCAACCTCACTTGGATAAAATTTATTGTTGTTGTTGGTGAACAGAACAATAAGTCTTCATTGATCCCTCCAACCAAGTTGATGTTTTGGATAGTGTATTTGCAGGACAAGCTAATTAATGTTCTTGTTTATAGTTTCTGAGCACCTATTTCTTCCATGTTTGAGCTGATGTTTTAGTTTTCCTTTCCAGAAACCTGGTGTCGTATATGTTTCCCATGATGCTGATGATTTCGGCAGTTGGCATGCTCACAATCAGGGCCCTTAAAGAGCAAGGACGCCTTGGACGATCTTTTGGTGAAGTCACAATACGTGATCAGCCCCCATCCAATACTATTCAAAAGATCATTGCAGTAAAAGATGCCATGCGTGATGTTGAAAATTTTATGCAGCAAGTGAATGTCTCCCTCCTCAAAATACGTTCTATTTTACTTTCTGGCCATCCACAGGTATATTATTAAGAGTAATGAGAAATCTAGTTGTGATTTGCATTCACCACATGTTCTTTAGTTGAAGCTCAAACTAGTTTTTGGTATGCTATTTGATATTATTATTTTGATCTTATTCCTGTTCCGGGGGCTATTTAATATGATCTGATACATCAGATTTTGGGTGGATTTTTTATTTTATTGATTTGCATGATTTTGATCTCTACTCCTGTGGATGTTTAATATGGCCACCTTTTTCAGATAACTACTGAGGTTGCAATGATACTGATATTTTCTGCAACCATACTCCTCATTGTCCCATTCAAGTACATCTTTTCCTTTCTTCTCTTCGATATGTTCACAAGGGAGCTTGAGTTTCGGAGAGAAATGGCTCAGAAGTTCATCAAATTTTTGAGAGAACGGTGGCATGCGGTGCCTGCTGCCCCCGTGTCAATTTTACCTTTCCAAAATGAAGCCAGATCAGAAATTTACTTGAAAGAAATTGAGGACCAATCAAAATCACAAGGAAATCAGAGCAGTGGAAAGTCCAGGTAGCTAGTGCCACCATTTTCAGTGTTGCCGACAGATAATGTAAATAAGTAAATTTTGTTTCAATTTTATTTCTTTTGTAAAGAAAAATAGGAAGGTCTTTCACTAACTTTTTCTCCCTTTGGATTTGTTATACGGAACGCCTGAGTTGGGTAGTTTTCAGTTTTACTTTTTTCCTCATGTTGAACAATGTTGGTTCCCATTGAAGAAAATGCATGATTAATTACAACAGATAAAACTATATGCCTGGATTTGTAGAGGGCTCTTAGACATCGGAGTAAATTTCGGTTGCACTCATAGAAACATAGAAGTCAATGATACAACAAAAAGCAAAAAAAAAAAGAGATTAAAAACAAAACATTAAAGTGTAACATTGAGAAAACATTCAATTTACATGCGAATTGCTACCACGTGATCCATGAAGTGTGCATGTATACCAATGGGAGGATCAGAGCCAACCATGTCCGAGGTTTGACTTTACAAGTATTAGATTCATTGCATGCAACTGTCTTGCCATGATAGGAACACAATGTTTGGTTCCTGTATGAAAAATTAATATTAACAAGAATTATTGCAGTTAAGAAGATGAAGGTAGAGAATTATTCTGATTTGTATATACTGTACAAATCTATGATGAATGGGTAAAAATATTATTTGTGTAGAATGAACTTACCTGAAGCCACAGAATGTAATAACAAAGTCTGCTCCCGAGCATGTTATTATACTGGGATCATCATGTGCAAAACTATATGCTGCAGGACAAACCTGCTTAAACATGGTTGAATAGTTTGAAGACAAACATGTAGCAGGGTTTCCATAAGTGCCTCTGCAGCAATACTCATCAGTGTTAAAGACATCACAGGCACTGCAGCAAGCAATAACTTTGTCACCTTGTTTTGAAGCTAGCTAGGGTGGACAATTCTTCCTCAAATCTCCATCACAGCCAGCAATGTGCTGCAGTTCCCAGTGCCATTAACAGCTTTTACTGTCACAGGCAAGTTGAATCCATCTACAAGGCTAACATAATAAAAATCAGGTTCACCAAAGGTAAAGTCAGCAATTGTAACAGGTGGGGTTCCTGGGCCTGTGCAGTTAATGTTGGTACCACAAGCACCTGTTTCACAGTTGCCATTGCCATTCTTGTCAAAGTTGCAACCTGTTCTAGCCCATATTTTTCCACTCCATCCTACAGCACTTTTGATTGGCCAGGATTTAATGCATCTCCACTGAAGTTATCACTTCCTGTTATCTCAGGCCATATTGTCTCCTTGCAGTAATTTACTATAGTTGAAGTCTTACTGCTTCCACAGGTTTCAGGTGCTGCCACTCAACAGATCAAATTTCTAAGATTGTAAAAAATAACCCTTTTTTGGAAAGCCTAGTTGTTGCTTAAACAAATGAGGATTTTGTTCTAAGCATAAACAAATCATCAGTCTGAGTTGCACACCCAATAATAGCAAAGTTTCTGCATTCGGGTCAAGTCAAGACTCTGTTATGCAGATTGGACCACTACCACCTATTGTAGCCACTGCGTTTTTCTCCTGATGTAACGTGGTTTTATGGACATAGGAATGTTTTGAAGTCGTTTTCAAACACATTAAATGAAACAAGGAATTGTCAAATTAAGGTTTAAACTTTTTAGTTATATATGAACCTAAATAGAAAGATTAATGATAGAACCAGTATCACTTGTCCAGAGTCAAGTCTGCTTTATTTGCTTCACACAGGTTGACCATGATAAAGAGGTTATAAAAGTTAAGAAATTACCAGATGAAATAACAGCAAAGATGAAAAGAAGTGGACTGTGATGATTAGCCATATATCCACTGATACATTTGATTACATTGTCTGCAATTGTCAACGTGCATGGGGTGAGAGGTTTGTGAGCTATTTATGAGTATGCTCAATGAAAGGAGTTGACGAATACGTGAAGAAGAGAGTGAATCTATGAGTACTGACAGCACTAAAAGCTTTCCTTGCTTGCTTAAGGCCAAAATTTCAGAGGATACCTTGCTCACCATTGTCATAGTGGCTATGTCCTTCGATTCATTAAAATTGTTATGCACTTTTTTCATTTTTCCAAGTTCTTTATGTTGTCTTGTTTTAAGACTTCATCCTTGTACTGAAGTGTAAAAAAGTTTGTGATATATATCATTTCAGTAATTAGAACTGTGATAAGGATTCAACAATGCATATCCATATATATTTCAGTAATTCTACTTAAAATACAGTTTTGAAATGTAAATCATAACTGTCCAAATCCAGGTCTGGAATCCAATTTAAAATGGTGACTCGTAGGAAATTAGTGTTATTTTTTTGCTGTGCAAGTCATTCTTACATTTATTCATTTTTTTTAATGATTTTGTTAAATAGGTAATTAAGAATATGTTGACTGTTATTTTATAGAACAATTTCTTTTAATAAATTATTATTTTAAAACATTATTTATTTATTTATTAAGACTTAAAAATGATTTTTTTATTTTAATTTAAAATTTATTTTAGTTCAAGTTTATTTAAAAATTATTTTTACATCAAAATCTTTTAACTTATTTTTACAAATTAATTTGTAAAATATATATCAAAAACTTGTTCTATTACATTTCCAATAAATTTTTCACTATTTTTCTCTTAATCTAATCAATGTCGCTTGTTTACTTTCCCTCCCTTTTTCTTTCATTTTCCAACCCCCCTTCAATTCAAATAAATTTATTTTTCCAAAAAAAATTAAGAAAATTTTTATCACTAGAGTGGTAATCATCTTTACTCCAAGAACGACTTAGTTTTTCAAGTGAAAGTTACGAAAAAAATAAAATTTTCTATTAGATAACAATATAGTTTCACCATTGTCCACCACATAAACTATATTTTAGCAATTTTAATGAAATATATATATATATATATATATATATATATATAACTACTTCAACCAAAAAAAAGTATAGATTAATATTTACGCTAATTAACCATTTTGAAGTAGTTATATGTTTAATAGAAGTTGTTTTCTAAATATAATACTCCATCCAAAATATATATTTATCACTTAACTCCTTCGTAGAGTATAATGCTGCAAACCAAATTCCAACATATAAACAAATTTCTTCCACATAGAAACCTAGTACTGTACAATTTCAGATATGATCCGTTATGTCTCAGACAGAAAAATATGGATTCATACACAACACTTATGTATTTTCCTCCACCTCTACTTTATATCCATATTAATGTTCTTCTTAGGAAAGTAGATACGAGTCTAAATCTCATTTTAACTACCGACAATTGAGATGATAAAGAAGATTGATAAATTTATTATTATTTTTAATTAAAAATGTTGTTAATGCTTATGTAGGTTATTATATTCATATTGATGTTTTGTTTCTTCAAGAAATTCTTTCTTAAAAAATCCATTAGTGATAAAATTGAACAAAATTAATAGAACTAAAATTTTGTATTAAGATTGTATTTTTTTTCTCATTTTATTAAAAATGAAATATATGAATACATGTTGTACTAAACTTACTATTTACATTACAATTGAAATACAATTAGAAAAACATATAAGTTTTAAATCTTGGTAGAAAAATGCGTGTCGTGTATTTCATTTCGATTACTGTTTTATTATTTCTTTAACTTATATATATATATATATATATATATATATATATATATATATATATATATATATATATATATATATATATATATATATGAGTTTAAACATGAATCATCGCTATTACAATAAAGAAAGCCCTTGGAAAAGGGTGTAATATATTTAAAGTTTTTTTTCCAAATTTTGTGTTGCTCCTCTTGGATGACATTAATGATTATTGTTTATGATAGGTGTCATTCTGGGCCTAGCTAAGGTGAATTTAGTTATAAGATTGAATATATAGAGCGAGAATCAAATTAATTGAATACGACACGTAAACAGTATTTGATGTACCGGTATCATTTAAATCAGCCGCACAAGTATAATTAACAAAACATAGATTCCACCTAAAAAAATAATAATAAAATATAACAAAATAGAAAAGTGTGATTACCATAGCATTATTTTTTTGTCTCACTGTAAAATAGTTCATCATTCCTTTAGAACTATAGGAAAAGGGCAATTCCAATAAACAATAATTGTAGTAGTACTACGTAGAAGATCTAACGCAGAATAGTAGTCTTTTATTGTTGTTAGGTAGTTGGTATAATATAAATGCAGCTGTTTAATTTTATTTTGATAATGAGTTGTGCAGCTGTTCTAGGACCACAATTCGAAAGTACTTGTGTGTCATCACTACTTGACCAATAACACGCGATTAATTAAAGCCACTTAATTAATTATTTAGGCCATGCATGCATATATAACACGTTTATTTACCGATCTATAATCATAGATGTCATTAGTTTCATCTAGAAACAAGACTATTTTTAGGGCAACACTTATACACTATCACATATAAACTCCAACATTTATGGAACAACAACACCAACTATATATATATATCTTGAGTACATAGGTTTTGTCCCCATTTTTAAGGTAAATGTCTGAATGATGGTGCGTGTAAACAAATCCACATTAACAAAACGATTTAAAAAAAAAAAAAAAATATTCCACAAACTCAACCAAATCCTTACCACCCACATACCCCAATTTCAATATTCGGCTTGTTGCCATTCAACAAAAGTTCCCAGAAGAGTCAGAAGCAAGAAAAAAGAAAAAAGAAAAAGTGGAGGAATAAAAAACAGGTAGATGATGGTGAGAGACTAAGACATGTTGGTAGTTCTCACGACCAGGTTACGTGCATGCTATGGGATTTCGATTTCACAAAAAGAATGAATTGGAAGAATAATGATGATGATGTCGTACCATAAATAGGGCAATCGTAGGAAGCAATCACTTGTGAGTGTGATTGGAACAGAGGAAGGTCTTGGGAGGCTTAACGGCGAGTTTATTATTCTTCTTGGAGGATGCACCGCCGTAACTCTTCTTGTGAAAGTCGACGAAGAGAACGAGGAGAGAGGCGTAGAAGACGACGTTGAAGGTCCAACCCCAGACGCCGGAGCAGCCGGAACCGGTGAAGTGGTAGTAGAGCATGACGGCGAGGACGAGGAAGCTGGAGTAGAACTGCAAGATCTGAACGTTGGTGACGATCTTCTTCCAGCGGGGGCGAACGCCGAGTGCGCAGGATAAGTAGTAGGCGTACATTAGAACATGGACGGAGGCGTTGGTGAAGAGGACGGCGGGGAAGAGGGTCTGGGAGGTTTGGAGCCAGATGTAGCACATGATGACGACGGTGGAGTGGTGGTAGACGTGGAGGAAGGTGAGGCGTTGGATGGAGTTGCTGAGGATGATGAGGAGGGTGTCGGCGAACTCGAGGATCTTGGAGAGGTAGAAGATGTAGGCCCAGAAGAAGAGAGGCCCGGTGGGCTTGGTGTGGGGGGGGAAGCAGACGATCCAGTGGAGGTGAGGTGCATGGTAGAGGGTGGAGAGGAGGCAGCCGAGGGCCATGGTGAAGGAGAGGAGGAGGAGGAAGATGTTGTGGAGGGCTGAGATTGTTTTGATGAACTGTGGGGATATGGAGGGTGAGGATATGATCCTGTGTGGGAGAATGAAGGTGGAGAAAAGGTAAGAGAGAATGGTGAAGAAGAGAAAGTGTGGTGAGGATCCAAGGGTTTTACCTGGTGTCCATGAGAAGTTTCTTATGGTTGGATGGTTCACTAACCAGTACTCCAAATCCAACCCTGATGATAACATTTTTTCTCAAACTCAACAACCTCAACAACACAACACTACACAACACAACACAAAAAACAACCTAGTATTGTGCTGCTGGGGAAGAGAGAGAGAGATCTTGAAATGTTAGAGGAGGAAAAATGCAAGCTTGAACTTATTTGATGTATGGCAGTGTGAGAGGGGTGGGCTCAAATTCTATAAGTAATGAATAGTGATCATATACAGCTGGTAAGTGTGTGAGTGTGTGAGTGTGAGTGTATTATTAGTGAGAGAGAAAATCCATTATTTCATATAAGGTGTTAAAGTTGCTCAATAAATGTGGCAATCTGAGCACAGGCAAATGCATGGCCTCTACAGTGACTCATGCTGCATGAGATCTTGACCATTCAAAAATAATAATAATATTTTATTTTAAATTCAAATTTAAAAAAAAAAAAAAACAAGAAAAGGTGAGATTTTAACACTTGGAATGATGTCCAAGTGTTTTCCAGACATGAGACCTTCTCTAATCACTACTCACTGCAGCCAGTGTGACAGTGAAGCTTCATACCAATGCCATGTGGCCATTTCATTTCACCTTTTTCAGCCTATGTTCTGCTTTTTGTTTAGTTATGCCAAATTTCTATATATTTATTTTCTTTAAAGTAAACAATATCTATACTTTTTTATGAACTAATTAAACTCTCACAACCATTTACTATATTTTAAAAGGCAAAGAAGCATTTTCATTACATATCTCCATAATCTTCGGATTTTTTGGTTTGAGTTGATTAACGTATTGTGACATAGTTAGTGTTTTCGATTACAGAAAGAAAACACAAGAGTTAGTGTTTTTGATTGAATAATAGGAATAAATAAGGTTCGTGATAGTGTGTGTATAATTTAGTTTGTTGCAGAAAGCAGAAAGGAATTTAAATTTGAAATGTTGATCTGGATCTACCAACTAACAACATTGATTATTTTGTGAATAGAAAAGGGGACGTGGATGAAAATGGGGCACTGCAGAGGGTAGGTGCCCCCCTTTATGTTTTTGAAAGGGACACACAGTGTATTTAGTGAATATTAGTACTAGTGGGTTCCTAAGAATATCAATTTTTTTGATGTAGTAATGCAGAAAAAATAGTGTTATGGGAAAGTTTAGAAAAATTTGTAGTATGAATCACTGCAGATGAAAATGGTTTTATGGTACTTTTGTCTTGAACTAGCATAAAGAAACGTTTGAAAAGATGGAATGGTGTATGAAATAACCAAAATAGAGGGTTACAGAGGAAAGACACAGTTACAGAAACGAAGCAGAGAAGAGAAGAGAAGAAAAGAAAAGAGAAGAATCTTTGATGAGTTTGTGTGTTGGTAGGGTTCTCCAACGATAACATTAACTGCTGACCCAACCCCTAACCCTAATTCTCCCAACTCTTTGGTATATATAAAATAGACAAATTTAATAGGAATAGGAATATATGATCCTAAAATCACAATGCCAATCAAACTCAAACACCAAATTTAGGTTTGCTTTTATTTAATTTAGCATTCATAAATCAAACTGAATATGACATTTTATGTTTCTTGAAACATATATAGTAAACATCCTCACCATACATTTGTAGGATTCATGTATCACATCCAAAACAAAACATTAGTAATAGAGAAAAATATAAATTTGTTATATATATACACTAGCGTACACACAGGCGCGACAGCGCCTGTGTATACGCATTTTTTAAACAGGTGTGATATTATATAAGTATGTGATGATATTATAATGTTATTAAGTTAATATATAAAATAAAATTATATTTATTAAAAATTAAAAATAAAGTGAAATATATCAAAAAAAGACGAGAGAATAACTGTTGATAAATAAAAAAAAATAGAGATAAATAATTTTATAAAAAACTTGTAAAAATAACGGTCAATTTTAAAAAATTTAATAAATAATTATATTTTAAGAGTAAAATTGGAATTTTAAAATGTAGACACACTAAAACGGAAAACCTCTTTATATATTATCATATTTCATTCTAAATTTCTATAAACACCATACCTCGTTATATATTAATATATTACAAACATTTTACTTAATTGTGATAAATATATCTATCCATATCTCAACTATACAAAAATATATGCATTATAATATAATAATATAAATTAAATTAAATTGGATGCAATCCCATCGAGTACAAGTATGTAATTTGAATATTTACACATATATACGATGGTAATAATTGATTCAATGATAAATATTCAGTAAATAATCATATCTTTTATTTATTTTAAATAAAATTCTTTTAACTTATTCCCTTAAGTGTCTTAGAAACATTAGATATGGATAGACACTTTCACACAAGAGAAAATTTATTTATACGAAAAAGATATATATGTGTGTGAATTGAGCACTATTGATTCTCATTTTGAGTATCATGAGATAATTTAAAAGAGAAATATAGGTTGACACCCATATTTGACCACTTTTTTTACCACCTTCATAGGTTACAAGTTAATTTGTCTTGGGTTACAAGTTAATTTTAAGGTGGTAAAAAAAGTGGTTAAATGTGGGTGTCAACCTATCATTTCTCAATTTAAAATGTCCAATTTTTTTTAACTCAAATTGCGAAAAGAACCAAATAAAACACAAATTGCGAAAATGAGGATCATTCTAAACATTCGGTAAAAATGAGGACCAATTTAAACATTATGTGAAAATGAGGATCATTCGCAACAAACACTACGAAAATGAGTACTAAAAAGATATTTAAGCCTAAATATAAACATATACATGCTTTTATTGACATAGGCCGGTATTTATATATAATGTTAACACGTAAAACTTTTCAAAATCGTTGAAATAAATAATTCTATAGTAAAAATAATAATTAACAACAAATTTAAAATTCATTTATTTTACCTATACTAAATCTCGATTAAATCTATTTTGTATATTGGATTGTAAATACAACATTATTTCCGTACCTCAATAATAACTTATACACTAGTTGAATAAAGCATGTTTTAATAAATTTTAGTTACTATACTCCAGCAATTCCAATAAACTCAACTTAAAAATCAAATATATAAACGGGCACAAGTGTTATGGCGGGATATTATTTTCGTACTCATTCTCATATCCAATTAAAAAATTTAGGGATTCTCTATATTCATACTCATATCCATACCTAGTCAATGCAAGAGTTTTCCGTTAAAACGGGAACGAGTTCAAACAATACTCACCTATATCTATAAATGTTCCTTAACTTTTATATAAAATGTACAAGTACAATAAAATATTAATTATTTAAATATTATCATTTTAATTAAACAATTACTTAATATAATAATTAGTCCATTAATTTGTTTATTAAAAAAAATCTACAAACTTTCTGTATTACAAACTCTGATATGTCCAATTCCTTCCTTATATTGTTCATTACAATTAAGGCTGATATTGCATTGATATTGGAAGGTGTGAGTATAAATATGCACTATGTCAGAAAAAGAAAAAGATTCTCTACACTTCTCTAATATACACTTCCTCTCATTACCACTCACATAGACACCTCTCATCTTTATCTCTATTGGAAAAAACAAACACAAATTAGAAAAGGAAGCAAAAACAAAAAAGTAAAGAGAAAAGGTGAGGAGATATTGAAAATTTTTTAAGGTATGTTACTCTCAATTCTTTCAGCTTTCGATTTAGTTTTTTTCAATTTTCATTCTTCTTTTTAATCATAAAAAATAATTTTTCCCCTTTTTTTATTGTCTGCCTGACCGCTCGCGTCGCATGAAATTAGATTTTTGCTTTTTCTAAAAATATATACAGATGATCTAAAAATAAAGTATAACTTTCTTTGTTTACTCTTATATTTATTTGGTTACTCACGTCGCAATGACATCCACAACTACTCTAAAATAACTTTTAAAAAAATATTAAAAATTTATAAATGATTAAAAAAATAAAAAATAAAAGATTAGAAAAAAAAAGAATTCATTTGAAGTGTTTATCCGGCCGATCGCGTCGCGTGACACTAATTTTAAAATAATACTAAAATTTAAATAAAAAGATTTTCAAAATTATAAAACAAATTAAATCATTTTCAAATAATTTTCCAAATAGATTTTTCAAAAAGAACTACGTAACCCTGATTCTCCATTCACATGGAGATACGTAGGAGCGAGGATTAATCCTCGTCGGACCCAAAAAATCAAAAAAATAGTTTTGTTATTTTTTGTACATTCTTTTATTAATATTTTTGGGGAAAATTAAATATTTTGAAAAAACCACATAACTTTTGTACATTTAATTAAAGGCACTATCTTAGGACGGACATTGTGGGAGTGTTGATACCTTCCTCACGCGTAACCGACTCCCGAACCCAAAATCTGGTTTTTCGCAGACCTTGCTCTTTTTTATGGTTTTTCATAGTTTCCTTTAATAACTATGGTGGTGACTCCAAACTCTATTTTTACAATTTTTTTTTTGTTTGTCGTCTCGTCGCGATTTCGGCTGCGACAATTTTCATATTATCAATCTTCCTTGATTTAAATATTTTATGAAAATAAATAATTAATACAAATACAATAACAATTAAATTCACTATTACAATAAAAATTAAAAATATAAAACAAGACGGGTCTTAGTTAATTTTATTAAAAAATATATTTTTAGATAAAAACTAAAAGAAAAATTATATATTAACATTCATTTGTTGACAACTTCTCTCACAATCTGTAACACTCTCACTTCCTATTTTTTTAATCTTTTTCAATTTTCATGTTAGTTTTATTTGGAAGGAAGCGGGAAGAGAAAAAAAAGTGTGAATGCAAATTGGAAGAGAAAAAAACAGAAAGTGCGAGTGCAAATCGATGAATCAAAGAGCATCTTGTTCGTCTTTTTCAACCGTGCTAATCTTCATCTTAATTGTTCTTCGTCTTCAAATCCTTTTTTTTCTTCTAAAAATCTCTCTTCTTCTTCGTTCTACCGGTGTGGGTTTTCTAAAAATCATATTTTTCTATAAACCCTTCTTCTTCTTCTTCATCCCAATGCTGTGAGTTTTCTAAAAATCATATTTTTCTAAAAACCTTTCTTCTTCTACTTCGTCCCAACTAGGGATGGCAAAAATACCCATGCCCATGGATATCCGCAGATAAAATCCACGACGGATAATTACTACCCGCGGGTATTTATTATCCGCGGATAGCGGGTAGCAGGTATTTTAATACCCGCTTATAAACGGGTCGGATACGGGTATCATACTATCCGTACCCACGGGTACTCGTTACCCGCAAAAAATTAAAATTAAAATTAAATTTATATTTTATTAAGTTAAATTTAATTAAAATTAGAAGTAATAGTATATTTTATTATGTCAAATTTAATTATAATTATAATTTAATTTAATTTAATTTATATTTTATTTTTATAATTTTATATTAAAAAATTTATAAAATACATATTTTTTTTTAAATATTTGCGGGTATCGGGTATCCATGGGTATCCGCGGGTATTTTTTAAGCGGATACCCGACGGGTAAATGGGCGGGTAACAGGCAGATTTTTTTTTTAACGGGTCGGGTTGTGGGTAGGCACTATCCGTGCCCTACCCGACCCGTTGCCATCCCTAGCAACAGTTAGAGTTTTCTCATTGGACATGAATATTTTTTTTCTTCGATAACATCAGTAGTAACACTTTCATGCCTTGAGTTAATGTGATAAAGTTAAATCTTCAAACTCTTATTTCTTCAAGTGATTCCAAATTTGTCCCTCTTTGTGTTTTGGAAAAGGAAAATAAAGAGGGACAAATTTGGACTCACTTGATGGAATAAGAGTATGAAGACTTAACTTTATCACATTAACTCAAGGCATAAAAGTGTCACTACTCACTACTGAATTTATCGAAAAAAGAAAAAAAGTCATGTCATATGAGAAAACCCTCACCGTTGGAACGGAAAGGAAGAAGGGTTTTTAAAAGAATATGATTTTTAGAAGACCCACACCGTTGGAATGAAGAAGAAGAGGGGTTTTTAAAAAAATATGATTTTTAGAAAACCCACACAGGTGGGACAAAGAAGAAGAATAAGAGATTTTTAAGAAAATAAGGTTTTTAGAAGATCCACACCGTTGGGATGAAGAAGAAGAGGGGTTTTTAGAAAAATAGGATTTGAAGAGGAAGAACAACGATTAAGAGAAGATTAGCGTGATTGAAGAAGACGAACAAGATGTTTTGATTCATCAGTTTACACTCACTTTTTGCTTTTTCTCTTCCAATTTGCATTCACATCTTTTGTTGTTTTTTCTCTTTCCGCTTCCTTCCAAAGAGAATCAATGTGAAAATTGAAAAATATTAAAAAAATAGAAAGCGACAGTACCACGTCAGGTTGTGAGAGAAGTTGTCAAACTGAAACGCTCATCAAACTTAACTGTCTCTCTTCACACTTTCTATCACCGAATAAATTCGTTTTATTCCTGTGCTCACTCTCTATGCTTCTTCATCTTCTACCTCTTCTCCCACGCTCCATCCCCTATCAGGTACTCCATAACTCCTCAATTACATACTTCAATTTCTCAATCTCAAAATCCCTCGTATATTCCTCCTCTTCTCAAACATGAATCATTTCTCCAGATCCAACTGCTCGTCGTCGCATCATCTAGGTAAGCAAACGCAATGCATTTTGAGATTCTTTTTTATTTTCAAACTATTTTTCATTCATACATTTGGGACGGAGAAGAAAAAAAGGGGTTTTTAGAAAAATATGATTTTTAGAAAATCCACTCCGTTGGGTTGAAAAAGATGGGCTTTTAGAAAAATATGATTTTTAAAAAACTCACACCGGTGGGACGAAGAAGAGGTTTTTAGAAAAATAAGGGTTTTAAAAAACCTACACCGTAGGGACAAAGAAGAATATACTATTTGATTCATCAGTTTACACTTGCACTTTCTGCTTTTTTATTCCAATTTGCATTCACACCTTTTTTTTTCTCTTCCCACTCCCTTCCAAAGAGAACCAATGTGAAAATTAAAAAATATTAAAAAAATAGAATTGGCCCATAACGAGACTGGTATTCCTTTTTACCCTACTTCAGCAGCTGAGTTAGTCTCGGAAGGTATTGACATTTACTTTCTCTCAATTTACTTCCCCTCTATTGCTTTAATTACTACCATCAAATGATTTCGTTGGTTATATCCAAATACTGATTGTTCTTTTTTGTGATTAGGTGATATTAAAGAACTTTTTGCTAAAGCTTATACAACTGCACCTTCCATCATCTTTATTAATGAGATAGATGCAATCTCTTTTAAAAGAATGGATTTCATGTGTGAGATGGACAGATGAAAATTTATTCAATTAATGACATGCTTAGATGAATTAAATAGGTTTTTTCAAGAGAGCGATGTCCCTGTTATTTTACTTAGAGCGACCAACAAACTTAACATTATTGACTTGGCCACTTCAGACAGAAGGCGGAAGTTCTAGTTGCTTTGATAAAGAAATTCACATTTCTCATCCTGATGAATTTGACAGAAATGAGATTTTGCATTTACTTACATCATATCACAACCTTGACGATTTATTTGACCTTCAAAAAATCATCCGAGTTATAATAGGATTGTCACGACGAATCAGAAATAAAAATTTGTAAAAACAAAGTTTGGAGTCGTCACCATAGTTTATTATGAAAAACTACGGAAAAACAAAAAAAAAAACAAGATCTGCGAAAAATTAGATTTTGGATCCTAAGACGGTACCCTTAATTAGATGTGAAAAAATTATATGGTTTTTAAAAATATTTATTTTTTCCAAAAAAGTAACAATGAAAGGATGTACAGAAAAAAAAAATTTTTTTTTAGGTCCAACAAGGATTAATCATCGTTCCTGCGTATCTCCGCTTACAATGGAGAATTAGGATTACGTAGTTCTTTTTGAACAAACTATTTGAAAAAATATTTGACAAATGATTTAATGGTTTTTAATAATTTTGAAAACTTTTTCATTCAAATTTTTAGTATTATTTTATTATTGGTGTCACGTGACGCGAGCAGCTGGACACACTTTGAAAGTAAATTCTTCTTTTTATCTTTTTAATCTTTTATAATTTTTCATATTCTTAGATTGGTATATCTTTTTTAGCAAAAAAAAGTAATAAAAGTCTAAATGGGCGTTATACAACGCAAGCGGTCAAATCGACACCAAAGAAATGGAAAAAAAATATTTTTTTATGATTTAAAAAACAAAATTTGAAAATTTAAAAAATCAAAAGAAAAAGAAACTAACAATAGCGTACCTTCTATCTTTTTTTTTCTTGTCTCCTTTTATAATATTTTTGTGTTTTTGTTCGAGAGAGATAAAAATGAGATGCGTTTGTGTGCGTGGTAATTAGAGAGAAAGAGAGAGTATAGAGAATGCCTTCTTTTTTCTTTTTTTTTCTACCTCCTTTAATTTTTTTTTTTTGAAATGGAAAATAATAAGAGAAATGTCGAGAATGTTTTTTCGACCCTTTTTCATATGACAAACTACGTATTTATATTCACATATTGCAATCTCAATTAGACCGGTCAAATTAGCTCATTTCTCATGGTTTGACCCTGCCCCACGTGGGTTGAGGCTAGAAAAACCCACAGGACCAAAAAGCCCACAAAGTCCTATGGGTTAGGACTAGCCCATGAGCCTTTGTTTAGAAAAAAAATTCATCCTAAACATAAGAAAAAATAGAAATAATTGAAAAGAAAACACAACAAAACACCATATGCATTTTCACTTTTATTTAGTCTTGTTCCAATTCAACAAAAGTTAACATTTATAGAGTAATACAATGTATAAACAACAAAAATCAGCATTGTTGGACTGAACACAAATTCAATTATAGAACTAAACTAGGCACAACATAATCAATACCATACAAAGCATCTCTTAATTCTAATGGATCAATTTTTCCACTCCTGTCTTTATCATATATCTCAAATATGCCGTGCAAAATTGAAGTAGCACATTCAAAGACAATTACATGGATGAAGATTGATCATAAAACACAATTTATTTAACTCTTTTTGGTTGTAAAAGTAAGACACCATCAAAATTATTCAGTCTCTCTTGCTAATAATGTATTTATCTGGACATTTATACAAAAGGCATACAAAGAAGTAATACCTCCATTAAGGAGTGAAGGTTTCTTTACCCTTTCTGATGTAAAATGGGAAGACGTGAGAGGAGGACCTAATCTAATGAAAGAGGAGTTTAAAAGGCACATCGTAGACCGGATAAAATATCCTGAAGAGTGTAAGGTAGTACTTTTTTTAAATTGCAATTATATTTTTGGATGAATTTTATTTTCTTTCACTAATTTATGTCAGCCTTATCTATGTAAGTATATTTAAATTCTCTTATCAGTTTCATGTTCTTTTTCTAAAACTTTTGATTTTTGTCTTTGCATGATTGAATCTCTCATTGATCATTGTGCATGTATTCATTTAGGTTGTTTCTCCCTGTACCTCCAACAATTTCTTTAATACTCCCAAATTTTACAAAACTACCTAAAATACCCTTTTAACTTTGACTATCTAAACCCCAGAAATAATATTTATGAAAGTCAACTGGTAATATATTTTGAACTCTCGAAGTTGACTTTCAGTAATATATTGACTTTCGGAAGTCATTTTCGGTAATATATTGACTTCTGGTAATATATTTTGACTTTTGGAAGTCGACTTCCAATAATATATTTTGACTTCTGAAAGTCGACTTTTGATAATATATTTTGACTTTCAAAAGTCGACTTTCGATAATATATTAATATTCTAATTTTTTATTTTCTTAAAGCATATTTTAAAAACCAAAATTTTAATATATATATATATATATATATATTGTCAATACCGCATTTTGTTAAGGTGAATGCATTTGTTTTGTAAAAAATAATAAAATAAAAAAATATATTTTGATTGATGGTAGGTTTTTTAACTTTAATTCTACCATGAAAAAAAAAAGAAAAAATAAAAAAAAGAAAAAAAAAGAGAAGGAAGAATCTAATATGTTTTTAATTATCATACTATTTTCATGGGCCCAAAGTTTTGTACATACTTTCATTCTCAGTGTTTGTTGTTTACACTCCAACCATGACATATAAGAAAATGACATATATATATATATATATATATATATATATATATATATATATATCTAAAATTAAGAAAATAATAATAATATCAAACAAAATTTTTATAAAGAACTACGTTATCCCTAATTTTCCAAATGGAAATATGTAGGAGCGAGGTACAATCCTCGTCGGGTAAAAAAATAAAAAAAATATTTTTCTGTTTAATCTTTATTATTTTCATATGTGTTTTTTTTTATTTTGTTTGATTTTTTAAGGGAACAACAAATATTTTAAGCATCAAATTTTATCTTGCACACTTAATTAAAGAGGGAACCGTCTTAAGACGGGCGTTGTGAGATGCTAATACCTTCCCCACATGTAATCGACTCTCGAATCCAATTTGGTTTCGAAGACTATTTTTTTTTAAGATTTTTCTTTAATTTTCCAGAATAAACTATGGTAGCGACTCCCGAACCCAATTGACCATGCCATTTTCAGGTTGATGTTTTAACAAGAGAACGTGGTGGAGGTTATGGGGTTAGTTATTGAATGAAGAGCTGGGTGGGTAAAATAATTAGTAGTCTTTTGTAATGAAATTGTGTAGTCATAATAACAAGATAGAAACATGACAATATGAATATGCAGTTGTTTACTGAATTGGATGAGGCGAGACATGAAAGAAGCAGTGTTTTTTTGATTGGTGCTACAAACAAGTACATTTTGTTAAGATATGTCAAATATTGTATTATCTATAATTTAGGCATTATTATATTTGTGAGCAAATATGTGCAAATCTGTGCACTCATTCCTTTAGTAGATGAGGAATTATAGCACTCTTGTATGTATATATATGGTACATCAGAATTATTCTTTACATCTTTTCTATACATTTTATTCACCATTCTAGTTATTTCACTATACATCACATCATATTTAAGTTAGCTTCTCATTTTTGCAGGTTAAGGGTGATTGATCATGCTTTCATATGGCATGGTCAATTAGGTAAACATATCCATGTCCCTCTTCCGAGTCCTAAAGAGCGAGTTTTGATCTTGAAAGCTTTTATAAGGGATAGGCCAATTGATGTCATGCAAGCATGTCAAAATCTAAGTAGCTCGGATCTTGCTGCACTAGTTTATCTATGATCTTTATTGATGTTCTTACAATGTCTCTTTAGTGCTCATATCATTATATTGTATATGTATGTATATAATATGCTTTTTTGATTATTTTGACACCAAGAGATGCTGATTGTATTGGCTATACAGGTGAATAAAGCGGCAATGGCTGCTACTAAGTAAAGTCTCGCACAAGGTACTAGAATATCCTAATCTATTTGCTAATAATTTATTTATTCTTGCAAGAAGCATCCAACAACATCCAACTTTCATTAACAGGGAACTAGTGTTTCCCAATGTTTTCCTTCTTTCGTTTCAACCGAAAAATTGCAGTAACCATTGTTTTCCTCTTTTTAATGCGTGACTCTTGTGTTTTTACCTGGATTTGGTTTGACATTCAACAATCGTCATTGCTTCTTCTTTTTAATGTCACTCTCCTTCTTCTTCTTCTTCTAAGGTGAGCTTTGTGCGGGAAAATTCCTGCTCCTTTTACCGACGGATAAATTCGTCAGTAAATTTATCAAAAAAAATTAAATTATCGACAAATTTTGAGTTATGTAAGTATCGACAGATTTGACGACAGAAAAATTTGTCGGTAATTCAAATTTGGGCCAGAAATTTCCCACTTCTTTTACCGACGAATTTATCTGTCGATAAAAAATTTTAAATTATCGACGAATTCTCGCTTCTTTTACTAACGAAAAAATTCGTCGATAAATTTGTCAGTAAAAAAAATTGAATTACCGACAGATTTTATCAACAAATATTTTTGTCGATAAATGAAATATGTTACCATCGGTAAAATTCGTCGGTAATTCAAATTTACCGACAAAATTATATTTGTTGGTAAAATTTCGTCGATAATTTCAATTTTTTTTGTAGAAATTCAGGAACAAAAAGGGTGTTATGAAGGATAAGATTGATCAAGACAATGGTATCCGAGAATTTAGCAATGATAGATTTTTGGTTGGATAATTGTATAGAAATAGGAGAAATATGTTTGAAATTTTGAAATAAAGATTTAAAAGGACAAACATGGTCAGTAGCACCATTATCTAAAATCCAAGAAGAAAAGGGAAAAACAAAACCTGTGGATTTGGTACTACATTGATGAACAACAATTGTGAAAGAATCATTTTGAGACAATTGGATCAAGGTGATAAGAGTTTCATACTACTCTCTAGAGAAACCAAACTGAGCTACAACTTTATCATCCTTCTTGGCACAAAGATCGACAAAGATGAGGCAATATCAACCATACTAGTATAGAGCGTGTAAGAAGGTGGATGGACTTTGGTGTTTTGGTGATAACCTAGAGGCAGGCCATGCTTAATCCAACAATTACCAGAGGTGTGATTAGTTCGGTGACAATGGTCACAATACTTGGGATTGTGACCACAGGACCGAGTAAAGCATCCCCGTCCACAATTGCCAAAGAAACCATCGCGAAAATGTTGCCCAAGTCCCTTGTGAAAGGCAAGATTGGCAATAGACTTTTGAGAAGTAGAATAAAAATAGCCTTAAATTCACGTTCTTGTTGAAGAATCAAAGAGAAATTTTTCGCCATGACAGAAAATCAACAAGAAAGGAGAAAATGCGAAAAGCGATTTAAATATGATACCATGTTAAAAGTGGGCTTTAAGCCTAACGCAGTTCCACAAAACTGACTTGTAAGATGAGGTTTGCTCCTCATTTATATATTATATATTATGAAATTGCTTTAAGTGAGCATAACATAATTTAAATTATTACACTATTATAAAATTTATTAAACCTAAATCTTGAATGTTATAAAAGGAAAATTAAAAGATTAACTTTCTCTTTACTCTTTTATCGAATAAATAAGAATTTAAGATTTATTAAATCCTTAATATGTTTATATAATAACTTTTGATATTTAGTTTTTATTTTTCTTGTATCTGCATTGTATTTAAAATGAGAAAAAAAATATAAAATATGTTTCATCAAATAAAATAAATTATTATAAATAATTTTAATTTGCGTTTTCTTTTTTTGTTTATATCGAATGTTGTGTTATGACTTCACAAAACAATATAAATTATATTAATTACTTTAACTTTTATAATTAAAATATACTAATTTATTAAAAATAAAGATACTGATATTTAACAGTATAAAAGTAATTCAAAAATTATATTTTAGTTTATAATTTTCTCTTTTTACTAATTATAATTGTGTCTTATTAGAAAAGAAATCAAAATAACGGTTATTCTAACAACAATTATATTTTATAGGATAAAATAGAAATATGAATTAGATATACAAAAGAAAAGAATTCTCTTTGTATATAACTACAATATTTTTTTTCTTTTTTATATGTAACAAATAATACAAAACTATTACTTAAATTTGAAATTAAAAAAATTATAACTCAAATTTTATGCGTATCTATCCGTAACAACTCATTTCTGGCAAACGGGTCAATCTTCATTCCCTATATATAATAAGTAAACCAAGAAGTTTTTAACTATGAAAATTAAGTTAATCACGTTTGTTAATTAGTAGAAGTAAAAGTGAATTACCCTCAACTTATAAATTCTATGATCCCTAAGTTTTTATTGAGTTGAAGTGAACGGATTTAATTGATTTTTTTTTAATACACTCAATTAAAATATTTCCAGTAGTGAATTCATAAATTTTAAATCCGACAAACTCAACGGAAGACAACTATCTAATAAATAAATAATAATATATTAATGGTTTAATAAATTTACCATAAAAAGTAATTTTAAATTTTATAAAAATATTATTTATGTATTATAAATATTCTCATTACCTTAAAAAATAAAGCACCCGAAAAAAAAATTATACATATTTTAGGAAGTGGTAATTGTTTTACTTCGTAAACTTGATATAGTCCAATAAAATTCAATTAAATGTTTTTGGATCAGACAAAATTTGACTTAACGAAGGTTACTTATACCCTTAATTTATGGTTTTGAAAAATTTGTCCAAGTTACCACCTTAGTCAAAACTCATTCATTTTTTTTTTCATTGATTTTATTAGTGTTAGTGCAAGACAGGCTATGCAAGTTAGTTCGCAGGCCCCAAATAAAAAACGGCCCAAAAAAACGACACAAATGGAGTATTTTGGTCGTGATCACTTATGATGTGTAAACTCATAAATCATTAATTAAATTTACCTTCAAAAGGTTCTTTTATCATTTCTTAATATTGTTTCACAACTTAGTTACTTGTTGAAATTTAGTTATTAAGATTTAAGGGTTGATTCTAACAGTTCTCATATAAAAAACTTGGTCTAAGGTCAAAGGTTGCAGTTTTGTTCTTCTAATTCTAAAGCTAACGGATGATTAAAGAGAACAGAACCGTTTCTTAAGCCTGAATCACAAAAATAAAATAGCATACCTTTATCCAAAATCATTTTATAAACATGATAAAACAACCAACATAACCATAATACACTAGCTTATATACGTTAAAAAACAATAAGCATTGATTCAAAATTTAACATTGTATTTATTGTAATTTAAAAGACTAAAATATTATTTATACAGTAAATTTAACAGATTAACATTGTGTTTATTGTAATTTAAAAGACTAAAATATTATTCAAAACTAAATTCTCTGCAAATTTCAAATAATCTAATAACATAATCTAAGTGAAGAAGAAAAGGATGACGGTATGCATCAAAACTCAAATTTTCAAGGCACAGATTCTCAACAACAGAGATTTTTAGGATGGAGGTCAACCAAGACAGAAATACTAAATAAAGAAAAAAATTTAGATTTGTGTTGAAACAGAACACTTTAGCTAGCTTGTTGAAGTCGTAATTTTTTTATCAACATTTATTGCAAAAGTGGTACCCAAAACTTACCAGGAGAACGTCCATTTGGGTGTTGGAATCAGGGAGCAAAATGAAACATACAACTGGTATGAGGGTTTAACTGTTATTGTAACACTAATGAATGTTCAATCTAGACAATAAAAATGTTTTGATGGGTTGAATTGTAAGGCAAGAGAAAGAAAATGAGAGAAGTAGCAGTGTCATTGAAATTGAAATACAACAAACAAATAATTATATTGTGTCTTACTGAAGATGGTGTGGGGAATGATCAAGAGTCCTTGTGTTTGTTGTTGGTGGTGTTGGTCCTGTTAGCATAACTCTTGAGATGAAAATCAAGAAAAAGGGCGAAGAGAGAGGCGTTGAAGAGGGCATTGAAGCACCAGCCCCAAATTCCGGAGCATCCAGAGGTGGAGAAGTGGTAGTGGAGCATTAGGGCAGAGATTGCGAAGCTGAAGAGGAACTGGACAATCTGGCAGTCGGTGACGGCGCGCTTCCAGGAGGGGCGGAAGGAGAGGGCGGTGAGGAAGTAGTAGGCGTACATGATGACGTGGACGGAGGCGTTGGTGAGGAGGGCGATGGGGAAGAGGGACTGGGAGGTTTGAAGCCAGAGGTAGGACATCAGGACCACCGTGGAGTGGTGGTAGACGTGGAGGAAGGAGAGGCGTCGGGTTGAGCGGGACAGGATGATGAACAGGGTGTCAAGGAATTCTAGGAACTTTGAGAGGTAGAAGACGTAGGCCCAGAAGAAGAGGGGCCCGGTGGGGGGTGTGGCGGGTGGGAAGCAGATGGCCCAGCGGAGGTGGGGGGTGTGGGTGAGGAGGGTGAGGGCGCAGCCCACCACCATGAGGAGGGAGAGGAGGAGGAGGGTGAGGTTGTGGACGGCGGTGATGGGCTTCAGGAGGCGAGGTGGGAAGGGTGGGAGAGGGATGAGGTAGAGGAGGAGAGTGAGTGAGAGGTAGGTGATGATTGAGAGAGTGAGGAAGAGAGGGGAGGAGAAAGGGGTGTGAGGAGGGTTCCATGTGAAGTTCAGGATGCTTGGCTGGTACACCACCCACGACTCCACCACTGACAACAAACTCATTCTGGATATTACCAAACCAATTTACCTTTCCCTTCCCTTTCATATAATGCTTTCAATTCTCCGTCACTTCCTTCCCCTCTTCTGCTTTTCTATTATTTCATATAATTGCATTTTTTTTAACTCCTGTTTCATGTAATTCTACTTTCCATATGCTTCTCGTATTTGTCGTTTGACTTACCTCAATGTATAATTTTATTGCTTTTTTTTTCATGAAATCCAAGATTAGGAAGATTCTTCGAGTTCAGAACATTCGTTCGTGAGGCTAGGAAATCTATGAAACTCGAATGAGACGAGAACAAGAACTATATTTGTGTCAATTGCATTGACATAACAAGATTTTTGACTAAGGTGAAAAAGAAAATACTTGCTCTACTTTATTGAATAGATTCAAAATATATAGTACAGAATCAGATAGCAAAACGCAAACGATGAATATAAGACTTCCTACAAAATTTAGAAACAAAACCCTCCTGAAATCTCAGTTAATGTGATAAAAAAATGTTGGTCCACTAATTAATCCCCAACTTAGTATGGAGCAGCCAGTGAACCGCCCAAGGATACTCCAGAAGTAGGAAAGAGCAAAATTGGACAACGTCACATCAAGCAGAACCCGCCGCAACCTTCTTCCGAACAATCCTTTTTCGCCGAGCTTTAGGAGCTGAAGATTCTGCACCTGCCCCGTCTGCATTCCTTTGTTTGATGCCCAGGAGCCCAAGCCCAGAAACAACCGCATTCTTTGATATAAACCATTTTGAGGATTGGTTTTCTACATTCTCAGACGTCCTGTTGTAGACTTTCAAGAGGTCATCCGACTGAGCCAGTGGATCTGCCTCAACTCCAAGCCATACACGCTTGGAAGTCTCTCCTAACTGAACATTCAAGAACCTGCATAAAATTGGGAATAAGTTTTCAAACAACAGATCTTAAAATAATTTCTTCCTCTACCATGTAACTTACATTAAAACAAAATGGTAAAACGGATTCAGGGTGAACAACTTATTCGACAGAGAAAAAACCACACCTGAATGTTGTGCTGAAGAACAGGGCAACTCCAATAACATCAAAATGGGTCATCATTGCTCTATCAAACCCACATAACAGTTGATATCTAAGGTTAGCATAAATTCCGAGAAAAGCACCGTAACCAAGCGCATTACTGCTCACACTCGGGACTGTAACAGATAATCTGCAGGCGCAACACATGCAAGGATTAACATTAGTATTTAGCACTCGTGATTTGATCAATCGTGGGTAAAACTCAAGGGTTAATTAAAAAATTAAATGAATTGAATACTATAAAAAATAAGGTTGAGTTTCAATCCTGCACACCTTCCCTCCTTTTTACTGGCCAAAGTGTTTGACAATGCACCTTGTACTGCACCAGCACTCAAACCAACCATGCACAACTCAGCAGCCTTGAACAAAAAGCATTGGATTCTCTTTTGCAAATCAAATTCCCTAAGTGGATAGCTCTTCTCAAATATGTTGTTTGGAAGCTTCTGCAATGTATTTTGTAAATCAAACCGAAATGTGTTCCCATATGATCGACAAGGAGCAAGGGACCAAACAACTAGTGCATTGCATGCTGCCGCTGTCAGCACGTTCACAAGTGCAAGATCCCACTCCTGCTTTATCCTAGATTCAAATTCAAGTTAAAAATTATTATTATAATTCATCATTAAGAATACCAGACAAACTTCCAAACGGTTTTAAATGCATAAACACACCTATCTTTCCGATTTTTTAACTCCCACCACAATGAGCAACCCACTGTAGCTACCTCCTCCAATACAAACCTATACAAGAATGCAGGATCTGCAAGCAACCTGCACAAAAAAAGATGAATATACGAGATAGTAGTGTATACAAAGATTCACTCCAAAACGAAAGCTCAAAGTTCAATAGATCTAATGGGAATGAAGGGGGAAGGGGAAAAAACCTTAATTCTAGGTGCAAAAGTACTCTTCCAACTCACAAACTCATTCTCTAAAATAAAATAATAATTGGAGCCAACATACTGCAATTTAAACTCTTGCTAATTACCTGAATTACCTGAATTAAAATAGAATCACTAAAGATAAAATCAAATTAAATCCTAATGATTTCAGGAGAAAAAAAATTGGGGTTAAATGTGAGGCATTAGATCCCAAATGTTCTTATATTAGAATAAAATATTTCAAGACTACAACCAGGCCATAACTGAAATTACCTGCCAATGAAAGACCTTGATAGTGTTTGAGGCAGTGTTCGGGAAATAAACCTACTGGTGGTTGGCCTTGCATTGATTGCGAGAAATTTTACCATTTGAGCTGAACTAACCAACCCCTATACAACAAATTTCAGTCAGTATGCAGCCCTATGCGTAATGGACTAAACAACTAAAATTAAACTGAAAATTATGGTACCATTTCATAAGCTTGCCGAAGCCCTGCAGGCAAATCCATCATAGTCCTTTGCCACTCATTTAACACAGCGTCCACAAACTTTCGGTCAAATAGCTACAACAAAGACAGAATGAGTTTCATTTCTTGAAGAAACATCAAATGAAAGCCATGAAAAGTTGTATACTTCATAAAGGGGGAAATACTTATTACATAAAATGAACAGTATGTCTAACCTCTTCAAAAAGTATTCGTCTCCTAAACAAGCCACCCTCATCTCCCTCGTCACCTTCATCAAAGTCATCAAAGTAATCATCGTCGTCACCATCATCATCACCTCCATCACCACCACCATGATTGATTTTCTTTCCAATATCTCCACCACCTCCCCCAGTAGCTAGCTGCAAACAAAAGACCAAAAAGGAATTTCTAAATACTAACAATAAATCTCAGCTACATGGACTACACAATACCATTGGACTTGGTTTATTTTAAATTTTTGGGAGTATTACTGAACTTCGAGATATTAAGCTTGCTAATGAAAACATTAAAAAATCACTCATGTAATGCAAGTCGCCACCCACAAAGTAAATACATAGGCCATGTAGGCAATACTGAAAATTCAGATACAGAGTTCAAACCAAACAGTAAGATTAAACTAAATATCATCATTTTTACGCATTCATAATCAACAACATTAAAAGGATCCAGCATAGCATCACCTACTGACCAATCTGGTCCTGTAAAGACTCTCATTACAAGTTAATAAATTCAGGAGATAACATAAAAGAACGAACGGAGACATTTCCTCTCTACATAACTTCTGGTCAGAACATTATGCACCTAAAATTAAAATATTAATTGGAGATGCATAGGCAGGGGCTTAGAGCGAAAGATGGAAACTCAAAAAATAGCTAAGAATCAAGAAACAAGCCTAATGTTGATGCGGTTTTATAGCATACATAATCATGAAAAATTACCTTTAGTGGGAGCTTGTACAAGCTTCTGATAAATATACCATTGTTAATGTCTGGGAGTAAATAATTCAATTAGGGTAGCTACTGAGCCATACCACATTGTTCTAGGGTCTAGAACAAGTAACATTCATGGTAGTCAGAATCGAGCCTCAACTCAGAGAAGGGCACAATTCTGTCAGTCTACTGTTGCTGGGCGAGTACATCCATGGGCAGAATTGGAAATTTTCAAACTCGGTAGAATTGTTGCAGAAGAGCATAAAATTGTGGAATCGTGCATTTTGTTTTCTCTTTAAAGGCTTCTAAAAGCCTAAGCCCATAAAACCCAAGCCCCTAATCCTAAATAATGAAAACACATCCTATCTACGTCTTCTCAACTTCACATAAACCTTCCCCATATTCTGTTGCACAAACCACCACAACCAGAGCGTCCCCTCCACTACATCAGATATTTTCTCGCCCATGCCAACGTTGCCTCTTTCTTGTTTCTTTCTGCCTTGGTTTGTGCCGTTTTCTCTCCATATTTGTGCGAGATACAGCTCTGTTAAGATGTTGAGTGGTTCTGGAGTTGCAACCAGCTTGATGTTAACAGCACTTTACTCTATTGTCTGATGTTCACATCATGTATTTTGTATCAAGTGGTTCTGGAGTAGGCACTAAAAACTAATACAGTATTATAAGTTGTTTTGTATAATTGATTGTCATTTAAGAATTCTACCTCGGGGATCAGCTTAGTTATTGACTCTCTTTATGCTTATAAATCTATAATTATGAACTTAAGCTTATTGAGTATTAGATGTGTGTTACGATGGTTTTCTCTGTCTTATATTTACTATCTTACATGCATGTATAATAATTTATATATAAATGCATAAATATTAATCTTACAAATACTGTCCACGACCAAGATTTTGTTCAAGTATTTACAACCGCACGCATTTGTCCATGCTTTCCCACACTATCAATAAACACAATGAAACCGCATCCATGACTGATTTAAAACCCTGGCAATCAGTAATCCTTTATGGCAACAACGTTATTATCGCATTAAAGTTTAATCCAGTCTCAGTTTAGACTTAAGACTGGTACACAACACCTTCTATCTAAGTTCTACAGCCACACTTGCCACTAGTAACTACAGAAATGATAAACACTGTTAGATAAATAACAAAAAAATAAAAATAAACTAATGATACTTTCTCGTATACTGATAACCCTGAAACATGCACTGACACGTTATTTCTCATGCGGATACTATTCCATCTGATCAACACAACAAATAAAAACAAGTATAAGTACCGCTAATTGTACTGTAAACACGGAAAAGCCGTAACTAGAGTATACACTGATTCACTTTCTGCGAGAACGACAAATTCTGGAATAAAACCCTAATTAGTTACTAAAAATATGGAGAGGAGTTACCTCAGGGCTAGAAAAGGTTTCCTTTTGTGATAAATCGAGTTTTGATTTCTCCAAGGTGACGGCGCCGAACGCGCCGTACTGGCCGCCTTTCATAGAGGCAGGCTCGGAAGCGATAGGCGCGTTAAAGCAACGCTCCAAGTGAGAGGTGGAGTCGGTTTCGACCTGGGCGGTAATTTTGAGGCCAGAGATATTCCTGAGGTCGGAGGATGAAGAGGATCGACAAAGGAGAGGGCGGCGCGTGTGGTGGAGCGTGGGAAGCATGGGAATAGGATTAGGGGAGCATTTAGCCCCGACATGGTTAATCTTGAATTGAGAGAGTGCCGGAAGCATGTTTGAAGGGAGAGCGATGGAAGAAAGACCTAATAGTGAGGAACAACAACTTCTACGAACAAATTGTTCTTCTCATACTTTGATTGAAGCGATTGAAGAAGAAAAAGAAGAAGAAGAAGCAGAAGAAGAAATGAACGAATGAAGGAAGAAGAGAAGAGAAGAGGACAACCCAATCCGAAACCCAATTCTTATTTGTAAACCCACTGAGTTCACTCGCCTCCACTCGGCCGCCTTCACCTTCCTTTAATCACTCTCCACAACCACAAAATTTCTAACACATCCAATTTTCTCACCCCTCAAATCCCTTCTGGTCAAACACTAACTCTAATTTTAAAACTGCGTTTTTTTAATTTCTCTTTACAACCCCTTTTTTATAATTTTAACTATTATGTGATTACTTTAAAACCTACCTTTTTATTTTGTTGGAAATTCCAAACTCTTTTAATAGCAATAATTATTGTTTTCTTTTTTGGTTTTCGATCTAATTTTATTTTTCAAATTAAAATTCCAATAAGAATGTTTTATGGTCTCCGGAAATGTTTAGGCCTTATTAACTATACTGTTTGAGAAAGTAAAACAGAAAATTTATTAAACATGTTTTAAAAATGTATTTAAAAGTCGTAAAAATATACATTTCCTAACAACATAATAAAAAAAATAATTTTTTAATTATTTAGTCAGCATATTTCGAATACTATTAACATTTACTAAATTTTGATTCAAAAAGGTTAAAAAAGAAATATAAACAATAATATGTATCTTTAATACCAATTTTACTCTTTATAATATAATTATTTATTAAATTTTTTAAAATTAATGATTACTTTTACTTATTTTCTATAAAAGTGTTTATCTTTTTTTCTTTTTTTTATTCATCAACAATTAATTTATCTATTCATTTCGCTTTATTTTTAATAAATATAAATTTATTTTATACATTAACTTAATAACATTACACTATTAACATATTATCATTCATATGTACAAAAATGCATACACACATACCTTATCGCGCTTGTGTGGACTCTAGTATATATTAAATAACATCATATATTCATATATTTAAATAGGATCTTGCTAACCAGTGCTCTAAGGACACTGGTTAAGGATAATTAATATTCATTGGATCCTACAAAAGCACATAGATAAGTGTAATATTAAATAAAATCTGACCTAATAACCATTAATGCAACTTTATTTTCTTTAAAGGACACAAATGCCCATAAATCTTGTACATGTGTATTTAATATTTTATTTAATGTTCATAAATAAAAATTAAAAACTAATGAAATGATAAAATAACTATATTTTAATGTTGCTAAAAATTAAATATAAGAAAATTTAAATTAACAGAAAAATCAACAAAAAAAAATTGTGTTAAACATCTAAAAATTAAAAAAAAAACATAAAAAATTATAAATTAACAGAAAACCCACCAAAAAATAGTGTTAAAAATCTAAAAATGTTACAACATAAAAAGAATAATTAAAGTGTCAATTTGAGACTTAATTGAATTTTTTTCTTTTTAGTAGAGACCTTAAAAGTTCCAAAGTTCTTGTTTTGTAACAGTAAGTTATTGTCTACAAATTTAAAAAGGTATTTTTGTCTTTATAAAATTTATTATATGTATTTATACTATTTTAATTACTGTATTTAATTATTTCAACTTTCAATGTAGAAATGATGATACCAAAACACATTTATTATTTCTTAACAAGTGTCCTTTCGTTAGTTAGCATTCTCCGATTAAATAACTTTTTTTGAACTAAACATTTTTATATGCTAAATTCATTTTTTTATTAAATTCAACTATTTTTATCAAACATGTATGTGTATATGTACATACAATTTTTTTTCACTTCTTAATATATATATATATATATATATATATGTATATATATATATATATAAACTATTTAGTAACATTTTTTATATAATCTTTTAATAAAAATTAAAAAAAATTATCTTTAATAAATAAAAATAATTATTTATTTAATAATATAAGTAAACCAACAGCTAATTTATATTTAAAAATAATTATCACAATTTTCAATACTATTTTTATTCAATTATGTAACTTTTTAAATTGTACTATTTTAATATTTGCTAATATCATTATAATGTGATAGACATATTTAGAAGTTCTTGTAATTTGGTTAGTAATGATTACGTTGAATGCAACAATCTTTTTAAAAAAATTAATTAATATTTTCAAAATCAATATAATCTATTTAACTAAACTAATTAACATTTTTTAAAGGGAGTAATGTAATACGGTTACTTTAAACATTTCTCTTTTAATTGTGTTTATTTCTATCAATTTATTATGTTGGAGGATGCATTTGCAATATGCTTGTTTGTTTGGTTATTTGTTTGATTATGTGTTAAAGTGATGAAAAATTTGATTTTCTAACACAACATTAAAATCTGTTTAGTTTTCGATATCAATTAAAGGGTAAAGAAGCTACGTTGAAGAGAAATAACTAAACTCCAAACTCAACATCCTAAATAAAACTTTTATTCCGCTTCAACTTATTAAGGCTATGTTTATTTGAAGGGGAATAACTATTCATAGAGAATGACGACGATGAAATAGAGGTGAAATCTGCATTCCTTTAAGTGAGTTTGAGAGCAAGAAAAGGTGACGATTTGCGGGATCTATTTATTTTGCGGTCCCCATTAAATTGATGTCATTTGAGAGAGATACATATTTAAATACATTTTTACCCTCAAATTAAATATGTTTTCTTCATGTGCATGTGTGCTGGTGGTGGAGAGGGATCCGATCCCATGAGGGCGGAACCAATCCATGAGAAAATGTGAGAGTGGAACCGATCCATGACAATTGGAACTGATCCATGATATTTCCAAATACACTTTTTATTAAACTGATGGGTCTTCCAAATCCATTGCAGAGTGAATTTGATCCATGACAATATGATTTTTCTTTCTTTGGACCATGTTTGTTTTTAAAAAGCAAATAATAATAATAAAAATATGTATATTAATTAATGATAATTACTATATTTTTAAATTTTAATATTTTTAATTCATCTAATTATCATTTAATTTAATTTTTACCATCAAAGATATTTTAGTAATTTTCAAATTTTTATCTGTTAAAACCTTTTTTTAATCTATTACATTAATCAAATCACTCACTAACTTTTATAAAATTCATCTTCAAATCCACTCTTTTTACCCTCTAAATCCACTCAAAAAAGCACACATATTCATCTACTCAAATTAACGCAAATTCATTTTTACACTTTCTCTTAAATTTATCCTACCAAGCGAACACATCCTAAAAGATGGACGAATGAATAAATCTCGGGAAGGATTGAATTCACATATGCCCTTTAGAAAGAGACCAAATTCTCCATTTTTTTTCTAAGAAAAAAAGTCATGCAAAAAAAATTAGCTTGTGACCAAAGAAAATAATAATAATAATAATATAATTTTAACTATTGGTAAAAAAAAATAAAAAATCTTACCCTATTAAAATATTTTTTTTATTCAATAACATATATCAATTATTTCACACACTTTATTCAAATTTCATCACTTTTAACTTTAAATCCTTTAAAATAAATAACACAATCTTTATCTTCAAATCTTTCTAATTTATTCGATCATTCACTTTCAAATTCATCATTAGAAGTGAATACAAGTAAAAAAACTATGACATGAATCTCAAATTTCAAAACGGATAATATTTCAAATATCTTGATTGATCTAACACTATCAAAACAAGTCGATTCATATAAGAATAACATCAACTTTAATAAAAAATCTTTAAATCATAAATTTATAATTTTTTCTTCTTATTTAATATTCAAATTTATTATTTTTAATTAAATTTCTAAATGGATCAACCCAAAAGAATTGTCCTGAGATATCTTAAATCAATGTTTATGTTTTAAATGCAATTAAAGATAGGATGGTATCCGTTAAAAATAAGATAAATAGTTATTTTGTTATTTATTTTTTATTCTTCACCTCTTAATATTTAACAATTAAAAATAAATCCACGTATTGATTATATTAATCCACTTAACATGCTTTTTTACTATTATTTATCTATCTCTGTTTATTTTCTCCCTATCCCCTTGTCCATGAATGAACCAGAAGTAATTAAGTTAACTTTTTAAAGTGTTTTATTAAACCTTTTTAAAACTAAATATAAGACAGAAGTTTTTAAGTTTAAAATTAAATTTATTCGATAAATTTTAACTCTTATTTTTCACCAAGAAAATTCTCATATATTTTCACATCTTTAGATTAATTTAGTGAGAACTACTATTTGTATACACATCTTTATATCAATTTAGTGTAAACAAAAAAAATTAAAAATAACTTTTAAAATTAAAAACTCCTTCTAAAATTCTATTTGATCATTTTGTTTTTAAAACACTAAAAAAAGCTAAAAACAAGTTAACTTGAATGAAATACTTCCTTACTTTGCATCTAGTCTAGGGTTGCTATACTAAACATCCATGAAGAAAGAAAAGCTGTGTGCTAACAATCAACAATTTAATATAGTATTGCATCACATGTATCTACAAACCCTCAAGGAAACCAAAACCTCTCTGTAACTTGCCATTATCATTCAAGCATCCTTTGCCTTGTGCAATGGAGAAACAGTTCTCCAAGAAAAAAAGCAACATGATTGCATGACATTATAGGACTAAAACCAAACCAGATATCAATTGCAACAAAGGAATCCCTTTCTTGTGCCTCCAATCCTAGGTCATTCCTCTTCATCACGCACCCTTTTTTTTTCTCCTTCATGTCAAAACCACAATACATATAACAGTTCCACGTTGTTTCTGTCAAAAAAAGCTCGCTTCTTCCTCAAAAACACAGCAACCTTTTCATCTCAATCCACATGTCTCTAACAGGTCGTTCTCGCATCGTCGTGAATGGGGTCAGAAGAACGAGAACTTTTCACTATTTCTGGTGCCTGTATTGCCAAAGAACCGTGAGGATACCCTTTACAAACAATAATGGTTCTACATGCCCCTATTGCTTCCACCACCTGCGTTATGAGCTTGATATCTCAAGGCCAAGGCTTCTCATGAACGTGCCAAATAACTTGGAACCTTCACCAGCTACTCAACTTCTGCATAACTTGGCCCTCATTCTTGATCCACCTCTAAGGAGGCAAAACAACATCCACTTAAACACAACCACACACTGGGAAACAGAAAATACAGAAAATGAAGATGGTGCAGATCCTCAGGCTTGGGTTACACTCCGATTTCCAAGGCCAACTCGTGCACCTAGGCCTATTTCCCCACCACAGAACTTGGTTCCTCCGAGCAACCACACTGAGACATTATTAGATGACTTCATCGATGGGGTGATTCAGAATAATACTCGACCAGGGCCACCTCCTGCAGCATCTTCTGCCATTGCAGCATTGCCGGTGGTGAAACTGACGCAAACCCATTTGGGTAGTGACCCCAATTGCCCAATTTGCAAAGACGAGTTTGAGCTTGAAATGGAAGTCAGAGAGTTGCCATGCAAACATTTCTACCATTCTGACTGCATCACCCCATGGTTGCGCATGCACAACACTTGCCCTGTGTGCCGCTTCGAGCTGCAAGGAGTTGTTACTCCTGATGCTAATTATCATTACCGTTTCCAAGTTGATGAGAATGACATGAGGTTTGCGTTTGAGGATATCTCAAACAGTTTGAACTGGATTTGGAACCAGTTGGCTTCATTCAGACCTATTCGTTCAGTCCTAGATTGGACACGGTCCTACTTTGATTTCCATGAAACTCGTCTTCGTGCTCGTCGAGGTAATGTCGGTAATGTCAAATCTTACCATAAAATCTCAACTTTTGGTGTCTTTGGAAACTTCAATGCTGACCAAGTTGTTAATTAGGAACTGCAGGTAGTTCTTGGTGGCGATCATTGTTCGTTATATAGCTTCATCTGTGAGGTCTCTCGAACTGAAACCTGGTTTGTGATCATATCAGAATTATGCCACTTGGTTAATTTTAAGCAGGTAAATGGTGCTGAGCACATCGTTTCAAGGAAGAAATCAATACAGAAGATCATGAAAGCTGTTTGTGGTGCATGTGCCCACAAGTTATGATTGAAAAAACATTATTTCTTGATGAAGAACTAGGTTTCAAAAGGAGATCTTCACCTAGTTTCCTGATTTTTATTTATAAAAATGATTTATTCTTTACCCTCTCTCTCTTTTCTATATACATTTGCTTTTATTTTACCCCTAAATCTCTTCTATGTGAATGTTTGCGATAATTTCTCTGCTAATTTTCATTAGTCTGGCTTTTGGAGGCATTTTAAGGTGCAAAATATTGATTTCATTAAAATTGTAGGGATGAAAAATAAAAAGCAAAGAAAATGTAGCCAAACAAGAAAAACTATTTGGTAAATTTATTATAAAAACAAGAAGATTAATGCTTATAATATTATATCCCCACATTTAGTTTGATTTGATTTTCTGCAGGACATTATTTTCGCTTGTAAAATTTATTTATTTTATTAGCAAACATATTCCAAAAATTGTGAACTAAACCTTTACTAAATTCAAAAGACAAAATGAAAAAAAAAAAAATAAGAAAAATTGAAGTCTACAATAAGGTCGGAAGAGAATGGTAAGATTGGTCGTGCCATAGACAATTTTTTTCACCTGTTTGCAAGGATCTAGTCGCGACCATGTACCTCCACTTCGATCCACCCACGATTTCTGTCTTGAAACTCTTCTTCACTCTTATTTTAAGGTACCTTTTCATTTATCTATTTAATTGGAAAATTTGGGAGTTGAATTTGTTTAAAATTTTAAAATTACTTTCTTTTTCTTAGTTATTATTATTGAAATAGGTTAAAATGGAGGTGAAAACATCAAGTTATTTAAAAAAAAGTTATTTTTTTATAATATTTGTTTTTTTTATGAAGATAATTTGGTGTGATCTTATTGTTATTGGGTTTTGTTACCGAGTTCATGCTCTTTCAATATTATTGATGGGGATATGAATTTGGTGGTGTGTGTTCCACCTTTTAATGATGACTTCTTAATCTTTTATTTATATATATATATATATATATATATATATATATATATATATATATATGAAATTGGACCTGGATAATTTTAGCTGGGTGAAATATATTGTGTGATGTATTTAGTTAATAAAACCTTGTTATCATATGAATTTTGCCATCTAAGTGCATATTTATTTCATTTATCATTGACTCCTTATCATAATCTTGAACAAAAATTTCTATGCTCCTTCAGGTTACATGTTTGCATTGAAACATAAATGATGTGAAGCAAAAGAAATGAATTATCTTCATGAAGTGGTGATTTGACTTCTACATGTTCAACTAGTTTCCTTTTTTCATTAAGGATGACATGGAGGTGAATTTGAAAATGGTACCATGTCTAATTTCAAGATGTTTGAAAGAAAAAAAAAACAAAAAACTATCTCCTTTAATAGAAGGAAATTGACAAATATGCTCATTACTTTCCAATACTTTGTAAGTATTAATTTATCCCCTTAAATGTTCTACGTAAGCTTGTAAACTCTAGTACTATAGACATCATTTTAGGTTTTTGTATGTTGTTTTTTTCTTTTTCTAGTTTTACATGTTTTTGTTTTGTAATTTTACATACAATTTGATAAAATATTTCTCTATTAACTGACTATTTGCACAAATTTTATATTGTAACCTGGAATCGAAATCTCAATTAATTAGTTAAAGATCATTTTTTTAAGTTAAAATATTGGTGGTTCATGATTAATTTAAACATCATTTCAAAAATCAATTATAATTTTTTAATTATAATAGAAACTATTTTAATTATAAAAATATTTTAATTTTTATAAATTAATTACGTAACTAATTATTTTTTTATATTATCATTTAAACATTCTATTGTAGTAATATAATAATAACAATATTTATGTAATTTAAAAATTGTTGAGATCAATCTACTCATTGTTTATTTATACTGTAAAAAATCTAAAAATCAGTTGTGATCAATATACTGTTTTTTTTTTATACTGTAAAAGTTTTTATTTGCTGTACATATTTGTGGACATTCTATTTATATATATAAATAAGTATACCGGAACTCATTTTTCTTCTTCTTTAAGAATAAGTATTAAGAGTTAAATTATAATAGTTTTAGGTTTCAATTAAAATATTTGCTTTTAATATTTTTATTATAATATTTGGTTTTAATAAAACATTACTTTTCTCTTTCAAGTAAGTTTAAAAATATACAAAGTATTTAGGATATTTTATGATAATTTCTTTTGGAGTTTAATTAATTAATTTATTTAAAGATGTATATATTTTTAAACATACCCTCCATTTAATAAATTTATAGTAATTTTCACTTTAGATACCAAAGTATTCATGATTATAGTTTTTATATATATATTTTAATTAAATATAAAAAAATAAAATTCAATTATAATTTAATTGTTATTCTATATACTGAAATGGTAGTTATAGGGAGTTTAAGATTAAAAAGGTATGTGTGATCACATGGATTAAGATTGAATCATGGAGCCATAATGTTTTATATATAGTAAAAAATAACAAATCACTACTTTCTTAAAATTAGACATTTGTAAGAATTAAATTATATTTAAATTGATTTATATTATTTTTAATTTATTTATACAGATAATATGGTATAAAACTAATATATATATATATATATATCTATAGCCGTATTCTCATTCTCCTCTTCATTGAATCGCGGCGCCGCATGAGGCATATCTGCTTCTCACACTCCCATTTTGTAAGTTTCTTGATACTTTCTCTAATTTTTTTAGTTGTTTTTGCATTTGAAGATTGAGGTTTAAGACTCATTGTTCTATATATGAATATTGGAGTTTGGGAATTTGGGTTTTATGTATGAATATTGTTGTCTCATATTGATAATAGGCATAGGTTTTGCTGACTCAAACTTTTTATCTTACTCTATTTCACCAAACCCTAAATCCTTCTTTTAGAAATACCATAGTCCTTCAAAACCCAATAACTGGATATGACTCTCAACTTGCCATTCCAGGGCCACCATAATAAATCTATTCATTCAAAACAGGACGATGTATTTTACCTTAATTCTCATTGCCTATTATAAATTGTAAACTATAAATATAATACTAAATACATATTATTGTAATTTCTTTTTGCTGTTTCAGATGAATCTGCAGCACTCATGAATTTCAGAGGAGATATTGTTTACAAGAGAAGGTCTGTCAAACCAGTAGCAACTGATAGTGATAGAAAATTTCTCATCGAATTCATCATCACTACTTATTTGGGACCTGATGTCAAGTTTGATGATCCAAGATGTTCTGTTACCCAAAGACTAATGGCTGGATCCCCACAGTACACATTGGGCGATTTGGGATCTTCATATGTTACCGTTTCTTTCTTGGAGAGATTGTACTACTATGTCCTCAGATATTCTCGTCCTGAACATGTCTTAGATCTTAATATGTTCCATATGTATCTGAAGGGAAAATTATTTTTGCCCTCTACTGATTTTACACCAGATAGTAAGCAGTTCACCAGTTTTTTCCCTTTGGATCTGCATGAACAGAAATGGTACCCTGATAGCTTCAGAATTATTAAAGGGATTGTTTTAATTGATGATCCTTCTACTGAATGCATCAAAGAGAAGGATTTAAATAGATTCAAGTCTTTAACTGGTCTCAGCACTCTCGAGTTAAATCTTACTGAATGTTTGGAAAATGAAGGTGGTCACAATTGCAAGAACAAAAGACAGGAGAATCTTACTGAATGTTTGGAAAATGAAGGTGGTCACAATTGCAAGAACAAAAGACAGGAGAGTATTCAAAATATGGAATGTGAATCAGAAAAGCTTCAAGAAGGACACAAGAGAAAACATATTGATGATACACGGCCAATGCCAGACCCTGTGCTCCCTACAAAACATAATGTCAAGGTTCATCCTTCCAATAGCACCTGCAAATCTAATGGGCCAATATTCATGCCCCTTCTATCTGTTCCTCCTGATACTGCAGTAGGGAATCAGGATTGTTCTCTTGTTTTAACAGGGACAGCCAGTAAAGGATTATTTGGTCCATCTGTTGGTATTGTGGATATTGGTATTGGTGAAATGGCATATCTATTCCGAGTTTCCTTGCCAGGGGTTCAGAAAAATTTCAGTAAGTTCTCTTTATATACTCTGGTTTTTCTGTCATTTCTAAGGGTATGTTTAAGTACCTTTAAAAAACGAGAATAAGAAGGAAGTGAAATGTTTTTCATAAATTAAACCTAGCTAATGATTCGGGAGAAACTTATACAAAACTTTGAAGAGTTTATTTATTTATATTTTTCTTTTCTTGAAAGTGTTTATGAAAAATTTCATCCAAATAGGTCCTTATTGTCCTGATGGAGGGATTGTTATTCAATTTATCATAAATGAACATGACCAGAGTATGCATTATACCATGGATCTTTTTATATCTTGATCAGAAGTCAGAAATATTATGCTTGTAGCCTGCTTTTATCATGGACTGATAGTTATTCTGTTAGTTAAAAGTTCATTCCTTTGGACAAACAATATGAGTGTTTAGAACTGCTACTACTACCATAGTCTCCTTGTGATAGTTTTTTTGTTTCGTTCTTTTCATGTTGTAACTCTTGTACAAATCAGTACATAGACCTTTGCTTAGTACTATATATGTATTAAGTGCTAAGCATTAAATAGAATACAAGTATTTCAATTTTTTCATAATTCATTCTTTTTGGACCTGTGTGAGTGTGGGAGAGATGATGTTTTAAAAAAAAGTATCAGAGCAGTACAGTAGAGTGCTGTCATGGTTTTTGCAAAAATGAGTACAAATTATTTTGGCAATCATGAATGGCAAGATCAATGATCAATGGGTTGTGATGATAGAAGTCATAGTCTTGGTTTTTGAGAATTTCTTGAATTTCTGAAAGAGGGAGTTCCACAAATGGAATAAAATAAAGTTGCAACCTAAAAGAAGGACTACAAGGAAGTGTCTACTTTATCATTGTGTGGAGTCTGCTATCTTTGAAAAGATTTTAAAGAAAATCAACATTGCAAAAGAAGAGCGAAATATCTCATTGAAGAGTATTTTAATAGGGTGCAATGGTTAGTGAATATGATGAAGGCTCGTGATTAGTAAACAGACAGTAACACCAAAAGGAACAGGAAATATGTTGATTGGTGATTAAGAGAGGAAGGGAAAGTTTAGCCGATTGATATGTATAGTAAGTTCCTGAAATGAAATTTATTTTTTGAGTGTTGGATGATTTGTGGAGGAAGTATTGTCCTTCACCACGAAGGATGATCTAGTGAAAACATTTTAATCACATCAGAAACAGATTCTTAGTTCTCCACTTACAAAGAATAGGATATTCAAGTCAACATGAAAACAGCTCAGTTACAGTGTCCGAAAGTTACTGATTTAAAACAGAAATTATGGATATGACATATGAGGTTTGATCAATTAAACTTTAAAAACTTAACTCAATTAGTCATTAGTGGCATGGTAATTAGATTGCCTAAACTGTCTGCTCGTGATAAGATATGTAAAGTTTGTCTCATTAGAAAACAATCCAAAAATCTAGTTAGTTCTTATTTACAGAAGTTGTTCATTCTGATGTGTGTGAGCAACTTGTAGTGTCACCTTTGGAAAGAAACAAATACTTTATTTCATTTGTTGATGAGTACAGTTGGTGTGGTGTGCTTGATGAAAATCAGAGATGGTGTATTCTTAAGGGTGTTTAAAATTGAAACGATACAAAAGTAATGCAGACCATGTTCTCTATTTGGTATAGAACATTATTTTAGACATGTGATGTGCATGCATTAAAGATAATATAAACAAGAAAATAACTCATTAAATTTTACGTAATAAGATTGAATACATAACACAGATAATCAGAATAAAACACTCCAAAAAGACATAAAAAACAAACAAAAAAATACAGAGAAGGAAAAAATACAAATGAAGGTTGAAGAGGAAAGCACCAACCACTACAAAGAAGACAAAGTTGGAGATTGTGACATGAGGGTAGTCAGTAAACGGGTCCTTTTAACCCAAATCCTTGTGCTAGTTCTAGTAATGAACATGATATTCTATTAAAGCTAATACCTATTTCAACACCAAGAACAAAAAAATGAAGGGGAGGGTGGACAGAAGTGTAAAGCAAAAGATAGTGGTTTATAGTGAAAGTGTGACCATTTTCAATTCCTAAGTGGCTTCAATTAGAATCTGTCTCAACTGATTCTTGTCGCGTTTTCCTTTTTCAGAAAATCCATCAATCTTAATCTAATGATAAATTCATAACACCCTGATTCTTTCTTGATTGTTGATTAACATCATACTTTGTAGCAGGTACGGTTAGTTGTGATGTTCAATCTAATGGGAGGGTTCTGATCAAAGGGGTGGTAACTGGTGGAAAAACGATAAGAAAACAAGCACGAGTTTTTCAGATGAAAATTCAAAAGTTATGTCCACCTGGACCATTCACACTTTCATTCAATCTTCCGGGACCTGTTGATCCAAGACTCTTCGTGGCTAACTTCAGGGCTGATGGCCTTTTGGAAGGAATTGCAGTCAAGCAGTAGTTAAGGGGCAAGAGTTGGGAATCAAGCTTTTTTTAAGGCCAGAAACCAGATATGTCTCTTTCAGAGAATTGTTAATGACCTAATTTTGTTGGTAACTGTTATTAGAAGAATTAATATGTTTTTGCAGAGGGAGGCTTTGATTATTGTTTAATCAAAGGGGTGAATGTCTAACTAGGTGATGGGAATTGGAGTTGTTTAGTATCATTTATTGAAAGTCTATCCTAGTTGGTGGAAAAATATCATTTGAATTTCATTACCTTCTACCTCGTTCAACTTTCACATTTGCACACATCTAATGAGGAAAGTATAGAACAAACTTTGTGAAAGATAAGGTTATTAGTCTATCATGTGGTCTTTAGAGAATATTAAAATGATAATTAGATTTCTTTTTATGATATATGTTGTGTGGTCTAAATTGTTATAAAGATCTAGTTGAAGTTGTAATTATGAACTATATTTAAATTTTATAGTATTTCATATTCTACTAATTTATTCCTCATTTAAATAATGTTTTATTATTATCTCTTCTATTTAACTACAAAACAAATCTTCACATGAGAATCCTCTAGATCCAAATTGATGACATAAAAAAAAATTATTTAGGACAGCCACAGACGCTGTTGAGTGCAGCCAAGTTATCTGATCTCTCTCTTACCAAACTGTCGATGATATCTACAAATTACTCGCCTATACTTCTAACATTCATCAGTTTCAGCACAGTTCAAACAATTTTAACTGCCCAAAAATAAGCTTTGGTCTCTCATGTAGAGTTTTTGTTCTACTTTAATTTGTTGAGCTTTACTTTGATTTGATGACTGAAAATGTCTATTAACCTCTATGTCATTAAATTGGTCAAGTTAGTTTAGTAAATTAACGAAAAGGTCAAAACTGACTTTTAGGGTGTGTTCACATTAAAAGATGGAATTGGGGGAGAGTGTAAGAATGAATTTGAGTGGAATAATATGTGTATTTTTTTGAGTGGATTTAGAGAGTAAAGTGGTTGAATTTTGAGATAAATTTTGTGAAAGTTAGTGAGTGATTTAAGTGATGTGATAGATTAAAAAAATATTTTAATAGATAAAATTTGAAGATTACTAAATTATTCTTACTAATAAAAATAAAATAAAATTATTAGATGGATTAAAAATATTAATTTTAACAAAATTTTTATTACTTTAATAATTATTATACCTATTTTTATTATTTATAAATGTTATATATAGTAATAAAAAAATTATTATATATATATATATATCAATAAATATATTATTAATCATAATATATTTTTAATAATTAATAGATTACTAATTATTGTTAAGTATATTATTAAGTATTATATATATTAGTTATTATTACTAATTTATTATATATATAATATAAGAAGGGTATACAAGTAAAATGTTTATAAATCATTTCAAATCTTTCCAAAATAGAGTGAATGAAATTTCGCAAGTAACTTGCAAATTCGTGGTAACTTTTCCTTTAAAATCATGTAATGCGAACATGATATTTTTTTGAAATTCATCTTTACACTCTTACAATCGGTTCAAACGAATAAAATATGACTTTTTACGTCTTATGACCAAAACTGAAAAAGAAAAACTGAGATAAGAAAACTGAAACTTCATTTTAGCTAAATTGTAATTATACAAACAATCGATGAGGAATCAACCTTGTGTGACAATGTGTGAATAATCGATCATCAATATTATTTGATTCTTCTTGGCAATATTGGTTAGCTACTGATAGTTCGACATGATTATCATTGAAAATGCATATGAAGCTGTTTCATTTTATCATTGAAAAATAAAACTTATTTTTCTTGACTTTATAAATCCCGAGAATCCTTGAACACATGGGATTAACTCTTACTTTTCTCTTACGATTTCCTTTGACCACTTTTTTTTAAGAGTAAAAGATCTGTCTCGACTACAGAGTACAGCCATGGTGTTTCTTCATGGATGAATTTGAATTCTTATTTCCTTTGAAAAGCAGGGAGAAGAGGGGAGCATAGAGCTATACAAGTGTGACTAGTTTATCTCTTTTCTAGATATTACTGTAGATGTTTTACAGATTCAGATGCTGAAAGAACCCAAATTTCTTTGTATATCATACACTTGATTGAATACAAGGGATGGTTCTTCTGACATCTGAAAGCCAATTTGCTCTTGATGACGCTGTTTGTTAGTTGACCCCTTTGGGGTCAATTTCATTCTTCATAGAATATGTAGTACTAGATGAAAGGCCTGCCAACTTTCTGGCTTTGACCCTTTACCCACCGGAGCTTTACATGGTGGTGGTTGCATGCTTGAAGTAAAATTAAGACAAATTAAAATGAATGGAAGCATCTTCCTTCTGTAGTCTGAACAAAACTTGCAAAGCATCATTATTCCTTGCATGTCTCCAGGATCCTTCATCAGGCAACATCCATTTCATCAGACGTGGTATCATTGAGAAAAACAAAAAGAAATTAACAGCATACAAAATCCCATTAGCAAGATTTCCCCACAGAAATCACCACCCGCTGATGCTGCACAGAATAAAGGAAAAAGGGAAAAGTAAAAAACAAGGTTCTAAGAAAATACAGCAAATCAAGAGAAACTGATGATTTTAAAGGCAATGTAAACTACTACTGCTTTAATAGCTTATCAAAGTATAACAAAAATGCTTTAAAAATTTGTTGTCAGCATTATGCAAATCTTATGAGTTCCCAGTTTCAACCATAGCCAAGCATGAGAAACAAAGGTGAGTCTACATGACCAGGGACACTTACATATAGAGGATGGAGCAAGTATCTGAGACACCAATTTTTTAGATGTTTCTTGACCCTGCCGACGCTTCGATCCATGGGACAGATCAGAAGCTTCTTCAGCAGTGTGGCTGGCAGAATTTGAGGTGGGGGCAGCAGAAGGTGAATAATCAGGGGAAATGGATGGTTTAGAATAAGATTTTGGTGAAGAGATGGGATGATGTACGAAGCCACTATATGGACAAGGATCAGGAGGCACAATAGAAGGTGCAGGTGAAGATACTTCACAGTCAAAACAGGGAGGTGGCTCAGCAGTTGGTGGTGATATTGGAGAGTAAGGACTAGCAGGATGTGGTGAAGATGATGGCTCAGAGTGATCACTTAACTGTGGGGATGGAGCTGGAGAAGGAGAAGGTGAGGAAGCATGAAGTTTTTTCTTCATGAAAGTAGATAGTCTGACTTCTTTAACTCTGCCAAAAACTGAGTTATCAAGGCCAAGATTTCTGCCAACAGAGCCTGTTATTGTTTGAGCTAATTGTTTTAATCTTTGGGGCAAGAGGCTACCAAAGCCTCGCATGACTGAAGCCTGGACTACTACTGGAGAAGCTGTTGTTGAGCCATTTTCATTTGTTATTTGCACGTACACATTCTGCCAAAAAAGTCACACGGTGTTAGATATCAATGCAATGTGAACTTTATGTGTAGATGCATATATTAGTTGTGAATGAACTCAAATCCAACTTCTGATATTTTCCTGCAGCAGGTAGGATTTAGGATAAGCTGAATTCAATGGGTTTGTACATCATCAGTGAAATTTCAGTAGCTCAATGTACAAAACAAGACAAACTATCATTCTCATTCGATTCGTTTTGGGCTATGCTTCTTTGATTGTGCAAAGAATGAAAATGGCAATACAACATGATTTTTGGGAATCCAAAAAGTACATTGTTTTCCAACTACTAAAACAGGTAAACTAAAATCTTCATTTATGACTAACAGGGCCATAGCCATAAGTTTTCCCACCCCAGTAAAAACCTATATAGAATTTGTTATCTTCGAGCAAAAAAATGGAAATAGTAATAATAATAATGAACATCTCTTATGGAATAAATTTCTGCTGACTTTGTTCTCTGTATTAAAAATTAGACATTTTGCTTTCTCCCTCCTTCCATTAAGATTTCAGTAAACTGCGCACAGGGAAAAAAATGTTCTGAATACATTTTTGGTTCCTCTACTATGACTATTGTGTGATTTAGGCCTCAAGAATTTTTTGCTCAAATTTAGTCCGTTAGTTATTCCAAATGTCACAATTAAGTTCTTCCATCAATTTCTCTCTAGATAAAACCCTCAAAATCTTAATTTCTACTAAAATAACTGAGGGTTTAGAAAAATTTACTGTGAAATTTGAATGGTTCACCAGTCATACTCAATTAAAACTCTGCATGATGTAAGACAATGCTTTTGAAGAGAAGGAAAATAGGTATTTCCTAATTTTTGGTAAAATAAGATGCTTTAATCGGTGGATTCTGAATGGAAGAAGTTTAAAATAGTTCAATTGGTTCAGTTCATATAAACTGAGAAGAAAATGAGAATTTGGGAGTTCAAATAAGTGTACTACTGACAAAAGAACTTGATTGTAATTTGTAACAACTGAACAGTTGGGAAACTAAATTCAAGCAAAAAAATTATTGAGGGAAAAAATGACCCATATGACACAGTGAGGGACCAAGCTTGCAATTAAGTGAAAAAAAGTGAGAGAAATCTGAAATATACTACAGCTTTAGAGTTTGAAGCGAGTGGCATTTATAAATCAAAATTGAAACTCCTAAAATAACAAGGGAATCAGGTTAGGGGCTGTACCTCGTCAATGTTTAGATGCAATCCATACCTCAATTCTTCATTGAAGTCAACAAATTTCTCCAGTACTTCGGATATTGAATTGTTAAGAGTAAAATTAAACAGAACCTCAGGCATCTGCCAAATATAAGCAGAGTGCGGTGGTATTACAGTTAATCCTCCAGGAAACTTCAAGATTTCAAATATCGATGCGTTCCCAAATATTGATGGTGTCAAAGTCAGGTTGGATTGCTTGAGAAACAGTTCAATCAAAGATGATCTCAGCACACTCAAAGACACTGGATTTATTGAACCGTTCATCGGATCACAGAGAACACCAAACACCACGTCAGTACAGTTAGGTGTAATACTTTGGTGCATGGACAGGATAGCCACCTGTTAAGACACAATAGCTTATAAGCACCTTTGTATGCCTAAGCAGAATCCCCTAGGGAAAACTAAAAATATAAGAACAGAAGCATGCAGAAACCTTTGTATTTGGTAGAGCTATTTCGCCATATATATCATATTCTAACTTTTCAATGTATGGAATAAGCTCTGAAACTGGTTTTTCCAGTCTGAAGGATGTCTGAACAGCAGCTGGAAGTATTTTCAAATGAAATAAATCATCAATAAACCCAGTAATGTCTAAGAATTTTAACAGAGATACAGTCTATAGTGCAGAAGATTGATCTTAGAAGAATCATAGAAAAAGAGATCAATACACAGACTTATTAGGGATAGTTGTCCAGATCACACCTATTGCACAAAACAAAGGATATGAACCATAAAAGCACTTTGCACAATACAGATTTGCAATTTGCAACCTAAATAATTTACTCATATTGGATGCTAGGCCATCAAAGCATTGTTCTTTGATTTGAGTGGATCATGTTTTGAATCCATGTTCAAATCTTAGTGAGGTGTAAGGTTTTTGTTGTTGATGATGTTAAAATCTTTGTTATAAAAGTTTTTGATGTTCCAGGATTCCTACAGAATATCCTAACATTCTCCAACTTAGGTTATAAAAGTTTGAGGAAACTAAAATGTAGTACTCCGTGATGAAGCATCGTTAGGCTATTTTATAGCAGTGAGCAGCTGACTACTACTTTCAAGATTAACATATATAATTACCATAAACAATAATTTATAATTGTAACTACTAAATATTTTTTATTGTATAAAAAAATTGAAATACAAAAGGAATCACGAGTTCCATATATGATTGATTATCTGAAGGGAAGAAGAACAAACAGTTTATCAACCAAGCAGAATTTTCTAGTAAGGTCTTGCTGATGAGTCCACCAGCACTTGTTTAGGGTCAAGAATAAGTCAACCACTTACTGATAATTTAGAACTTCATTCCAATAAATTTAACCTTCTACGCAAAATTACTCCAAAATTTAGTTCCATATAAACTAATTTTACAAACATTTTTTAAAATTTTTACATAGAGTGACTCATAGCAGTGAGCATTTTAAATTCTGGAACCAATATAAGCAATACAAACACAATCTTTCACCAAATTCATGGGTTACGCATATCACATTAGCCCATACCGAAGTAAATCCAAGACAGATGTGCACACACAATCAAACAGACAAAACCAGATAGGCATGTCAGATGCCAACAAACCATGGCACCTCTCAAAAAATCAATGCATTAATTACAAAAAACATTAATGATAGTTTGACAGCTATTCCTTGCGGTTCCTCTTGGCATGTACTGCATCAAATGATTTTTGTTCACAAAACTTTTCCACAAAACTTATACAAAAAATCCCTGCATTTGAATTTCCAGAGCATCACGTAAAGTGATAACAAACATCAGACTCAAACTAACCACTACATCCACATGCCCAAGTGCCCAAGGGATTAGATACAATTCCTCATTGAACAATCAAAGAAGAAACTCTGCACTAATTCACTAAATTCCACACCAGAAAATCTAATTTTGAGGAACAAAATCATAACCAAAACCCAATTTCTTCAATACCCGAATTCCTGATAACCACTCAATACCCCCAAGATGACTGATATCAAATACACGATCATAAAGATCAAATTTCCAATCATTTGATCACTATAATACTAAAAAACTGACAATCAAAATATCAGATAACCCAAATGCAAAATTTTAAAACTTTTCCATATGGCATGAGACCCAAAACCACCAATAAGGCAATTGTTGAGAAGGAAAGGGAAAGCGATTGAGGCTAACCACTTTGCTTAATTACATCTCTTGCATCAAAACTGTAAGTAACGGTGTGCCTGGGAAGAACCCAAAAGAGTGAAGAAATCAAAGCCGACAAACTGAGAAGGAGAAGGAACAGACACTTGAAACTGAATGGTCGAAGAAGGACCCAACAGAGTGGAGCCTCAACCTCACTCCCACCACTCTGCCCTTCTTCCTGCACATGTTGTTGCTCACTTTTCCCCATTTCCACAGCATCTGGAATCACCACCACACCCTCTCTCTCTCTCTCTCTACACAACACCACTCAACAGCAAGAATAAGAATAAGAGGCCAAAGCCTTGTTCATGGGACTTTTGGCCATCACACCCTTCTCTTTTTCTCTCTAGAAAAAACCATTAAAACCACTTCCCTCTCTTAACTGTAATCTACCTCTACCTATACTTGTAAATGTAAACTCTCTCTCTTTTTTATTCCCTTTCTCTTTCTCAATTTTTATTTTTTTCAATTAGGGTTAACTTTTAGGCTACCGAACGTTGAGGAGAAGCAAAGGTGAAAGAGAAAGATAAAGGGTGTACGAGCATAAAGCCAAACGAATATTATGTTACCACCGTATTATTATCCTTATCAGTATCACACACATGCACAAAAATTAAACAAAAAGAAAGAACTACCACCATTTCTTTTTTACTATATTTTTACCAACTCAAAACCACTATTCAAAATTCATTCATAAAAAATCCAATAACCCTTTTCACAAATCTGCATGCGAGATTCTTCCTGAAAATGCTAGCTGTTAAGGTTATTATCTTATTCCAACCAAATTTCCAACAGCAGCTACTGTTTGAGTTGGCATCTACTGCTACAACTACAAGCATTCAATAACATTTTTTTTTCTTCTTCATAGATATTACTAATAATAATTTGTGGTTTGATTAATGTGATTAACAATAATATTTGACTACAGAACAATGAGTGCGGTTAATTTAGCTGAGAATGCTTTTGTGTGGAAGAAGCTGAGAAATTGGCTAATGAAGCAGAGGCACGTGTGGGACTGAGGAGTGGAGAATCATGTTATTGGTGTCTACACCAATGAGATTAATGATATGTGCACGTTGTAATTGTCAGACCCAAACATTGCACACCAACAACACCTTCCACTTCTTCACCATCATGCATATTTATGTTTTTTATTGCACCATTCAACAAAACGCGTTATCTCTGTACAAACTTTTCTTTTCTTTTACAAACTTTTCTTTTATGTACAAAACTACTTAAAACTAGACTGATATATAACCATATGGGTTCACAGTAATAAACCACTCTCTAATCTCGTAAAATTAGAAAAAGGTTAAATCATTTCAGAGGTCTCCATTTTTTTAGCGAAATCTTAAGTAAATTTTCTAATTTTTATTTGATTCAATCGAGTTTCTATTTTAAAAATCCGATGTAATCAAATTCTTTCCACTAATAATATACTAATTGTGCTAATTATGTATCACATGTGAACACGTATATCTAATTAATCAGGTTGAAAATTCACTAGGTTGGAGTGAATCATAGAACAATACCATCTCTACAAGACAACTAAAAAGTAATATTTTAGTAAATTATTTAGTTTTGAAAGTGCACCTGTTAACTGGGGTGTTTCACTACCATAAGTTTCAATAATTTATCATTTATTGCATAGTTTCGGTTTATTAAAGTTGTTTTGGTGTGATTTCTTTTTGTTTAGATGCCTCTAGTGATCGGTGACTAATATTTGATTGTACGTTGCACTTGCTTAAAATATTAGAACACGAACACACATGGTTAGAGTTAGGTATCAATTACTAATTACTAAACGTGTGAAAAGGAAGGGGTTATTTTACACTGTTAATGATTTCGTACAAAATATTTCAAGTCATGGGTATAAATTTTCTTAATTGTTAGTATCAAATCTCGTAAAATATATAACATTTATATTTGTATAATCTTGAACCATTAAACGAGTTCACATTTAATTTTACTATTGCCATGGCTCACTGTAAATGAAGAAGATAAGTTACCAACTTGAAAAGTGATAGAATTTTTGTGTCCACTGATTTAGAGATAAGAACAAAGGCAACCAAAGGAACTCTCGTGATAATCTAGAATCTTGCAATTAGCAACGAAAAAGATAACCAAAAAAGTGTGACATAACTCACATTCCATAAGGATATGGTTGGTACATTTTTTTCTTTTCTTAAACTAAAGTAACGACGACTTCGTTAATTGAGAGAGAGAAATTTTGCTCACTCTTTTTTCTTGAATTGATCCAGTTTTAGAACAAGAAGAAAGTCATTTACTCTATTGGTGCAAACAAACAAACAAACACATCACTAAAATAATGATAATAAAAATGTTAGGTTGATTAAATAGGATACTGTTTATTTTTAATTAAATCTCTAAAGAATAATTCGATTCTTTTATCTCCGTTTATAAACTTGAATTATGTGAGATCTTTATTTGGGTGAACCAATAGATGAATTTTTTTCTTAAGAACGAATCCTATTTCATTTATAAAGACTTAATAAACAGTGCACTGTTTGTGGATCTGTGTCTTTTTTAATCCATGTTGGTTTCACTTCTATTTCAAGTGTAATCAGCTAGTAATATATTTTTCTTTTAAATTTAATTTTTATGTATTGTTTTGAATATACATCAAATTGAAAAACATTGGTATACGGTGGCGGATCTTCGACCAATATTTTGAGGGTGCCAAAATTTTGGTTGAATTACTCTTTTGTTCCATTTTTTGTTAAAAAATGTCAAGTTGGTCTTCTATTTTTTTTAGCCTCAATTTGGTCCGATTTTTTTAAAAATTGATGCAATTTGATTATTTTCGTTAAATTTCTTTAAGCGAAGCAATGATTTTTTATCATGACTGACTCTAAGATTAGGTTAGTTTCACAAACAAAACAAATCATCTTTATTCACAACTTCAATTTTGATTAAAAAATCTTGATCTGGTTCAGAAAATTTAACAAAAAATGACCAAATTGTATCATTTTTTCAAAAATCGAAATCAAATTGGGACTAAAAAAAATTGGAGGACTAACTTCACAATTTTGAACGAAAATAAAAATTAAAAGATCAATTTTAAAATATTTATATAAACTGGTAAAAACATTGTATTTACTTTCTTTAAGATAATAAAAAATAATAAAATTATAATTATTGTTATCATTATAATTATAAAATAAATACAAATAATTTTTATAATTTTACTATAATTAGTTTTCATTTATAATAGTTAAGTTTCAAATAAAAATAGTCAAATAAAAAAATGATTAAATTAAATAAGTGATCACTTGAAAGATAATGTCAATAAAATAATTAGTTTTATTTTTAAAAATATTAAAAAGGTAAAATTGAAAATGTGAAAAACAAAAAAAAAATAATAGAAATATATTAAATATAGATATATATAAATATTTTAAATTTTGGGGGGGGGGGGGGGGGGGGCGGGCATGGTCCCCCTATGTTCATAGGTCCGCTTCTGTTGGTAAATGTGTATACAAATAAACAAATTTAGTTATACTAATGAGTCGGTCGGTCAAGTCAACCGTGATTAATCAGTTATGTGGAGACTACTTCAAAGAAGACTTTCAAAAATGTTATTAAGTGTCTGACAACACATCACTCAGTTTTTCAGTCATTGTCAACTCGACTAAAACTTACAATTTGGATCATAAGACTGCGTCGAACAGGTCCCAATTAGACTAGTTAGAAGATTCTATCTTGGTCCTTTTTATAAATTTGTGGTGAGGTCGATTGGTCATCATCAACCAGACGACGTGTGTGAAAATCACTCAACCATTTAGTTAAACATAAATAGGACAATAATAAATAATACGAATTAAAAGTAATTGAGTTATGATTATATGACTGTTGAAACTCTTATCTCACATTAATTACCGTATTTATCGTTTTTATCAATCCATCATACGTTCACTCCAATCTAAAAAGAATATCGAGATAGAAAACAAGACAAAAGACTTGAAGGACTTGAAAATTAATTAAGTAGACATCCAACCTCGAACCCAAAATATTAGTGTATGTAATATTTTATTATTGGGTGACCATATAAAACTTCTCATATTTGCTGTTTTCTTAATTTTGGAGTAAAACATGCAACTAATGATAAATTATGATAGTTTGGTTAAGTCACTAGTCAAACGTGTACACATGGCCATAAATCATAACACAATGAAAAAAAAAATGAAATTTTTAGTCTTCTAAGTTGATGACCAAGTTTGACCCTGGACGATTTTTTTACATTTTGGAAAACTTCATATTTACGTACAAAATTAAATATTGAATAATATATTATATAAGTATTCATTACTTTTGTGAATAATTGAAATACATTAATTAGAAACTCAGAAAAATATTCTAAAAAACTAGCCCTCTAAAACCTAAGCTCTTAAAAATATTTGTAGGGCAAAGTTAATGTTTACGTTTTAAATAACTATTTATTTATGATCGATTGTAGTTATCATTTTTTCTTTTCTTCACGTATTTAGTCTTTCACGATAGGGTTTATTTTTTAGGAAAAAAAATATAGTCACTTATTTGATTCAAACTATGATTTTTTTTTAAGTTTAATTTAATTAGTCGGAATATATTAATTTGATCCTAAAATTTTAAAATAATATACAATTTTAAATTTGTTTCAATTTAGTACTCAAATTTAAAATTCTACATCATAATTTAAACAAAATGGAAAAAATTGGAGATTATGATCCCACTGCTCCTTCAATATTTTGCATTCGTCCATAAATGTCTCTTTCTTTTGTTTGACAAACAATTTTTAGTTTGGGAGAATATTTAAATAAGGGTGAGAAATGAATATAACTTATGAAAAATTAAAAATAAATGAGAATAAAAAATAAAAATTATCTTAATAATTTTTTTTAATATATTTGATTTTATATTTTATTATTTACTAATATTAAATATTATATTTTATAAAAGAAATAAAAAATACATAATTTAATTTTTATTAATTTTTCAATATACTATCTAATTTAAAAAGTACATATAATTTAAAGAATTTAAAAATATACATAATTCAAAAAAAATTTAGACACATAATTTAAACAAAATTAAAAAAGATTGGGGTCGTGACCCACACATGCTCTTTCAATCTTCCGTAATTGTCCACAAGTGTCTTTTTTTTTGACAAACAATTTTTAATTTGGGAGAATATTTTATTTGAGCCTTCTTCTTGCTAATAATTTATTTATGTGGCATTAGCATAAAAAAAAGTACAACCTTCATTAAGAAAATAACGATTCTTTATCATTTTCTTAGGTAAGATGAGAAAATGTTGAAGGCTTGATCTTTTAAAAACGAGTTTGAACGACATATATTAAAAATTTTAAAATATTCTGAAGATTATAAATAAACATTTTTCTGTACTTTTATTCTAAAATTGCAATTGAAGTTTATGTGAATTTTAATCGTCTTTCCATCTCGTATTTCTCTTGTTATATTGCAATATTTTTTAGTAACTCTAATGTTAGAAACATATTGGAAGCTTGAGATTCTAATCCTGACGTTTTTAGATGTTGGGTTCTCGTATTAAATGAAAATTTGTGTTCTCGAATACTTCATACTCATGTATTGTTTATTATTTATTTTAATATGGTAATTCTCTTCTTCCCAATTTGTTTTAAATGGGAGAAAAAATATTTTCGTAAATATGTATTAAGATATATAATAGATTTTACAAACAATTTTTCTTCTCATCCTAAATATATCTAACGAGCAAACATAAAAAAAAAAAAACAAAAAATTGATATAAACTAAAATGATTTTAAATTAATATAATATTTCTTATATACGGGGTAGAAAGATTCAATGCAGCAGTCAAAATATACTGAAGACATTGAATATTTAAATGGTGCATATTTGGTATAATTCACATTAATATAGTTTCATTTCATCTCTAATTCACAATAAATAAAATATAATATTATCAAGTTCTTTTTTAAAATTATATATATATTTCCTCTTCTTTTAATGTGAAATATAAAAAAAATATTATATAAATATCAAGAGTAATGAATATTAATTTAATAATATATATTTAAGATATACTTTAATTTTATGACTCATAATCTTAAATGTTTACACGTAGCTTAACTTTAAATTCATAACTCGTGTAATGGGAACGACTACCTACACAGAAAATTTAAAATAACCCTAATATCATATTTAATTACATTTAAACGATAATATAACTTTTAGAATAATTATTACAAAATAATTCTATTATCAATGGAAATATCACTATTGATGTGAGACTTTCATAATTATTATGAAATTAATCAGTTATTAAATATGATAGATTGATAATGTCAACATAAAATTATTTTATATGCATTAAATTAAATAATCATACATGTCCCAATATGATTTAAGATGTTAAAATTCTGATTTTTATTCATTTTAGTATTTCATTTAAAAATAGTTATAAATTAAGGTAAATGCTATAAATATCATAGTTATGGTTTTAGGAAAGAGCGTAACATAAAATTAAGGTTTTATTTACATGTTTCCTCAATCCACCTTTAAAATTAGGCCATAATTTAGGTTGTTTAACTGTGAATTATTATAAATTTTCAAGTATTTAAGTTCGATCCATTTTTGTACATAAAAAATACATCCTAAAAGAAAAAGAAAAAAGTCTGTTGAAAACAAAATTAAGTCGCTGTAATTGAATTATCTGAGAAATTAGCAGATATAAAATTATTGGTTTATGTTTTTAAATGCGATTTGAACCCAAATATTTTGTTAACAACTGTTATAAAAGCACCTAAAAAGATGTTTAAGTAAAGTTGATATAATTTAAACAATATATAATAAATAACAAAAAGAACGATATAATACAAATAAATTCATATATATCCAAACAGGCTGCGTTTATTTTTAAAAGGTTAAATTATACTTTTAGTCCTCATTTTCGTAACAAAATTTAAATTTGGTCTCTCAATTCTTTTTTATCTCAATCTGATCCTTATTTTGGAAAATTTGATGCAATCAAGTCCTTTCTGTTAGTGGTATAGTAACGGTGTTAAATGGGATACCACGTGTCAGCTTCTGGATTTTTTTTATATTTTTTTTACTTTTATTTTTATTTATTTATTTTTTTTTTAATTTTTTAAAAAATTAAAAATTTGCACATCTCAAGCTGACATCCGTGCCACGTGGCAGTGATAGTATCACGTGTCACTATTATCGCTTGTGTCATTTTCTCATTTTTAATTTGGTCCCTATATTTTAATTTTTGTTTCTATTTAATCCCAATTTTTGTAAAAATGATACAATTTCGTCCCCTCCAAATTAAAACAAAAATTTTAAAATGTTATACAAATATTTTTATTAAATTTATTTTTTTATTCAAATTGATATTTTTATTATATATTTTCAATAAAACTAAGTTTATTTAAATTTGTTTCACATTCAATTTTACTTAAAAATGTTTTCAAATTTCAAATTTATTTGTTTATGATTGTTACATAAATTAGTTAATTTTTCTTAAATTATATAATTATTATTTTTATACCAACTAAAATATTTGTATAAAAATTATTGAATTTTACACATTTTAAAAATATGCAATTATTTAAAATATAAATTCAAAAAAAAAATTAAAGTATAATGTAATAAAATATCAATATAATTTATGAATTTTTTTGTTATTAGTATTATTTTCTATTAACAACTTTAAAACAATTTTAAATAAAGTTTAATTTAAAATATAAATTAAAATAAACTTAATCTTGTTAAAAATATTTACTTGAAATATCAATTTTGATAGAAATATTTGTGTACATTTATATAGAAATTAAATTTGATTTCAATTTAGAGAGGGACAAAATAGAATAATTTTTACAAAAATTGGGACTAAATTGAAACAAATTAAAATACTGAGACCAAATTGAGAATAGGAAAATGACACATGGCATAATAGTGACACGTGGCACTATCACTGTCACGTGGCACGATGTCAGTTTGACACGTGGCAAATTTTTAATTTTTAAAAAAAAATTTAAAAAAATAAAATAAAAATTCAAAAATAAAAAATAAAAAAAATAAAAAAATCCGGGAACTGACATGTTGCACTCCCATTTAACACCGTTACTACACCACTAACGGAAATGACTTGATTTCATCAAATTTCCCAAAATAAGGACCAGATTGGGATAAAAAATAATTGAGGGACCAAATTCAAATTTAGCTACGAAAATGGGGACAAAAATATAATTTAACCTTTTTAAAATATCAAAGTTTATCTATTTCTTAAATAGCAACAATAATAAATATTTTGGAACAGCAGTGGTAAAGTAATTTTTGTTTTCTCAATAGATGCTTTATTTTTATCTGTTGAAAATAGAAACTTGACTATAAATTATATATTTGCAAAATTAAAACTATAAAACATCTTAGAATAAATAAGATAGCTAGACAGAGAAAACAAAAGAAAATAGGTTTTAAGACGAAAGGGAGAGAAGAACAACCCTAACAAATACTACTATTAGGTACGAAACAACGGAACAGATATACCAACAGTTGTGTTGGATAAACCATGCTACCAATAATAGTAATAATAAATAATAATATACTATTTATTTTCTTAAGAAATGCACTGCCACGTGTACCTTACAAAAAAAATAATAATAACAGCATTTATGAAAAAACAAAGGAATCTCACACAAAAAACCGTTTTTATTTTGAAAATCTGGTAAATAGATTTATGTAATTTATTATAACTCAAAATCTTATCGAGTAGATATTTATATTACACGAGTGATTCAAATGATTAAGATTTAATTTACAAAACCTTCTAATTTGAAATATGTTGACATAAAAAATACGGTCCATTAAATTTTTAAACGGTTATTAGATAAAAAAAAAACTTATTATTATTGTTTAATTAATCTTTCTGACTAATATTTCTAAAAGTATATAAAACATGTGGGTTTGTTTGGGGAAAAAAGAGGGTTAGTTTGGTGCAACAACATTGAGAAAAGAAAAAAATAAGAAGCACCAAGAATTTGGATTTGATAGATATAGTACGTAGCAACTTTCTTGGTGGTTGGATTGTTCACACATGCTTGTCTTCTCCTAACAACCTACTAACTCCACCTCATTCATTATCCACATATCAAATTTTTATTTTTCTTCTTTCTTAAATATTTATATTAGATCAATTTTTTTTTATTACAACTTCAAAAAATCTATTTCCGAAAAGATACCCAATATTTAATATACGAAACAAATAAGTTGTCAACATTTGACATTTTCTTTTAATTTCTAACTGAGTTAAAATATAATTTAGATAAAATAAAAAAAAAGGGAATAGATCATTTAAAGCAATATTTTTACAGAAAAATCTTTGGACATGTCACTTGTGCTCTTCCTTTAAGCAAGAGTTGTTGTTTAGAAAGGGAAGGTGAAAATGTTGGAACCAAGAAATTTGGGTTTTTCTTCCTACACCCCTTTAATCTTTAATCGCATCCCCATAAAATGTAGTATATTCATTTCATTATTGAATAAAATACATTAAAAATTTTAAATTGACTTTTTATTTCCACCTTTTCTTTTCTTGTTTTTCTCTTTTTTCTTCAGAAATGCTCTATCTCTCCACCGTTTTTTCTCCTTTCAGATTGACTATTCCAATATTAATGATGGTGAAGGAGGAAATGACCCAGAGGAAATAGTGGAAGTAGATGAAGTATTTCTGAAAAATTAAAAAGAATAAGAAAAAGTGAGAATAAAAAAAGTAAATTTAAGGTTTCTAATATATTTTATTTAAGGATAATATTACATTTTATTGGGGTAGAGGAAGAAAAAAAGAAGGTGCAGACAGAAAAGACAAGAAATTTGGGTTGAATGATTTGGTTTGGGCCGTTGATTTGACTAGATTCGGCCCATCAGTTTCTGTGGAATAGATTCCTAAAGATGTCAGCCACTTATTTGGGCCATTTCAGTTCCACATGTGTACATCATTAATTCTCATCAAGTTTGGTTAATTCAAAGTGCTATTAACTGAATTATGAATGTTGGTTACAGTTAATTTCAATGTGCATTATCATAACACATTTTCAATGGCTCTTTCCAATCCCACTGTTACTCTGTCGTTCAAATGCATAATTGATTCCTATCCATCAAAGCCAAATCTTCTATTTTCATCATCCTCACGACAAAAATTGAAAACCTCCCACCTCGTATTACAAGAAACTGATTATGGAAAATGAAGGAACATGATTTCATTTTTCCCAGGTTTTCGAACTAAAGACAGGGATGTTGGCAGCCTCAAGCAGGAGCTCTATGAAACAATTGCACCCCTTGACAGAGGTGCCGAGACTACTCTCGAGGACCAACAACGTGTGGACCAGGTCCAAGTGAAAACTAAGAATTCACATGTTACATTATTTTAGTGGTTATGTTTTAACTGTGTCTTTGGGTTTTATTGTTCGTGAGTTGTGATTATAACGGGTCTTATCGATCTAGATTGCTCGTAAACTTGAGTCTGTGAATCTTGTGAAGGAGCCTCTCAAATCCGATTTGCTCAATGGGAAATGGGAGCTTTTGTATACCACATCTCAATCGATTCTGCAAACACAGGTTTGTCTGTTAGGGTTTAGTCTGTTAGGATTTATGAATTCAGATTGCCCCAAATTGAATTAAGATCACTTTCTTATTACTCTTGTTTCTTGTTTTTGTTGGACTGAACATGTGAATTTGGAAAACACTCTGTGTGGTCTGTTTTGAATTTTTGAGGATTAATTGTAGTGTAATTATCCCAGAGACCGAAATACTTGCGACCAAATGGAAAGATCTATCAGGCAATTAACGTGGATACTTTGAGAGCTCAAAATATTGAAACTTGGCCCTTCTACAACCAGGTACTTCAGTTCAAAGTTCTAAGAACTATTTTAAGTATCTGTTTATGTGGATTAAAACACAGACAATGTTGACTTTGGTTTCTTGTGAATTTTGTGTTAGTCTGTTGAAATGAGAACCAAAATTTGGCTCCATTCAGTTCAGAGATTATGCTTTTTATTTTGAATTTTCTTGAGTGTAGTTTCATTAGCATGACTTGTTGGAATGTTAAGGCTATTGAATTTGCAATGCTTTGGAATGTACATGTTGCCATTGTTGGTGCAGGCCACTGCAAATTTAGTGCCTCTTAACTCAAGAAGGGTTGCTGTCAAGTTTGACTTCTTCAAGATAGCTAATCTGGTAGGTCATGTAGTGATTGAAATTACTGTCATTATTACTGTTTAATCAAACATCACAGAATAAAATTTAACATAATTTGATAATTTGTATAGATACCTATTAAATCACCTGGGAGTGGTCGTGGTCAATTGGAAATTACTTATTTGGATGAAGATTTAAGGTAAGTCAGTGACTATAATAGTATAATTTGTTGTTTCTGACTCACATTCTTCTGTTTCTTTCCTTTCTTGAATTCAATATCAATTGTAGTTTTAAGTCTGAATTTACTTGTGATGCGTGATCCTCGCAGAATATCAAGAGGTAATAGAGGTAATTTGTTCATCTTGAGAATGGTGGATCCATCCTATAGAGTCCCTATTTGACGTGGATTCTTCAATGATAGGTTGTGGTGGCTTCAATTTTTACTTTTTGCACATAATTAATGCTATCACTGAGTTATAAAATTCAGCTCAATACTTATACTTCATCTGATTTGTATATTTATTTTTTGTACAATTTTATTCAAATGATATAATTTAACGAAACACGAGAATCTTTCCAATTGATGTAACATTTTAAACATAAGTTTTTATTTGATCTTCTAAATTAAAAAAAAAAAAACTAATAATATAAATATATAATAATTAATATTTTTTAACACGCACAAAAACGCACTGCACATGTTTGCGGTGCCTATGTATAAACAAACTTTTTAGTAATACAAAATAAATAACAAACAAATCATGATTATGTATTTGATCAAAGAAAGATAATATGTAGTTACTACATCTAACTATTTAACATCTTCATAAGTTTTTTCATGCCAAGTTTTTTATCTTGAAGTTTGCTTTTCTGTCCAAACCTGCAAATTAAAATAAATAATACAAAATATATTAATTAAATATTTAAATATTCATTTTGAGTCGCTAAAATATTTATATATTTGTAGTACCATAGGTTTAAGTATATCAAAACAGATATCAATTTAAAATTCTTCTTAGGATTATCTTTCAAAACAACTCAATGTAAAGGTCTTTCCAACCTAAAAATAGATATCAATTTCAAATGGACTAACACATCTTGATTTATTTTGAATCTACAAAAGATGGTAAATCCATATACATGGATTTTAGGTCCCGTAAGAAGATGACATTAATAAAAAATGTTAATTTATGCACTTTATAATTTTTTATGTGAATAACTTTGTAGTGAAACCTATTTCTAAAAGTTTTATCACTAAACCTGAAATTTTTACTAGGATTGAATTCCCACTCGAAGTCACTTTTTATTATTATATTTTTAAGTATATTAAATCCGCTTTGAGGATATTAGAAGTTTTTCAACTAAATATAGTAGTTATCCTTTAAAATTTTAAATATGGATATCAATACTACCAAACACTTCAAATTAATGTTAGTTAGAAGTAGGTTAACAATTTAAGTGAAACCAATTATCCAAAAGCTTATTTTATTATCTTTAAATCTTTTCATCATCCCTAGATGATGGGTTAAAATGTATGAATTTTAGTAAAATCAAAGTCTTTACCTTATTTTAATTATTTAAAGCTCTCATAACCAGAATATTAAAAGACAAAAAAATAATCTGTCATATAACCTGTTCAAACGGATCATTAATGTCTCCATTAAATCTCATCATATAAGTGATTCATTTTGGAATTCCTGATTTTCTAATATGATCCACAAATTAAAAATATTAAAAAAATATACAAATTTCAACTATAAAAAATCTATAGACATTTGTAATTAATGTTAAAAGATAATTTGTGATATAACATGTTCTAACGGATAGTAATGTCCTCATTACATCTCATCATATAAGTGATTCCACTTTGAATTTTCTGATTTTCTAACATGACCTGTAAATTAAAAATATTGAATATATAATTTATAATAAATATATATAAAATACTCATTTTAACTATAAAAAATATTTAGATATTTGTAATTAAAATTAATGTCAAAAGATAATTTGTGATATAACCTATTCTAATGGATTATTAATATCTCATTTCCTCATTATGCAAGTAATTTCACTTTGAAATTTCTGATTTTCTAACATGACCTGTAAATTAAAAATATTAATAAAGAATATATAATTTACAATAAAAAAATATAAATACTCATTTCAAAGTATAAGAAAATTTAGATATTTGCAATTAAAATTAATATCAAACAAATTAATTTTAAATATTATTAGATTATGTACCGGTGATGAATAATATTATCGTTGTAGATGTCCATTATAAAGTTTTGATTCTCTATGACTCAAAATAGAGGTATCACTAACTAATACATAATTTACAATAAAACAACTATTAAAAATCCAAATTTTAATTATGTATTTAGGTATTTCTTTTATTTAATTATATATTTTATTTTTGTGGGATTTTATTCAAAGGATGTATTACATCTAAAAACATACAATATATTTTTTTCCTTACAATTTAAATTTAATTACATACTTTTTTTTTGTGTGATTTTGTTCGAAAAATATATTTCATTTCATGAAACATCAATAGAAACTTTTCTTTTACTAACACATTGAATATCAATCGCAATTTAAGAAAATTTTGATGATGTAAATCTTATACTTTATATATATATATATATATATATATATATATATATTTATTTATTTATTTATTTATTGTGTGACATATAATTTCTGTTAAAAAGGTTTGAATAACATGAAATGTGTGTATACAATTATTAAAATTTATATCATCTATATCTATATGAGATGTTTATATACAATCATTATTAATGTAAATTATAGGTATATTAGCCGTTATGGATTTATGGATCCATATAAAATAAATACAACACAAAATTGAAGTTAAGCTTAAAATTTGTTATTAAAAACACACATAGATATAAACAAAATTTTGCCACACAAAATGAAAAAAGAGAGTTAAACTTGAAATATTATAAACAAAAGTAATATATATTAAAAAAGTTAGGAAAAATAGATAGAAAAACATGAAATATGTTTGTACATATAATTGCTAAAGAAAAATGTATGCAGCAGAATCTTGTATAAACAATAATAATAATAATATAATAGAATAATAACAATAATAATAAAAGTAGTAGTAAAATAATAGTAATATTGGTAATAAAAGTAATAATATAAATATATAATAATTAATATTAACATTAACAAGAATCTTTCCATTGATGTTAAACATTAATTTTTATTTGATCTTCTAATTAAAAAAAACTTTAATAATATAAATATATAATAATTAATATTTTTTTAACACACATGCACACAAACGCACTTCACATGTTTGCGGTGCCTATGCATGAACAAACTTACTAAAAAGTTAATAATACAAAATAAATAACAAACAAATCATGATTATGTATTCTATGAAAGAAAGATAATATATATGTAGTTACTCGATCTAACTATTTAACATCTTTATAAGTTTTTTCATGCAAAGTTTTTTATCTTGAAGTTTGCTTTTTTGTCCAAACCTGCAAATTAAAATAAATAATTCAAAATATATTAATTAAATATATAAATATTCATTTTAAGTCACTAAAATATTTATATATTTGTAGTACCATAGTTTTAAGTCTATCAAAAACAGATATCAATTTAAAATTCTTCTATGGATTATCTTTCAAAACAACTCAATGTAAAGGTCTTTCCAACCTAAAAATAGATATCAAATTCAAGTGGACTAACACATCTTGATGTATTTTGAATCTATAAAAGATGGTAAATCCATATACATGGATTATAGGTCCTGTAAGAAAATGACATTAATAAAAAATGTTAATTTATGCACTTCATAGTTTTTTATGTGAACAACTTTGTAGTGAAACCTATTTCTAAAAGTTTTATCACTAAATTCTACTTGTACACCAAATTATAATTACATAAATATTTTACATAACTATGTTGATTTTAATTCAAAGCTAGTTAATTTAAATGTTTTAAACCTGAAATTTTTATTAGGATTGAATTCCCACTCAAAGTCACTTTTTATTATTATATTTTTAAGTATATTAAATCCATTTTGAGGATATTAGAAGTTTTTCAACTAAATATAGCAGCTATCCTTTAAAATTTTAAATATGGATATCAATTCTACCAAACACTTGAAATTAATGTTAGAATTAGGTTAACAATTTAAGTGAAACCAATTATTCAAAACTTTATTTTATTATCCTTAAAATCTTTTTATCATCTCTAGATGATGGGTTAAAATGTATGAATTTTAGTAAAATCAAAGTCTTTACCATATTTTAATTTTTCAAAGCTTTCATATCCAGAATGTTAAAAGACAAAGAATAATTTGTGATATGACCTGTTCTAACGGATCATTAATGTCCTTATTAAATGTCATCATATAAGTGATTCCACTTTGAAGTTTCTGATTTTCTAACATGACCTGTAAATTAAAAATATTGAATATATAACTTACAATAAAAATATATATAAAATACTCATTTTAACTATAAAAAATATTTAGATATTTCTAATTAAAATTAATATGAAAATTGTGATATAACCTATTCTAATGGATTATTAATATCCTCATTTACTCATTATGCAAGTGATTTCATTTTGAAGTTTCTGATTTTCTAACATGACCTGCAAATTAAAAATATTAATAAAGAATATATGATTTACAATAAAAAATATATAAATAATCATTTCAAGTATAAGAAAATTTAGATATTTGCAATTAAAATTAATATCAAATAAATTTATTTTAAATATTATTATATTATGTACCTCTTCTTACCGGTGATGAATAATATTATCATTGTACATGTCCATTATAAAATTTTGATTCTCTATGACTCAAAATAGAGGTATCAATAAATAATACATAATTTAGGATAAAACAACTTTTAAAAATCCAAAGTATTTAGGTATTTTTTTATTATTTTATTATATATATATATATATTTATTTTGGTGGGGTTTCATTCAAAGGATGTATCATATCTCACGAAACATACAATGTTTTTTTTTTCTTTACAATTCCAATTCAATTACATTTTTTTGAGCGATTTTGTTCGAATGATATATTACATTTCATGAAACATCAATAGGAATTTTTCCTTTACTGACACATTCGTAATTTAAAAAAACATTGATGATGTAAATCTTTATGATACTTTCGTTTCATACTTTAATTTTAACAACACACGTATATATGCACACACACGTACGCACACGTACATTGTTATATATATATATATATATATATATATATATATATATATATATATATATATATATATATATATATATATATATATATATATATATATATATATATATATATATATATATATATATATCGTTACATATAATTCCTATTAAAACGATTACATGAGTTATTATTAAAATAAAATGTAGACATATTATACATTATAAATCCTGAACACAATAATACTAATAATAATAATAATAATACAAATCGAATAATAATAATTTATATCATCTAGATGAGACACTTATATATGATCATTGTTCATGTAAAATGTTGGTATATTATTCGTTATGGATGGATCCATACAAAATAAATACAATACAATTTTGAAGGTGAGCTTAAAATTTGTTATTAAACACACATATAGATATAAACAAAAATTTTCCATATAAAATAAAAAAATGATTATACTTGAAATATTATAAACAAAAGTAATATATATATTAAAAAAGTTAAAGAAACATGAAATGTGTTTGTACATATTATTGCTAAAGAAAGACGTATGCAGCAGGAATCTTGTACAAACAATAAGGACAATAATAATTATAATAATAATAATGCAGAATAATAGCAATAATAATAAAAGTAGTAATAAAATAATAGTAATATTGGTAATAAAAATAATAATAATGCTAAATATTCATTAGTACTACTACTACTAATAATAATGTAAAATAATAATAATTATAATTGAATAATGGTAATATAAATACTAATATAATAATAATAATATAATAGGATAAATATATTGTGCATTATATGGATCCCGTAAAAAATAATAATTATAAAAGCATGAAAAATGTAATATATTGTGAAATGTATTACATATTAAAAAAGATATATAGTAACATGAGTTTGAGGTTACAATTTTTAAATAAAAATCATAATTCAGACGTTGTTATCGGTATAAACATTGACACTATGATAAATAATTAGACATTGACACTATAATAACTAATTAGTGTTGAGTATGTTTTGTTTTTTTATCTTAAATTGTGAAATTGACATAATAATTGATCGGTGATGTATAGTAAAATAATATTGTTGTATGATTAAAATTTATAATTAAACTTTTGAATTATATATTATATTAAAATAAAGTGTATATGAAATGTTGTTAAGTTAAAATGTAGCCATATTATACATTATGGATCTTGTAAGAAAAAAAAGATAAACATGAAACTTATGTTCAAATTGGTGATAGAAACATATATAGATATAAACAACTTAAAACATATAAACAAAACAAATTTATTGATTCAAATATTAATAACAAAAATAATATAATTATTATAGTATTACCAATTACCAATAAAAACTCCATTCATACTTAAAGAATTTTATTAAAATAATTAATGAAATCACTAATTGATAAAAAATATTTAAAAATTAATCATATAATTATTAATTGCAAATGCCAAATTTAGAAGATTTCAAGGAAAAGAAAAACTATGCATTGATAGTTAGAAAACTAAAAACAACTAATGTAATTAATTAATCAATTAATGAAATATTTTTAGAAACAAATCATATTATTATCATTGATTGTAAGAATAAATGTTATAATCACTATGGCATTTAATTTGTATATAATGATGGTTAAAGATAAACGTATAAAAATAATTGATTACGCATATATGTTGCTGCAATGGCTGTAGAATAACGAAACTCTATACATCACTTTTGATAATACTAAAATACTCTTTAAATTTATTAGCTTTTAATCTAGATAAAAAAATGATGCTGCAAAGGAAATAAATAAATAAATAATGAATCAGGCCTATGGATTGAAAAGACGAAAATATGATGCTGAAAAGAAAAAAAAAAAAAAAGCAGAAGGAAATGTGAGAAAAAGCTCATTCTAAAAACTTTTTCCAAAATGTACTATGTTATATGTTTCTGGAAATTTGTTTTGAAAAAATTATTCTGAAAAATTCATTCCAAAAATATATATCGTATACATTTCAAAAGTTTGTTTGAGAAATTTTATTCTAAAATATATTTTATGCATTTTAGAGATCTTGTTTCAGAAATTCTGAAAGCTTGTTCCAGGAAAAAACTTAAAATAAATATTTAGAGGTCATTTTAACGAAAAAAGTAAAATTACCATTTTGAAAATTTTGGGTGCTTCCAAGAAATAATAGGAGTAGTATAAGTAAAAAATATCCAATAGTTAAAATTGTTAATATATTATTACTGGAACCTAATTACAATAAACTTTCCAAAATAAAAATATAATTAAAAAGAAAAAAAAAACTTACTTAAAATTTCCTTACTTACAAAAATAATACGAATGAAATGATTTAATCTAATAATAATAATAATAATAATAATAATAATAATAATAATAATATAATGGAAGGAGAAAACGTTAAATATGCGGCTGGCAGCAGCATAACCAATAACCAACTGAGTAACCGACCATAGAAACGCAACACAAGGAAGAAGAGGAGAGTGTGTTGCGACTCTGCGTGGTCAGGGATGGGTCCCAGCATCTGTTCCTCCGATGCTCACCACCTTCTCCATGCAAATCTCAAACCTAGTTCCCCTCCTCTCCGTCCACGCGCCCAATTCCTCACCTTCGCCTCCAATTTCTCTCCACCTCAGCCTCAGGGAGGTGTTGAAGACGACGCCACGGCCAAGAAATCCTTTGCAGTGGCGACAGGGGAACTCTTCCTGGGGTTGGCGTCGCGCCTCATCAAGAGCCGCAACAAGGGAAGCAGCCTAGTCGGTGATTCGGATTCGGTTGCGTTCGTGAATTCTTCAGGGAAAGTGTACGCCGAGGAGAGAATTGGGGCGGTGGTGGAGGACGAGATTGATCCGGACGTGGTTTGGGAGCAAAGAATGGAAGACGTTGAAGCGGAGCGGAATAGGTTCAGGCGCGTGGTCACCACCCCTGGCTTTAGTTTCTCTGCTGCTGGACTTCTCTTCCCTTACCATCTCGGTGTTGCTCAATTTCTCATTCAAAATGGTTACATTAAGGTTACCTATTAGGTTTATATATATATATATATATATATATATATATATATATATATATATTACATTATGCTATACTGGATCGATGTATTATTGTGTGTATAATGGGAGAGAGTTTTGTGATGCTGATGCAGGAAACGACGCCGTTAGCTGGTTCCTCTGCCGGAGCAATAGTGTGTGCTGTGATTGCTTCCGGAGCTAGCATGGAAGAAGCCTTGACTGCTACTAAAATATTGGCTGAAGATTGTCGGAATCGAGGAACTGCGTTTCGCTTGGGGGTACGCATACCTCAATTCTCACACTACTTTATATACTTGCTCTGTTACTGTTACTGTTACTGATTAAATATATGGAATTTTGTCGGGCTATAATTTCTTCTGATGTATCTAGGCTATATCACTCTTCCACTGTGTTTTCTTTTCTTTACTTTTGTTGCTCGCTTGCACTAGTAGTATCAGAATTTTAGTAATTTGGAAATCCACAGCTCCGTCTTGTACAAGTCTTGTCTTGACCGCAGTACGAATGATTTGTTGCAGTTTGTAAGCCTCATACTGATCCTTCTCTTGATATGTTATTACGTGCTTCTCTAGTTTTGAAATAGCCGAACAAAGTGTTCCTGTGCTAAGACAGCCTCCTTTATATGAAATAGTTTGTTTGAGGTGCTTGGTGAGCAGTAGGTTTGCCCATGCGCTTCGGAAAAACTTCTGCTATCCAGGTTTGAAGGTTCTCCATAGAGAAAAACAAATGCAACAATGTACAATCTATGTACGTCTTTGGGGCATGCATTTGGTTGGAAATTTAAGGGTATTTTTGTTTCACATGAAATTATTATTGGATAGCATTGTGCGTGACTGAATATGACCTTTCTAATGTGTTCAGGATCCAATAACTGTTTAAGAAGGTTGCCTTTTTCTTGTTTGTAACAAGATTGAAAGGCTTTCATGCATTTTTTACCACCTACTTTTTTTTTTATGCTTAGGGGGAATTTATTGTCTATTTTAATTTGTACCTTCCCTGCTCTCCCTCTAGAAGTATTTATTTTTTCATAAAATTAAATATAAACTCTCTTAGAATCATCCCTCAAAGTAGTCCTGAAGGTAGATCATGTTTATCCGATAATGTCACAGTTATAGGTTGCAACGCAGAACCATGGTACCCATGCCTTTGAATGTTTGACAATTCTGTCTGTAACTACAAATGTGTTAGATAAAAACTTGTTAATCAGTTGCTGGCTTGGTCTATTATATAGACAAATGTAGTCTCATTTTGAATGAAGTGTGAATTGTGGTTAAGAATTAGAACTGTCATTAATCAATTATTGCAAAAGTTTGAGTTGTTTGATGAAAGGTACGTGAATGGTTTTATATTACATTTCTAACACAATCCCCTGAAAGGGTCTTTTAGGGCTTGGGCAATTTTATATTACGTGAATGGTTTGATGCACAAGTTCTCTGATACCATGACATGAACCAACTTTGCCAAAAGCTTAAGCAATTAGATAAATACAACATGAATGATTTTATATTAGATCTCCAACAAGAATCACAAAGACAAATAAGTGAAAAATGAAATGAGACTTTTTGTGAATTTGGAGGCCAAAAGAAAACCAGATAGTTAGGATTTGATTAGGCTAGTACTAGGTTATGTAATGAATGATAACCCCAAATCTTTTTGCCTTTAGAGTAATGCCACTTTCTTCTGATACAATTGGAACTTTTGATTTATTAAGTATCCGTTAGAAAATGGTAAAAGAAAAGGCCGCTTTGACACTTTTACTAGATATATCTGCTTTTGAGGTATAGCTATTAATGAAACTTTATTCAATTGAAATGTGAGTTTCTGAACTGAAATAAGAGCCTGCGAGATCTGCAATTACCTGTGAATATGTAACTAAATCATTTCCTTTTTGAAGTTCAAATCTCACCATTTTGGTTCAATGTTTCCCTTCACAGGCTGTTCTACGTGACATTCTTGACAAGTTTTTGCCTCATGATGTTCATATAAGATCTAATGGGAGAGTCCGAGGTAATTCTGGATGTTCAGCACCTGTTAGTTTTTGTCATGAAACTGTCTCGTGCAAAGAACAAAACTGCAAATCCTTTTGTTATGTTTCTAGAGCTGGTGGAAGTAACACATGCTAAACTAGAAAAAGATATAGCGTATCAACAATTGCACTTGCAAATTTGATTTTAAAATTGCATTCATAGCCTCAGTTTATTACATTATTAAAAAAGTGGAAATAAGGATTTATTTTATCTTTTGAACTTTTGGGCCAAAAAATGACGTAAAAGTTATCTTTATTAGTGGAGAAAAAATTTAAAGTCTTGCTGTGGTTTATGTTGCACTTCTGTTGCAGTTGCTGTGACACAACTTCTTTGGAGACCCAGGGGTTTGTTGGTAGATCAGTTTGATTCCAAGGAAGATCTCATCAATGCAGTGTTTACCTCTTCCTTTATCCCAGGGTGATTTGTTAGTACTATATTTCCTTCATTGAATGTGATTTCTTTACTTGTTATAGATTATTAAGTAAATTTAAAACTTTCTCATACTCACTCCAGATATCTTGCCCCAAGGCCAGCAACGGTGTTTCGGAATCGGTTATGCATTGATGGGGGTTTGACTTTGTTTATGCCACCAACATCTGCTGCACAAACGGTATTTTTGTTATTTACTTATTGGACTATTGATTCAATTAATTAATTATTTGTTGAAACCTTTGTTTAAGTGGTGAGGGGTTTATAAAATGTGTCCTTTTTTCTCTTTGGTCTGTCTGGGAACTTTTTATTAAAATTGAATGACATGTCGCTGAAAAGGGGAATTCGGCGAGTTATCATAAGTTATCAAAGTAAATAGCTGAGAACCGACATTGATTCAACTCTGATTTGTCCGATCCTCTCGTGCTCTACCTTTACCCCTTCCACTAAAAAATTGTTGGAATGAGTACTAACAGAAGCTTCATCGCTTGTTCCTTGACTTCTAGTTGTTTAAACTTCTTTTCATGCACTTTTAATGAACTTGGCAATCCATCAAGTGAGAGTTTATTAATGTATTTTGATTCTTCTATGGCACATGCAACAAAGTTGAACTTTGGTACCAAAGACCGAAATATCTTTTCTACAATGCTAGTTTCTTCAGCTGTCTCCAAAAGTGCACATCTTGCTGACAATAGTCATCACACGAGAGAAGTAATTTCAAATTGTTCATAACACTTAATTCAAAATATTTCAAACTCAACCTGAAGAGCAGCTGCCTCCTTGCGCTTGTAGAACACTTTTTTTATGGAATTCCAAATGTTTGGACGTGATTGTGCAAATGATGTTTTCCAAGATTTAACGGTCAGTGACTTGTAAAAGATAATTTTTTTGCCTTTAAATACTTTAAGCACAGTCCTTGAACTTCATTTTTTGGAGCCTCTGTCACTGCCGTGCCTGTTGCTGGTTCTCAATTCCTTCAAAAACAACCTGCCAATACTCCTTGAACCTAAATAAGTTCTCCATAACATGCTTCAGTGGTCATAATTTCCACAAAAACAGGGAATGAATGATTTAACAAAGTTGTCAGTGACCATTGTCTATTGCTACTGCAAAATAATCAAAAATGAAAGATTGACAGACTCTCTGTCTCACTTTCCAGTGTATGCCCAAACTTAACCTATTGGTATCTGCTTCCAATCTCCCTTATTTACACTTTAAACCGAGAACCTAAACTCATATATACTACTGTTGAAAATATAGATAATGAAACTATTGCAGTATAACGAAAATTCTGGAAGTGCATTTTCTTTATTAATCAGTAGATAACCATTACCTATGTATTCGTAATACTACAAAAACAACAGTAGATAACCATTATTCTACTAACAATAATCAATTGCATAAAAATAGGAACCAACCAATTCAGAACGTGGACTTTACCACTTAGTCGAACAACTACTAGATGGTCAAACGCTATCCAACCTCAATTTATTTAAAAAATTTGAGGATTTAGGATAACATGATGGCCATGGAAAATGATTCCGACTTTCTCAGATCATTTATGAAAAGATGAAAAAGTCAAAAGGTTTTCTAGAGATAGGTGAACCATGGGGATTCGCAGGTTTGTGTGGTTGAAATGATTGAAAATATTTATTTTTATGCACTTTAATTGTTGCATTTGAATTCAGATGTTACTAAACAGATCTATGATTTATCACATTTATTTGTTGTCTCGTTTCAACCTAAATTAGTATCTACCACTTTCACAGGTTCGCGTTTGTGCTTTCCCAGCAAGTCGATTGGGATTGGAAGGGATAGGAATTAGTCCAGACTGCAATCCAGAAAATGCATGTAGCCCACGACAGGTAACCCTTATTCTGTGAATTAACATAATAATTTTGGTAAGGGTAAGTGGAGATGAATATTCTGAATGAAAATCATTGCAGCTTTTCAACTGGGCACTTGAACCAGCTGAAGATGCAGTTCTTGACCAACTCTTTGAGTTTGGATATCTCGATGCTGCTGTCTGGGCAAAGGAAAACCCAGTTGAAGCAGTAGTTCAAGATGGTAGTCCTGCCTTTGGAAACAGCACTGCATCCAGTGCGAAATAGATTGATGATGGTCCTATGTACGAACTCATGATGATAGTTCACTGTGTGGATTGAAGATGCATAAGGAAACTACAGACAATTCGAATCAACTAACATTGCTTCCTTGTAATGGAACATCAAATTAGGAAAAAAATTCATGGGGAGAAGTACAGAATGAGAGTACTGATCTCGTCTTTTTATATTTATTGTAGATTGGAATAGAATCAAAGGAAGGAAAGAAAGAAAAAGAAAAGGTAATATGTTTAAGTTTACCAGTCAGAAGGTTAATGTAATTTGAAAATTGTAGTGAATTATAAATAGAATTTACAGCTAGTTCCTCTGTGCCAGACAAAGTTTTGGTATTATTTTCTCGAATGTGATGTTTGTGGTATACAAAAACTAAGTTAGAGTTTCAACTGGTTTTTTTAAGGACAATCTTATATACAGTTGCTATTGTTCTATTATTAGTTTGAGTTTCTTTTTAGTAATTTTCATAGTAAATAATTTATTAAATATTATCGCTCGTCATTGAAGTGAAAATTTAAACCTACTTGTTTTTATGTTTTGATTTATTTTTATGTTTTCTCCATTAATATTTGCTAAACAAATTTATAGAATTGTTTGAGATAATTTTCCTTTTAAAGATAAGTGGTATGGAAAAGTCTAGATAAACACACAGATATATGAGAGGTGGAAAACACTTTCGCCGAATTAAAAATTTACTGAAAAATCTGATTAGTAAAATGGGCTGATCCATTGGGTTTTCCCTTAGTAAATTTGTGTTAATTTGATTCCGTTGATATTTGAAATAGGTTAAATTTTATTAACTCAGTCTGATTTTAAGTTGATCAACAAATCATTTCCATTTATTTAAAAAATATTTAATTTCTTTTAAAACAAGGTTTTTATTTTAAAACTTAAATCATGTTAATAAAATTAAGGGTTAAATATGTTTTTGGTCCTTCAAGTTTCAGCCAAATTTAGAATTAGTCTCTTATCAAAATTTTTGACCAATTTAGTCATTTATCTTTTAAAATGCGTGAATTTAGACCTTTGAACCAAATTTTGTTAAGTTTATCTAACGTTTCAAGCGCATTTCATGATAGTATTTAAATTATTTATATTGTTTGACACATTTTTGCTTCAATGTTAACTTAAATACTATCATGAAATGCGCTTGAAACATCAAATAAACTTAACAAAATTTGGTTAAAAGGACTAAATTCACATATTTTGAAAGATAAAGGACTAAATTGGTATAAAATTTTGATGAAGAATTAATTCCAAAATTCACTGAAACTTGAGGGACCAAAGACATATTTAACCCTAAAATTAATTTTAATTTTAGATATATATATATATATATATTAATATATCTTAGTGTTTTAATAAAATATTTTATAATTCTCATTTAAATTCTTTATTTTTAAATATAATTGTTGTTTTATAAAATAGGTTTGTACATAAATCTAATCAGTGAACTTAACTCAAAATTGCTAAAGTGATGATACAAAGTATTGTCCACGTTGTATAGCTTGATTACCAATTCATTCCACAAAACCTATTTTTACACCTTGCATCTAACACATCTTGGTCGTTTGAGAAGAACACAAACCGAGTATACCAACCTTCAATATCAATATTCTATCCCACCTTATGTAACAATCAACTTATACTCCATACAATTGGATCTAATTACAACCCAAAATATTCAAACTCTCATCCAATATCCCAATCAAATAACATATCATATTTCGAATTCATAAACCACACTCAATTAACAAAAACTATTTCTGAATTTTCACAAGTCTGATTTATAAATCAGTAAAGTCCAAGTTAATGCCAAGTTTTAGTCAGGTCTTACAGAATACTCCATTTAATTTTCTACAGGTTCAATCGACCAGACATAAATAAGATGGCCATTAATTGTCCATGGCTGAATTTCCACAAAAATGTGCTTGAGAAAACCATTTCGTGATTTTAATTAATTAATTGGTTACTTTATATATACCAACATCATCAACATTTGGCAGATTAGTTTTGTTTACTATGTCTAGACATTAATTCCCACACATTACACCACACTCTAATAATCATAACATGATGCTGCATATATATGTGTATATATTTATGGTAACTGCTACTGCATTGATGCAGAAAAATAGTTTCAGCACTATTTGTATTCAAACAAAAAGATTGAATTGATGAACAGTTGGTTGACAAAGTGATTATAATCTCAGTGGGAGACATGGACAGCCCATTTTGCATCCTTCTTTTGCAGCAAGTCAGAAAAGCACAGTGAAAGCACACACCAATCACATAGTCAAGGGAAAAGAAAAAAACAAACCCACATTCTGCAACCTACAATACAAACCTTATTTTCACCTGAATTTTCAATGCAAAACATTTCTCTCTTACACAGACATAAACACATATTAGTAGTAAACTTGTGCAGACAAAACCAAGGTTTCAATTAAAAGTCTTTTTTCTTTATTGCAACACAAGCGCCCACCATACCCACAGATCGTACAACTCCATGCACGCTGCTGCCACTTCTCTCTACAAAAACCCATCTTCACTTCAAAATACAATTATAGAAAACTTTGTTGCTTCTTCCTCATTTCTCTTTATTACAACAACCTCTCTTCTTCTTCTTCGGTCTCCACTTCTTTGTGCTTTTCCTTGCTCTCTAGGGTTTCTCAGAGGTCTTGTTCCATAGACATTTTGGCATTCTGTCCACCTCCATTAGTGTCTTCAAACACGATTCATATGGAGGTGGCCAGCATGCCAAACGGACTCTGTGTATCTGTCTCTCTGAGAAACCTTCTTTGAGAGTTCAGGTTTATGATCTTCATTTTTATATTACTTATTTTTCTCACTTTTATTATACTTAACGTGAAATTTAAACTCATACTTAAATTCTCATCGTGTATCGTAACATGGATCTTCTTCCAAATCTTTTACCAGCGTTATTTGAAAATGCGTTTTCTCTTTTAACTTCTCTTGCAGGTTCACATTAATCAGAAACAGCAAGCTTTGATGAAAGCACTTACTAAAGAGGCAAGATTATTGTTTTGGCTAGATAGACATCAAGATTTGAAGGTATTTAATTACTTTTCGTTTTTCATTCAAGTGTATGATTTGGGGTGGAAGTGAAGATGTGAGAGAAACTTGTAGAAACGTAAATTGCATTGATCATGTTCCACTTCTCCTTTGATTACTGTGATTCTATTTGTTTGTATTGTGTATTGTTTTGGCTGGTGTGCAAGTCAACCATCAAACTCCAACATGAAAAGAGGAATATGCAGCAGTTGTTCTACTTTTCTCTTTCTTGTTTGAGGCAATAAAAACTTTTGTCTTGGCTTGTTATGATGGTGAAGCTGTACCTTTTTGTATACCTTTTCAAACTTTAAAGGAATATGGATGATTGCATGTGTCTCCACTTACTTAAATTCCATTGGCTTTCAGTGCTGTGGTTGCAGCATTGGATTCCTAACCTAATAACTCCTACAGAAATTTTTAGGTAAACACAGACAATTCTTTAAGACACATGCAATGCAAGTTTATATATAGATGATCATTGCATACCTAACATCAATATTAAACAAGAATTTAGATTCTCTGTTAGTTTTTTGTGTTGTTTCTCTGCTATGTCTTCATAATATACTGATTATCATTAAATTTAACGTTTTAAAATATATTAAAATAATATTTAAAATATCAATATAGTATTTTTGATGCTCAAAGGACAATATAAAAAAAACTATTAAACAATCGTGATGTGTTGTAATTGTAGGGTATACTGCATAATTTAACCATTTTTTAAACAATATTCACTTCTAAGTTATTAAATCCACCTTACACATATATATTAATGAGTTTTACACCATAATTTGACCAGATATGTTATAGGTTGTGAAAGTTCTGATAATGGATATAAATATAATCATAATTCACACGTGTCTAACTACTACTCTATAAAAACTTATATGCACCGTTGATAACAGTGTTGAGAATATAGAAAAGAACAAACTACAAAAAACTGGTGTGTGTTCCAGTAAAGAAACTCATAACTGATATGCATAAATATAAATGAATCACCAACCACCACTATTATTATTATTATAGTATTTTTCATGTATGAGTCATTCTATAATATCTTGGGTTTAATTTTTGGAGATTATAATTATTACGGAATATAAGTGTATATTAAGATTTATATTAATACACTAATATAATTAATGTTTTATTAGGTTGTTGGCAAAAATATACACAAGAAAATATACAAAAGAAAATATCGTATTATTAAAAAAAATTATTGACAGAAAAAAGCTCTGTCAATAAAATAATATTCAGATTTAATAAACGAAAAAAAAATTATAAAAAAAATTTATTAACCAATTTTAGGATTTTAATTATTGATAGAAATATTTCTAAATAATACATACTCGTTAATTTAACATTTTTATTACTAAAGAATATTTTTGTGTAAAAATTTTGTTAGTAAAATTAATATCAAAGTTTTTGTATAGAATCCTATTAAAAAAGCAGAACGCATTAGCTATCTGCTCTTAGGTTGACATTAAGAGCAAAGAGTCGGGCAGAAAAAAAAAATGGTGGGAGAAGCTCTCCATTATCGGTGCTCTTGTAGTTGGATCGTCCAGAATCACAAGAATCCTTAGTTAGAATGAAATTTTGATTATGATATGGTTATGTAAAAAATCATGTCGGAAGTTGATTTTTTTTTTTTAAATTCCATTAATAAATATTTTCTTTGTATAATTACTGATTTGATGCTCTAACTTTTTGCTTAAGTTCAATTTGGTACCCAAACTTTTGTTTTGTTCAATTTAGTACTTCAATTCTCTAAAGAGTTTGGTTCTCTCCGTTAAGTTGGAGTTAACACCGTCTTCGTACAATACATGTGTCGAGCCATGAAATTTTTAATTTTTTTAATTTTTTTTTCAAAAAATTTAAAAACGGCCACGTGTCAGTTTATCATCGTGCCACGTGGCAGCTTACAATCATGACACATGGTAGTGGTAATAGTTATTTTCAATTTAATACCCCAATTTAAATTTGTGGTTCAATTTTGTACCCAATTTTTTAAAATGATTAAATTTCGTCCTCTCCAATTTGAGACCAAATTAGTAAATAAGCTTAATTACAATTTATATATACATGTTACAATAATTTTTTGTAATATATACGTCAAATCATTTCACATATATATATATATATATATATATATATATATATATATATATATATATATATATTACTTTTTTAGAAAGCCAAATCCTTCTCACTAAATTGTATTATTAGACAATTAATGATATTCGTTTCACTATGTATAAGTATATTTAGATAACATCAAGGTATTCTCTTCTTAGAATTTAAAATTTCATTATGATTTTATTCTAAAAACTTGTATCAGAGTTAAAAAATAAGTTGTATTTAAATTATCCTTAATATTCATTTTCAAACGTGAAAATATTAAACATACTGAAAAACAATGATGGGCCTACTATATTATTTTAAGGGACTTGAAATCGGAACATCATCAAAATTCATTTCTATTTCTCAAAAAAAAAAAAAAATCGTGTTCATTCAGATATGAGATAACTTTTAATTTTGGGGGAGGTCAGCTAATGAATGAAATGGTATTCATATTCAAATTTGATCTAAAATTAATATTTAAAACTTAAACAAATAATGAAAATTAGAAATAAAAATCGAATGAATTTTTATAAGGAAAAATTGAATGACTTAAAAAAAATTAATAAAAATAAAAAAGAAAGATATATATAAAGATTTATCTTTTATTGTGACTGAAGTCATCCCATATTAATAAAATACACATGCACCCACCAAAAATTGGCACCTACTTCTACATATATGTTGAACCAAAAGGAATGATATAATAGAATCCTAAAAAAGAAGGATGAAAAAAAGGTGCCAAAAGATATATGTTGTGAGTATTTCATTGAGCATGAATCTCAATTTTCATTTCTTGCTGGCAGTGACCAGGAATAGAACAGATGAAGTAGGTTGTTCCTGAGGTAAGTGTGATGAGATCACGCCCTCAACGATACGTTTCTTATGCTTTTGAAGAATCGCATGACATGTATCCATTCAAATCAACTACCGTCACATCGTCAAAGGAAGGATTATAGTTGAATACTGCGTCCATTAACAATAAATGTTCAAAATATTTACGTAAAAATATCGATATGAGATGTCAAAATTTATAATAATATTTAATATAAAAGTATTATGTCAAGATGTCTAGATATTAATGTTACACTTGAGGGAAAGATTGTTAGGAATTCAAGTGTGAGTCTATCGGTATAATTGAGATGTCAAAATTTATAATAATATTTAATATAAGGATATTATATCAAGATGTCAATGTCACACTTGAAGGAGAGATGGTTAGAAATTTAAGTGTGAGTCTAAGTTTCACATTGACTATAAATAAGAAAGTAAAACATTATATAAGAATAAAAAACCCATAAACCCATTACCTTAAGGTTTTGGATTGAAAGTGGTACCAATATTTTATGTGGTTAAACTTATATCTCATTGATGTTTGTTCTGCCTATTAATAATCCCTCCTTAAAATCCTAACATGAAGAACATAACGATAACTTTAAAAAACATTAATGTTTGAAAAAGACAATGAACGAACAACCCTTGTCATCCCCAACAACATAGGTTGTTGCATGAGACATCTCAGAGAGAAGCACCAACACACACAATAATACAAACATTGCACTCAAGCCTCTTCCCTGAGCCATCTTTTCTTTTCTATATGATTTTGCAAAATACAACTTTAGAATATGAATGTGAGTCAAAACAGAACAAAGCATGGATTTTATAGTTGAAGAACTTCCTTTCAACTTGTGGTCCCACCACTCTTTTAATTTAATTGAATCATTAAATGATGTGTGGACACACTAATTAAGAGCTTATAAAGATGACGACCTTTCACAATAAATGAGACATCTCGGTTTCATAAATTATTTTTACTATTTGTTTTTAATCTAGTTTCATATATATAATTTTATTATTGCAATTATATAAAAAATATTTAATTTAATATAAAATTATAATTTAGTTATAAATATTTTTTATCAATAGTCGTATAAATTGAAGTTCAAGAATAAAAGATTAATATTTAAAGTTAAATTATTATAAGTTTAATTTTTTTTCTTTATATGATTTTGTTCAAGTTATATATTATAAAAGATATATTATATTATAATTTAGATACCAATTTACAAAATTAAAAATTAATAGTTATTAAAGTAGTCACTATTATAAATAAAAAATTATAATTGGTCACTAAATTAATCACTTATTAATTATATATCAATTTAGAAACTAAGTTATTTTGATAGTCCAAACATAAGTAACTAATTTTTAGTGATCAATTTTATTTGGTAGCCAAAACTATAGCTAATTTTAAAGACTAATTTAGTGATCAATTATAACTTTTTATTCATAATAATTACTATTTTAGTAACCAATAGCTTTTAGTTTTATAAATTAGTATTTAAATTGGTTACTATAGTTACTAATAATTATTGGTCACTATTTAAAAGTTTTCTTGTAGTGATATTTATAATTTAACTCTTTCTAAAAAATTGATTATTTATATAAATAATTTTATTTAATTTGATATCTATATTCAAATAATTTTTTATTGATATTTCTTTCATGAATTAATTTTTACTAAATATGTTTTTTTCAAATTTTTACCAATTAAAAAAATAGTAAATTTTATATTTACCATAATCTATTATCAATTGTTTAGTTTCAAAAGTATAAGCATATTATATATATATATATATAGAGAGAGAGAAGAAAATTAAACATATATAAATTGATTTTTAACATTAGCGATCCATTTTTTAGCTATTTATTAGTATTAATTTTAAATTAGTTTCTATTATTGATTCTTAATTAGTTTTGAAAAGATTGATTTAAGATGAATAATGAGAAGTAGCTAAAATTTTGGTAACGGCCATTTAAACTAATTATTATACTATACACATTTAATAAAATAAGACTCTTATGGATATTTTTTTTTAGCAAATATATTAAATATTTATATTTTATTGTGACTGAAGTCATGTTATCTCAATAATACATTTGGCACCCACCAAAATGGATTATATAATCTTGATCTAAGGTGTTTACAGAATCATGCAGCATTTATCGCAATTTTCATCCCTTGTTGGCAGTGACCAGCAAAAGAACAGATGAAGTAGGTTGTTCCTGATGCAAGTGTGATCTCATCATGCCCTGAACTATACTTCTTTGATGCTTTTGAAGGATCGCATGACTTGTATCCATTCGCATCAACTACCGTCACATCGTGTGCGCCAGGACCATAGTTGAACACTGCATGCATCCACACGTAAACAATAATTATAAGATCAAGAGTTACAAAATATTCAGACTAAAATACTCTTTTGATTTTTTTTTTCAAAAAGTGTCAGATTTATTCTTCAATTTAGTTTTTATTCCTAATTTTTCATAAATAATATTAAATTTTAAAAAATTAAAAATTGACACGTAACACTAAATTTAACACGGTTTGCAACGTGTTTAAAGAAAACGAAGAAGAGAGTATACCTAGTACATCACCGGCCTTGAATTTCTTTCCATTAGGCCAATTGTTTGTGTTAAAGTTCCAACCATTTTTGTCCCCAACAACGTAGGTGGCTGCATGAGCCATCTCAGACATAAGCACCAACACGGACAACAATACAAACATTGCACTGAAACCTCTTCCCTGACCCATCTTTTCTGTATGGTTTTGCAAAATACAACACCAATATATTTAGAATATGAATGTGAGTGAAAATAGAACCAAGGGGGGATTTTATAGCTCAGGACCTTCCTCTCGAGTTGTGGTCCACAACCTCTTCTAAGATAATTGAAGTTAATTAAAGAGTTAAATTATAATTTTGAAATTAGTTCATATTTCAAATTATTTTAATTATTAAATTTTAGAAATGAATAGATATAGTTCTTTTTATTTAATTGTATTAAATTTTGTTGACATGTCAAATATCTTTAAGGTTGGTATTTGAACTATTTACACCATTTGACATGTATTAACTTAACGGTATGAAATACAGACTAATCAACTCAATAAAATTTAATGTCGTTGGATTAAAAGAATTATACTCGTTCATTTTTAAAATATGTGAAATAAAATATATCAAAGTTTAAAATATAATTAATTCTAATTTAACAATTAAATTGATGGACTAAAAATATATTTAACCTCTTAATTACATTATGTATGAAGACAAACCTTAATTAAGAGTCTATAAACATTGACATCTCAAGTTTCGATAAATCAATTTATGAAGTTTCAGTCTTGGAAAACAAATTCAAGTTTTATTTAATATTTTTTTTAATATTTTAAGTATAATTTTACTGTTATAATTACGGAAAAACGTTTTATTTATTATAATAATAATTTACTATCATAAATATTTTTTATCATCATCTAACCTAATTATAGATTAAATTTCAAAAACTAAAAGATTAATATCTAAATTTGAATTATTAATAATTTAATTTTTTTATGATTTTGTTTAAATAATATTATAAAATTTATTAATATTTTTTTTATCAGCAATAAACAATATGAATTGAAAATAGGGACAATAGGTTGCCTCAACCCTTATAAAAAAAGAAAAAAAAATAATATGCTAGTAAATACACCAATACACAAAATAAAGAATAAATGTTCACACTCAACAACAAATTAACAACCACAAACTTAACCAGAACGAACTTTTCGACAGAATAACAAGAGCTTTTACATCAAAACTTCCATAATATCGACCTTGCTAAAATCTTAAGAACATGATTATTGATATTTGCGTGTGAGTAAATATTACATTAGAATTTAGATACAGGAAAAAAAAAATATTTGAAATATTTTCAACTTAATTTTTTAATCTTTTAATATAATTTTTGACTTTATACTTTTTTTATTTGTCATTTTTTGAGTTTTGCATATATCAAATCAACTCCATGATTTTCACAACTAACTAGCTATCATGGTTTATTTTTTTACATGTGATTAGAAAAAAATCTTTATATGTTGATTTAAATTAGCATGACATAAAATTTTGAAATATATATATATATATATATATATATATATATATATATATATTAATAACATATATGCAACTTTCTTATAGTGTGAATAATAACCGAAATTCAAATGACTAATTTATTTTATACAATATTCAAATGAATAAATCATTTAAGTCTCTGATAGGATTAAAATAATAAAATTAATCTGTATATTTTACAATATTTTAAACATTTTCTTTTATAATTCAAATCACACCATATTATTCGTATCAATTAAATTATAATTATAAAATATAAAACTAAATAAAACAACGTAATTTAAAGGAAATAAAATTAAATAATATATTTATTCTCACAAAACTAAAGTTTAAATATTTTCCAAATTTCTTTATATCAATAAGGAAATAGTATACACAAAATTAGTAGAAAGATATATTCATTGCCATTGTTGAAATCTTGGGAACCAACCATAATTTCAATTAACAATATATATAGAGATATAAAACACACCAACTTTAATGAACTGTGACTAAATCAGCCTTATACATTGACCTTTTTCTTTTTTGCATTATTCCAAAATAGACATATAATTAATATGATCATCGTGGTTCTAACATTTGAACCAGAAAGCAGAAATAGCAGAAATAGCAGAAATGAAATGCAGAGGAAAAGAATTCAAGGTGCAGTAACTGCCATTTTCATCTTAGCCCCGCAGTGACCAGCATTAGTGCAGATGAAGTAGGTTGTTCCTGAGGCAATAGTGATGCTATCATGTCCTGACTGATACGTTTTTGATCCTGCTGGAGCACTGCACGAATTGTATCCACTCTCATCCACTATCACCACGTTGTGATATTGCGGATTATAGTTGAATACTGCATAAATCACATTTACATAAAATTTTAAAATTCATAATGATATAACATTATGTTTAATATAAAAATAACAATTATCATCAAGATAGACTACGATAATGACTTAGATACATGTTGAAAAGTGAACTTTAAATTTAGTAGGAAGTGGAGTTTAAGTCTAACTCAACCTTACAAAACTAGTTTGTAAGGTGAGGTTTGCACTCCACTCATATGATATAAAATTGTCTTATCTCTAGTCGATGTGGAACTTCTAACACACTCTCTCACACCGACCGAGATATACGCATCTCGTATGTGAGTCTAGAAATTCATGAATAATGAATCACCAATTTTATATGAAAATGGTACAAACCTAGTGTGTCACCAGCCTTAAAATTCTTGCCATCAGGCCAACTAGTGATGTTGAAGGCCCAACCACCGATGTGGCCTCCAACCACGTACGTTGCTGCATGAGTCATCTCAGAGAAAAGTCCCAACATGCACAACACAACCATTGTTGCACTAATGCCTCTTCCCTGAACCATCTTGTTTTAGTTCTACTATGATACAAGATCAACAACTCAGAATATGTGTGTGAAAAACATAAAGCTACTCAAGGGTTTTTATAGAACAAAACTCGGAAACTGTTAGCAGTTTTAACATTTGTTTTTCCACCTCTTCTCTTTATTTCAAGGGGCATGTTTTTAGAGAGTTATTATGTTTAATTGATGTAGTACAAGTAAGTCAATTAAAATAATTAAATAAAATTAACATTTTAGTTACAAATATATGGCTTAATTAATTTTTTCTATAAATAAAAGATTTAATCGAGAAATGGGGATGTATTTTGCTAGTGATTATGTTTAATTAATATGTAGTCCAAGTGAGTCAATTAAATTAACTAAATAAAGTTAGCATTTTAGTTAAAAATATATGGCTTTACTTTTTTTCTATGAATAAAAGATTTAATCAAATTTCTCGATCTATTTATTTTATTTAGTCTTTTGTTAATGAAAGATTTAATCAAATTTCTCGATTTGTAAATATATTAAAATTCAGGTCACTCCATTCTAAAAGTATAACTCTTGTTTAATCAAATTTATAATCATATAACTTTTCCGTTATGTTCAAATTGATCTATTTAATTTTAAAAATATTAGCATGGGTTTGCCTTACATGTACATTAAATTATAAAAAAATTATTAGCGATTTTAACTGATTATTCCGTTTAAAATTGAGAAATTTGTTTAAACTATATAATAAAATGAAAACTACGTTAAACTTCAATTTTATATGTATTTTTTTATGTGAATTTTTCAATACATAACGACTGAAACTAGCTCTCGGAATTTTGATTATTCTAATTTACAATTTTCGATTTCTACTATTAATCTAACACACGAATTTTTAAACATTTATTAGATGAGAAAATTAATTATATTTAAATAGTATTAATTTTATTTTTATACTATTTTTTTAACCCTATCCTTTCATCCATTGATATTTTTTTTACTAAATGAAAAAAAAATCTATAGAATTGACTTTTACACAAAAAATATTTTACTTTTGTTTCCTAAACTAATATTCTTTAAAATAATATATATATATATATATATTAATTAAATATGTTGTAATTACTAAAGTTTTAAATCTTAAAAAAAACATAAATATATATATATATATATATATATATATATATATATATATATATATATATATATATATATATATTCAAGCTAAGATTATGTTTAGGATTGTGAATGATTTATATAAGTGTCGATATTTAAAAATTCATCACTTTCTCGTCACTTTATTAAATTTCACTTATTTCATATAAACCATTCAAATTAAAATAAAAACTAAAATCTCTTTTAGAGGACACCAATAAAAACATTCTCTTCTTCTAGAAACATAGTAAAAATACATTTTTTTCACCATTACCTGGTTGACTTATAATTAGAATTTATTGTTCTAAACACGCATACTATATAGGAAATACACTTCAAATATTAAAAAAATTATTATATACTATTTTGTACAAAATTATAATTTAAAATTATAATTTAAAATTATAATATTGTAAGTATGATTAGAGAGAATATCTTGTGAGTTTCTCTTATATAATGATAAATAATGATCGATGATTAATGTCTCGAACTTTGAGTTTAAGTATAAAATCGTCATTTGCTCACTAATTGCCTTCTTTTCTAGTCAATCCAATTTGTATAATTCAATTGAAATATTAAAATAACGGTTAGTTTTAAAATAAATAAAAGATAAAATTTAGATAATATTTTTTTTTTTCATGTTGTTGTATTGCTGAAGTATTATTTATGCACAATAACTATATGTATTATTATTTGTTGATCAAAACTCTTAAAATACTTATTTTAAAATAATATTTTTTGATAATGTATTTAAACAATTACATTGTGTTTGCTTTTATGTGGGAATATTGTGTGTTGTGTATTAATGTATTAGTTTGATAAGTTTGTATTTATTTATTTATTATGAAATCAGTCATATCTTTGACAAAAGTTAATCAATTTAAAAGCTTTTTAACAGTGATTCAGAATGTAACTATACAGTAGGTTAATTATAACTAATTATTTTGTGATGCATTGTGTTCGGACAACTAACACAATCATGCCATGCCATGCTATGAGATGGATTAGTATAGTGAAAGATTTAATTATATTAAATAATAATTAATTATTTAAAACTATAAGATTAGAAAAAACTAATTAGACTGTGAAATAATCAATTATATAATTTTCAGTAAATCTCCAAATTTAATTAGAAATAAAATAATAAAATAATGTTTTAAATAAATAATTACTTTGTTTCTAAACTGTTTTAAATAAAAATTCACTTTATTTGATTTATTTGAGAGAAAAAAAATGTATATTTAGGAAATCCTTTCTTCTCTCTTTACTACTTATCTTCGAAAACGATCTAATATTTTACTCAACAAATCTATTAAAAAGGTTTATTTGAAGAATGGGGTGATATGATGGCATAACATTTTATTAGGATCTTAATTTTTTTTTATAATTCATCCCACATTAAGGGATATATGTTTACATTTTTTATTCTAATGTGAAATTTTGTACATCTTTATGTAAAATATTTTTTTTTATTGAATCAATTGATACAAATATTCGAAATGTAGTAGTTAAATGTTCCTTTTGTGCCGGTAAAAATTGTTGAAAACATACAAGTACCTAAATATTTTACTTTTTGAATTAGAGAGGAGACAAAGCTAAAAACATTATCTCCTCATTTATTTCTCTTGACATTGTGTTTTTGTTTATCAAAATACTAAAGAAATGTGAAATGTTCAAAGTGTTAGACGAATTGAAGAAGTATAACGTGTCGTATAAAATTTTCTAAGAATATTAACTTGTAGGATAAAATTCTTCAATAACTTTATATATGAGTATATATGAGGTATAAATGTTGTAACTTTTATTTGTATAGTACGAAGAAACTCATTAACCTAACGGTGAAATAGTACTAGAAGATGAAATTCCAGTTTTAATATTTTGATTATTTCTTTTATTTTTTGCTTCCAGAAATAAACTAAATTCACGTAACCAAGAGTTCAAAGAACAACAGTAGAAGAAGGAAAAAAAAGTAGAGTAAATATAAATCTTTCTCATTTATATATCGTGAACGAAAATATCTTTATTGAAGAACTTCGAAAGCTTTATTTATACAGAAGGTTATTGAACAGTAACTGAAACTTTCGTCCCAGCTTGACAATCACCAGGAATAGAGGAAATGAAGTAGCTTGATCCTTTCTGTAGCTGAATATAATCATGTCCTGTATTATACGTTTTTGCTCCTGCCGGAGCAGTGCACGAGTTGTATCCTCCCTGGTCCACTACCACCACGTTGTGTTTCTTCGGATCGTAGTAAAACACTGCGTTTGTTAAGAAGTAGACTTTAAGTTTAATTCAATTCTACAAAATCGATTTGTAAGATGAAATTTACATATATTAAACTAGTTTTATATCTAGTCGATCTGAATTTTTACCGTAAAAAGATTATATACAATCTAGAGGTAAATCATATTTTGACTCTCACAATTTGACTCACATTTTATATTTCATGATGTGACTAATGTGAATCAAATTGTAAGAGTCAAAATATCATTGTTCGAATCTAAAACATGTAAAAACTAGATACTCACATAATTTATCACCAGCCTTATAAACCTGTGCGGTCCAAGAAGACACGGTTGTAGTCCAACCATCTCTACCTCCAACCACAAAGAGGGCTGCATGAGCCATGTCAGAGCAAAGCACCAACATGCACAACGATACAACAACTATTGCACTCATGCTTCTTCCCTCTGCCATTTTTTTTTTCTCGCCAACTCAAATATGATTCAAATACGAACCCAAGGAAAAGCTTTTATAGCCCAGGATTTCATCCTCCTACACCCTAAATAATTGTTTATTTTTAAATGTGAATGGAAAATAAACAGTTAAAGGTATAAATGTTTACAATTCATGAACTTACGATTATACAATATTTATTTTCATTAACATTACTGTGATAAATAATAGTGTATTAACTGCTAATTTATTTTTATAATTAATATCTTCTATAATCTTTTAATTAATATTCCTAGTTTAAGAATGTCTATTGATTTATTAATAATAAGAAAAAATATGTTTTAAATTGTAAATAATGTCCTTAAATGCAGTTTTTTACTTAAACTATTTATTTAATAAACGTTTGAAATAAAATTTAAACTTGTGATATTATAAATTAAAATTAAATTGTTTCGTTAGTTGCTTAGGATGTAGTCGACGTTGAGTTACTAAGAGTTATCAATTCAACCAAGGTGTCAAATAATGTCAAAACAGTAAATAAAATAACAAATTGTAACTGTTATTAATGAACTAAAAAAATAATTAATGAAATATAATACATTGTAATATTTAAACGTACGTTACTTTTCATTTATAATATTACTTTTTCTATTTCTTTTTAACTCTCGGATATTTAAAAATAGGTTCTTTAATTAAAAAAAAAAAATTGTTTTCAAATCTTTAACAAGTGCGTTTATCTAAAAAACAAGTGTATTATGAGAACTCCATATTTTTGGTTTATACATTTATAATTACCAATTCTTCATTTCTTAAAAGGAATCTGCCAAAGGATATGAGGAGAACTCCATATCCACGATGTAGAGATTCATGCCATAAATTTTCTTTTCACACCTCCATAAATTCTTATTTTTGAATCGTATGATTTGGGGTATAAATTTTATACTGCAGAAGAATATATAATTTAGAAAATAATTTTTTTATATTCGAGATAATATAAAATAAAAATATATTCAAAATATATAATTCAGAATTAATATTATATATGGATTAATATAATTACTATCGAAATAACTAATTATCCAACAAAATGTTAATGCTACTCCACTCGCATAATTTCCCCGCTACATTGAACGCCACGCTATTTTCTCCTCCTAAAATTTGTATAAAAAAACAATAATTTAAGAAAATAAAACTTAAACACAATATTTTACGAACTTCTTAGTGTTCTTGAACAAAAACTGAAATTATATTTCATAGCATGTGGAATTTTATTACGTGGATTATTCAAAAGGAGTTTCATTTTCATCAGAGAACACCAAAAACACGTAAACACGTAAAGTTTAAACTTTATCTAATTAATTTGAAATCCTCTTGCAAAACATTTCTCTTAACCCTTTTGATTCACTAATTAAACAACTTTCTTTTTCTTAGATAAAAAATGTATTTACCTTTATGCATAAAATATAAGGTAAGGATTAATATAATTAAAAAAATATAATATATTACTCTTTAAATATTTTCACTTACATGTTAAGATACACTCGATATATACCCTTAAATTTATTGTTTAAGGGGGAAATGAGTGTTTAGTTACATTGAGTTTTAAATGGTCATCATATCATAAAATATTATCTTTTCAAGTAAACTCTTATCTTTTATACTACTTCTCATCAAAGTTGAATCATTATATTTTCCATCACACTCTTATCTTTATATTTAGATTAACTATCAGTGAAGAGAAATTATGCATTTAGATAACTTACTAGATAAACTATTATCTACCAATAAGTATGCTTCCCTTCATAAAGTCTAACATATTCAATGCTGACAAATCCTAAGATGAATTGGTAACAAAAAACCATGAAATTGAACTACTCATGAAGAGGGTGAATCTTGGAACATCTCAGTCGCACTCAATATCTCAATTCAAACCCAGCTCTTCCTTGAGATGCTTAATTGCCTCTGCTACGCCGTCCTGGAAGTAGAAGGATCATGTAATGTATACATGCATAACAAAATGTTTAGTTTTGGAACCACAAGCTTAAGGTTTTCAGATCAAATCTAAAAAATATTCATAAGAGGTTCTAACCAGTAAACTAAGAAATTTTCATAATCTGACATAACGGAGTACAAATCAAACCAGGAAAGACTTGTGATTACTAAACAGGTTAAAAGTCATATAATACATGGCAATACATCTCATTTACTCATGAAAACCTAGTTCTAAATAGTGTACCAGACAAAAAATATATATGTAAAATCGCCTACTTTAAGATTAGTTGTTACCTCAAGCACTATTCTTTCAGCGACTTCTGCAGCCCGTGCTTTGACTGATGGTGATAATGCATCATGGATTGCCATTGATAGTAGACGCGCAGCTTCCTGAATACTTGTTTCATCATTTTTATCAGGAAGCAAATGATTTCTGCTGAGTGGTTCAGGTGAAACGCCAAGCCAATGCATTCTCTCCGCCCAATAAAACTGATCTAGCATGAAAGGGCATACTACCTGCAAGTTTGTTCCACCATATCAACTTCATATCTGATAATAAACGACCATTATATGCATCAGCTTCAAGAGAGTTTTGTTGAGTTGGGTTTAACCTAGCATGGTTTTAACAATGGCTTTTATGGTGTCTATAATGTTGTCATAAATCTTGTTATGGTTTGATCTAGCTAGGAATAAAGTGCCAACCTGCGGTGTGCCTGCCTGTAATGCAGCAGCAGTAGTTCCACTAATTATATTCCATGCAAAAAAATATATATTAGTCAGCATGTCTCTTGAATGCTTCAATTTAGTGATAATACCAAAACAGGTGGGGATCAGAATACAAATTATTCTACCTGCCTCCGTGGTGAATTACAGCAGCACACTTTGGGAAAAGCCAACCGTATGGTAAGGAACTATTTACATTATATAAGAAACATGTCACTCTTCTACAATTTTTCTTCCATTTAAAAAAAAGAAATTGGAAAGGGTACATTAACTTCTTTTAATATCAGAGGAGATAAGAAGGTAAGAAAACATACTCTCAACTTTAAGTGACACTAAACTATATCAGAAATCCAAATTTAATTAAATCTAAAATATTGAGTGCCGAATCCAAGTTATTCTATTGAAAAGGGAGCCCCTCAAATTTTTTTCGTAGTAAAATAACCAAGGAAAACTCACCCAAAAAAACACAAGAGTCGCCCATTACAAAGAGAAACACAATCTTCACTGCAATTTTTCTGCTCAAATGATGCTTCAGAGGCAATGCCACGAACAATTGATTCTAAGGGTTCATATCCAGCTGTAAATAGAATAAATCTGTAATTTGTGGTGCTTAGGACAGTCTGAAGAACGCATATGAATGAATACGGGTCTTTTAAGAAACCCATGCTGCAAGTAAATACAAAATCAGTAAAAAATAAACAAATAACGACTAAAGATGAATCTAAAACACCAGTCCTTCACGTTGAACAACACCAATCTAATTCGAAAGAAGGCTTGGGTTTAACATGAATTGGAAAGTGGAAATTGTACCTTCCAATAGAACTGAGTCCAATAAAAATTGGTGTAGTCTTTATAAAGTTTTGCAACTCTAAATGACTGGCACACAAGTCATCTTTAGCATATTGATGCCCTGACGAATCATGTACGGAAATATCTCTGCATTTCTTACACGTAAACTGCCATTCAATAGGGAGGAACCAGAAACCACAAACCAGAACTTTTGAAGGCCAATATGCTGTCAATGCACTAAATTTAATCAGGTGATTAAACCAAGAATCTACAGACAAGTTTAGTAGAGAAATCATACTCCAAGGAAAATCAAATTTCGCTAAAAGCGTCCAAGAGTAAAGCATAATGTCTAAGGCATCATTCATACTTCAAAAAGAGTGAAAGATACTTAGATATACCCCACTAACCATGGCTTCATAAAGCTTTCTTACTAAAAAAAAAAACGAAAGTAAAGAAAAATTATCATTACAAATTAATCACATTTTTTTTCCAACTAAAAAATCATAGTTGACACAGGCTTTGATTTCTGAACAAATTTCTACTTGATGTTTTACCAAGTGCTTGACTGGAACAAAACTTTACAAGATAGATACTGTACAAGTCCAATGTCTAGATAACTTCTCTATTTTCATTCCAACATAAGAGATTCCAGAAAGCACATTCGAATGCGACAACATAATTTGAGAAGCGTTTAATTGGAGCACTACTCTTCATCCCTTAGTGCATTACCACAACTGTCGTATGACATTATCCCAATTTTATGGTTTAATATCAGGAGAATAAAACCTCCAAATGGAAAGAAAACAGAAAAAGGAATAAATGACAAATGGATTAAAACAAAAGCAAGCAACTCAAACTCTAAACAGCCAACATCACGGAGATAGATATGAGATAATTATATTAAAGAGAAGAACAAACATACCAGGACATTCAACTACTTCTTTACTAAAACCATACCTGTTCATTGAATAAGAATTAAAAAGATTGTGTAAATTTACAATCACTGGCCCTTTTGTGGGATTTAATCAGCTGTTACAAGTCAAATATAAAAAGAAATACAAGTATTTTTTATACAAAGAAAACCCTAAAAGCCTCAGTAACTGGTAGGGACTTAAAATACATCATTTCAAAGTTCCATGCAACATGTATCCAGCTTAGGACACAGACAACATAGTGAATATTCAAGCAACAATGCCAAAAGAACAACAATATGAAGTTTAATCCAGAGTGTTCTGTAAGAGAGTTACATCAAAAAAATATATATTGAGAGCAACTTTTGCAATTTGAGTCCATTACTTACATCACAAGAGGAGATTGCGGTCTATCATGCCAAGTAGGTATGCCTGTTACAGGATCCTGAAATAATAAAAACAAGGGTGCCTGAGTGAATCTAAAGAAATGAGGGTGTCCCATACTTCTCAGCAAAGGCACATGCCTATAACAACCTAACTCAGGCAGCATATACATTTTTTGAAACACAAACTAGTAGGCATAGAAATGATTTTTTTAAGGCAGAAAAAAGATAAGTATAGAAAACACTAACAGTAAAAGGACATGGACTAAGATGCAAGACATCATTTCTCCATGATCCCCAATTTTCTGTGAAAAGAGGCCACATCCAATGAATCACGTCCTTCCAACAGACCTACAGGACATCAAGATGATTTAAAAATGACAAAATCAATATATAAGTTCTAGTTCTCGTATAAGATATTACAATTGTTAATAGTGGGCTTGGGTTTGTACCAGTCTTGACCTAATAAGAAGTATAGATAGGGGAATTAGAGTATTGTATTTGTGTAGGTGTAGCATTCTAGTCATCAGTGTTAGCCATAATTCTTTGTCTTCCCCTTTCCTTCCCTAAACCCTAAAGTTTAAAAAGCTCCCTGACCCTAATATAACTGCAGCAGCAGAGACTATAACCTTTTATCTTTCTTTACAACTCCGTGCCGTGTTAGTAAGTAGGAAAATAAACAAAATAACTTGAAACAGAATCTTTCCAAACTGAGAAAAATTAGAATATAAAAAATTAAGAAATACCTTACCAGAAGGAGCATCAATGAGGTATCTATACAAAAGAGGAAGTTCTAATTGGAATTGTCTTTCAAATGTTGAAGGTGCACTGCACAATAAATCAATGATTGAATGATCAATATCAGTTGCAGCTTCCTAAACTATATAGGCAATCATCAACTAGATATAACATTTTATATTCAATTATCTTGAGAGTATTTTTTCATGAAAAAAGTTTTGTACTTACGTGAAAAAATAAAGATATTATTGAACAACTTATACGCCAATCAATGCAATGCAAGCAACTTACAACGTGAGAGTGTTTTTCATGTGAACCGTGTGATTCAGTTTTCTTAACCTACCAAATACAGTTCTATATTTTGTGCCTATACTAGCACTCTAACTAAAATTTAAATGTTCTTTTGTGCCTATTCTAGAACTCTAAAAAGTTATAAAAGTTCACGGGAAAAACTAATAAATAATCCAAGATAAATAATACTGTCAGGATATATTTTCTAATTTTCAAAATTTATATGTTTTGTTATATGAAACTTCAATAATATGAGTTCTAAATGTTACGAGTTCTTGATCATTGATGCCCTTACAAAACTGTAATTGCTCACCCAAAAAAAATCATATCTGTATCCAAATTCCAGACTGTTTGATATCATATATGATGGGGATGGACTTGTTAAGTACCTGTATGGAACAACATAAGGAGCAGCCACAATGCAACGGACACAAAAGCTTTCAGCAAGGCTCCATCCTTCCTGAAGGATTACAAAAATCTCCTCAATTAGCAAATTGCTACTAGAAAATGCAGTTGATTCAACTTTATATTTCAGCGGTATTAAATGTCTTTGGACAGTAATAGTAGTTTCATACAACTTATTCTACATTTCCCATGCAGTAATGAACAATAAGAACATTTTTTATAAATCAATTGATATTAACAAGTTTTAACTCAATTAATTCCCTCTCCCACAATTATGTCAGAAACCAGATCAAATTCAAAAGGATTTATTATGATACAGTTTCCAACTAAGAATTAGAATACCAAAGCAAAAAAATTTATCATAATAAGATCACCGTCCAAGCTTGGGCCATCTCCAAATATCCTTTCAATTAATGAATAGCATTCTTGTCTATGATCTCTTGTAACTTTCTTTTTCTGCAAGAAAAAAGATGACTCCATTTTCCCTGATAAGATAGAAGAACCGTTAGAAATTTATCTTCTCCCCTTATAATAGGGGTTCGTATTTTATAATTAGAACCAAATTGATTGCTCAAACCTTCAGCATCAGTCTGATCAGCACAAAGAACTGGAGGCGATGAAACTGGCCAAAATTGAACATGTTTCTGAGCCAAGGGAATACTTAAGCTCTGAAAGGAAACATTTTGCTCAAGTGTCAGCCATTAACAGCAAGAAAAGCAAATAAAATGAAGCAGAAATTCACAATGTTAACATCAGTGCCAAAACAATAAAAAGTCGTTTCTTTGTATTACTTAAAATTTTCTTGATAACTTACCGAAAAACACATAAGCAAACAGTCACAACTACCAAAGTAAGAATTGCGGTGATTGGTGAATAAGAAAAATCACAATCACAAGAATCCATTACTCTTTCATTCCTAAAAAGGATGTTCCATCCAATACTAAAGTCAACTAAAGATACCCAGAGTGATTCAAAAACTAATATAATGCTCTTTTAGACTTTAGGTAGATGTTTAAAATGCAAACCTCGTGTGCCGAATGAGTTATTAACATGACATCGTATTGGTTCTGGTCACACGCAAAAGCTGCAGCAATGGCCTGCAATCAACAATAATTCAATGCAGACTTTTCAAGACAATCTAACCATGAAATAGAATATGGGCAATAAGTAATGTCAAACCACATAAGTGCATATACAAGCTGATAAAGAGAATTGTCTCTGTAGTCAGAAATTTCATTTCATAAACAATTCAATGAGAAATCAAATACAATTAATTATACAGACACACAAAGTTAAAGAGGGAAAAGAGGTTAAACTAAACAGTACCACAATTTCAGCACTTCAGCTCGTAATTGTAAGCATTACCCCTATGATGTGTACCCAGAGCAACAGAAGAAAAAAAAAACTTTGGGAAACAAATAGTGGAAAACAACTTAGAAAGAAGAAGAAGAAAAACTGACAGCAAGAGGGTAGACATCGCCTTTGGTACCGAAGGCCATGAACACTGCTTTGGGCTTCCTTCTCTCCATTTTCCTCTGTTCCCAAAGATACCTCACTTCCTCCTAGGTTCTTTTTTCAATTTTTTTTTTTATATATACATGGCCATGTTTATAAGTTCTTTACAAATTTCTCAATCTTTAAAGATGTTCTTGAAGAAAAAAAATATAGTTTTAAAATTAATTAGATTTTTCTAAAACAGTGAAGTTAGATCTCATTAAGTATCTCCAAAACATTATTAATTTTGATAACTTCTTCTTTCTTACAGTAGTTTGGACTATGCCTTTTGAAAAGATTATGAAAAACCATTTGTATGTATAAGCATCTATTAAATTTAAAAATAATAATAGTTGTTAAATATCGGCCATATTATTACAATGACGTTAAAAATGTAAAATAACATTATTAATGATATTAAAAATGTAAAATAATGGACCTTATTTTTCTGTTGGGCCTGGGCCGTCACACTTACGACCTATGTTTCATGTCAATGTTCATTACTGGCATTTCTACTCGTGCGAGATTTTAAAAATTAAAATTATAAAAATATAACTAAATTTAATATATTTTTTTATTTTATAAAATTAAATAAAAAATTTAATTAATTTTATGATAAAAAAATATTTAAGTTACTTATATATATTTTTAACAAAATATATTGTATATAATTATTTTAAATAATATATTAAGCTCGAGTTAATTAAAATTAAGAAATTAAATTAAATTTTAAATAAAATATTTAATAGATATTGTAGAAAAATGTAATAATTATTTTTTAGTAATAAAGATAATGAATGATTTATAAATTATTAAGTAGACTCTATAAAAATACAAAAGATAGAACATATAATGAAATGTGAAGAGTAAAAAGGTTATATTTAAAACAATATAACAAATAATTCAAAAGTATTATCATGTTAGCTATTTGCTTTTACTTGTATGTTATATTTACAAATATAAAGTTATATTGAATATTAAAATAAATTATAAAATAAAATTTATTTCAGTTTCATTGTTCTTTTTGGTTGAAAACAAAATTGTTTATTCTTTATATTTCATTGAAGCTATATAGAGAACATGCTTGTGTTTTTTATCAATATATTCAAAGAATGTAAAGAATTTAGTATATAACTCATAATTAAGAAGATAATAGTTCCATTACGTCAACAAAACTTTATGCGACTACTCAAATTTATCACGTATTTCTTTTTTTTTTTCACTATCGACAGTGCATATATCTTCAAAATAAACCTTTTATTGTTCATAAAAATTATTACATTATCAATGAATGAGAATTGTGCAGGAACAGGACACTTGTAAGCAAAGAATGCTTTACAAATACAATAAGAACAAAAACTACATTTTGGAGTAAAATGAGACCAAAATTCTGATATCAGTAAAACTTGTCCAATGTGAGTAGATGATTTTGACCTTAGCCACTTTCCTCTTTTAGTTTTTAGAAATAAGGATAATTATACGTAGACAACTAATTTTTACAACTTTTTCTTATGATTTGAGGTGTGATTTTTTAATTGATGTCAGAAGTGTACTTATCCGTGAGCTGCGCCAGTTCATTCTCTAGTTCCTTCTCAAGTTCAACCAGCTCCTGCCACTGTTTCTTCTTCAGAGCCAACCATTTCTCTTCATGATTTCTCATTATTTTCTCTCTCTCCGACACCAACTGCATAATCTCCTTGTCCTTCTCCTTCTCCTCAAATTTCACAAACTGGTCTCCCTTTGCTGATACAGTTTGTTCAATGACTTGGATTTGGTCCTGGAAACTATTTTCTGCTACGTCCATCTACAAAATAGTATCAAAATGATCAATCATAGAAGGATTTTCTAAATCATATTCAAAATATAGATCACTGTAATCATATTTTGCATACTGAATCTTATTTATATGAAAAATATCATTATAACCTTACCTCCTTGTTCTGTCTATCAACATGGTTTTCTTCTGGTCCCAGATTTAACTTCTCACTTGATTCACATGAAGAATCAGCAGAGACTTGTGATTTGATGTGTTCTTCCTTCGGAGGACTATCATCGGTTTGTTTTATCTCTCTCTCAACCATCTCTTGGTATGATTTCATTTCAAACTCCAAATTTGGCTTATCTGAGAAACATAGATCTATCAGCAAAACATGCAATTGAAACATTAAAGAGGAGTAAAAGAATGAAAACTGTTGCTGAAATAAAATTAATGTGATCATGAATGAGAGGGAAAAATCACCTCCGGAGTGACGATTGAAATCATCCAAATCTTCATTGACTATCTTATCATCATGGCTTCTCTCCCCAGTGTCCGAGTCAATGTCATCTAAAGAACAACAATCATCATCGTCACTTTCCGAAACAATGTCAGATATGTTGTCAACAATGTCATCATTAATATCAGATATGTTGTCAACAATGTCATCATTGTTTTCACCATAGGTTTCTATGGATTTTTCAGATGTAGTTGCATCAACTCCAGTAGGTGAATTTAACTCCTCCTCCTCTTCCTCCAATGTTGGAGTCAATACTGACTGAGGAGTGTTGCTTTTGTCCTCAGGAGACATAGAATTGCTTTTGTTAGTCACCCTCGTTACCAGCTTCAGCTTCAGCTTCTCAATAATATTTGAAGTTCTCCAAATATTTGGAACAGAGTTTTGAGAGATACTATTGTTCTTGGGAACGGAAGTTCTGTACACACTTAGCAAATCTGGAAAAGTATCAACACCATCTCCGGCCATGATTCAACAGGACCTGAAAATTGTTACAGCAGAGAATAAATATTAATCACCTCAACAAACTATAGGATAATTGTGACAGTGTCAAAAACAGGTTTCACTGATTACCCATCTCTGAAATTTCAAAAACCCACGACCAATCCTATAATAAAATTGAATCTTTTTACTTGAGATTCAATTTGTAGAGGGAGACAACGTATTCTAATTGATTAACTACACAATCCCTGTGTTCCTCTTTTTTCAATCAGGTGGAATGCAGAAAGCAAATGTTATAGCACACATAGAATTCTTTTTCTGATCAAAATAATATAATCACCAATAGCACATTCATTCACATCTAGAAGATATATAGCAAGAGCACCTATTACAGCAGTGACGGTAAAGTGGTGGACTTTTAAGCCTAACTCAATTCACAAAATTGGTTTGTAAAGTGAGGTTTGTATGTCAGATTTCAACACTTTGGAGAATGAAATTATATATTAATGGATGATCCGACGGGGGATGAAATGATATGTTCAACAAACAATAAACCTCCTAATATTTGGAAGCACAATATCTCGACAAATATTGTTAAGAGAGACTTAATACATGACTCTAATACCGACTGTAAGCCTAACTTAATCTCACAAAACCAGAATGTAAAGTAAAGTTTGTATTTACTTATATACTTTAAAATCGCCTTATTCGTTAGCCATGCATGACTTTCAACATAGACTAATTAAAGAAACCAATAATGCATGTAATTGAAAGAGTTAGATGCGGTACCAAGAGCACTCGCACGGTTAGAGTAGTGAGTGACGATGATGAGAGGATACTTGCTGCTATGATCAAAAGTGCTTTGCATACAAAGGATGTTTAGCTCCTGAAGTTACCATGTTATTATATATAGCTAACTTCTGAAGAATCTTTATCTTTATCTTTATCAAATAGAATCTTTCTTATCAAAAATATTAATTTATCTCCTATCTCAATCTTTTTTCATCTTATTTTTTTAAAAAAATATCATAATAATTATTAAGATTATAAAAAAAAAGTTAAATCGTAATGTGAATTTAAGATATAATTCTTGTGTATTTCAAAATATTAATTATCATATTAAAATATAAACTTGAAAATACTATATAACTTCGTAAAAATCTTTTATCCAGTTAGATATTCCCTATAAAAAGATTAATTTATCTTCTTCATCGATCTTTTTATCTTATTTTGAATTAAAATTTATAATAATTATTAAAATTAAAAAATTTAAATTATAACATAAATTTAAAATATAGTTTTTGTGTATCTCAAAATATTAAGTATCTGAAAATATTAATCATAATATTATATATTGTAATTATAACCATAAATTGAATTAGCTTAAATGGATATATATATATATATATATATATATATATATAATAAATTGAACACAACATTTATTTTATATTAAAAGTTAATAAAAAAATTGTGAATTACTTTTCACCTTTAGTAATTAGTATTTTGGCATTTTTTTTTTCAAAATTTACCCTTATATCAAATCATTTTATATGTACATAGCACATTATGGTTATTTGTATGCAATTAATATTTATAATAAATACAAATATAGTAACATTGTTTTAACAATTAATAAATAATATTTTCTTAAAATTATAAAAATTTAATTTAATTAATTAAAAAAGTAAATTAAAAAGGTGAATGATTAACTATATATAAAACTGGCAAATGAAATATAGTATTGGATAACTATTGCAAAGATTTTTCATCTTGTATTTTGGATAAGTATCTCTAAAAAAAATTATTATTTTGCATATCATCTCAAACTACCATTTTTAATACTTATCTATTTCAATATAATATTATGTAAAAATCTATTAGTCGGAGAAATCTAAATAATTTTTTTTATTGGCCTGCATAATCTATAATCCACTTACGGTAAATATTTTAATTATTTTTTAAACATCTTTCACATAATAAAATATTTAAAATTATAAATTAATTTTCAAATATTTTACATTAATTATAAATTAATTTTTATTTAAATTTTATTATTAGCAACTTAAGAGGAAGTTTAAAATCCAAGTTAACTTTTTCGACTAATCAACCTAATTTAATATGATTCAATTTAAGATTAACCTTATTTATGAATATATTAACATCAGATTATTTGAATTTCAACTTGTTGTAATATCAACATGATACAAGTTCAACTTATTTGTCTAAATATTATAAGGATTTAATTTGATCTAATGTGAGTTTCACTTCAATTCAACTAAAAGTAAGTTTGACTCGAGATAAATCTAACTTCTCAAGAATATTTATTTTATCAAATATAATTTTTCTTATAAGAAAAATAATTTTTTTCTGTCTCAATCTTTCTTATCTTATTTTGAATCAAAATTCATAATAATTATAAATAAATAAATAAATCATAACACAAACTTAAAATATAATTCTTATGCATTTCAAATTATTAATTATCATATTAAAATATAATATTTCAAAATAATATATATTCCCAATAATCTTTATCCAGTAAGATCTACCTTATAAAAATAATAATTTATCTTCTCCATCAATCTTTTTATCTTGTTTTGAATTAAAATTTACAATAATTACTAAAATTAAAAAATTTAAGCCATTATGTAAATTAAAAATATAATTCTTGTGTATTTCAAAATATTAGTTATCATATTATATATTTCAAAATATTAATTATCATATTAAAATATAATATTTCAAAATATTAGATACATTCTTAAGAAGCTTTATCAACTAATATCAAACTTATAAAAATAATAATTTATCTTCTTCATCAATCTTTTTCATCTTCTTTTTTGAATTAAAATTTATAATAATTATTAAAATTAAAAATTAAAAATATAATTATTGTGTATTTAAAAATATTAAGTATCGTATTATATATTGTAATTACAAGCATATATTGAATTATCTTAAAAGGAGTTGGTTACTCCTAGATAAACATCAGAAGAGTTTATTCAAGAAATTAATTATAATATGTTACTGATATATATATATATATATATATATATATATATATATATATATATATATATATAAATTGAACTGAACACTTATTTTATATTAAAAATTAATAAAAAATTTTGAATTACTTTTTACTTTTAGTTATTAGTATTTTCGCATCAATTGTTTTTCAAAATTTACCCTTATATCTAATCATTTTATATGTATTTTGCACATTATAAATGGTTTTTTGTATGTAATTAATATTTATAATAAATAAAAATATAGTGACATTGTTTTAACAATTAATCATTAAGATTTTCTTAAAATTATTAAAATATAATTTAAGTAATAAAACAATTAGTAAATTAAAAGATGGTTGATTAAATAGACAAATGAAAGATAATATTAGATAGGTATCAGTAAAGATTTTTCCTTTTATTTAGATAACCTTTCATACACTATCTCTAAAACAAATTATTATTTTGTACATCATCTCAAACTATTTTTTTTTAATATTTATTCATAACAATATAATAACTGATTTTAAAAACTTTTGATCAGAGAAAATTTAAATAAGCTCATCTTTTAATCCATAATCCCGCTTTTAAGCTAGTTAGAATAAAATTTTTCATAAATTTTTAAATATTTTTTATAATGATAAGGTTTTAAAATGATTTGAAATTAAGAATTGATTTTCAAATATTTTAATTTATTTAAATTAGTGTTTACTTGATTTTACTCTTTGCAATTTAAGGAAGAAGTTAAGATCTAAGTTAACTTGTGTGACCGAGCCAACCTAATGTGTCATGACAATCAACATGATATAGCTCTAATTTGACAACATTAATCTAATATGAATCAAACCTTTTTTTTTATTTTTTCAAAATTTCAACCATTTATACTCTTAACAATATTTTTTAACTGTTTAACAAAATATATATTTAAACTTTAGAATATATATTAAGGCCAAACCTGACAAATTAATTTTAGGAAAAAAAAAGTATAAGAAAAATGGAAATGAATCTCTTTAAGCAAAATTTACTTTGCATATAAGTTAATGGGTAGAATTTGTGTCATATCATATAGTTAAATTGTTTTTCAATTGATGGACAAATTCATTTTATTTTCTTATAAAAATATGTACAGAAAGAATATATCTAAATACGTATCTTCAATGTAAAAATTAATCTTCAATGTGGTACTTGAAATTGGTCTCCATAATTAACAGTGGTGCAAAAGTTTACAAATGGATGGTCCAATAGTTGAGCAACAGTTGGACGTTTGTTTGGATCAGCTTGTAAGCATTTAAGAATGAAATCTCGGGCATTTATCGACAGCGATCCCGGAACAGGTGGAGGTTCACCACCGCCGATTTGAAATATCACTTGCATCTGCAGTAACAAATCAAAAGTACTTAGCACCATTGTCTAGTTTTTAAAGAGGATGAAGAAAAGATGAGTTTTAAAATCAGATATACTTCTTCCAAATGGTAGTAAGGAGGTTGACGAGTCAACATCTCTAACACTGTGCATCCTAAGCTCCATATATCTGCTGCTAACCCATATCCACCACTCCTCAAGTTAACAACCTACGATCCAACAATTCAAACTCATTATAGGCACATTACGAAACTTCAAATGATTGAAAATGGTGATTGTGAATCTAGTGAGGACAATTGGTATAAATGCTAAACTAAATTATACAACCAATTCGAGGAATTATGGCAAACATATACGACAGAGGCAGAGAGACAAACCTCAGGGGCCATCCAGTTCAGGGAGCCTCCAATTGATTTAACATCGTTTAATTTGGTAACCTACAAAACAAAAAGAACCAACAACACAATTGCAAGCAATTAGCATCTGGAATTTGGAATTTGGTATGAAAAGATGTTGACTTCAGAAAGTGAGTTTTGCTTACAGTACCTTTGCCAAACCAAAATCTGCAAGCTTGACGGACCCGGTTGCATCAACCAGTATATTGGCACACTTGATGTCCCTTGTAATTTGAATGAAATAAAAATTAGAATGTAGCAAGTTCACGTAAATTAAAAAGTATCTCTCTCATCTATTTCCTACCATTGCATCCAAATTTGAGAATGTGATTTACATACTCGTTTAGAGAGGATATCAATAGAATCTTCATGATACAAAAGAAAAAATCAAAATGTTTCCAAGTAAGCAATTTTTACACTGGCTACAACAGTTGAATTGCATCAAGATATAAACCTCACTCATGTTACCTGTGAACCACATTACGATCATGAAGATACTTCAAGCCGCTTAAAATTTGCCTTGTATATGCAGAAACTTGAGAGTCCATTAAATGATACTTTTTATAGAGAACTGCCAATGATCCTTTTGTTACAATCTCGAGGAAGATATACAGTTTATCATTATCCTGAGAAATAATGGAATGTAAATACCAATAATAATAAAGAGAAGAGAAAATAGTTGAAATGCAATTACTCTTAATACAATCAGGCAAAAAATAGTTCAGGATAATCACCTAAACAATGACACAAAAGCAAGTCATGTACAGACGAAAGTACAAGTAATCGTACAAGAAATCAACCTTATATTTCAGAAGGAATTCATATATATATACTCTAATGGACGATCTATTACATCATTTAAACATGAAAATATTACGAGAGTGGTATTAACTCTGTAAAACTGCTAAGGGTGAAGGATTTAGTAAGAAGAGAAAAGCTTAGCAATCTAAAAGAAAAAACATCATGGGGCAACTTTTATATGCGTTTGCAGTTTTAAACTCAATCAGACTCGTACAACTTCAAAGATATCAAAACAAACACATTTGATGAACTTGCACTATACATTGATCAACAGAAAAATACTTTAACCCCTCCCCATGGCATCTATTTGATTCCCTCTTTTTTCTATTTATAAAATAAAGCTATGTCATTTGACACCCGTGACTATTCATCTTTGTAAATAACAATTAGCATGTACTTCTGTACATTTGCCTCAATGTTCAAAAGGCTTAATGAACCAAAAATTCCAGCCAAATAAATGTTTGGTAAAAGCACATAATGATTCTTTACATTATTCATTCCTAAAAGTGTAACTATTATTTCCCAAATATCATAATCATATTCAGGGGAGCAAAGAGAGACTGTTAAATCATAGGTATGAATGTATGTTTGGATAAAACACCCTAAACAAGTCAGACAAACCCACTTTTAAATATGCCCAACGCATGAATTATAATAGACTTGCAAGCTAGAACGCAACATACCTTGTCTGTGCCTAGATATTGAACTATGTTGTCATGCCGGAACTGACTCAAAAGAGATATTTCCTGAATGGAAGGCCAAAAATATTCATATATAATCAAATGCTTCTGTAAAGGTTAGAAAAAAATACATAATATGTTGACAGTTTGATGAGAAAATAAAGTATGTTATGACGTTTGATGGGAAGACCAACTCCTCTCACCTGCCGAAGTTGGAAAATGCTCTGTTTGCCCTGGCTTCTATGATCCAACAAGGACACCTCCTTTACAGCAAAAAAGTTTCCATCACTGGGGAAAAGAAAATGTATGTGTTATCATTGAAAACAAAAACAGTAGGAAATGGATGACTAACCAAATCGTCTATGTACAACTTACACGAAATTGGATGATATAAAAATAATTTGACTCATTTGTAAAGTCTTATCAGTTACGAGCGAAGAAGAATTTCATAATTAAATCCGTCGCAGATAAAATCACATCTAACTAATAACTAGAAAAAATAATAATCTTCATTTTTACCTTTTTACAATTACCTTTTCTTAAACGCAAAAAAAACTCTGTTTATTATCAATTTAGGCATAAATTGATTTACAGATATTTTGTGATATAATTTTGAAAAACGATGACATTAAATTTGTGTTTGACTTATAAAAGCAGAATAATTGGTAAGAAAGTGAGGAGAAAGATACAAACTCTGTGAAGGCTTCGTAGACGGTGCCGAAGGAGCCCTTCCCTAACATGTAGCCCTTCTGCCATGACACCGCGTACCCCTCTCTGTTGGGCAACTCTTCGGTTTCGCCTTCAACTTCGGCTTCGGCACCAACTTTGCTGCAAATTGCTTTATCCACCGCCGAAGTGAAACCGTGGAAAGGAGGGGGATTTGGCCCAACCCCACTCCTCATTGCATTCTCAACCGCCCAACCAAAACTATGAACACTATCGTGTGTTTGAAAATTTGGTGCAGTGGTACTCTTGATGGCATTCTCCACTGTCCAACCGAATCCATTGACAGAAAATATTTTCGAATTTGACGAAGTTCTACTCCTTATGGCACTGTTCACTGTCGAATCAAATCCAGGGACGCGGTATTCTCCTTTTCCCAAAATTGAATCACTGCTACTTTGAATAGCAGCATCGATTCTTCTAATTGCATTATCCATTTAACAAGTGAAAGAACATTGTGCTCAATTATGGCGCAAACACACTCACATATAAACACAGAGAGATAGAGAGATGAGTTGAATTGAATTGAGTAGTTGCGAGGCAAATGCAAGAGCAGAAAAAGTGTTGCTTTGGAAAACACGGGTTGGTGCGTTAAAACTAACCGCCAACCTTTACACTATTTCATTTATATCAAAATTATACCATTCTTGATAGGTTAATTGTTTTATTAAACTATGTCCTAAATATGATTAGTTTTTAAAAAAATTGAAAATTTATTTAATTGATGAAGAATATTTGAATGATGAATTCTAAATCGATTATTGCATGTAATATTAATCGAATAAATTTAATTTAAAAGTTAATTATAAAAAATGCTGATAAACTTATATTGATTTTTTTAATGAAAGTTATTGCATTTTTTCCAGGAAAATAAGAAGCAGCAGCCTTTGCATTGAAGCTAGCGAGTATATTAACTAATTATTTTATTGAAGTTAAATATTGAATATAGGGCTGCGAGAACGAAGGTTCTAAGTGTTAGGCACATAGAATCGCAGCACATGATATTTTAATTTAAAGTGTATTAAAAGTGTTTTTGATATACTAAAATTAGTATAACTTAGAGGGTCCTTAGAAAGACCGTAAGGAGAAATTAATAGCAAATTTGAAATTTTTTTCAACATGCTTTCAGTATTTACTGAAGTTAGGTGAAAATTATATTTTTTAAATGCTGATATAACTTATATAAAATCGGATAAATTTGTTAGGAATTCTATTTTGTTATATAAATATAAATTCATTTCAATTGCATAAATATGCAACGGGAAAGGATAGATGCAGAAGTTGTAGAAAGTATGAAATAAAAGCTTAATTTTTCATATCTTTCTTTGTAGTGATTTTATTTTGTTACTTTGCTAATGATAGTTTGTTCCGAATACATATGGGCCCTTGCAGAATTGGTTCTATGCCTAATGCACTACATGCAATCACCAAAATAATAAAAATTAATGGAAAATAAATTTTGTATATCATTTTATAAATATTAGCGTAACTATAGCACATATATGTATCTTTTAAATATAAAATAATATAATTATTCATTTTATAATCACATCCAAAATTTCAAGTTCTTTATCAATCGATAATATGGTTAATTTAATTGACTTTATGATCTTTTTTCGTATTATGTTATTTTATAATCACATCCAAAATTTTAAGTTCTTTATGATCTCATTCCCTTTTATATTATGTTATTTGTTCAGTGAAGTCTTATTTCATTTTTCATATCATATTGTTGTTTTGTAAAATCTTATTTAACTCACACATACTCGAGAATATTAAAAAAACATTTTATAATTTTTTTTAACTAAGATTATAAAAGATAAATTAAATTTAACCTGATAAACATAATTTTAAATTTAATTTTAATTAAATTAAATTTAATCCAATATAAATTTTTTATTTTTATTTTTTTGAAGGTAACGGGTATGGATAATACGACACTTGAACTCTCGACTTGTTTACAAGCGGATATTAAAATACCCATTACCCGCGGTTAATAAATATATGTGGGTACTAACTACCCATCGCAGATTTTATGCACGGATATGCGCGAGAACGAGTGTTTTTGTCATCCCTACTATTGTCTCACCAAATAGCTAATCAGACACAAGCCCCTCCACGGGTGAATTCCTCCTTTACATACGTACATACATACATACATACACACATATATACACACATACATACATACACACATACATACAAACACATATACATAAACACATACATACATACATGCATACATACATACATACATACATGCATCCATACATGCATACATACATGCATGCATACATACATACATGCATTTATACATACATACATACATACATCCATACATACATGCATCCATACATACATACATATATACATACATACATACATACAAACATACATACATCCATCCATCCATACATACATACATGCATCCATCCATACATACATACATGCATCCATACATACATACATACATACATACATACATGCATCCATCCATCCATACATACATGCATCCATACATGCATACATACATACATGCATCCATACATGCATACATACATACATGCATCCATACATATATACATATATACATACATACATACATACATAGATACATACATACAAACATTTGCTAAAAGTTATTGATATATAAATATTTGAAACAATATTTAAGTAAAGTACAATGCATAATATACATTTAAATAAATTTAATTTTGTTAAAAACTTCAATTATAATAAAAATATCATTGTAAAATTTATTTGAAAATTAAATTTGGTATGGGGATAAAATTAATTTAGTTTTAAAAAAATTAGGACCAAATTGAGACAAAATAATAAATACAGGACTATATTGAGACTTTTTACATCCAATAATGACATGTGCCACTGCCATGTCACACTCGCTTTGCCATGTGACACAATGTCAGTTTGACACGTAATAATTTTAATATTTTTTTTAAAAAATAAAAAAATAATATTAAAAAAATCACGTGCTGACACATGGTACATAGTTAACACTGTTACTGTACTACTAACGAAAAGGACATGATTGTAACGAATTTTCTAAAATAGAAACTCAATTGAGTCAAATAAAAATGGGAGGACCTACTTGAGATTTCTCTACAAATATTTAACCTTTAAAAAAAATATGATGTATCATGAATGAAACCAATACTCATTTTTCCTTCTACCAAATGTTTTTTGTTTTTGGTTTTTTTGTTTTACCATTGCTCTTTCTTTTATTATATAAATAGTTTCTTATTATTATTATTATTTGTGTGGGTGGGCACGAGATTCACGAGGTTTACATTATACATTTTGTTTTCTTTTGGGAATTAAATATTAAGAAAAAATCTATAGCTGCGTAAATGTCAAATTAATAAAGTTGATGTTTGTATTACTTTAAATACAATACACCATTTAATATAAAAAAGTCTAACAAGATATAATAATAAAAAGTACTTTAAACAAAGAAATGATCTTTAAGAATTTTCATAAGTTGAAAAGTTGACATGAAATAAAAAAATTACGTACTAATAAAAAATTACTGAACTAATAATCATAGAGAACAATGAATTAGTATTTTTTACTCACTACCGGTAAAAAATACTATTTATAGCAATGTGAGGTTGGCTTAAAAAACCCCATTACTTCATATAAAAGGAAATGAAAAGCAAAAGAATAAATAGAATTCATGTGGGACAGACTATTGCAAACTTTTGCTATGAGGCGTCAAAAGTATGGAAAACTTGTGACCTAAAAAGACATAATTGAATATATTTATAAAAGTAATTAATGATAAAATTTGGCGTTACTTTATGTTTTGGAAATATAAATAATAATCAATTATATTTTTTTAATATTTTTATTTTATCTCTCCACATTTATTTTTATTACACTTTCCTCTATTTTTGTTTTTTGTTCTGAGATACTTATGTTCCCTCTCTCTATCTCTTATTTGTTAACCAAACAAAGCGAACATGAGGTTGTGTTGGTAGATTGAAGAAGAAGCCTTACAACAATGTTCTGAAAATTTAGATATTCATGTAATTATAAATATGGATTTCAGTGCTCTTTTCTCCGTTCGTTATTTAATGTTTATATTTCAATATTGAATATAAATACTGAAAAAATTCAGTATTAAAATTCTGTTCTTATTTTACTAACACAGTGAGTTATTTTCTGTGTTGTTTTAGTTGAGAAACAAAAGCACTGAGTCAGTCATGGTGAAGAAAGGTCCATGTTCGCATTGCAGGATTAACAGTAAGTAATCTCTTTATGTATGTTCTTATATTTTTATTAGCATTCACAAATTATTTTTTATTAAAAAATATGAGCACCACTTTATAAGAATAGAAGAAACATGTATGAATGTAATGCAGATTTTTATGCCTTGTTGATTAAATCAGGTGTACTGATACACTTGCTTCATTAAAAATTGAAATAAAAGAAAATAAAAATATCACTAAAAAAATTTATTTTTTTAAAGAAAATATATATAAAAAAGAAACTAGAAACAATAGCATCAATTTGAGAAAATTAGTATTTTAATGTAGAAGCTTGATAAAAATTATTAATGCTACTCTTCCATTCATAAATAATATAATTAATTATTCATTAAGTTATTATTACTTAAAACAAAATATTATAACTGCATCTGGTTTTCTTCTATTTTTTTTGTGTAAATAAATTAAATATGTTATTTCTAAAATATAAATTATCTCCATCACTTTGACTTGACTAAATTAAACACATGTTGTAACTTACAACTAACGTACGTCAGATCTACTATATTTTAATTCAAAACAGAAACATTATATATACATATATATTTTAACTTTCTTTAAAATAAATTTAAGTTAGTAGTATTTTATTTGCTTAAATGTAAGTTATGTATACTATTTAAGTTATAAAAAAGAATACACGTACAATGTTTCTTACAACACATAATTTGAAAAGCTACACCACTTTGGCGAAACGGACCAGCAGAGAAACCTGTGTTGTGTAACGCTTGTGGATCAAGATACAAGTTGAAAGGGCACCTTGAGAATTATCTCCCCAAACATTACAAGAACTATGGTGAAAATCATATCAATGTTGAGGTCTCAGATCAACTTTCAGAGCATGGAAACAGCAATGAGTCCAACCCAGATTTCAATTATATATCAGAACAAGGTATCTCTTTTCATCTCATTTTTATCATGAATATTTTCACTGTTAAATTTTGACAACATTCTCTTACAAAGTGTAATCTTTTAAGTGATTTTTGAATATTGAAAATGAAAAAAAGAAAAAATGGAAAACCACTTACAAGATAACATCTAAGATCATAAGAGAAAGTTGTCAAAATTTAGTAGTCAAATAATCGTTTTCCTTCGATCATATTGATTCGGTGTGAAAAATTCAGATTTTGGGAACAACATCCCCACAAGGAAACGGTCAAGGGTGGTTTACAGGCAGATGACAGCATTGGAGGAGTTTGAGAAACAGCTTCTGAGTTTGTATAGAAGTGAAAAGCAACCAAACGAGAGGTCCACAGAAGAGGATATACTGTTGGATAACGTCAACGAATTCATACCCAGCACTGAGATAGGACTTGGCGTCGTTCTTCTGAGACAGATCCTCGATCGTTACCAACCGCAACCTTAATCATCTACACTCTCGTTCAGATTTTCATTTCAGAACTCTGCACTTTCATTATTGGACTTGCAGAATGTTTAAGGCTTTGCAGAATGTTCTTTATGAATTGTGAGAATGATCGGTACTTCTTTTGTATCCTATTAACTTCATCAACCCTATTGTTCATGATTATTCAACAGTTAGTATCAAAAGCCATTTGATTCTAAGATAATTGTTAAGGTGAGATCAAATTATATAAATATTATAATAAAATTATGAATAATATAATGTTAGTGGTGTGATAATAAAAGAGAGATATGGTGAAGAAAGAGTGTATAATAAAAGTTATTATACGAAAGTATTAAAACTAAATATGATAAATATCTATAACAATATATAAAGGGATTCCCTTTTTTGGGTTCACTTTTCAAAATATCGATTTTATCTTTTAAATATAATAATTTATTAAATTTTTAAAAATTGACCGTTATTTTAACAAATTTTGTATAGAATCGAATATCTCTGCTTCTTCTGTTCTTCTTTATTTAACAAATTCTGATATATTTCAATTTATTTTTAATAAATATAATTTTAATTTATATATTAACTTAATAACATTATAATATTATCATTTACTAATATAATATCACGCATATTAAAAAAATGCATACACAGGCACAATAGCACCTGTGTTAAGCTAGTATTTATTACACTGTTTTATTTACATAAGTTTATAATATATACAAAAATTTAATTACACAAATTTATAAACTATACCCATTCTTGTATCATTGCTTACATCCTTCATCACATACATAACTTGTTTTACTTATTTTTATTTGTACATAGTTACTTAAAAACAAAATGATATACCATTTTAAATTTAACTAATTAATTGGCATTTAAATATAATTTAATAAATAAATCTGTATCAAAATTTCAATGTCCATTACTTTTTTGGTAAGAAAAAAAAAACTATAAATCTGTATCAAATTAATATATAATATATATTTATACTATTAAAGTATAATATTAAAATGAATAGAACGAAGAGTGTATCAAAAAAATTACATCACATGAATAAATCAACTTTGTTATTTTTAACATTTTTTATGCACTCGATTTTCGATATTTTTCAGTTAAATAAATATATAATTATTCTTTTTTACATCTTTAATTTAGTTTTATTATTAGGAATCATGAATGAGATATGAGTGATGACGTGGTTAATCCGCGCGTGAAGCTAGCGTCTACTCTCGTCTCTCCCAGGGAGAGTGACGTTGCAACGATATCATACCGACATGTTTCCTACTCTCTCTCTCTCTCGCTCTGCGCATTCTTTTCGGCGATCCAATCTGAGTGAGTGAGAGTGTGGATCGGCATGGATTCAGCGTTTGCGAGAGGAAGATCGAGATCCATGTGTTTCGCAGCCTCACTCGTATATATATTACTGTCTTCCATCGCAGTCACCACCTTCGCATCTATCCACATCTACGATCATGAACCTTTCCAAGAAGTCGGCAATGCCTACCTCCTCGCCGGTGGCAGCGAAGCTATCGTCGCTGAAGCTTCCACCGCTTCCCAAGGCAGTTCCATCCATGACGGCCGTTCTTACATCCGGTAATCTCTCCCTCTCTCTCTTTCTCTCGATTTCAGATGCGAGATTGGTCGATTTGTGGCAAAACTCTTCACATGCTTGATTTTGACTGAATCTGGGACTGTGAGGTACTTAAAGAGAAATACGTGGTCTACTTGTACCTGATTTGGGTGGATTCGTGAATTCCTAACTATTTGGAGGAAAATATGTACTCAATGGTTTACGTATAATTGGGGGGAAACTAAACTACACTAATTAATGGAGTAAAGATAAGTTGAGAGCTAAGCGAAACTAGTCTTACTTTCCTTTTCATCCTCCGGAGCCTGGACTTATTAATTGGTCTGTTAGAAGTTAGAGTCATATATTCGTTATTTATGAATGCGGCAGCTAAGATTCAATATGAACTCTTAGTTAGGTTAGATTTTCTACATTAGTTTCTTCAAAGAATGATTCGAGATGCTCCTGCAAAATCTTCCTCAGAAACTATAGAAATGCTAGCTATTCAGTATCTGACACACTAATATTGGATGAAATTTATTGTATATCGCAAAGTTTTGAGAGTTTCACTTATTTAATGAGTTTTACTTATACTTTGTAGTTTTCAATAAATTTTAACAATAGTAGAAAGTATGGTGTTAGCACTCGTCAAGAAAGTATTGAATGGATTTTAAGCTTCGAGGACGTGAAATGTATTTTTTTTGCTTTAATATTTTCTTCTTAAAGTATTACGAGCATTTATAGAAGCATATAGCGTACTGTTCCTCCTCACAATACTGCTATGGTCTTTATGAACCAACACACCAATAAGCAGGGAAGATGTACATCAATGAGGAAACCCCAACATTAAAGCATGAAAAATATGTATCGCTAATACTGTTCGTTGAAATTTTAGAATTGGCAAATGGAATTAATAATTCATATATCGATCTCAAAATACTGCTGTGATCTTTATGAGCCAGCAAAATAATCAGCAGGGAAGATATGCATCAATGAGGAAACGTCAACATTGGAGCATGGAAAATATGTATCTTAATACTGTTCTTTGAAATTTTAGAATATGCATATGAAATTAGTAATTTATGTCTCTTCTCAAACTCCTGCTGTGATCTTTATTAACCAACAAACTAATAAGCAGGGAGGGAAAATATGCACCAATGAGGAAACCCCAACTTTGAAGCATGACAAATATGTATCGTTAATGCTGCTCTTTTTGAAATTTTAGAATATGCATATGAAATTCAATAATTTATATCTCTTGCATAATCTTTGAGCGCACAACTCTGACTTTTTGATTGTGGGATAGATTTGAGAACATAACCTTTAGGAGACCCAAAGCTGCAGCCAAGGCGCGTGGTTCCGTGCCAGTACACATCATAATTTTTGAGGCTGCTGATCGAAATGATATAGGTGGCTCTGCTTATGGTGGACAACGGGCAATCTGTTGCACTCCTGATTTAGCTAAGATGGGTGTTTGTAAGCAAGGAGATATTATTAGGAGGCCTTCTGCAACAGATATTAATTGGCCAGTCGTTTTAGATGTAAATTTCAAAGGAAAATCTGTAATTTCAAGTCTAGATTCTCAGAAAGTTTCCATAAAAAAGACTGGAATGTATAATTTGTTTTTTGTAGCTTGTGACCCCAAACTCAAGGACATGGTAATGAGTGGGAAGACAATATGGAAAAACCCTGATGGGTATTTGCCTGGTAGGATGGCCCCGTTAAAGAAGTTCTATGTATTTATGGCACTGGCTTATGTCTGTCTTAGCATCGTCTGGTTTTTTCAGTATGTGAGATTTTGGGATGATGTACTTCAGCTTCAGCACTGTATCACAGCCGTCATTGCTCTTGGATTGTTTGAGATGATTCTCTGGTATTTTGAGTATGTCAATTTCAACAATACTGGAATGAGACCTATTGTGCTCACAACATGGGTTGTCACTGTTGGGACTATAAGAAAAACAATATCACGGCTTCTCATTCTCTCTGTTTCAATGGGTTACGGTGTTGTGCGACCCACACTTGGTGGTCTTACATCAAAGGTTCTTTTACTTGGAATAACTTACTTTCTAGCATCGGAGTTGCTGAATATTACTGAATATGTGGGGACCATCAATGATGTATCAGGAAGGGCAAGGCTCCTTCTTGTTCTTCCTGATGCTTTCTTAGATGCATTTTTGATATTATGGATTTTTACATCACTTTCAAGAACACTGGAGCAGTTACAGGTATCTTTTCCTCAAATTGCTATTATTTTGGGGCACCATACCTCTAAATGTGTCTATTCTGAATTTGTTCTGAATTGCTTCCTCAATATGTTTGATTTGTGTTTGTGTGGTTTGTCAGGCAAAACGAAGTTCTGTTAAGTTGGATATATACAGGAAATTCTCAAATGCATTGGCAATAACAGTGATCTCCTCAGTTGCTTGGATAGGATATGAGGTGAGGCTTATACTCAATCTATTTTATCTTGCACAAAAATAACATGTACTTCTTGTAATGAATAACTTAAATTGGTGTTCTATTTTACAAAAAAAAGCGTTATTTGAATTTCACTGTTTAGATACCGCATTTTTGCATCATGGAATTTTACTGTCACATCACATTGCTTCCATCTTTTTAATTTGTCATCTGGATTGCAATCACACTACTATTTTTCTTTTACAGGTATACTTCAAAGCTACAGACCCTTTCAATGAGCGCTGGCAGAGTGCTTGGATCATCACTGCATTCTGGGACGTTATAGCATTTGCATTACTCTGTGTTATATGCTATCTCTGGGCCCCATCCCAAAGTTCTCAAAGGTGAATACCTAGTGATATTAGGCTTTTTTGTTGTTGTTGTTGTAACATGACATTTTCTTCCCCATATTTATCATTGGTTATATTTCTATGTCAAAGCGATTCATTAAATGAATCTCAACAACAGTTAGGCTACAAGCATTTGAGATTTATGGTTCCTCTGATGAAATTGCGATGTCCTGAAAGGAAACCTTTGTTGTCCACAGACTGTACAAAACTTAACTGTTATTCATCGTGGATTGGATTGACTTAGGCATATTATGGTGCATAAGTGCAGTAATATGGGATGCATCTGGGCATTTGGTACCAGTTGAACTTTGTGCTAGCTTCATCGGATTATTCATTTATATTTATATGAAGCTAATGTTGCTGTGATGTTGTGCTGGCTTCTTATGTCTGATTTGCTCTCTGGAATCTATGTATAGGTATGCGTATTCGGAGAAAGTGGGAGAAGATTCTGATGACGAAGAAGCTCAGTCTCTCACTAAGGAAAAGCAGGAAGGTCAAGTTGAACTAAGCTTAGCTCGGCAAGAGAAGAATGTAGGAACTGATGGATCCCTTGATCAAGAAGACGAGTCAGAAGAGGAGGATAAAAGGGAATGATCTCTTAACAGTTTTTATTAACCACACTTGCACTGCTTATACAGCTGGGTTTCCAAGTCTTAGGTTTGTGCCACAACCCTTCTCAAGAAGTGTTGTAAAATTTTGTTCATTTTGTACCGGAAGAGAACAACTTGATATTCTTTGTTTTAGAATACCTTTTGTTCTGTATGGAATTAATGTATATCGAGTGATTGCTCGTGGTGATGATCAAAATTCTTTTTGCTTTTTCCGCCCTCACGGTTGTCGTTGAGTTCGAAATCTCTTCGGCTCTTGGAATAATCATGTGTATAATTAAAAGAACAGAGAAGCATGTAAAAAATAATTACACAAAATTTAACGGCTCAATATACTACAAATTATTTACATTTATCTATAACATTATATTACAAATCAATCCATTATTTCTTTAATTTTATTTTCTTAAAAAAAATAGAGGCAGAAGTGTAACTCTATAATCTCGTTTTCATTATTTCACTATTAGAGTTTAGATATGAAGTTCAAAGTAAATATTGTTTTTAAAATCTTCTGTTATTATTTGCTATTAGTTCATCTATTATTAACTATTTAAAAGTCATAAATAATAACAATACTTACCGTTTATATTCCAGTCAATGTCTACCATCTACTTAACTCTTTTTTTTTTAATTATTAGCTTTAAATTATTATTTAATAAATTAATAATAATTTATTAATAATGAACCACTTTATTTTTGTTTTAGTGTCTGTATACAAGTACTAAAACTCCAATATCTTCTGTAAATATTCCTATATTAATGTGGTACTATACACTATATACACTATTTTATACATTTGACTAAACTTAGATTTTTCTCGTATTTAGTTAGAAGAGCCCTAATGACTAAACCGAAAAAAGTAGAACACTTCCGTAATCACATAATAACCCGTCTTTCTCAACTAATCTCCTCTCATTAAAACAAACACAATCCCCACACTCAAATTAACGCAAATCAGTTAAAAAGACACCAAGGTCATTTGCTTTTTATCTAAATCTGCATAAACAGTATATCACTCAAAATAACCTGCCTATCATAAGATGGCGAGTTTGAATCTCATTTGAGGAACACTAGGTATATTTATCAAACTAATACTTAAATTAGAGAATTCACTGACATTTCCAAGCATCATTGTATCCTCTACAAATTTGTAGAAAACTTGCAAACCAGTACCGTTTTCACAACTAACAGATACTTGTACTCTAAACTTCAAGATTAATAGAAATTATATACCAGCAGACAAAAATCTAAATCGATCAAAACTGAATCACAGTAATTTGAATTTTTCATAAAGTTACAGATAACGGCTAAACGCCACTTCCCTGTTAACCACTCAGCCTAGTTCACATAATTCCTAAACATTCCCAAAAATCAACTTATCTTAAAGTACATCATCCAATAGTCGCTATAACACTGTAGCTGCAAATCACATTTGCGTCATATCTGTAATGTTCAAACTTTTTTAAGAGGATTGCTCCATGAATCTTCTAAGTTTAAAAGAGAGATACTATGATCATTCTACATCTGATTCTTCCGGTCCATCGATGTATAGCTCAAACTCATCGGGACTCCACCTGCAAATTAGGTGAAGACGAAATGTAGCCATCTTGATTCCCATTAAACGCTGCAATCAAGAGCAATCGCTACGTCAGCATGTCAGTTTCGCAATCTTACAGAGCACTAATAATGGGACACCATCGTTATAGACTCAGTTACCAACACTTAAAAAATACAGAGTACTTGTTAAATTAACCAAGACAAGAATGATCTAAGTGCGCACGACATGCATGCCTACTAACCCAAGTTATTGACTATACTACGGAGAAAAATTGGAAAAGAGTACGAGTAATTTCAAGAGCGCAATATTTCCTAAAAAAAATAGCAGTGTTACTCCTCGCAGAAAAATGAAAAAGATAGCTGTTGCCAATCAAAAAGGTTTTCCACTACTGCAAAAATGTTACAACACGCGCAATGGATGATGCAGGAAACAGTACAAAATTAACTAACCAGTATACGAGAAGCTTCTGGTGACAATGGTTTCCCTTCCTCACAAACAACAAAATCGGAAACAAGCTCCACAACTCCTGTAAATATTGGAAAAACCAATGATGCATGTCCACTGGCCAGGTGCCTTCATACCGAAGTTACAAAACATTGCAATAAAGTACCTTTATTTAATCGAACAGGCATGCCTTGCTTCCGGAGAAAAGGTTCCATCTCATGCGTAAACTGCTCCAAGGGTCCCTCTTTGAGATCAACCTACAAGTGAAATTAGAATTGAACGTGTAAATCAGAATTGAACGGAGTATCCAACGATTATGAAAGATAAATGTTCTATGAAGAGTTTCCAGCACACAGCCTTTGCATGGAAAAGTCAGAAGTTACAAAAGAAATAGACTCTAAACACCTTTTCCGTGGCAAGGCTTCCTGTTCTTGCAAAGTCATATTCTTCAAATCCCTTAAACAGCCTGTAAAAGAACCAACAAAACTCAAATCTGTGTGAGAAAGAAAACAGGACACCTATAATGACTACATAGTTGGAAAATCACAGAACGCAAAGGCATGCCCCACACACCAATCATAAATTTGCTCATTACTATACATACCTAGTCTTTTAATCTTACTACATTAAAATGCTAAACAGATAACGAAAAGAAAACAGATACGTACATTGAAAACATAAAAAGATAATACATTGCACTTTCTTTTCAGTGTTCCTTATACCTTTCAACTTCTTCCTTAGACAAATTCGTAAAAACCATGCCAGCATCTCCCCGCAATAACTAAAAGGACAAAAAGCATATAATTAGTAGACAAAAGTAAAATATAAAATATGGATTGAAACTGTAAAGAAAGGAGTAAGAATGCAACCTTTGAAACCTTATGAATGCCGGGACTGATCTCATCGGCGGCGGAGCGACCTAAGGCAACTTGCATTACCTTGTTAGAGCCGAGAAAGAACCTGCTACTCGATTTCAACTGTTCCCTAAACTCCTTGAATTTCTGATTCCTCATGTTCTCGAACGAGAACACGTATACGCACGCGTACTTTTCTGCCGCCTCCTTTATTCCGTTCACTATCGCCTCTTTATGATCCCTTCCCTTCTTCTTCGTCTTCGATAGCGTAACTGCGTTTTTTCAAATACGTCAACAAAACCATCTTTTTCGCTTCCAATTTCGATCACACGCAACAGCAACAACAACATCAGAGTTATAACTAGAGAATAAAGATTGAGAGTAACGAAAAGTGCATACCTTGTCTATTTCTCTTCGACTTCGGCATTTTGAAGTTCTTCTTTCTCTTTGCTTAACCCTTTTGCTGTGCAACTTCTCGTTGTAGGGTTTTGGTTTTGTGACGAAGTATCATATAATAGACTCAGTATTTTACCTCCTCTTTTCGGGTTGGGCTTTGCGTATTTTAAATGGGCTTTCTGTGTAAGCCCATTATTTGTGTACAATTTATTTTTGTCAGTCAAATTTATTTATTTTTTACTTTTAAATGTTTGAATCAAAAAATATATTTAATATATTTTAAATATTTAAATTTCCTCTTAAAAAAATTAAGAAATGATATTTTAAACTTAATTTGGAAATTAAACTCTAAATTCAAAAAGAATTTACGTGAGTATTTTCAAATTTCCGAAACCAAATGCATTTTGTTTTGATGAGTATTTTATTATTTCCTAAAATATTTAATCTCGATCAAAAGGGACTGTTCTATTCCTTTATAAGTGTGTTGAAAAACCTTTTTCCTTTGTCTTAAAAACTTTTTCATTTTCAACTATCAACCGTCACCTGAATTGAGATATAGGGTAAAAGAACGAGAGAATAAATAAATAGGGAAGACATTATTTAGAAAAAAAAATAATGAATAATGAATAAAACACACAAAAAAATAAGATATCTCGATTAGAATTTATTGGTATACTATAAAAATAAATAAAAAAGTAAAATGATAGAAAACAATAGACATAAGATATGTAAAACAATGTACTTAATTTAAAATGAATATTATTTTTTTGTTAAATATGTTTTTATTTCTCAAGTTTTAATGAAATTTGGAATTGGTCTCTCTTTGAAAATTTTGATTAATTTAATCATTTATTTTTAGAAATGTATGAATTTAGTCATTTTAAACAGATTTTGTTAAGTTTATCTAGGATTTCAAGCGCAGAGTATTTGAATTGTTTGCATCTATCATAAACGCGTTTGAAACTTTAAATAAACTTTAAAAAAATTGATTAAAAAAACTAAATTTACGCATTTCTAAAAATAAGGATTAAATTGATAAAAATTTTGATGAGAGATTAATTCTAAATTTTAGGAAAACTTGAGAGACAAAAATATATTTAATCATATTTTTTCTTACAATTTCTACGAGTAATCTTTTTCTTAAATTGGGTTTTTGAAACTTTAATCAAATACCTTCGTTCTCTGTTTGAATTTCCCACTTTAATGATTATTAATTTAACACTGTTGCTAATAAAAACTAAAACAACTAAAAGAGAAATATGAAAGATACAAAATAAAAAATGGAACGTTTACAAAATTTTCAGAAAATAGCGTAAAAATTACTCTTGAAAATAGCGTAAAAATTACTCTTAATATTATGTTTTCCTTAAAAGAAAGAAAGACCGTTATATATGATGCTCCGTCCATCTCCGAAGTTTGAAATAAAAGAGGAAGAGCGTGTTTTTGGCGCCTTGTAAATTAGCTCAGACTCCTTCTCTGCGGTTCTTGAATCTATTCTTTCACTCTCTTCCCATGGCTGCTCCGTCCGAATCATCTCTCATTTCGAAGCTTCAGTCCTCCGATTCCTCCGGCATCCACGCCCTAGTCTCCGATTACCTCCGTCCCATAGCAGATCTCAAACCAACAAAGAAATCCAAACCCGACCCAACCCTAATTCGCTCCCTCGCCAAGCGCTTCCTCTCCTTCCTCAACTCTTCTCTATCCATCCTCCCCAAACGCCTCCCGGAGCTTTCCAAGTCCAACGACGCCGTTTTGCTACACGAACTGCTCCGCGTTTACAGGCTCTGCCTCGATTGCTTGGACACCGTCGCTTCTCAGTTGGCTTCCAAGCCATTCTCCGTCGAATTCCAGAGACTTCGCTTGATGCACTGCCTCGAGTCCTGCGCACTCTTCGCCGAAGCCGAAGTCGAGGGTTTGGGAGTTCTTGAGAGGCTTCGACCGCCGAAGAGGAAGGGCAAGCTTCTCCCTGAAATAGACAAGGGCGGCGGAGGCAGTAAAGACTTATGTTCGTTGGTAGTTGACATTGCCGTGAGCCTCGTGAGGTGTGCATCCGCGGGTTTGGCTAAAGAAGATGGCGATTTCAAGAAGGTGCTTCAGTTGGTGGAGGAAGTAGTTCCTTGGCTCAAGTACGTTCCACTGTTATTGTTTCCATTGCTGCCTATAATTTTTTTGCTCTGCTTCTTTTTGTGTGTGTGTTTTATAGTGTATATTTCGGTTGCTATAGTTTAACCTGTGAATACGTGGACTCTTAGTTTGCTCTGACACCAGGAACTCTGGATTAAGCATGTCTTGGACTCCTTCTTACTCAGCCAGTGTCACACTCAGTAATCAGTTTTGCTAGCTGTCTAACTGGCAAAAGTGGTCTGGTGTGCATATCTGAACCCTGTAAATAGTTGTTAGAAACATTTGAATTGAACCAAATTGATATTGAATTGAATTGCTTTAAAAAAATTGATTTGTTTAAAATAAAAAAATGAACTTAATTATTTTATTTAGTTTTAAAAATTTTAATTACTCTTACATAAGTCTGCTTAAATTGAACTATAACTTGTGATATTTGAAAATGTACTTCAAAAAGGGATGTTTACTGGTAATAATCTAAATAATCCATAGCAATTAATATAGTTCAAGCAATTTCATGTAGTTCAATTTAGTTTAGTTCACTCAAACCATGCTATAGTCCAGTTCAATTCACTTAAACCGTTATACAATTAAATTTGGCTCTCTCAAACCACTTTTAAAGTTTGGTTCAGTTTTATAATAGTTCAGCTCAATTCATGCACTTTGTCTATCCATAGAAAATATCGATAGAGTTCCCCAATTGTACCTGTTTAACATCCAGAAAGTTAGAGAATAGCTATCTTGGTTTCTCTTGTTGTACTTTCTCATTTACTTTTATTCTGTTCTTCTTTACTTGTGACTTCCAAACTGTGGTTGTGCCCAAATATGATGTCAAGTATCCCAGGGAGACACCTTACATGAAGAAGCCAGTGCTTGTCTCAAGCTTTGTTTTGTCTGTCAGCTGTCTTTAAATTCTGAGTTGTATTTTATTTTCAATTTTCAAAATGCTCCAACATAGAGTTTAGTTTGGGTTAGTCTTGTTTTTGCCACAATTACCATTTTGTAACTAGTAAGCTATTGAGTTGCCTATTTATACAACTTATTGTTTCAGGGAATTGGATTCTAACTCATATGAGAAGTTGCACAGGATGTTAGTAATTCATCTGGGTAAGTGTAGTTTAAATTTACTGGGGAGGATGCCATTTCCGGATAGGGAATTGGTGATGTTGTTTTGCTGTACGACATTGACTGAATATGTGAAGTCTCCAGTCAAAGATCAAGTCTACAAGGTAATGTAGGCCTCTACTTTTGGATATATGCATCAACAAATTTTTTACCTCCACCTTCATGAAATGTTAATTGCAGATTGCTCACAGGATGTGTTCTTCATTGTTCGCATTGCGGGATTGTAATTCCTTGTATATCATGGACATATTGGATTGCATCGTTCTTGAGTGCAAGGTACCCATTACCACATATTCTACTCAGGGTGCTAGATATTCTATCATTTGTATATTACATATATTTAGATGTTTTACTGGGCTTCTTTTGTTTATTTTTTGTTTTTTTTATTTATAGGGTTAAATTTTTTTAAAAGCTTGTTTTCCATCTGAATAATAAAGTTGCTATTTTCTTGTTGGAGCCCTTTATTCATGCTATATTCATCTATTATATTTATCCTTTCAGGTTGAGGAAGGAAACACAGGGACAGAATTTGCTGAACTTGTTTATTACTGTGTGAATAAATGTCAAACTGCAAATGCTAGTTTTTGTTGTGCATTTGCAGCGTATTTGAACAAAATAGCAGAACATTTCAAACAGGTATTCTTCTACCAAGATTTCTCTTGTGTATGCTTTTCAATTACAATGCTATTCTCCACATTCTGTATTCCACTTTGATTGAAGTAGCTGGGCAGGTTATGACACCCATTAATTCAATACTGAGGCTTTATGCTGCTGGATTGCTCCTTGTTAGTTGTAATTTAAGGTCCAGAACTGGAGATCTTGCATCACCTGGCAGTGCAGAATTTGGGTGTTTGCTTGGAACTTTACTTGAAAACAAGAAAATACTTCAGAAGTCACCATCATTGCTTGGTTCCTTGCGTATTTGCAGCAAAAGAAATTGTATGTCGTCCAGCGTGGAAGATCAATGCCTAGCTGGTATCCCGTGGACACCATCGGGTTTCAATAGTCAGGCTTCGATGACTTACAAGTCAGTTTATGTAGAGGCATTGAAATTTCTATGCCAACCACTTGCTAAATCAATTAATTCAGAAAGGAAACAATTAGTTTCTGAAGTGGACGATGCTTCAGATATGACTATTATGTCCACTGTTCAAGATGCATTCCATACATTTTGTCATCTTATACTTTCTAGTACAAGGTATAGTATATCCAGTGAACTTTTCTCTTCTTTTACACTAATTTTCTTGTGATACTAATAATTAAGAGTAGTTTCTAAGTTCTTTTTTTGTTATTTTGATTTTATAGAAAATAAGATATCTTAACAGGTTAGGAATAATTTCACACTGTATTGTTTTCTATGTCAATGTCTAATTTCCACTTCTTGTTGGCTGCAGCTTCGTGCCTAAAAACAATGGAGATGGATTTGATGAAAGGAACAAAACAGTGCTTAATGTAGTTGTAGCCGCCTTCACCCTTTCCATTAGAACCAATCTTAAAGTCGAGGTTCTTCTTGTTACCCTGAAATGGTCATATTTTTACTACAATTGTTTTTCAACTAAACAATAAGATGTTCAATTTCTGAAACTATCAGCAGAGCGTCAGAATATTATTGGATCTTGTGTTATAACGGCTAAATAGCTTTTTGTTGGTGTTTCAGGAGAGCAAGCAATTAATTAAGCAGATCATTGCTAGCAAATGGATTGAAACAGAAGGAATAAATTATGTAATTGCTTGTCTCTACAATATTGCTGTAGTTTTGTACAGAAACAGGCAACTAGAAAAGGTATTTCATTCCCCTTTTTTGTTAAAATATTCCATTTAATGATATAATATATCACAAACGTATATTTGCTTCTTGAGATGTTTCCACAAGGAATTCATGTATTCATGTGCTCTTGGTCACAGATTTGGAAAACCAAAATTGTAGAAGAGATATTGTACCAGAAGCTTTATGACTTGATGGAAGCTTTTAGCTGTCAATCAGACCACTGAATTATAGATAAATAAATTCCTTGAATCTTATTTGATACATCATGATTGTTTTACCCTGAAAGCTTAAGATATTTACTAAGGGTTCATGTATTTTGATTTTCTTAACTCTACCATACCTACTTTACAAGGCCACTAGGGTTGAAATGAAGCAAACAACTCACTCTGTTACTTGTGCTAAAGGTGCACTCTACTTTGAACTGAATCAAAGAACTACTTGCTAGGACACAATGATTTTCAAATTTCCATTGGTTTCAAGAAATAGAAATGCAGCAATTAAAAATGTGTGAAAAAGTGTTTCTATCTATGTGGAAACATGCATAAACTGTAAAATTACCAGCAGCCATTTGAGATTTCTATTTTCTTACCATTGATTTTGACTCTGGAAAATTAAAGAAATACAAATATTTAGGTTTCAGTGCTTTACTTTCGTTTCTGTCTGACATATCACTGCAGGCTTCAAAGGTGCTAAACTTATGCTGTAAAGCTTCATGGCTCTGTATTAAGTATCATTGTGCTAACCTGTCAGAAGGTACTTTGAAGGATTTTGTAATGGAGGCTTGCACCAGAAGTGCTCTTCTTTTAGATATTATGTATGATGTCAACAATGTAAAGATAAACAAAAAGGTGATTGAGATCCTTAAAAACTGGTTCGCTGCTAATGATTTGCTTGAGAGGCTTCCAGCTCCAATACCTGTTGTAAAGCAGTGGGTGAAGGTAACATTTTTGAAGTATTTACTGTTAAGTAATTTGGAAGGTTCCCATTTCAGTTCAACTTTACTTTTTTAGTCTCACATTGTTTTGGTATTGGTAATGGTATGCAGATAGAATGTAAACGTGCTACGCAGGTGGGTGAGAGAATTGATTCTCCCAGCTTGTATTGCATACTATCATCTTCTATGCGATTGTCAAAGAGGAATATTGCCATGATCTTGGAGCAGGTTCAGTCTGTGTATATACATATATATATATATATATATATATATATATATATATATATATATATATATATATATTTCCTTCATACAGAATTTTCATCATATTTTGCTGCTATTTGTTTAAATTTATGCGTATTTGCCCTGTTTATCAGTTGTCTTTTTTTATTCTTATTGCCTGATTAGGAGCTTACTGCATATGAGGAGATGAGTTTTAAATACTCCGAAATATGTCAGAAAATGCAAATGAAAATCACGGGTATTCTTCTGCAAGACATATATATCACTCCAGATAGTCGTTTTCAAATGGCACAAATTCTAGTTAGAAAGGGAAAGGCAATCAGGGTTAGGGGCATGAGTGGTCTCAAGGAATGCATCCAGTGTCTGTCAGAAGCAATAACTATTATGGTAAGCCTTTTGGTTCTTCTGTTTTCCCTCAAACATCTAATCTCTCTTGCCTTTAATATGATGTAATTTCTCTTCAACAGAGGGAGATTTCTGGTGACATATGTACTGATAGTAATTCCATTCATCATCAATTGTGTGTGACATATTGCTTGCGTGCAATATGTACACAGGAAGCTGAATCTAATTCGAAGGTACCAAAAATATGCTTATAACTTTCACTGTCAATAAAGTATTCATATTTTCTTTAAGATGGACAGCTATCATTGACAATGTCATGATCATTTAGTGATGTTAAATTCAACAGCTTCCTTATTAAGACTTAGCTTGGTTTCTTTTATTATGTTGAGGGATGGGGCTGGTTTGCACCATTAATGTTTTTTCCTTTTCTTTTGCTTATATTTTCTTATTGTTGTAAAGGGAATTTCTTATGCTAATGCTTTGCAATAATTTTTTTTTTCTTTTTCTACCTTAATACATTTCTTTTATTGACAAAAAGCTTATCTTGGTTTATACACCAAGCAGCAAATCTTTGAAGATGTCAAGGCTGCTTTGGATCTATGGTTGAGTACATCACATCTTAATCACTTAGAAGAGGGAGATTGTTCTACATTATCTGACAGTTTAATGATTCTATTCTATAACATCGTTGATTTACTACAATTGAAGGTCTGCTTCCCTTTAATCATTTTGGTTTCTGTAATTTTTGTGTAAGATTTATAGTCACGGTTTCTTATTTTCATGGCATATCTTCAGGGTTTCATGGAACTGTTCAATGATGCATATCGACTGCTGATTAAAATGTTTAAATGGAAGAATGTTCCAATTGAAAAGTGGTTGACGTTAATGTGGGAAAGTAGATATCTACGTCATGCTCTCTGTGTTTCACCTGTTAGTGAGGAGTTCATCTTGAACTCATTGGATGAGTTCAGAGAACTTTCAGATATTAATTTCTGGATACGTTATCTTCAGGGAAATCAATCATCATTGATAGGGTTTCAGCAGAATTTTTCTTTCTTATTTGCCAGCTCTCATAGGAATACATGCAGTCATGAGAGCTCTTTTCAAACAGACATCACAGTTGAGGAAGTTCAAAAAACAGCTCTTGATCTGATTTCAAATGTAAGCTCATTTTAAGACAGAACTTATCACAATTTCCTTTTATCCAAAATCATCACTCTGTACTCTATTAATCTTCTGCCAGGTTCCTGTCCCAAGTCATTCTACATTTCTTGCCGGGTGTCTTTTTTATGATTTGTGCCCAAGACTTGTTGCAAATGGACACTTAATAGAGGTAAGTTGTATTAGTTCTTATTTCAATTCTTATGTTACGGATAACCAGGCCCTTAACTTCTAAACTAAAGACAAGTGATATTTGAAGCATGTTCTTGATTGTCCTAAGTAGTACTGTTTGTGTAAAGGATTACAAGAGTGATGAATTTGTAATTGATTTTGAACTCTTGATGTTCATGTTTCTAACTAAATTGGGTTGGACTTAGATGCGATAACTTGTGTCCCTAAGGTTCACTTGATTGAGTACATCAATAGTGAAGATGTATTCAGACTAGGTAAAGTGGAGATTGTTGAATATAAAGAAAATAGGGTTTGAGATTAATCTCCCTTGTGTATAAATCACACATAAAGTAATCTACTTATAATAGAGAGAGGTACAACTAAAAAGAATAATTGAAAATAAATAGAGTAAATAGAAGATATTGTTTGATATTGTAATTAACAATATCTAACAATATCTAACAGAGATGAATATAAGAATGTAAAAGAATACTATGTCCATTTACATGATTATAGTCTAAATAGATCTTAATTCTTTAAAAACAAAGCATAACAATTTTTGAACTTCAGAAATATTTGTCTGTTGGCTGTGGAAATATGTTGTCTGCTTTTCCAATCAAACTTTCCTTCTTGAAAGGACTCTTGGTTTCCTCAGTCGTTACAAGTCATGCTATTTCCATTTGTTGTTTGTAATAGACAGGATATGATAGGAACAATTGTCAATTAAATGAATATTTTAGGTAGTAATTGAATATAAAAGGTTGGTACCATAGATTAAAACATCGCATGTAATATAGAGGTTATCAAGTTTTTTACACAACACACACACACACACACTTAGAGATAAGAAAAAGTTAATTTGGAGGGAAAGTTGCCCAATTTTAATCATTGCATTCTGAAAGATCTTGTTAGAGGTATGGTGCTTACAGAAGACCTACCAATGAAACAAATTTTGGTATTTTTTTTTTTAAATATATGCCTTTTTTTAAACTTACATTGTTTCTCCAAACTTACAGTTATTTTTTTCTTTGAAAATGTATTAGGCTCTTTCCTCTGCAAAAGAAGCTCATAGATTATTTGCTAAACTCTTCCAAAGAAAGTTTGCACATAATGTTCAGATGCAGAATGAAGAGCACCATGTAATAGTTGATTCCTCAAAGAATATTATAGATAGTGTTGAGAATATTGGATTAAACTTATCAGCTGTGAGCGAAATTTTTCTATTTGATTCTATATCATGGGACTTGAAAGACAGTTATCTTAGTGCATGGAAAGTTATGCAGTGTTATCTTGAGAGCACACTTCAGGTTTGATTTCTATCCCATAGTCCTCATATATGACATTAAACATGTTTAGACAAGGCCTGTAATGCATCTTATTTCAACAACGTTTGTGCTTGCAGGTAGGAATCATCCATGAAATGATTGGAGATGGAGCTGAGGCTGAAACCTATCTTAAGTGGGGGAAAGCCATATCCTGTTCACTAAATCTGCCTTTGTTTACAGTTGCTTTCTCTTCCTCTTTAGGTATAAAAATTACTTTTGCATTTTTTCTCTCTGATTGGATTGATATGCTTCCATTCATTGGATGGTATGAAATTGATTTGCCGTTTCTGTGGTGTGTTTTACCAGGAAAACTATACATTAAGAAAACACATTGGGATTTAGCAGAAGAGGAACTTCGAAGTGCTGAACAGATTTTAAAGGAAAGTAGCACATCATTTTGTTGCTCAAAGTGTAAATTGAAGCTTGAAGTTACTCTGTATGAGTATTTTGGAGATTTATGTCAAAGTAAATTTGGCACCTGTGACGGGGTTATGTCTAAAGAGACTGCAAAAAATTGGTATATGTCAGCTCTGGATAAACTAAATCTTTCCGAGTGGAAAAATCCTCTTAGCTGTCCTGAAGACGGCAATGATGGAACTGCAACGGATACAAAATGTCCTGCTGGTAAGACTTGTACTTGTTTTATAATGAAAGAAGCCAGTGAAAATATAAATAAATCCATGAAAGCAGGGCGAGAAACCAGAAAGACAAAAAATGCTGCAAAGGTTTTACCAAAGGAACCACACTTAGTGGTTCAGAACAACACTAGGGTAACTCGTTCTAGATATCGATCTTCTCAAAGTGAAGATACAAGCATTTACAGGAAGTCAGAAGTACGTGAAACTCTCCAGGAGAATCATGTTTCTTATTCATCTGAGGTACTTAGTAAAAATGGGTCAGTTTTGAGCAAGACAGATTGTCCCTTTAATTCAAGGTGTCCAACAACTTGTGTTCTCTCGAAAATGAGGTGTTGGTACTGTCTTCCATCTGAAGTTGTAAAATCTTGTTTACTAAATGATTTTATTAATCTTAAGTGGGAGTTTGTCCGGAGGCAACTTTCAATGAAGCTACTCAGCCGAGTAGGTATGATTGCCCTTTCACATTTTCTGCTTTATTCAGCTGCTGAGTAAATTCAAGTATCATTCAGTTGACATCTAAATACGATCCTTCTCATTTTATTTTCAAAACACTTGTAGTTTACATGGCATTTTTTTTAGTAAGGTAAACTTCTAGAGAATATCCTTTCCCAAATTTGGACAATTTTTCATACTGAAATTTATTTGCATCCTTTGAAATTTACCAGTTTCCCAAATTTACCACTTTCTTGCTTGCACATTTAGGGCATTGTATTTATATTGGATAAAGTTGTTTGCTTCTTTAATTTCCTAATATGTTTCTTTACAGTGAAATGCTTTGCGTATCCTGGTCAAATTGATGAAACGCATAAATTTCTTCTTAGAAGCATATCAATTCTTGTCAGCAGAAACCCATTCCACCATGCGCTTTCATCTATTCCTCTAGATTATTTTAATCATTTGGTTGCAAGGGAGATCCCGGGAGATATATTTGCTATTGAACGCTCAGAAATAGTTCATGACATATGCTGGTATTCTTTGAAGAGCTATCATTCCAAGCTTGCAAGGTATTTGTCCCAATTAGTTTGGTTCGTACATGTACCTTCCTATTTTTCTATGAGAAAACAAATTTATGTGCATATTCATGTCCAAAATGTACTTTATCATTATCTTCCTGGATGTAGCTGTGACTGATTAACTGACAAATGTCACGTCTTTTTTTATGTGCTTTCTTTGAATGTTCATGTTGTTCACATGTATTTATAATCAGAATCAATGTCTTGCTTAAAAAGAGTACCCTCTCGATCAATAAGGAAATTTTAATTATAAGCTTGCTGCAATTGAAATTGTTGTGTGGTCATGGAACATTCTTAACTAAACTCCACTTTTTGCTGCTTATTCACTGTTAATGGTCTGACATTGCGTAGATTTCTCTAAAAGAGATCCTCCACTAGAATGCAGAGTTGAAGGAAAGTAAATGAATTACACTTTGATTAATAACTTGTCTATGAATATCGTATTAGAAAATGTTCCATTTTCTTAATATTCTGATCAGCCAGATCCTTCTGTTCTTAAGGAAGTGTTGATTGAACGTCATTGCTTGGTGTTTTGCTATACATGGTGCTCCTCTTGAAACATTGTCTTGCAAGGGGCTATTTTTTAACTCCTGACACTCTGATTTTGCCTTACAGGAACATTTTCTGTAATCTGTTGTCCATAAAGTTTGAAGACCTGGCTTCTTGGTTGATGGTAGCCTTTGTACTTTCTCGCGAGAGTCCTGTAATCTTTCAAAAGGTCATACATCTTTATCTTCCTATTATTGTTAAGGGACAATTTTCACTCTATTGTTTATTTGGACAGTTTCATGATCATGAATACTATCATTTTCTTGGTTGTAGATTCATAGTATTCCAGATTACTTGTCATGACTGTTTTTGAAACATGAAATAAAGTTGAAACCCTTGAAGTTCTTGACATCCCTTTTACAATGTTTACATTTGTGGTAGCTGAAATCCACATTCCATATTTACAATACTTTATTATTTATTCTCTTTCATGTTGATAATTGAAACTTAAGTAAATGCAATATTCGAGAACATTAGAAATTTGATATAACGTATCATGATATGCTTTATTTTCTGTAAAGCAGTTGCAGTATATTCTGGAGTGCAAATGTGTGTGGGGTTTCTTAATCCTGACTCTTTGTTACTTTCCTACCACCAATTGGGCAGGTTTATGACCTTTGTGTGCTGATGATACTCTGTGACAGGTGTCAAAATTACTTGCTGTGATGTGTGTAGTTTCTTCCATCAGCAAACAATTCTCTCTGTTGTCTTTTAGCAGAGTTTTGGGTGAAAATTATTGGTCTTCATATTTCCACCAAGCTTCAATTGGAACTCATCTTACTCATCAATTTCTTTCACATCCAACTGGGAGATGCAAGGTAGGCATATCTTGTCTATTAATATAAGGAATTTTATATATGCATTATGAACACTGACTTCTGAATAGAAGCACTGATTTTTGGTTTAGCAATTGGAAAATCCTGAATTTTGCACTCATTATTATTCAGTTTTTGCCGTACATTAGTAGCTATATGACATTTTTTATTTTATACTCATGTCTGTTACCCATGTGAACGGAGAAGCCATAAGGGACTACCTTCTGATTTCACATTTTTCATCCATTTTTTGGGGTATTCAACTAAGCCTAGACGGCAGAATGAACTCTCTAATGTTTGGGAAATCTGTGCTGTTATTTATTGATCCTAAAGAGTGATTTCTATTGGTCAACAATGCTTATGCTTTTTGTAGGAGCCACTGCAATCCCTTTTGGCATCCCTTTATTTGTGCTTTAGAAGGACCGGAGATTATATAACTTAGGATCATTTGACAACATGGTAGTTTTTGAAATAAGCCTGCAAGTAAATAGCATTTTAAAATAAGCCTCATGACAAGTGTAGTAGTTTTTGAAGAGCGAATTCTTTTATCACAGGCCTCTGAAAATGAGATTTAACGCAATGCTCATCCATAGATAATCCTAAACCCTAAACGTGCATTTGAACCTACAAATTATGCATTTCAGATCCCTGCACACTTCACACACTTGCATGAATTCTGATTGTTAGTACAACACAAACGTGTATAAGATTTATTGCTTGTTCAATGCTGTATTGTGCCTTTTGAAGCACAGTTCCTTAAATGTAAATAATATAAGTACAATTTCAGGGTTTACATGTTACGGGATCTTCTAGCATCAGGGAGTGCACATCTGACTTACTCAGGTAGCAGTTGTTCTTTTTGCACTGTAAAGCAAGCAAAGAATTGGTTGACATATAACTTGAAGCAATGATCTTGATGTCTTTGTTCCTTCCTGTTGCAGGCTCGTGCCTGATACCACTGTAGATCTTGCAGAATATGTGAAGAAGTTTTTGGCCGGTCTCCCATCAGCAACTATCATCAGTATAAGTTTGCTTGGGCATGATTATGTTAGTTTACTACAGGAATTGTTGCCTTATCCCACATGTGTTCAAGCATGGATGCTGGTGTCAAGACTGAGCTTTAAGAACGATCCTGTTGTAATGTTACTTCCACTTGATTGTATTTTACAAGGTATTTAGCTACTGTAAACACTGTACAACTCTGATATAAGTGTTAAGCTTATCCATTTTAACTGAACAAGGTAATTTAAAATTTTTCATCACCATCTTCAGATGAGGGTGATGTGAGTACTGGTTCGGGCAGCTTTTTGAACTGTGAGGAACATAGTGAAAAATGGCGTTGTCCATGGGGTTTTACAGTTGTTGATGATGTGGCTCCAGCATTCAAAACAATTTTAGAAGAAAACTACTTGTCAACAATATCTCCTTTTGAAGATACAACACTGAATAGGATGATATGGTGGAAGCGGAGAAAGAACCTTGATCACCGTCTTGATAAATTCCTGAGGTGTGTTCACTACATCGTGATTTCATAAGTTAATTTGCTTTCACTTTGATTTAGGAATGTACACTGCACATTCTGCAATCTTTTCTGTAGTTGAAACAGTATGTGCTCAATGCAACGCTTTGTCCATTCTTTATTAATGAACTCAAACTTTAAAATAGCACTGCTCACGTTGACATCATTGTCTTGGATGGTGGTAATCTTAAAGTTTTAAGAAATTAAATGTTATCTCTTGTGCTATTGTCATATCTCACTAGGAATCTTGAAGAGTCGTGGTTTGGTTCATGGAAATGTCTTCTTCTTGGAGAATGGGTGAACTGCAAAAATTATGACTTGGTGCTTGAGAATCTTGTGAATGATTTAAGATCTAAATGCAAATTGGATGCTAACGAGGGCCTTCTTAAAATTATTCTTGGAGGCTCTAAATATGTGTGTGATGGGAAAACATTGGTTTCTCAACTATGCTCGAAGAAAGACTGCTACATTGCTAAAGTAGGATATTGTGATGAAGCAAAAAAGGGGATATTGTTAAATGCCACCAATGGATTTGGAATGTCGTCTGAGGTTGCTTTTGAGCTGTTAAGCGAGGCATTAAATATGCTGGAAGTGGATGACTCTATGAACAGAGAACCTATAATTCTTGTGTTGGACCATGAGGTGCAGGTTAGTGAATTATTTCTGACTCGCTTACTATGTAGTTATGAATTAATTTTAAGCATTAAGGTCAACTATTTGATGTTCGATGGTACAGCAAATTAATAGAACTCTTCTATGGTTTTAAATTTATTTCAACTCTTGTGAATAGTTGAATATTTGTTTTTATTTCTTTAAAGATTTTATTAACTGAGATTTATGAGCTTACGTTTGACATTTGAAGCGGCAATATTTTCAACAGATTTGACCAAATTGTTTATTCTCAATTCTGTAATTTCTTATTTGCCAGTCCTTAACACATCTGCCAAGCGAAATTTGTGGCTCAGTTTTAAGAAAAACAATAGCTGCAAGCAAATGTCATTTTAACTTATGTTTTCAAAACTGAGCTATGTATGTATTCTTTGTTTTACCTGTTGTCTGATGTGTTTATTTTTACTATTGGCTTCAACAACTCTACTGAAACAGATGCTTCCTTGGGAAAACTTGCCCATTCTACGGAAACAGGAGGTTTATCGCATGCCTTCTGTGAGCTGCATTTCTGCTGTCCTTCACAAAGGCAGCGACAATAAGGAGCAAGTAGGAAGGAATTTAGTGCCCTTTCCTTTGATAGATCCACTGGATGCTTTTTATTTATTAAATCCAGATGGTGATCTTTGTGGCACTCAGACTGAGTTTGAGAATTATTTTAGAGACCAAAACCTGGAGGTAATGTAGAGTTTGAGTTTGATGAGACTACTAGTGAGGAAATATTGCACATTTTTTTATATCCCTGCTAATTCTTTTTTCTATTAGTCTACTTAATATGTTTTCTTTTATCTTTTGTTTTTTACAGGGAAAGGCTGGTTCGAGACCGACCATCAAAGAATTGGCTTCAGCACTGGAAAGTCATGACCTTTTCATATATTTTGGGCATGGAAGTGGTAACATGTTTTTCATAACACTTAGTATATGTGTAATTCCCTGTGGCTCCCTATATTTATATCACTAACTAAAAGTGTTTTTCCAGGAGCTCAGTACATTCCTAGGCAAGAGATTCAGAAACTAGATAAATGTGCTGCTACGCTTCTGATGGGGTGCAGTAGTGGTTCATTGACCTTACCTGGTCAATATGCACCCCAAGGCATTCCCCTGTCATATCTGCTGGCTGGTTCTCCGGCCATTGTTGGCAATCTATGGGAAGTGACAGACAAGGATATCGATCGATTTGGTAAGGCAATGTACGATGCATGGTTGAAAGAAAGATCAGATATGTCATCGGAATGCTGTCAATGCAACTTACTGTCTGAAGAATTTGAAGCCATGAACTTGAAGGGCTGCAAGGGTAGAGCAAAGAGGAAAGCTCCGCAGAAGAAATTACAGTTGGCCGAGAACCAGTCACCTAAGAACTGTGCTCACAGACGCAAAATTGGAGCTTTCATGGGTCAGGCCCGGGAAGTTTGCACTCTTCCTTTCTTGACAGGGGCATCTCCAGTATGTTATGGGGTTCCCACCGGAATTTGGAGGAAAAGGAACATTTAACCGGAGTCACCAATTCAACAGCATTTATATTTTTTAACTTTTATTTTTTATTTATTTTTTCTTGCCTCTTTATAGGGGGCATGCAAAGTGAGGCTTCATTATCTCTTCATTCATCTCTGTCGTTCCACACTCGAGAAGAGCAAAGGAGAATTGTATCCATGTGTAGGAGTTCAATTTGTATATATGTTCTGATAAATGAATGTTGTATACTTAACACTCGAACTATATGTTCTCATCTAATTTCTATTTTTACAATGATCACTCGAACTGCAGTTAAATAATAGTCGCATTGCAGTGTGTGTAACGGTAATAACAGTGTAACATAATGCATTAGTTCAACTTTCATGTTAACAGACAGACTAATAATAATGTCTCAAAGATGTCCATGCACTAAATAATCATTTTTCCTTTTAAAACGCATGAGATAATTTTAGGTTGAATGATTTAGTACATCAAATTTATTAGTTCAATTAGATAAAATATTTTTTACAGGATTATTTTCGTAATCTATGACTTTTTTTGTCCATTATATTCAACAATTTACTAATTTGAAATATTATCTGTTTCATTGAATTATGCCAATTATTACGTAAATAAAAAACACAATGCATTATTTTTTCACTTTATCTTTTTTGTTTGTTATTTTTTTATTTCATTTAAAAAATTATATATAGTACTTATATAAATAAATAAAATCTAAAATTTAAATGAAAAATAAATAACGTAATTATGTGCATTAGGATTGTGATTTTTTTTCACTTGTCCGGTTTTTTTCCAAAATTCAACAATTTACTAATCTGAAATATTATCTGTTCATTAAATTATGTCAATTATTATGTAAATAAAAAACACGAAATGCATTATTTTTCTTTCACTTTTTTGTTGTTATTTTTTATCCCATTTAAAAAATTGTATCGAATACTTATATAAATAAATAAAATCTAATATTTAAAATGAAACATAATTAGCGTACTTACATGCGTTAAGGTTATATTTTCCTACATCACTTGTCGCGCGTAATCTCACTCGTCGCACTTATTTCAAAATTCCAATTAATCTTTTGTTAAAGCTTGTTTCTCCAAAGTTTATTCTGAATAGTTAAATAGTTAGTTAATTATTTAATAATTACTGTACACTTGGCATGTAGCACCTATAATAGAGTGAGAATTACTAACACATTCAAATTTGAATCTCAGGATGAGACCTACCGCGCGTCGCCAACCGAAGGACTCCTTCATTCCGCCGCCACCCACTCCGGTCGACTTCCACCACCGCCAGTACCCTTCCCGCGACTCCGACGTCAGCAGCCGCCCCTCATCCGTCGGCGTCGGCGGACGTCCCACTCTCGATTTCTACAAAGAACGGCAGTTCCAGCAAACGGTGGTTTCCACCATCAACTCCTTCCTCTCCTCGCACAATTTCCCAATCACCTTCAAAACAACCTTCCCCTCTGCCAAAGACATCCTCGAAACCCTAAAATTCCTCCTCTCCCTCCTCGATTTCCCCTCCTCCAAACTCGAAGAGGATCTTCCTTTCCTCCTTAAACGCCTCAATTACCCTTTCAAAATCAACAAATCAATTCTCCGTTCCCCAGCCGCGCCTCACCAATGGCCAAGCTTCCTCGCTCTCATTCACTGGCTAGTTCAGATCGCCAAATTTCACTTCCACATCGCTTCTTCCCCCAAACAGCACAACGCCATCAACCAATACACTGTCAACAGTTACATGCACTACATCCGCGGCGACGACGATGCCGTCGAGGAAGTCGACCGCAGCATCCAGGAGAAGATCCAACACCAGGCTGCCGCGGCCAAGGAACGCCTCGACGAGGCGCGGCGCTCCGTGGCGGAGCTGAATGCTGAGCTGGAGCGGCTCCGGACCTCGCCCTCGCCGAAGGAGGCGCTGGAAAAGGAGAAGGCGATTCTGGAGAACGACGTAAATAAGTTCCACAAGATGATCGATGAGCTGTCTTCGCGGATCGAGCAGGCGGAGAATGTTTTGGCGGAAAAGGAGAAGCAGTTGAAAGCGCAGGAGGCGGAGAGGGAGAAGATCCTCGAGGAGAACGAGGAGCTGAAGCGGCGCGTGGAGACGCAGACCATCAATCCGAGGGACGTGGAGAGGATGAAGAGAGAATTACAGACTGTGGAGAGGGAAACTGCGGAGCTGGAGCATGCGAGAAATGCGTGGGAAGAGAAGATGTGGGAGATCGACACTACTATCTCGCACAAAATCAACGACCTAGAAGCTCTCGCTCTGGACTGTAACCAAGCCCTTAGGAGGTTACATTTTGACCACCATTTTCATTATTCACTGCCATGCTATATTTATTATCAAGGAAATTGTGTGTGATGCTAGCTAACGAATATTGCATTGCAGTGAGTCTTGATTTCTTAGGTCATGTCAATGTTACTGATTGAGTGTGGTTGTAGGTTGAAGATTGGGAATGGAATTCAGTATGTGTTGAATGGCAAGGGGACTACTCCTGCTGAGATAATGGGCATTGATCACAAAATCATGCTGAAACCTGCCCTTATATCCTTTGCTGATGAAATAAAAAAGGTTTCTATGGAAAAACGAGAAGAGTGCACCTCTACTCGGCAGAAGTCCGATCAAAATGCTGCGAGGCTTGAACACAAAAAAAATCAGCTAGAAGCAGTGCAGTTGCGCATTGATGAAGTAAGTGTATTGTTGTATGGCTATGTTTGTCACGTGGTATCTGATGTAATTAGTTTTCATTTGGCTTATGTAATAGTGGATTGAGAATTAGATATGATAAATGATTTGTTTGACATAGATAATAACAAACTTGATATACGGGGATCGTAACACTTATATTAGAAAGTTTAAGTGTTAGCATGCCTTGCATTGATTAGTGTTTTCACTAATTTGGAACTTGCACAGCTAGATAGTTCCGTTGCACTCTGTTGAAATTTCACTGGGTATTGAACTGACGAGTTAACTTTTATTGTGATGACTTCTGTTTCACCTCCATTCTTGTTGCTTGTTGATTAATCTAACAGATGAAAGCTCAACTAAACAAGAAAAAGAAGGAAACACAGGAATACACAAGCGCGTGTTATGCTGAAGCTAATAAAATGTTGGAGGAAGTCAAGTTAAAAGATCATGAAATGGATATAATGGAAAAAGAGGCAGCAGAGGTTCTCAAGGTAATTTCCTTTTTGTGATTATATATTTTAATAATATATTGAATTTGAGATGCTAAGAATCCTTCAAGTTTAGGAGAATGTGTTTGCTGTTGTTGTGTCTCGATGAACTAGGGTTATAACAAATTTCACTATCCACGTCGACAAGTCTGTTTCATTATTTGATACATGTTAAATTTTTGAATGAATACTTATCTAATTTGCTATCCTCTTTCTCACATTGTATTGTTGTGTTTCTATGAACTTTTCTCTTTGAGTTCCTATTCATACCGTGCACCTGAACGAGTGTTTTTGTGTAAGTATTTTGAACGCATAATAGTTGCTATGTTCATCTTCTAGCTTCTTCGGCATTATTTAATGCTTAGTTCGTGTTGATGGTCTTTGTGGAAGTACTTTGAGTGAAGAGGGGAACTGCTCTTGCATGATGTTGAATCCATTAATACATTCATTTTGAGACTTAGCTTTCGTGTGCGTTGTTCTAGATGATCCTAGGGACATCAAGCCGTTTTTGGTATAAACACAACATATTTTTAAATTTGAATGTAGTGTGTGATTTATGTGACGATACCTTATCTAATGAACTTCCATTTTCGTCAAGACTTCCCAATTGAAGTTGCAGAAAGCGATTAAACAAAGTGAAGAAGAAATTCAAGTGCGTGCTGGTGAACTCTTTAAGTTGGTTGATTCAGTCTCTAAGTTCAAAGAACATGTGGGGTCTAAAATTTCAGAGATGAGGAGGGATCTATCAGAAACAGCAGCTGCTGTCTCAATTGCTGTAGGGGGACATTTGGAGAAAAAAATGAGACTTCATCAGTGATACGAATGATTTGACAATTTTGTACAGAAAGTTATATGTCGACTAGTCTTTATAAAGTCAAGGATCTAACAAGGTTTTTCATTTAATTTCTGTAATTTTTTCCCCTTTTGTTTTTGTACAGAAAGTTCTGTGTGGAGAAAACGATGGACCGCTGCAAATCATCAATGTTAGCCATTTGATCAATTTGATATCATAGGTCTTTTCACACCCATTACCTCTTTCCAAGCGATTTCTTGTTTTATCGATTTCTGGTAGTCAGATTGTGTCACCTGCTGCCTTTTCTCGGGCAATCTTTCCAACATTGACAACCTCCATTGAAAAATCTATAAATGTTACTAGTTTGTAAGTTCCTCGTGCGGAAAAGTAACTGCTGTAATTTGATTTTTTTGTATCGTGAAAATAAGAAATAAGAAAAGGAACAATTGGTAGGAATGTCTCAAATACGATGCTTATGTTATGGGTGATAAAAATGTTACGAGGAGATTTCCTGCTTGAGTGTGTGTAGAGCCATTCGCACTAGGAACATATTGAGATTTCAAGCCTGAAATCATGGTCTGTCATATTTGATTTAAAACAAACAATTACAAAAAAAGGGGTTATATGTTTTTTATCTCTCAACTTTTTAGTAAAAATTGGAAGTAGTCATTCCTTAAAACTTCAGAACTGCGTGAATTTAGTTCTTTCAAGCAAAGTTTGTTACGTTTATTTAACGTTTCAAATGCATTTTATGATAATATTTGAGATATTTATACCGTTTGACACATTTTGACTTCAATATTAGCTAAGAAAATATCATGAAATGCATTTGAAATGTCAAATAAACTTAAGAAAATAAACTAAATCCACACAATATTGAAGTTGAGGAACTAAATTGAACCAAAGTTTCGAAGAGGGACTAATGTCAATTTTCACATAAAGTTGAAAGACCAAAAACATATTTAACAAAAAAAAAAGTAGCGTTGATCAGTCTAAATTGTCTAGACTTTATTGGTTTGGAGTTCGTCAGGTATCTGATCTCCGTTCAGGTATCTGATTTGAGCCGTTGTTAGTTTAAACCCTAATTTAGACCTTAGTTCGGAAGATGTCTTCTCTGTGAATGGATGATCCGGTTGTTGAGCAGTTACGAATGGATGGTCCAGTAGATGAGCAGCAGAAGATGTCTTTGTGAATGGATGATCCGGTTGTTGAGCAATTACGAATGGATGGTCCAGTAGATGAGCAGCAGTTGGGCGTTTGTTTGGGTTAAGTTGTAAGCATTTAAGAATGAAATCTCGGGCATTTATGGATAGGGATTCCGGAACTAGTGGAAGTTCACCCCTGCCAATTCGAACTACTGCTTGCTTCTGGTTGTAACAAATGAAAAGTATTTTGAGGGTTAGACAATGAATCTAGGAATATAGAAATGAAGATAAAGAAAAGACGATAGTAAAGATTGTAAAGTATCAGACATACCGGTTCCAAATGAGAGTAAGGAGGTTGACGAGTCAACATCTCTAACACTGTGCATCCTAAACTCCATATATCTGCTGCTAACCCATATCCACCACTCCTCAAGTTGACAACCTATGATCCAACAATTCAAACTCATTATAGGCACATTACGAAACTTCAAATGATTGAAAATGGTGATTGTGAATCTAGTGAGGACAATTGGTATAAATGCTAAACTAAATTATACGACCAATTCAGGGAGAGAGACAAACCTCAGGGGCCATCCAGTACAGGGAGCCTCCAATTGATTTAACATCATTTAACTTGGTAACCTACAAAGCAAAAAGACCAACAATATAATTGCAAGTAGTTAACATCTGGAATTTGCTACGATAAGATGTTGACTTCAGAAAGTGGGTTTTGCTTACAGTACCTTTGCCAAACCAAAATCTGCAAGCTTGACGGACCCGGTTGCATCAACCAGTATATTGGCACACTTGATGTCCCTTGTAATTTGAATGAAATAAAAATTAGAATGTAGCAAGTCCAAGTAAATTAAAAAGTATCTCTCTCATCTATTTCCTACCATTGCATCCAAATTTAAGAATGTGATTTACATACTCGTTTAGAGAGGATATCAATAGAATCTTCATGATACAAAAGAAAAAATCAAAATGTTTCCAAGTAAGCAATTTTTTTACACTGGCTACAACAGTTGAATTGCATCAAGATATAAACCTCACTCATGTTACCTGTGAACCACATTAAGATCATGAAGATACTTCAAGCCGCTTAAAATTTGCCTTGTATATGCAGAAACTTGAGAGTCCATTAAATGATACTTTTTATAGAAAACTGCCAATGATCCTTTTGTTACAATCTCGAGGAAGATATACAGCTTATCATTATCCTGAGAAATAATGGAATGTAAATACCAATAATAATAAAGAGAAGAGAAAATAGTTGAAATGCAATTACTCTTAATACAATCAGGTAAAAAATAGTTCAGGATAATCACCTAAACAATGACACAAAAGCAAGTCATGTACAGACGAAAGTACAAGTAATCGTACAAGAAATCATCCTTATATTTCAGAAGGAATTCATATATATATATATATATATATACTCTAATGGACGATCTATTACATCATTTAAACATGAAAATTTTACGAGAGTGGTATTAACTCTGTAAAACTGCTAAGGGTGAAGGATTTAGTAAGAAGAGAAAAACTTAGCAATCTAAAAGAAAAAACATCATGGGGCAACTTTTATATGCGTTTGCAGTTTTAAACTCAATCAGACTCGTACAACTTCAAAGATATCAAAACAAACACATTTGATGAACTTGCACTATGCATTGATAAACAGAAAAATACTTTAACCCCTCCCCTTGGCATCTGATTCCCTCCTTTTTTCTAATTATAAAATAAAGCTATGTCGTTTGACACCCGTGACCATTCATCTTTGTAAATAACAATTAGCATGTACTTCTGTACATTTGCCTCAATGTTCAAGAGGCTTAATGAACCAAAAAATTTCAGCCAAATAAATGCTTGGTAAATGTACATAATGACTATTTACATTATTCATTCCTAAAAGTGTGAGTATTCTTTCCCAAATACCATAATCATATTCAGGGGAGCAAAGAGAGACTGTTAAATAATAAGTATGGATGCATGTTTGGATAAAACACACTAAACAAGCCTAACGTCCCCACTATTAAATCTGCCCTACACATGAATTATAATAGACTTGCCAGCTAGAAAGCAACATACCTTGTCTGTGCCTAGATATCGAACGATGTTGTCATGCCGGAGCTGACTCAAAAGAGATATTTCCTGAATGGAAGGCCAAAAATATTCATATATAATCAAATCAAATGCTTCTGTAAAAGTTAGAAAAGAATACATAATATATTAACAGGTTTGATGAGAAAACAAGTTATATACCGAATCCTCTCACCTGCTGAAGTTGGAAAATGCATTGTTTGCCATGCCTTCTATCATCCAGCAAAGACACCTCCTTTGCAGCAAAAAAGAATCCATCTCTGAAAACAAAACCAGAAGGAAACGGATGACTAACTAAATCGTCTATGTTCAGTGGTGTGAAATAAAAATAATCGGAGTCCTTTGTAAAGTCTTTATCAGTTAGGGGTGAAGAAGAATTTCATAACTAGATTCTCCGTAGATAATGTCCTCAATCACAGATAAGTAATAGTATCTTAAAAAATGCTTCGATACAAGTTATTAATTTTCAATGGAATGTATGTACGCGGAATAAAATGTTTCTTGGATGTTATGATTCTACATTCTAGACATGTACATGATGTATACATACATATAGGTGTATTGGGTGAGAAAAGCTTTTGTGTTATAGTAAATTTCAACCATAATATAAGTGAATTGGATAAATCGTTAATAAATACACTCACGGTAAAAATCACATTTAATTTTAACCTTTCATAGTTGATTTAATTGCTATGTAAACCTGTTAAATAACATGAATTTGTATTTTCAAGACTATTTAGAAGTGAAACAGTGTTTATAGCATTTATACAAAAACTTCTATATGTGTAACAAAATAAAAAATAATAATTGATATAATTATTGTAATATAGTAAATCAAGATAATTAGATTATTTTTAGGTACATAATTAATTAAATTAAACAATATATTTATGATTTTATATAAATATGGTAATAACATATAAATTATTTTTAAGTATTATGAAAATTATTTTTATTGTTTTTAACATATTAACCTTAAATTTTGTATTTTTCTAAAAAATATTTTGTATTTTTAATACCTACTTAATTTATTTTTAATACATATTTTTTATTATAGATATATTACAAAAATAAATTATAGTACAATTATTAAAAATGACTGAATTAAAATGTAAAAGTAAATTATATTATATTTTAAAGTAAATTATTGTATTGAAAAGTAAGAACAATATTAAAAGTAATATAAATCATTCACAACCATTGAAAATTAAAAAAAAATACTTATTATATTAATAACATATAATAAGAAATACAACATTTAATTGAGTTGCATACTTGAAAATAATCTAATTAAGTTAATTTGAAAAAAAAAAAAATCACCGTTTCAATAATTGTTTTTATTTTGTCAGTTATGTCAATATTAAACTACTTATAATAACAAAGCCTTAAAGACTGAAAAAAGTATTTAAAAGTAACGATCTTTCTGTGAGGTCTACTTGTATAATTAATAACAAATTAAAAATTTATATAAAATAAAAATATTATATGATATTTAATTAAATTTAAAATACATATTGTTCTCCTAAATAAAATTCTTTATTTTATCAATCACGCCAGTTTTAAACTAACGGTTAATTTTACGAATTGAAAAACACTAAAAAAAGTGTTAGTATGATTTAAATCTGACAAAAAAACAAAAATACATTAACATAAATTAAACACGAATTTAGCAATATTAATTCGCGGATGAAAATTAAAAATATTTTTAACTGCTAACTGTAAGGTTTCGTCCTTATATGGGCCAAATTAGGTTAAGGGTGTGTTTCTTTGAATGTATGAATTTGGAGGAAAATGTGAAGATGGATTTGTGTGATATGAATAAATGAATTTGTGTGTTTTTTTTAGTGAATTTATAGGATGGAGTAAGTGGATTTCGAGATAAATTCTATAAAGATTTAATTGATATGATAGATAAGATAAATTGTAAAGATAGATAGAATTAAAAAATTATCAAAATACCCTTGATAGAAAAAGAGAATGATTTTGTAATTTGATGTTATAAAAATAATTGCAAATAATTAATACGAATTAAAAATATTAAAATTATATGAAATTTTAAAATAAAAAGATTTAAATTTGTATGAATGTAAAAAAATGTATACAATTAAATTTTAAAAAAAAGTTATACGATTCAATTTTAAACAAAATTATACAAAAAAAATGTTAAAAAACAAAACAAAACACACACGACCAATGTCATTCTCCTCTTTGCACGGTTACGTAACCAGTGCCACACACACAATGGACCCGGTGCATATACCCTTGAATGCACCATCATTCCTCTGCCACATGTACGAGCTTCATCCCCCACCACCTCCTCCACAGCCCACCACCTCCTTCATCTTCTTCCCCCACCACACCCCAACACCTCCTTCATCTTCGTCGCCAACGACCCACCACAGTGCCATTTTGCTGCATTCAAAAGTCCACGCTACTTTCTTTCCGCTAGTGCATTCAATTCACACACATCCTATTATTGTTTCCCAAATTTTAGAAGTAAAACCAGCACTCACCTTCAAACGATTCCGTAATGTTATATGAAATATAAGCAAATTATCTCAGTTTTGAGTGGATGGATTAAATCATCAATCCTCAAATTTGCACTCTTATTTCATTGTATATCGCATAAAAAGGAACACGCTTTTTGCATGAAATTTGTGCTTGCAAATTCACTTAAAAAGTACAATCGGATGAAACTAACAGTGCGTAAAGCTTATCCTATCTAGTAGAAAAAGTAAGAGATCATTCATTTATACTATATTTAGAAAATAAAAATACTCTTTTAATAAAGTAACTATTTATTAATAATTTTTACATGTTTGGAACTTAAGCGTCGAAAAAGACAAAAAAAAATGTTTATTGTTATTTTAGGCATAAATTGATTTATAAATATTTTGTTATATAATTTTGAAAAAAAATGATGATTTAAAATTTGTGGTAAGAGAATAATTGATAAGGAAATGAGGAGAAAAGAGAATACAAACTCTGAGATGGCTTCATAGACTGTGCCGAAGGAGCCCTTCCCTAACATCTCACCCTTCTGCCATGACCCCTCCACATACCACGCCTCTTTCAATTCCGCTTCAGAATCAGTTTCAGCTTCAGCTGCTGTTTCGGCACCAACCTTGCTGCTGATGGCATTATCCACGGCCGAAGAAAAACCGTGGAGAGGAGCGGGATTTGGTGCAACCCTACTCCTTATTGCATCGTCCACCGCCCAACGGATACTATGAACAGTGTCCTGTGTTTCGAAATTTGGCGCAGTGCTACTCTTGATGCCATTCTCCACTGCCCAACCGAATCCATGGACAGAGGATATTTCAGAATTCGACGCAATCGTACTCCTTACGGCGCTGTCCACTGCCCAACCAAATCCATGGACGCGGCCTTCTCCGTTTCCCGAAATCGAATCACTACTACTCTTAATCGCCGCGTCAATTCTTCCAGTTGCACTATCCATTTGTCAAGTGAAATAATGTAATGTAATTTGTGTGTTTGCGCGTGCCCTAACTTAGGGCGCAAACACACAGACACACACATTATATAGAGAGAGTGAGAGAAGGTGAATTATGAGTTGAGTTGAGTAGCTGCGAGGCAAATGCAAGAGTTGGAATAGAGACAGTGAAGTCTTTGTTCCTTCTGTGATGTTCTTCCACACGCGTATACACACTATTTCTTTTTTCCTTCCATCTTTTCTAATTTTATTCATTATTTTATTAAGTATATATGTATTATTTTTGTGTTATATAAAATACTACAAAATTTGAGATTGATAAACTATAACAATAACTTTATTAATTTTTTTAATTTTTGAAAAATCTATACAAAACAGTTTGCACTAAAAGGAATAAGTTGAATTTATTAAATAATAAGTCTGGCTAATTTGCTTCTTACAGATATAATATTAACAGATTATTGTTTAAACTGAATTTAATAATGCTAAAAAGTAACAAAGGGGTTTCTAGATCGATATGTAAGAATGTGCATTGAAACATCATAGAATTTTGAATATTAAGGGTTGGGTGAATGAAGGTTCCAAGTGTGTTTCACATGCAGAATCCATTTGATCTATTTATATTATATAAAAATACAAACACCCCGTTGTAATAGAAACTTAAGTTTAAAATTAACATTTTAAGACCAGAGTTAAGAAGGTTCCCACTTTCCCAAAGACTACAGTCAGGTCAATAAATTGTTTTTTAATGAAAGTTTTTTCCAAAAAAAAAAAAAATTCTAAAAACAGATTAATTTCTCACATATTTAAGTGAATGTTCCAGCCTAGACTGATGTCATTTAAAAAATGATTTGGTGTGATTCGTGTACCAAGTTATAACTTAAAATATATCTGTCACCGAATTAGGGTTAAGATCATGAATTTAATTACTTTATGGGCATGATTCTAAATGTTTTTTTTTTTTTTTATATTTATATGGCTGTAATAGTGAATCATTGATCTAATTACTTTGTTATCTTACATCATAAATTTATTTTTTGTATTTTATAAATTTATATATTAATATTTATCATTATAAAAATTAATTTTATTGAATAATGAAACAATAAATATAAAGTGGATAATTATAAATAGTATAATATTTAAATTATGACAGCTCAAAACACTATTATATGATGTGAATAGCATTTCGAAACGTTATTATTTACATTAAAACTGTTTTTTAACCACGATATGATATCAATTTTAGCTGTCATAATTTATATTAAGAATCATCCTAGTATTTATGGTGAGTAATTTGTTTAAAAATCAATAGAAAAAGCTGTATTTATAAAGGTTAAATAAATAAATAAATATTTACAATATATATAGAGACATGAAATTGAATTGATTTGGACCAAATCTTCTAAATAATCTCTTTTTATTTGTATTGGGAGCCAACTTTGACTTTTCTTAATATATTACTGTATTTTATTAATTTAATCTATAAGTAAATAAAGATGTTATTGTGTACATGTATTTGTATCTTTTAAATATGTGTGATATTATATTAGTAGGTGATAATATTGTAATGTTATTAAATTAATATATAAATAAAAATTATATTTATTAAAAATAAAGTGAAACATATAACCATTAATAAATAAAAAAGAAAATAAACAGAGATAACCAAATTTATAAAAAATTGTAAAAACAATGATCAATTTTTTAAAATTTAATAAATTATTATATTTAAATGATAAAATTGATATTTTGAGATGTTGATAAAAAAAAATCTTTTTTAAATATCATTATAGATGTCGGATGTTTTGATGGTTGTTTTGAAAATGTTACATTATATCTTCTTATGATACAAATTGTGACAATTTTTAAAATTATCATACACATAATTTATGATGATTAAAACTATCATATCTGTAAAAGATAATAATCGTTATTTATATTGGTTTTTTTGTGAATCAATAACTTATTTCTTATGATCTAAAGTATTCAAACAGTAGAAATAATTAAGGAAGTGTTAGGAGATGGAGAACACTACGCTAAAGAACATCGTAAATAAGTTGATAAAGAAAAATGATGAGTTGTTTATGCATGTCGAGCAAACGGAGAAGGTTTTTGTAAAAGAAAATGATAAGTATAAATGTGTTATTTTTAAGATAATAATTATTTTATTTTAAAACATGAATTGAAATATGATTTAAACATTGCTTTTGCTATGGATAATAGTTATATAAATTATTTTCAAAGATTTCTGCATTAATTAATCAATCATGAATGAATTGTTTTTTAGTATTTCAAAATCTTTTACATTTAAATATTTGCAATATGATTAATTTCTAAAATTAATTAATTTTATTAATAATTTCAAATTTCTTTAATTGTAAATGAAATTTAAAAAAATATATAAAATTTCAAAACCCATATATTTTTAAAAGATAGATTTCAAATAAATAAATTATTGAAAATAATTTTCATTATTATTAACTAGTACACAGACACTATTGTGCATGTGTGTAATTTTTTAAATATAAATTATAGTATGTTAGTAGGTGATAATAATGTTATTAAGTTAATATATAAAATAAATTTATATTTACTAAAAATAAAGTAAAATAAATAGAAAAATTATTTGTTGATGAATAAAAAAAATAAAAAAAGATAAAAAGGTTTATAAAAAATAGATAAAAATAATCATTAATTTTTAAAAATTTAATAAATAATTATATTATAAAGGATATAATCGATATATTATGAAATGTGGATATAAAAGAATGAATATCTAGATATTAATATTATTATTATTATTATTGTTTTCAATAATTATACTTTGTTTAACCTTTTTAATAAATATTATTTTGCGAAAAAAGTTAACCATAAAATACCTTTTTCATTTTTAATTAACTCTTCTCATCGTTTTTTCGTAGTTTCTATAGATAAAAAAGGAAGCAGCATATAAATAAGAAAAACAAAGTAATTAGTGAAAGAAAAAAAAAAGGTTAGCATAGAAAAGGGTTTTTTCTGGTGGGTAAGGAAACAAGGTAGGAGTTAGAGAGCAAGGGTTTTCGTAAGGCAATAAACGGTGGTAGCCGTGGAGTGCAGTGCTGACGCCGATGGGGAACACGGCGGTGGAAAAGACGGAGGAAGTACTCCGCAACGAGATCGATGAGCTTCTTCGCAAACAGCGCGAGGTTTTCTTTCTGTCTCTACACAGATATCTTAAATGTGTTCGATTCTTTCTAATGTTGGTTGATTTTTGTAGATTACGGAGAGGCTTCGAGATCCTCGTGGCCTCCGCAGAGGTGCCTTGGCGGGTCCTGCCCTTCGAACTAATGGTGGTGTTCGCCAAAGACCCTTCATTCGCTCTGTTAGTATTTCTGAATTTCACTCTCTCATTAGGGTTCTTTCTCAAATATTTGAAAAGATTAATATCATGGTGTTAGATTTAATTGTGTTGGCACTTTTAATTTACTGTTCAGGGAGACAGGAATGATTCTGAAGATCAACCTCCTGCGAAACGACGGCTTTCATCCGCTGTGGTTAAGGTGTTGTTACTTATTTCTTGAATCTGGTTGTGTATGCTTGGTACTTTTGATTTTTAAGTTATTTTTTTCTCTCGTTTTTCTGGGGCTTTGTTTGCCCATATTCGATTGTTGATAATATATGAATATATGAGAAGTGGGTGGGTCTGTTGCTTCAAAATTCATTGTTGTCGTGGGCCTCCCCCTGTACATCATTCTTCCACAAGGGGAATACAGGATGTGTTTTTAACTAAAGGTGTGTTTGCGAATGAAGGTGGATGATGGCGAGTTGCCTGAAGATGCTGATGCGGGACAGGATGGAAAGGAGAAGGGTTCAGCTGTTGAAGGTGTGAATGGGACCGGTGCAGTGGTCCAGAGTGATAGAAACCTCTTCAATTCTCACCAAAGTGGATGGTCTAAGAGAGATGGCAATCAAAGAACTTCCAAGGCGGTAAAGAGAAATGTGTTTTCTTCCATGTCAGGTTGTATATCTAAAAATTGTTGGTCTAAAGTTGTATATCTAAAACTTTAGCCGGTTGTCCATGTCAGGTTTCTGATATTCCCACCGCGGAACATGTTCCTAGGGTACTGCCAAAGAATGAGGATCCCAGTTTGGTTAATAGGAATAAAAGAATGTTGGGTCAGCTTCTGGGAACTCTGGAGGTATGTTAAATTAGTTGCTTGGTTTTAGGACATCTCTAAGATCAGCTCTGTAGTTTATATATAGTGCACATTTAAATTCTCTCACTTATCGCTTTCTCTCAATAAATGCTTTTAACTTGAATTTTCTGTCTCACACTGTTTTAGTGTCACTTTTAACGTTCTTACGAGTGTTTTTCCGTTATGTAAGCAGGTGTCTCTGATTTATTCATCAACTCCATTTGTTCACATTATTATTTCTATATTTTACATGTCCTTTATTCTGAACTATTTCAGAAATTCAGAAAGGAAGACATGCAACTCTCGGGAACAGAGGCATACATGCGAAGATCCAATTCCTTGCAAAGAGTAAGTTCATGTCCATTCTCCTGTTAAGATGCAGTACCCAATGCCATCACTGACTATAAATATAATAACGTCCTTGAAAAAAAATTCAGTGAGCCTATCTTGTTTACAAGGTTATGTATAATTTTGAACTATACCTTTGGATAAATTGTGACTATCACCTTTGTTAATAGCAATATGAATTGATATTTTATAAAAAAGCTTACTGAAACATTTTGATGAATGAATATTTTTAGATCTTTTTGTGTTAGATAAATGCTCATTTTGAATGTTCCTAATACGTGGAATTTGTGGAATCTGTATACTGTCAACTGGGTCTTGTTATGTTTTCATCTTTTATTAAGCCACTGCCTTGCATTTATAGTGGGACATCTAAGTGTGTTCATGTCTTATTATAAGACTTAGAAATACATATTTATCTTTTATTAAGTCATCCCCTTGCATTGATAACCGCAGCATATCTAGGTTGATCATATGTAAGTCAATTTTAAATAATGCTTTCTATTATTTGTTTCTCTTTATTTCTGTCATATGCATGAAATTAATGTTGCCGTTGGCCAACTCAGATTATTGTACCCAGTTGCAGTTTCCCTCCTTAATCTATTGACCTTATATCAAATTTTCACCCAGCCTAATCTAATTTGCCATCAATCTTAGTGGTTAGTGACAGTATATGATACGTAGATGACTAGCGGTTGGGATTATAATGCCTGCTAATTGAATGGACAAGTTTTACGTGGTCCAAAGTCCCAAAAAAGGCTGTTACAACTTCTTTTAATGGAAACGCGTACATTCATGTGACTGTGATATGTACCTGAAAATGTAGTCAGAGTTATTGATTAACTTAAGTTCCAATTTGGTTGTCCAAGGCTAAAATTAACGAAGTAGTCAATCAGTGACTAGATTGGGGTGCAACGTGCCATCATATAATTATATGAGGGATTTTTCAATGCAATATTTTATGTTGTGACAATTTCAAGCTCTCTGAGCAACATGTCAAGCACTGAATTTTTCTTGCCACTTTGTCTTCTCTCTCACTTATAATAGCATCCGAACCTTCAGAATAATCTCATATACCTTGAAATTATTTCCTAGGCGGAGCAAAGGGCACGTGAAGAAAGTGAAAGGCTTAGGAAAGAAGAGCGTGAGCAGATTGCTGAAAATCGAAGGAGAGACTTGGTTAGCTTTCGATGATTACTATTATTTTTCTATTCATAATAGTCAACAAAGTTTCATGTTGATCCTCACTAACTAATATATTGTTTCCTTTATTCTCATCAGACCCTTAGGGCTCGTGTGTCTGCTAAGACAGAAGAAAAGAAATTGGAGTTGCTGTTTCTTCGCTGGAGTGAGCATCATAAAAGACTAAGCAATTTTATAAGGTTTGCCCTATTCAATTGTAAACTAATGAGGCATGAGTATCATGTAGTATCTTCCAATCTGGTCTAGTTATATCTGACATCAAATCATGTATACTATGCAGGTTGTTTTTAATTTTGGTCCAAAAGTGTCCATATTCACATTTTACTCAGACGAAGATAAGTTTCTATTCATGTGCAGTGTAGTGTTGACTCAACTTGATGACTGGATGTTTCCTGCTAATGGCAGGATTTTAGATAGACATGTGAAAGTTTTTATTTGAACCTTTGATTGATTGTTGCATGTATTTTTGTAGGACTAAAGCAGAACCTCCAATCTACTACTTGCCTAACAAGCCCTTGGATGAAGATCCAACGTCACTTGAGAAGCGCAAAGAAGAGGTTGACAAATTTAGACATTCAATTTCTCTTGGTCTTCATCTTAAAACATGATTTTGGAACACCATGTACAGCGAACCAGGATTGACCTGTTAAATCTCAAATAATGATGTTATTTATTGTTGTTAAATTGGGGTTTACGAGTGCTTGCTCACTATCGCACTAGATTCAGGTTTATGGTATTTTATAACATATCTTATTTCTTCTTGGTAATATGTATGTATACCTTTTTCAATCTGCAGGCATTCCTGGAATGGAAGAATGCAAGAAGAGAGGAAGTGTCTGAGTACCAGAAACAGATTAGGGAGCAGTACCTTGGCAATGTTGAGAAGGAATTGGAGAGATGGCAGAATGCAAGGAACGCAAGGAAAGCAAACAATGACCAGAATTTACAGGAGACTATGGACAAAGAGTTGGATACTCATAGGCTGGAGCATGGTCCCAAGAAAAGAAAGATCCCAGGTGGAAACAATAATGAAGATGATGATGATGATGTGGAAGATATAAATGTGGGAGAGGATGACATGATGGATGATGAATTAGACGATGACTCTGGTAGGAGGATTGATGAAACAACAAAGTCGGAAGCAGGTAAGGCCATTGCAGATCCTGCACCTGATGCCGACAATGCGGAAGGGAAGTGATCATGCACAAGGTCACAATTTTCGTTAGTTCTGAGTTATATAATTTTTTAGTTTATACCTTGCTATTTTAAGCTTACTTATTTGGACTTGCAGCCTTTCTATTTTCTGGTATTAACCTGAACTTTATCACTTGTTCTCTTTCTACTGTTAACACCCTTTGGAGAATTAGATTAATGCTCATCATGTTTGTCGGGTTTGTGCCCTTAACGAGCAAACTTAGCATGCATTCATTTCAATTCAAATCGCGTTCCTTTTCATCTGGCCTTAATATTTTACAGGGAGCAATAAACTAAAACTAGGGACGAGAATATTTTTTGTAACGAGTTTTTTCTAGATGTATTTGGGTATTAATCTTGATAAAGTATCTGCAAATATTTAGTTGTAGGTAGGCATGAATTCGATATTTGAATTACAAATATAAATTAGGGAACTGAGACAAGTCGTGTCAGAATTTGATTCTGTTGAAGTGTGACGAGCTTTACGTTATTCATGTTCCAATGGTTCGAGTTGGTTTAAAATTATAATTATAATTTTGGTTTTGGTTTGATTTTTCATACAAAAATAAAATTGATATAAAATTAACCATGTAAATTTAATAATTGCGTGTGTGTGTGTGTGTGTGTATATATATATATATATATATATATATATATATATATATATATATATATATATATATATAATTTTTGACATTACCATTTTAGAGTACTGACCTGGTAATTGTTTAAAATTAATGCCTTAGTTACCTGGTCATCGCACTTACGTCACCATTTAAAGTTTGTGCATTTTTATTATTAACTTCTATTCATGGCAATGGATTAGGAGTGCTTCTACTTAACAGGTTCGTTTTCATAAAAAAAGTCAAAGTACTCTATTTTAAACAAAATGTGTATAGAAAATGAATATTTTGAAATTGAAAAATACAAGACTGGATAAGACTGATATGCGGACGTTCTTATAAGTGGATATTATGTATACAAATATTAGCATATTGCAGAATATTATAAATATTATTTTTCTTTTATCCTACAGGCCACATTTATTTATATTTAGTGATAATTCACTTTAATTTTTATGTATTTTCTTTTACTCAATTGAGTTTAATTAAAAAAATTACTATTTAAACTAATTCAATTTTTATTTTTTTTCTCTGTATTATAAAAGAAAATTGCGTAAAAAGTTATAGAAGTCTACGATGTGATGATGTGTAAAGCATCATTGCCTTAAGAAAGAAGAGATTGTTTATTATGTTCCATTTTGGACGTAACAAAAAATGAAGAACACAGGAACATCATTTGGATAGCTCTGAGCGACATTGCTTTTCTAAAACAAAGAAGAAAGGAAACTTTCCAACGACCAAAGATGGGAAAATGATTCCGAGGGATTGTAAAACTTCTCCTTTAATTCCTCTTCTTTTCTGTTTTATTTTATCGTCTTATATCATTAATTCTCTTTAGTTAATTCAATATACCAATACCCTCCTCCTTTTTTTCCTTCTCAGTCTTAATCTTACTCACCTTTAATCAAAATTTTGACACATTATTTTTTCATTCTAAATATACGTGTTCATCCTCAATTAAGGTTTGTCATCAAAATAGAAACATTCATCTTTCAATCATAATAAGAGAAGAAGAAGGTGAATTGGTAAGAATGAATTTCTTCAAGTTGTAGGCATTTCTTAGTGAGAAAGAAAGATGTTGTATAGTTGCCTTTAACTAATCAAATTATGTCTCCCAATGTGACCAACTTGTGATACCTTTGAGAAACGTAATCATCAAATTGATGTTGAAATAACCTAACCAAGTGCTTTACTCACGTTGTTCCTCAATCTAAATTGGGCCACAAACATACATTGTAGCCCAATTTGTTGGGCCCAGAATTCAAAGTCTTATGGTGCAGCGGGCTTCAATATCTTCTCATCTCACAGAGCAAGAAATATGCAAACTTAATGATTTTATTTCAGCTAAAACATGGAGAATACACGCTTCAATTGCAGCTATTCGTCAGCACCGTTTCAACTTTCAAGATAATCTTCATCGTCATTGTCACTTTCAAAATGTTTAATATTTTCACAATTTGTGATGTAGACACCCACTTTCAAATTTGTATACAATTTTAACTCACACGTGAAACTATATCTCCATAAAAATATTCTTTTTTGGTAACACTTCGTTCCTATTATTCAACCTCCTACCATTAAGATCTTATAATAATGACACTAAGTTATGCATCAAATGGCACTGATTTAATCTTCAGACAACATAATGGTAATTGATTATAAAACAGTAGATTAGTGTTAATGTCAAGAATATACTTTGTGCGAGAACACAATCTTAGAATGCAGACACATCACAGTGTTGACGAATATCCGAACCAAGATAATATTCTCCAAATAATTATTATAATCCGAATTTCCATTTTTTATTCTCTTAATTTACATTTTTTTTATATATATTCCGGTTAAGAACATTGTTAGTATTGTCTTCTTCACTATTTCAGATCACGTTTACAGTTACAATGAGTCAGTTATTAATGTGTGTAACAATCATATCCCAAATTTGTTTCTAATTTATTAATAGTTACAGAGCATAAGCACATAAACAAATTTGTGAAATTTGTGAAAGTCTTAAATAAATTTTATGAGTAATGTAATATAATGTATTATTTTATAGATACATTAACTTTGGCAAATAACAAAGAGGGGTCACCCTCATCGTCAAAAGCCATCTTCACTCCCTCTTTCTCTCTGTGTGTCCGGTTCCGAACTTCTTCTGATTGCTAGAACTACACACTCACACGCACTGTAGAAGAACAAAGAATCGAGAGAGAGAGTGAGAGAGAGAAAGAGAATGGCTCCGAGTGCAAACCACCACCCACATCCAAACGGCGAGCGAAGACAATGGCCACCGGCAGCGGCGGCGGAAGCGGCGCCGACAGTGGCAGCACATTCGTCTTACAACGGGTACCGGCAGTACCACCCCACAACGCCGGCTCGCTCGTCGTCGTCGGCGTCGTTCAAAGGGTGCTGTTGTTGTCTCTTCCTTCTATTCTCGTTTCTGGCGCTGCTGGTGCTAGCGGTGGTGCTGGTGATAATCCTCGCCGTGAAACCGAAGAAGCCGCAGTTCGATCTGGAGCAGGTGGGCGTGCAGTACATGGGCATCACATCCACTCCCCCCTCCACGGCCTCTCTCACCCTCACCATTCGCCTCCTCTTCGCCGCCACCAACCCCAACAAGGTTGGCATCCGATACGGCCAGTCCAGCTTCACCGTCATGTACCGCGGGATCCCCCTCGGCAAAGCCACCGTCCCCGGCTTCTTCCAGCAGCCCCATAGCCACCGCCAGGTCATCGCCACCATCTCCGTCGATCGCGTGAATCTCCTCCAGGCCGACGCCGCCGACTTGATTCGCGACGCCTCCCTCAACGACCGCGTGGACCTCCGCGTCCTGGGCGATGTCTCCGCCAAGATCCGCGTCATGAACTTCGATTCCCCTGGCGTTCAGGTAAATTTGCCTCTTTCCTAATTTAGGTTACCTCACATTTTCACTCTTAAACATGCATCTTCTTCGCAATTTTTCTTTTCTCTTTCTTTTAAATTGGAATTGAAGGTTATGGTTCTTTACTCATCTCTCTGCCATGGCAGAGATTGAGAGAGTGAGTGAGAAATGTTATGGCGGAAGTGGCCGCAACCGCCAATTCCACTACCCTCTGTCCCACTCTACTTTTTCTTTACCTCTTTTTTTTTTTCCTCTCGCTAAAGTGCGCCGCTGAGAACACTACTCTACGGTTACTGTACATAACCTGCGCCGAAAGCTATTTTGTTTTACCTTAATATTAATATTTGAAGACATTGTTATTCAGTTTTTTTGTCTGAATTTTATCTTAGGCTTCTGTTTCTTCATCCCCTTCGTCTCCTCTGTACTTCTTTGACTTGTTTTCTTCATTTTTAGTTATTTTTTTTGCCATATTTTTCTTCTTTTGCATTGCTGGATCACATTCTCTCATTTTTGGATACATCCCCAAGGATGTTCCTTTCCTTTCCACTTTAGTGTTTGGTTTTTCGTTTTTTTTATTCCTTCCCACACAGGCACATTTCCTCTTCTCTTAATTAATTAATGAAATTACGATTCTACTAATATTTCACTCTTAGATTGATTTTAAATATTCTTGTGTTCTACATTTTAAAAGAAAATATTTGTTTTTAAATATAGTAAGCATTTTAATTTAAAAATAACCAGACTTATATTTCTTAAACTTATTTACTAGTAGTCCGTGAAATCGAGTTCGGGGTACCACTTTTTTCTAGCTGTTAAGTGCCTTTTTTTTTCACGCTCTTCTATGCATTTGTCTGAATCGCATGGCCAGACATTCCAATAACTTGAGCGCATCAGTAGAACTTTTCTCACCTTGATTAGTGCAGTTTCTCTGTTTTATGGGCATAACAATGGTGAAATCCTTAATTTCGAGGAATCGGAAAATTTTTAAATGTACCAGGACTATGATGGGAAATTAGGAATATAAAAACTGTGGAATTGGGGGTTTAGTTTAGACTCGAAGAAGGAAGGATTAGAAAATGCAAAGAAAATGGTAAAATTTGAAGGCCCCACAAGTGTTGAATCGGGTCGCTGGATTCGTAGTCCAGGCTACCAACTACTACACGACGACGGTATCAACACCAACCGAAGCTCAATAATGTTCATTATGGTGTTTGTCCTCAGTACCCTTTTTCTCTCCCAAAAAAATTCGCCATTTTTTTTTTCTCGAAAAAGAAAACTTAATGGGGTGGACTACTTTTTCTTTGGGTTCCTCTCACCTTGGGTGATGCAATTAGATGTCAGATTAACTAACTGTGCATGTTTTGTCATGCTCTGTTTCCACTTTACAATTTAAAGTTAGAATAGACCAAAAACCAAGCTTACAAATGTGAAATGTCAAACGCTACTTTAATTTTCTTTCAAGCCCAAGAAAAGTCTTCACCATGTGACTATCCTGTTCCTGCGGTGCGGCACATGGGGTCTTCTTCTTCTGTGTTCACATTCTGATTTTACTGCTGTTAGAGTAATACATTTTTCATTAACCTCTTTTACCTTTACTCTTACTCATATATTAACGACAAGAACTGAATTACACAGGTTTCGGTGGATTGTGCTATTGTGATCAGTCCAAGAAAGCAATCTCTGTCTTACAAGCAGTGTGGATTCGATGGATTGACTGTTTGATGATATCACTGTTGTTGGCAGTGTCAATATCCTTATCTTCCTCGCAATTTCTCACCCGATCCTCGTTTCTTCGAGTAATTTAAGGACGAAACGAGGAGAGAAAATTTGGGTAGGGTGTTAGAGGGACTTTGAAATGGTTATTGGAGGGAACAGGTTTTGGAAAATATATGAAACCAGAGGGCATTTAACATTTTTCTGAGAATTTTGCAGAATTCTTTTGAATAGGTTACTTCACTTAGAAGACAAAAATCTGCGGAACAACGTGTAAACTGTAAAGTAGATCAAATGAGTGGGTGAGGGTATCGTTCCTTGCTGATGAGCTTTTGTTAATTTCCTCCTCCTCTCTCCACTTTTCAACCTTTTTCGCTCTCAGCTTTTCTTTTTTTGCTTTTGGAAAGTGCATCACAACAAGTTTTGCTCATTTGATTAATATTCAAATTCCATGTAAGAAGAAGACCTGTTTATATGGCAATTGTTTTTAATCATTTGGGGTCGAAAATTTAAAGTGAACACCAAGAGCCTTATTGAGGAAACAAAACAATTTTCGTGATGTTTTCTATTCGCGGATTTTAGGGTACTATCACAATGCGTCAACCTATAAAGCTACTTCTATTTTCGCTAATTTGATTACCACTTCAATTATTGTAATTATGACATACTTCATAAAAATAGGTATGTGCATCACTGGCGATTGCTATATCCAAACTTATTTCACTTAACTTACTCTTGCCATCTAGAATATTCCACCGCTATTGAAAAAGTAATGCTGTCCATTTCATGAGTTAATCGATTTCATAGGTTGATTACCTTATTTCATCGATTGAGTTCAAAACATTCACTATAAAAGGCTTTAAAATAAATAATAAATAAAGTGTTTAGTTAAATTAAAGTTCTTGCATTTATAGTTACATTTATCTCTATACCTATTAATGTTTTATATTAATGTATATATGCCAAATATTCGTTTTTATATATCTCATTTCTTGTAATAAATTACTGCTACAATAATTTGTAAATAAAATATAACTGAAAACATATTAACAACGTCAATAGTTTTCAAATTATAAAATAAATATAGAAGGAAAGTAATATTTATATAGATGATTAATAATTTTTCTTACAATTATTCGGTAATGTTAGCCCAACTACAAGACCACCATACGGCAACGTAACCCCAGTTAGGGTCTTTCTTCTTACACCTCCAAGTATTTTTTCTGCACCTCCAAAATTTCTTTAAATTCTCAAAATATCCTTTGACCATTTAAGAAAACTCACGGACATCACACCCCAAAAATACTTCTGGATGTCGACTTTTGAAAGTCAAAATATATCATCGGAAGTCAACTTCCGTAAGTCAAAATATATCACCGGAAATTGACTTCTGAAAGTCAAAACATATCACCGGAAGTCAACTTTCGGAAGTCAAAAATCATTACCAGAAGTCGACTTTCGGAAATAAAAAAACATTACCGGAAGTCAACTTCCGGAGATAAAAAAATTAAGTCAATTTTAAATATTTTTAATTCTTTTTAAAATTTATATTTTCTAACTTTTATTTTATTTTATTTTTTAAAACACATATTAAAAATTATAAAACATAATTTTAAAAAAAAATTACTTAAAAAATAAAAAAGTAAGTAATAAAAATACTAAATAAAAAATTGAAAAATAATTTAAATTAAAATAATAAAACTTTAAAGTTAAATATATATATATATATATATATATATATATATATATATATATATATATATATATATATATATCTATCTATATATATATATATATATATATTTGTTTTTGAGTTAAAGTTTTACTATTTTAATTTAAATTATTTTTTAATTTTATTTTTAATTTTATTGATATTATTGTAATTATTTTATTTATATATTTCATATGCATAGTATTTTATATTTTATTTGAATTTTTTAATTTTGTTTAAAATTTAAATATTTAATTTTAATCAAAATTTTAAAATTGTTTCAATTATATATTTTTTTATGTTTTTAAATTTAAATTTATTTTTATATAATTTATTAAAAATTTAATTAAAATAAAAAAGAATTAAAAAAATCATATTTAAAATAACATATATAAATAATGAAATTAAAAATTAAAAAAAACGAATATATATATATATATATATATATATATATATATGTATATATATATATATATATACATATATATATATATATATATATATATATATATGTATTCTTTTTTATCTTTTTTTTTTCAATTTAAAGTTTTATTATTTTAAAATGAATTTAAATATTAAATAAAATTAAATGAAGCAAAATAATTTTTTTGTTTTTTTATTTAAAGTTTAATATTATTTTAATTTTAATTATTTTTATATTTATATTTATATTTATTTTTCAGTATATTAAATAAAAATAAAATTATATATATATATATATATAGATATTAATATTTTAAAAAAAAATATATCAAGAAATATGAAAACATAAAAAATAAATAAAATAATAAACTAAAAAAATCATTAAAAGTTAAAAAATATAAATTTTAAAAAGAATTAAAAATATTTAAAATAAAATTTGTTTTTTGACTTACAGAAGTCGGAGAATGTTTATTGACTTCCGGAAGTCGACTTCCGAGAATATTTTTTTACTTTCGGAAGTTGACTTTCGGTGATAATTTTTGACTTCCGGAAGTTGACTTCCGGTGATACATTTTGACTTCTTGAAGTGACTTCCGGTAATATATTTTGATTTCCGAAAATCGACTTCCGGTAATATATTTTGATTTTCGGAAGTCGACATAATTTTGGGGGTGTGGTGTTTCCTGGTTTCCTTAAATAGTCAAAAGATTTTTTGGGAATTTAAAGAAATTTTTGAGTGTAGAAGAAATTTTGGAGGTGCAGGAATAAAGACCCCCCAGTCACCCAATATATTTTTTTAATATTGGGCCTTATGGGCCTTACTTACAGGCACCCAATACTTCGTTGGGCTGGAAGAGCGCACACCTTTTGGTACTGTCACGGATAGAAATGCAAAAACCACGTCGTTACCGTAGCGTTTATATACGTTTCCGCCGGAGAATCAGAAGCTGGTTTGAGCTTTTCAATCGCATCGAATTGAGGTATGGCTCCGCTAATGCCGTGTTTGGTAGCGTAAGAGAATTATTAACTGACCATTTTATTTGAATTTCGTGGTTAGCGTTAATTAGTTTGAGTTTTCTGGGTTTTGCTGTTATAGGGATTTGATCGGAGAGTGATGGATTTCTCTTTACGTTGGATTCGAAGTCGTACGACAAAGTTGCGGATGTATGCGATAACCTAATGCTTCAGGTAGCTGTCTATCTGATTCTTGCTCCTTTTCCTCTTTCATTAGCGTTTGTGGCTTACTTCAAATTCATGAATCCTCACTCAGGTTGCAGTTGATGGCATTGCTTACAAGGACGATTGGCCCTACACCATTCACCTCCTCGCTCACTATTATGTTCACGACATGTATCTATCTTTTAGTTCTCTTCTTGTTTTCGCTCTTTACATTCTTGTATATCTGAACGAAATGGCTATTACTTTACTCACTTTGTCACTTCGAATATCTTCTAAACAATCCAACTGTATATATGTAAATTCTGTTGTGTTTCTGAGTCGAAAGCTGTTATCCTAGATCATAGCTTCATAAAAAATGTTGTCCTCACTTTTTTTATCCCGTTTCATGTTACTTGTGGTTGAATGTTAATTATAGACTATGTGTTATACTTTCTGGGTCGGGAAATTGGTGAAGCGTGCGTGTGTGGATCAATTAATTTGTTTAAATGGTTTTATGTAACAGTATGCAGTGTTATTCTTCACGTAATAATGGATGAAAGCAATGGCACCGTATAATTAGTTTGGCGAGAACAAAATGTATTATATTTTAAACCTCAAAATTAAAAATGTTTTGGTTGGACTTTCCTTACACATATAACTGGAAAATATGTTGACGAATGCTGTAATTTCTTGGTCTAACATGTACTGAAGATAGAGGATGTATGGATATTGCATAAAAGTAGTGAAGTAGTAATGTACTGTTTGATAAAATATGCTTGTTTTATATTGCTTTCCGAATAGCTTTGTGCACCTATATCTGGTGTTTAGTACGATGAAAATGTTAACACCAATAAACTTTTCCAGAACTTTACACAGAGGAGATGTTTCAGCTGCTTCTCTCTGCTTATTCAACAATAAGCAAGCATTAAAGACATTGCTTTATTTATGGGAATGAATGAGGATGGTGCTACAAATTGTAAGTAATTTTCACTATCCTAGAAGCTTTTGAAATTGGATATTGATTATATTTTGTAATTGGATTGGACTGTCTGCACCCTCTCTTTCTTATCATTATTGACATGCTTGGTTGTATAATTTAGATGTACTACAGCAAGACTGGACTGTCGACCCTGCCTCTCTGATGCTTATTGTAAAAGAAGCAACCTCAAGTGACCGAGCAGAAACTTTGATCATAGTAAATTGCAGCGATTGAAAGAATGTGTCTTCCATCTTGAGCATTGAAGCTCTTAGTTACGAAGAATTAGATGTTTAGTTTTATACGAAATTCTTTTCAAATTGATCAATCAAACATTCTATGTTCTTTATAGTGAATGTATATTGTTGATAATTTTGTAGCCAACCTGTATGCGTTTGAACTTTAGCACCGATTGGTGAAATTCACGTTTCACTTGATAGCTATTCGACAATTATCTATCAGTCTCTCTTATGCGATAGTGGAACGGTTTAAACTTTGCATATTAAACTTGTTAATGCCCGTCTGTATATTTCGACTATAATGAATATTTTTATATTTGTCTTAATCTATTGTTTGTACGACACCGTACGAATTAGATTGTTTATATTCCTAACGTACCGCCACTGCTACCGCTTGATGTGGGGGGTTTTGTTGTGGTACATTCAGTGTGCGATAAACCACAAGATATAATTCATTATAGTTAAAATAGATTGCGTGAAATAAATTTGATCTTTTGACACATAAGTTAAAAAGTAGTTATATTAGGACTATCTATTTTGTTTAGATTATCTGAAATGACTAGTTTTTATATACAGAAGTCATAAAATAATTTAAAATAGTTAATTTTAATGAATTGTTAGAAGATAAAATAGAAAAATAAACCTAGAATTTATCATGTTTCTGAATTGTTTGTCATAATAATCTTTTTTTTCTTGCTAGTATGATAATTTTGGAATATAATTTAAATTACTGAAGTCAATTATTTATTAACCCAGATTGGATTATAATTTTAGAAAGTAATCTCATACCTTTATTACTAAATTATAGTTGGATTTTGGATTCTATTGTGGCAATGTAAATGGAAGCTGCCTTAATCCATTATCAACTCGACTATGTAAATGCAGTAACACCTAGGAACATGCGACGTTGTGGGTTTCTTCAATTGTAAGTTATTCATCTTCGATGCATACTATTGTTTTAACCTTGTTGAACTTCTAAAAGCGTAATCTGAAAAAAATTCTTGAATAAAATCCCATTCACACATGACTAACCACGCTAATATATACATACTATTCAATCTTCTGAACATTGCAGTGCTCATGTCTCAATTGATCTTGTGGAATTATACAAATCTTGAATGTAGCGGTACCTGTTGTTTCTTCTCCTTAAGCTTTCATCTTCTTCTATTTCTGCCAACACATCTTCTACTGCATCACTAATATCGTTATCGTTCCTCTTTCTCCATTTCCATTCCACGCTTTCGCCGCTGTTCAAGCTACCTGTGATGCCATTGCTAGAATCTGTGATGCTGTTGCTAAGTTGTACGAGCTGCCTCGCCATCTCAATCTCCGTTTGCGTGAACATACCAGGTTTTTTTCGTTTCGCACAACTCTTCCCCTTTTCGCATGCCATTGAGATTGAGTAAAAACGCTGAAACAAAACACAACCCAGAAATCGTTTTATAGGCTCTTTTAAAACTATTGTTTATCGCTTACTAAATATACATACGTGTTACCTTTGTCTTTTTCCCTCTTTAATCTTTTCGTTAGTTTTTTCCTTTTTCTTTTCTTCTATATTTTATTGTGATCTTTATTACCATTCAATTAATGTCACCATCATGCTTCTTTCTTTCTTCCTTTTCTTGGTGCCACTGTCATCATTTCATCATCATGCTTTCTATGTTTAAACCACACGTTTGCGCGTTGGGTTGTAAACATGCTTCTGCAAGTTACTTATCCACTCCTTCATTCATAAGGATTTTGATTTATTCTGTTCCTTCCTCATAAAGGAGACCGACTTAATACCCTAACTCTAACATAAACGATTTCTGTTTTCAACCAATAATAGAAAAAAGTTAATAATAACTGCTTCTTTTGTTTTCTGTTTTAAATGATTTCTTCTTTATGGAATTTGTTGTCTTCAACACGTAGTGGTGAATCGATCTCTTTGTATATTTTGAATGACAACAAACTCGAGAAATAAATACTTTTCTTTATTTGGTTTGAAAGGAAAATGAAAAATATAACGCTATAAATTAAATAATTTTAATATTACTTTACTATAACAGTAGCACGTGGATACGTTTCTTATTTGACAAACTTTTCTATTCTCTTAGAAAATAAAAGTTTTACGTGCATTCCACGTACCATTCTTCTAACGAAGAAACAAAAATTATAGCATGATTCTCTGAGGAAGAATTCAGAATGTTGACCATCCATTCAACTTATTCAATACACAATACATTCCTAACCTAACAAATTCTTCCATTGGTCAAAGTCAGCAGGTTTCACTCTTCAATCTCTATTACATGATGAAACCAAAATCTGATATTCAAGAAAGCTCCTTTTGTAAAATGAAATTACAAAATATTGCCATTACTATCATCTTTGTAAACAATTTTGTCTCAATATTACACTTTCAAGATTCCTTTTTGATGGTATCATAGTTATTATAGTATAATAAATTTCATGTATTTGTTATGATTTTTTCATAGCAGTAAGATTCTTGTTCATTAATTAATTGTCATTTCAACATCTAATTAATTATTGATGGAGAATTGGCAAAAATGAGGGAGCAAGCAAGTGTAAGCAACAACAACAAATCACTTTTTTTGTTTAGTTGTAGAGATATACACTGAAATTTCTAAAACTCCAAAAGGCCAAAGAAACAAAAAGGAAACTTAATTTGCATTCGGTGGCAGTGAGAGTGTCACTCAAATTGAAATGCACGATTCATGCTGAATGGCACTGCATGTCAGATTCTTCCAATCCTCCAACGGGATTCAGACACTTTCTCATTCTTTCTAATGCTTCAGGCGCCGGAGCTGAAGCCAAAGCGTCGGAATATCCCTCCGGTGGCTGTGATATTGCTGAACCAGGATATCTGGGAGGCAAACCTGCCGGAGGATAACCTTTCCACTCAGGTTCCTCTTCTGAAGAACCAACCGGCGAAGTAGCCGATGCCGGAGCGTCAACCGGAGAAACGCGCAACGGAGCGAAATTCGGTACTGGAGCAAGAACTGGTTGGTTCGCCGGCGATTTAGGACTGCTTCTTGAACGAATCGGAGGAGCCAACTCCGCCGGCGAAGGCGAAGGAGAAGGCGAAGGATAATCGTTGGATCGGGGACTGAGAATTCCCGCGAGGCCGTGAACGGCGAAGTAGTGGCCGTAATAGAGGCCGGGGAAAGCAACGTCGACGCCGCCGACGGCGATGGCGGAGGAATTGGGGCGCGTAAGTTGGAGAAAGCGCTGAGGGAGGAGCGTGGGAAGCGTGTAACCGTCGGGGAGGAGGCGGAGGTGGGCGAGGGATAGGCGGCGAGGGACGACGTGGAAACGGAGCGTATCGGTGTAAGAGGAGGCGGTCTGAGTCATGTCGAGGGCGAAGAGGGAAGCGTCGGTGGGAGCGAAGAAGGTGAAGGCGCGTGAGGTGGCTTTGTTGTCGTTCTGATGAAAGAGAATGTCCATTTGAAGATCAGAGGTGACGATTGCGTTGCAGAAGAGGTCGTACCCTCTGGCCCGTACGGTGCTCAGCATGGAATCAAACTCTCTTGTGGGTCTGCACATCACACTAACGGCCTTCAGCAATATCGCTACTACGATGCACCTCACCCACACTCCACCAAAACTCCTCCACATTTTCAAGATCAGGTTTCTTCTTTTCGCGCCTTTTTTCTTTCAAAATATTAGTTCTACCGTTATCTTCATACTTTAGTCTTTTATTGCCAATTTCCCACCCTCCTTCTTCCCCTTTTCTTTCTGGACCTTCTTTCATGGGCTTTTTAACACTGGGCCTTCTTGTACTTCAATTCCCCTTTTTAAATAAATTACAGCCCGCTTCTTCCTGCACCCTTCATATGTTTCTTCCTGCACACCTATCTAAAAAAACATCACATTTTTTATTTTCTTAAAATAAAATAAAAAACAACTTAACGTATTTAAACTTAATATGGTTAAAACTAAGTAACAGTTAACAAACATAAACGAGTATATTGTTCAAAATTTATTTTACAATTTAATTATATTATACTTAAAAGATATTTATATCTATGATAATAAATTTGTATTGCAGTTTTTAATTATAACATTATATAATTTATTTATAAATACACAATATTAAAATTATGAATAGGACAACAATTATAAAAAATTTCATAATACCATATTGCGGTTAGTTCTCCTTTAAACATCTCATAGAGGTTCTTGTAATCTCAAACGAAAATGATTACGAGACAGATTATTATAGTCTACTTGCTTGTCAAGCTGAAATTATCGTGTCGTTTAAAAAGAATTAAAAAAACTTTTGAACTAATCCATATATTTAATTTATTATTTAACTTGTTTTATCACATAAGAATTTGAACAATGTATAAACTCATTTTTATCGGATATTTTTTACTCTTGTATTAATTAACCAAAGAGAAACTATATTCATATAAACATTTTCCGTAAGTACTTCTTTAATGAGGTTGTTTTAGTACAGTTATTTAACTAAGTGTTTGGTTTAAAAGTTTATTTATAGAAACAAATTTTTGTCAATGTAATTTACTTGTTAAGTAAGGACAACTCATTTGATAATATTTTTCGCTATCTTTCATTACTTTTTCTTTTAAAAAAAACTTTTATTAAAATCCTTTTACAAATTGTCATTCAAATATTTACTTTTTTTGGCTAGATAAGAACTGCAGAAACCATTCACTTTACGAATGATAATCATCAATTGTTTGCTACCTCGTAAGTGTAATAGGTAAGGATGATTTGACACAAAACTCATTTAATTTCTAAAAATAATAAATTATTTTTCCTATAGTGAGGTGAAGTATCATCCTTCCACCATATGTCAAGAAACTAACTTGCCTTTTATATGTTCCGGTTTGATTATGTCACACCAACTTGTTCTTTTTTAAGTGCAAAAAGTTGTATAATTAATTTATTTTAACATTATAATTGACCCAAATATAAATTATTAACTTGGTTAATAAATTACTAATATTATGAACCCATTTTTATTTTCTTATAGTATCTCTATCAAGATAACAATTTTTACACGTAGTTTGAACAATATTCTAAATTAAATCATTAACTTCAATAAATTATTTATACACATTAAACACAAAATTAGGTGGGGAATCCGGTGGTAAGGAGTGTGTTAACTGATTTTTTTCTTTATTATTACATTTTTATGTTGATAATAATTTTCAATCATACCTTTCAACAGTTATAATTTTATGCATATACATGATGTGATACTGGGAAATGTTTTATAATAGTGGTTTATGTAAACCCATACACGCACAAGTTTTGCACAACCGACAAATAAATATTAAAACTTTTGAATACGTGTTACACTGACAAATGTTCTATAATACATAGACACGAGTTTATAAAAATTAAAACGTGTTAGACTTACGTATCTCTTTTATAATGCAGGTGCTGTTCCCATTCACCAGTTCATGAAATTAGGTATATTTTGTAACTCAAACTAACATCTTTTTGACATAAAGTTAATTGCGTATTAGATTAAGATATAAGACTATCTTATTTCCATTCTAATCATAGATCTCATTTAATTAAATTTTGGTTAGTCTCAATCTAATTTTTATTTATATGAGAATATAAACAAGTTTTTTAAGATTTTGAGAGTTTGTTCTGAGATTTTTTCTTTTCATATTATAATCTCGCCTTAACATGAAATTTTGTAAAATTGAAATCCTACACCTAAAATATTTCAAGTGAATATCTTAAACATATTATTTTTAATATTTAATATGAAAGAAATCTCAGCGTGACTAAAATACTTCGCACTTTTTCCTTCTTTTTACCAATACAGAAAACATTTTTCTTATTGTTGGATATGTCAGGCTTATATGTTAGATTTGTAAAACCCAAAACTTATCTGTTAGGAAATTTTTATCTCTTTTGATCAGCCATCACATTAAAGCAATTTAACAATTATCAATATTATTATTATTATTATTATTATATAAACTCATTTTTTAAACAAAAAAATCATACAGTTCCACGCAATTTCAGACTTCTTACCAGAATTATCATTGATCAATAAGCGAATGGTCAATGCAATTTAAAATATGAAAATTCTGGATAAAATGATTTGTTTCACGTGATCATTATCAAACAGATTGAAGACTAACTTACTTCATGTAATTTTTATTGTATAAAAATAATTAAAAATATTATTTATTATTTATTATATCAAATTACATAAAATTAAATATTTTAAATATTTAGAAATCAATTTTGTATAGAAGGTGAGTGATTATTATAATTTTTAATTCTATTTTCACTACCCATTAGTTTTTTCAATCACGTTTCAATTTTTTGTTAGCTATATATGATGCGGTCATTTACTATCTAAAGTTTAATCACCTCACTACAGTTCTTTGTAAGAGATCCAAAAGAAAGAAGGGCAAATTTAAAATTTTTTATTCAGCTTTTGGCAGTTACCGGTAATGAAAACGCGTTTAGATTTTCATGCACGTTCAATCCACTTTTCATGAATAATCATGTTTTGTTTTTGCTTTTGTTGAGTGTGACATGTTGCTACTAATTTATTGCATTCTTGTAAAAAAAGAATAGTAGAATATTAATTGGTTTCTGCCGACTCTATTTTCCACCAATCATTTATTTACTTCTTAAATCTCCTAACATTTCACAAATCAATTACTTAATCCCACACGAATCTTTTGTGCTGTCCATGATCCATCTTTTCTTCAAAACCATTTTCTTAACACAAACTTCATTCTTCTACCAATCCTACCAAATCTACCAAACACTGTCTTTCCACTATTAACACTTCCACCAACCACTCCATTTTTTTCTCGATCCACCGAATTATACTTCCAATATTAAAAATCCATTATTTTGTTGCATATACAAAATATATTGCAATTACAAACATACAAGTATATTAAATATTACAAAATTTGATGAATTTTGAAATCCTGCGGGGCAAAAGTGGAAATTAGAGAGTAACATTAATGGCTAGTTTGTGATGGAATTTATGAATAGTGTTTGTTACGTAGGAATCAGAAGGTGTTAAAAGTTGTAGCAGGGTTTAGGCTTAAAACAATTTTGTTGTGATGTGTTGGGAGAAGTGAGGAGAGTTTGGTGATGATTATTTATTTATTCCCTATTCTATTCCCTATTATTCTCTATTCTCTGTTCTCTATAATAATAACTAACACCAAACGCAGAAATCGGAAGACGACATGGCATCGTCGAAGGTGGTGGTGACGACGAATCCCGATGTGGCGGCGCAGAGTTCGATTTCGAGCCAGGTATGGGACGAGGTGGTCGGCGGCGCTGAGTCTCAGGACATGGCAATCAGCCTCCACGATTTGTTGTTGACCTCCGTTGCCAGAAACGACGCCGTTCCGCCCTCTCATGGGGGAAGGGGAAAGAGAAAGGCCGTGGAGGAAGCCGTCGTGGATAGGGCTACTCTTCAGAAACAGAGAAGGATGATCAAAAACAGAGAATCTGCCGCTAGGTCCAGGGAACGCAAACAGGTTCTCTTTTTTTTTTTCAATTTTTTTTTTATTTGAAACTTGTTCGGCAAGTGTGAGTTTGTGATGATGATGATGATGATGTATGTTGTTTCCAGGCTTATACAGTTGAGTTAGAGTCTTTGGTTACACTTCTCGAGGAAGAGAATGCTCGATTGTTAAAGGAAGAGGTTTGTTTCATCACACCTCATCTTTTTTATTAATTTATTATTATTATTGTTATGAGGAGTTTCCCCTCTCTCTCTTTTTCTTTTTCCGAATCCAGAGTACTATGTATAAAGTTATTAACATTGTCCAAATTCACTCCGAGTTCTATTCTGTCTTTTCTATGATTCAAGTGTGAACTTCAAACCTTAACTGGTAAAGAAAAATCGTTTTGTTCGGGTCGCATCTTCTGTGAAAATCTGCCTTTTCTTGGTCGATTCTTTCTGGAGATTTTCGTGTTCTTTTGGTTAACATACGATTCGTGAGTTTATGAAATATTGGGTATTGTTGTATGCAGGCTGAAAGGAGAAAGCAGAGGTTCAATCAGGTATGTACAGTATCCACTTCCCTTCTGCTTCAACCTGGGTGATGATGTAACTGGACTGGCGTAATTCTTGAATGCCTCAAGAAAACAAGTCAACTTTCATTTATTTGCTTTTATAACTATGAATTGAATGCTGAATTCGAACAACAGCAGTTCATGGGGTGAGTCAGCCTAGGAAGGAAGTGTAATAATAATGTTCACAGAGAAGTCAATTAATGTTCACATTTTAACTGCCTTTCAAACATGTGGGTTAGGTTTGATCAGCTGCACCATACAATTGCTGTAGCAATGTGAAGGACACAATCCACCTACCCATATAATTGCAGTGGTTAAATTAGGTTAGGTCTAATCTCAATTTCTGCTTTCTTTTGGGATCTTTCAAGAACTACCTTTGGCTCATTCACTCAGATCATATAGTCTTTTGCCCATTAAATTGTCTTGCCTACCATTCTTGATGGACTATTGAATCTCACTGAATTACTCTCAAATGTGCCATGTGTCCACTTATCCTTGGAATTTGGTGGAAAGATATTCTTGGAACTCTAAACCTGCTACATACAGTGCATCACTTTCAATACCTAAATTTACATCTCTTGGTTAAGTATGAATCGGAGATCAGGAGTAATATTTTTGTTTCTAGAGTTTAGAGAGTGAAGTGAACTTCATAGTTAACTTTTAAGTGGTTGTTGCATGTCTGTTAATGTGATTCAGTGTCCTTTTACTCTTTTTGGTGCAGCTGATGGAGTGCCTTATTCCAGTTGAGGAGAAGAGTAAACCAAGACGAATGCTTCGGCGAGTGAATTCAGCACAGTGGTGATGTAATATGCTGCTAGTCCTCACGGACTAGTTTTGAAGTCCTAGTGTAGATACCAAACAAATGATGCATGATAGTGTTGAAGGGTAAATATGAAACAGAGAGGAAAAGATTTGAAAGCTTAATTTATACACACATAGCTTTGCTGATTATTTTGCAGGATCATTCCAAGTTACATTGCTGCATAGAGAAAATGGACTAATTTGATTGAAGCTGAAGCTTATTACCGGTTCACTATTGATGGATATTGAAGCTGAAGCTGAAGCTAAGTAATGTTTTAATATATTTGGGGGAAGGGAGTTGAAATTAGAATGTATGAGTAATGTTAATTAGATCGTCTGTTTTTTCATGTTTTAGGGAGGATACACTGATAAACATGGACTATGTTGTAATAGTATTCTAACTTTCATTTATAATTTTTACTGCAAAATGCCTATCTAGTCTGCAATTTATTTCTTCAAAATGTAAATATCATACTTTTCAAATCATATTAAACATTTAAACAATGGCTGAAATTGGTTTATATTTAAATATATGAAACATTTATTACTTTTTTTTTCTTTGTTTGTATTTGAGTTAGGAGAAAATATTATGTTGTTATATATTGGCAAGTTACTTAACCACTATATCAAAACTTAATATATGCTTTAAATTAAAAATGTAATAAAAATATTAGTAAATTACATTAATCACTCATGAGACTTGTGAAGTACACAACTTTTTTTCTATCCTTAATCTTCCCTTCCTCGAGCACTTGAAACATTACATTCACACTTTTTTTTGCATCATACTAATCCCTTGATTTTTGAATTTAATTATCGTGTGTATCCTTTACAGGAGTTACTGTAAATATAAATAAAATAGACATGTTGTGTAATATCATGAACTCAAACAATGATCATCATAATTTTCTTCAAAAATATTGTAACTATAAAAAGTGAAATTGAATACATTTAGAAAGAATAAAATATAATATGAAGTATGTATTTACTGTTAATAATAAATATTTTATTATACTGGTTGTAAATAAATTAAAGAGATTAAATTTAAAATTAAAGAAAACTATGGTTTTCAATCAAATTATATCCTCTCTCTATATTTATTAATTTATTAATTGATACTAAATGAAACATTAAAAATAATATTAATTAATAAGATATTGTAGTTTTAAAATTCGGTCTAAAATCTAAAAGATACAAATAAAATACTTAATACAAGAAATTTTATGTACCTTGGTAACTTATAAGGAAAAGAAATTTCTTAAAATATTTAAAAAATGTCTCTGGTTCAAATACTCATTTCACGTGCTTCATGTAATATCTCAAATATTCATTTGATCAAGGGCAGTGTAAAAAGTATTTCAAAGTTAACATTGAGACTATAAAATACACCTTAAGACTATAAATATTTAGTTTTAAATGACTACCGTAATATAAAAGTAAATGAGACAAAAATGAAATGTGTGAACAAAAATGTTGAAAATGTGATAAAAAAATAGAAATGAAAAACTTAATTGAAAATTTAAAAATAATCAAAATAAATAGTTCAAATGTACATTTATAATGTCAACGAATTCTTTAAGTATAATTGTTAAGTTTAACAAATCAAAATTAACATTAAAAATATATTGAGATTTATTTTTCACTTTTGAAGATATTTATATAACTTTTCAACTTGTTGACATTATTAGATTAACTTAATTTGAAACTTTGAAAGGACAAATTGACTTTTTCACCCTTTCTTGTTTGAGTAAGAAAATTATGCATGAAAATAGAGTGGACATATTATATAGGATTATAATACTTTTTATTATTTTTTTTTTCAAAACATATCAAACATTTTTCTTTTCTTCTTAAGTTACATCAAATTTTTTTACATCCATTAATATACTACCACGTGTGAATTATAAAAATTTGGCCGACAAAACTTTATCAAAACATATATATTTTTTTCTATTATATAAGGGTGTAATGTAAGTAACCTAAGCATGAGAGAGTTGGAATGAAGGAAGAAGAAGGTAAGAAGAAAATGAGTGAAGAGATAAAGTTTGAGGTGGAGCAGAGAAGATACATAAAACCCTCCATAGCCACACCACCACACCTCCAAATCTTCAAACTCTCTTTACTTGACCAGCTTTTCCCAAACATCCATGGCAACATCACTTTCTTCTTCCCTCACACACTTCCACACTTCTCCACCAAATCCCAACTCCTTCAAACCTCACTCTCTCACACCTTGACCCGCTTCTACCCTCTCGCCGGAAACCTCCATAGCGCCACCACCCTCCACTGCAACGACGTCGGTGCCCTCTTCATCCAATCCCACACCAATACCTCTCTCTCCGACATCCTCAAAGCCCCAAACTTCCACACCCTCCAATGTCTCCTCCCCTCCACCGATAACCAAACTTCAACAAACGCCGCCATGCTCCTCCTCGTACGCTTCACCTCCTTTCGCTGCGGCGGCACCGCCGTAACCATTTCTCTCTCCCACAAAATCGCCGACATAGCAGCCGTCATCGCACTCCTCAAAACCTGGACCGCCGCGTGCGCCGGAGAAACCCCTACGAGAGACCCCGAACTCGCCGCCGGCGCAGCGCTCTTTCCTCCGAGAGAGCTTCCCGCTCCTGCAGTGACCGCGTCCATTAACACCGCCTCGTCGGAGAACTTCACGTCGAGGAGGTTCGTTTTCGAAGCGTCGAAGGTGAAAGCGCTGAAGAAGAGAATAGGAGAAGGTTGCGCGTTTGAACCTTCGAGGGTGGAGGTGGTGCTTGCACTGATATGGAAATGCGCCCTCTCGGCTTCTCGCTCGGAAACGGCGCCGTTCAAGCGTTCGGTTTTGTTCCAAGCGGTGAACCTCCGTCCCCGGATGGAGCCGGCGGTGGCGGACGGCGCCTTGGGGAACTTTGTGTGGCCATTCGCGGTGACGGTGGAGGAGGAGGCGCAGTTGGAGTTGCAGGTGATGGTGAAGAGGATGAGGGAGAGTATGAGGGAGTTTGTGGAAAGTAAGGCAGAGAAGTTGAAAGAAGATGGTGGTTTTGGAGTGGTTATGGAGAGTTTGAAGGAAAGAGGTGAAGTTATGAAGAAGAATAGTGTTGTTTATAAGTGTTCGAGTTGGTGCAGGTTTCCACTGGGTGAGGTTGACTTTGGTTGGGGCGAAGCAGTGTGGGCTTGCAGTGTGAATAAGATGGTTAGTAACACCATCGCTCTGATGGATACCAGAGACGGTGGAGTTGAAGCTTTCGTCACCCTCGATCACCACCACATGCTTCTCTTTCAACAACATCACCATCTTTTACACTATGCTTTGCTTAATCCCTCTGTTATTCTCTGAATCTTCTCAATCAGTATAGACTATGTCTCAATTCAACATCAAATCACAACCTTATATTACGTAATAATTGAAAAAAAAGTTATTTTACTCCGTTTTGATAATTTTTATAAAGGTAAAATAGTTTTTTTAAAAGAAAAAAAAGTAAATAGATACGTAAAATAATATCAAATAGTAATAAAAAATAATAATATTAAAATATCAGTGTCTGGTAATAAAACTTTGATAGTTGAATGAATCCACACAAGAAAACACCATCCACCAACGTGATGAGAATAGTGAGAAAGTTGAAGTTTTTTTTTTTGTATTTTGGGGTTTCTTTATCATAAATTTGTAAAATAGAATCGTTGAAAATTTTTTTCTGTCCTTTTCTGTACTGTCGTTCTTCTTAATCGAAAAAGAATAAAGGAAAAAAAAAACACAGAGAATTTAACGTGGTTCGACGTATAAGTATGTCTACGTTCACAATTACACTGGAAGTATGTTTATTTCTAGTATATCTCAAAGCTTTACATAAGGTCTCTTATATAGTAAAATAAAAAATCACATCTCACAAATTACAATTCTAAGCAATATGAGACTAAATCAAGCACCATAATACTAACAGATTACTTTATCTTTAATATCGTTGTCCATCCTGATGACTTAATCCTGTTTAAAAAAAAAATCTACAGACTTCTTTGCAATTTCGAGATGAAATCGAACCCAAATACACAAAGAAGCCGAAAGTTGAATTAGTTTTTGTTTTCAACTAAACGATGAAAAAAAAATTGGCCGGAACGATAAGCAATATACAATTTTTCATTACTGTAAGTTCCACTGTATATTATTAAAATGATTTAGGTAGGAAAACAAAAAATTTCTCACCAGGAATTGACTTAAAGCTCAACTACTCTTATCTTCGATCCTTACCAAACATCACTAAATAACATATATAAAATAGATCACGGTATTTAAATAAATAAACTAATTGTAACATAAACTAAATAATTTTTGTATAGACACTCTTTACGGTTGAATAAAAGTTATTTAAAACAATGTAAATTTCGTAATCATTTTCAATATTTAAGAAAATAGTATCTAATAAAACAATATACGCATAAAAACATATTTTGAAAAAATAATTAACTTTTAGTTTTTTTCATAAATTTGTACATTTGCCATTAAGTTCTGATAATTAGTTTAGTCTATTAAGTATTGGATTCTTTTTTATATATATTTTTCAATTCAAATGAGTACATATTATTTATTTTTTTCAATTAATTAGGTGTCATGACTATTATTTTGTTCCTTCATCTTTCTTGTTTTCATATGTTAACAAATGTAAGATTTTAGTGTTAATATAGAAAGATATAACAATTAGTGTATAAAGACAAATTATTTTCATTCCTTTGGTTGAAAATATATGAGATGACGAAGTTCATGTTCTCTTTAATAGTTTACACATCATGTGACTAAAGAACTATCGTTATCGATAGATGTTAACATGTTTTTAATTAATAGGATAAAAGATACTTTATAAGTATACATTAATCATCGATTTACTCTATTCACATGACTTCACATTTTTTAGTACATTAAGACAAGTTAAAAAAAATTAAAAATATATACTTCATATATATATATATATATATATATATATATATATATATATATATTATTCAATGCAATAAAAAAGTTAAACACTCAATTAAAAATATCTAGATTTATGAACTTCAAACATATATGAAACTTTGAAGTAGTGAAAAATAATGATGATATGAATTTCGTAACTGTTAATTTAAAGAAATTGTCTAACAAAATAATATTAATTGAATTAAATAATACATGTATAATGTCGAATTGTGTTCCTTAATTAATATCATGAATTAAGAAAATAAATTTTATAAATTAGTGAAATTTAAACGGACCATTGTTCGAATACAGGCCCATTTGTGTACATAGTTTTGTCCTATTGGTTTGGACAAGTGTTTTTGGGCTTCAATTTTCTAAAGGCCCAGATTCAGCATATATATATATATATATATATATATGATTGTGTCATCATTGGGAAATTAATTGATATAAATACTATTTTAATTTTTTGTTTTCAGAAAGAGATTATAACGTTATTTTAACGTTTGTGATCGTGTGACAAAGTGTAAACCTCGTATGTTTGATACTAACAGTCATGAACTGATACGATACGCTAACAAAAAGGAGGAAAAAGCAACACTATTGGCGGAAACATATCTTTCGCTTTTTCATGCACAATCAACCTTTTGTGTTTTAACAGCCACCGTTAAAGTAGCTAAGGTAATAAATACACCACAAAACCCATTTTGAAGTTCGATTTTCGTTCACAAAACCAACCACAGTGATTTTGAAGTTTAACTAAGAAAAGTTATCTCAAAAAGCTGCGGTGGATTATATTAATCACGCCATCGATATTGGTACAAAACTTTAGATGATTTTGTTTCTTTGATTGTCGTTGTTAATTAATTGTCCTTTAACCCGTAAAAGCAATGGAAGTATTGAGAAAAAGGAAGTAAATGAATTAATTAGTTAAGGTAAAGCATATTTTGATTGATATTAAGGTTTGAACAAGCATAACATAAGATGATAGAATGATTCAGAGAATCATGTGCAGCAGCAGCAGCAGAAAACAGAACAAAGTAGTGTTATTTATACGTATCACAGAGGGCAATCGTTGGCTTCCACGGTTTTCCCTTCTGCATCGTCCTCTCCACCTTCAGAATGTTCATCTTTCACTGCTATTGGAAACACTTCTGCAGGCCCCAATGGATTCATCACCACCACAATGGTTCTCACTGCATCCTCCGTCGCTACCTCCTCCGTCGCACCACGTTTCCTGTAAATCACATGTAGCAACATCTGAAGCAGTCCCAGTGCTAAACCACCCACATTTGGCATCTGCAATAGTAATCAAATTAATTAATATCTGATGAAGTTCTGTTACTAATTTTATGTAGTGGTAATAGGCACTTACCGCAACGCACATGTCCTTGTTGAACAAACCATAAGCAAGCCACATTATGGCGTTCAGTAAGAGGGAAAATGACAAACAGAAGGGCATAAATTGTACACTCTTCGTTCTTATAACTTGGAACTGCACGCAAATATCTAGTTAGAGAGTATTGCAAATTGACTCTAGCATCTCTTGGTTGAATTGAAAATTTTGCTTACCACAACGCTCAGAGGTGATGCAAAGACAATCACTGAAACCACGTCACAAATCCATCCAATGATTAAGACTCGTTTGCTTTGATCGACAGCGCAACGCACTACCAAAACGATCGAGGCCAAGCACCCCAAGTTCATTACCGCAAACAGCTTAATGGTTAAGTTCTGTTATTAAAGATTGGCGAAGGTGTGTTAGGTATATCAGTAAGCTAGAGAAATTATGGAAAAAGTTTTAGTTATTTTGAGTTGAGGCACACACATACCTTGGCATCCCTATCCGCATACTTTACGAAGATGAGAATGTAGATGATCTCTGTCACGCATCCAAAGGAGTTTATGGTGATAATCAAAAGGGAGTGTTTGAAGTCGAATGATGCATAGAACAACCAAAGGGAAGAGCTGAATAATGCCACCAAGTAAGGTAGAGATTGGAAACTCTGGGTGGATTTCTTTTTGTAGATTTTCTGAAACGTTCGCCTGAGAATTCATTCAAGGGAAAATCAAATCTAATTATATTTAAACAGAATGAGGAAATCTGATACAGAGAATGAATGGTGTACTTACGCCGGAGCCAGGTATACCATGACGGAAATGATGTTTCCTGAAGAATTGAAAAGGAGAATATTACGTAGGTGTTAGTTATGGTATATTCTGAACAAGCATTTGAGGGAATGAATTTGTGATCAACCAATAACTCAACTATATATGATTTGAGCACATGCAGAAGAAGAAGAAGATTTAGTTGAAGATTACCTAATATGCCAAAAGTGGCTGCAAGAGGATTGTGACTCCCCAAGATGGCCATGATATATGATTGGAGTGTTGGTGTTTAGAGTTTTAGGGGTTGTGAGGAGGAAACCTTGGTGGGTTTATTCCAAAGCAACCCCTTCAATCTGGTGCAGGAAGTGAATGAGGATGTGTTGTGTTGTGCAACTCCTCCTATTTATACACAATATAAGATAAAAGCATGTATCGTTATTATTGGTTAGGGGAATGAGTGAGAATGTTAGTACTGCGTAATGAAGTCATTCAGGGTTCGTGAGGGATTAATCTGTTTTAGTAGGTAGCGTACCCAAAAACCATTTTGCCTTGGTGGCACTTGGCACTTCATTTCTCTACGTGACAAATTTTACATCTCTGAATAACATGCTGACACCTGCCATGCAAATTTTACACAGTGCATGCATGGTGACACTATTTCTTTGGTCTTGTGTTGGTGTTTTGTCTGATACTCAAGGTTTTCTTGCTTTGAAGGCTTCTTCTGGCTATGCAAAAGGTAGGAGCAGGACAAAATAAGATACTCCATCAAACACATTTGTTATTATTTCTTCATTCTTACTATTGAATCCCTTTTTCTCAATCATTGGGATTGCTTTCATTGCTTGAGCTCCTCTACTACTCCCAATTCAGGATCTCAGTCCCATCGTTTATAAACGTTAATTGCATACCAACAAATTAATATTCTCTTAACAAAATATACACTTAATTAATATTTCTTTTGCATCTTTTGATTATTTGCTTTAGAAAACAGAAGAACTCTGTGGCAAAAGATGGTTCTACCTGATATTATGGAACATATGAAGAAGCAATTTGGTGTAGTTTTCTTCACCATGCATGAAGTAAATATTCAGATGATGTCGTTTGATTCACAGTGACACAAGTGATTTTCAGTTTTCTGCTATACATATCATTAGTGTTTGGCATAAAATATTTTACCTTAACTAACAAACTCACTAATCTCTCTTTCTTATCTTATGGCCTTGAAACTGAACAAATATTTAAGAATATTCCCGCTATTGATTATGAAAATCTATGGAATTTTTGGTTTCAAGTATATATGGTAGACATAGGATAGGATAGGTTTAGTCGTGTAAACTTCAAACAAATATTTCTAATTTTGTCGTAAGGAAAATCATTTTACTAATAATTTAATAAGCAAATAAATATGGACAATGCTGACTGGTGTCACAGTTAAGAGATAATTAATGTGCATTGATTTCATCATTTTTATATTTAAAATTAAAATAATTAAGTATATTAATTAAAATAATATAAATGTATATAATAGATTTTATAAAGACAAAAATATCTTTTTAAATTTTTAGACAATAATTTAATGATATAAAACAAGGTCTTTGAGATTTGTAAGATCTATGCTCAAATTGATACTTTAGTTATTTATTTTTTTTTGTAAATTCTTTACATGTTTAACCTTATTTCTTTTGCTATTTTCTGTTAATTTAAATTTTTTATATTTAATTATATTCAACTTTTAACAATATTAAAATATAGTTTTTATTATTTAATTATTTTTTAATTTGTATCAGTGAACATTAAATAAAATATTAAATACATTTGTACAACATTTATAATTATTTTTGTCCTTTAAATAAAATAAAATTGATTATTAAGTCAGGTTTTATTTAATATCATAATTAAATATGTATTTTTGTACGATTCAATATATATTAATTATCCTTAATCAGTACTCTTAGGACATTGGTTACCAGATCCAATAAATATTACCTATAGATTCCTTTGATTTTTTGTTTATATAAAATTGGTCCATGTCTTGATTAAACATTGAAAATTTACACTCACTTTATTTTACTAATTTTTTTAGAGTGGTAAGATGAAATTCATTCATTCTAGCAAATGGTAAAGATTGTCTGATTACTACACTACACATTTTTTACAATGGTTTATTTGGGCTTTCACATACGAATAAAAATTATGTTCGTTCGTGTGATATCAAATGAAAATATTTTTTTCGTGTTTATGAAAGACTTGTTATTTGAGAACACCCCATCAACCATGTCACCCTAATTTAATACATCAACCGTGTGCATTATGAAACAAAATAATAATTACGTAATCTTCATAAATGCTACATTCATGTTATTTTTATTTTTAGGACATCAAAATAAGGTATGCATTGAAGGTAGGTGCTGCCAATTTTAATTAATACACGAATATTATGCATTGAAGACACGCAATTACTACGATTCATATTCATTTTTTAAAGAGTTACTTGTACACTTTTTTATATAACATCATTTTATAGTACATAATGTTTCCTTCGTCCAACAATTCATCATAGTAACAAATGTAGTTTTAATTATCTAAAATAAATTAATTAATGATTATTCTCACTTCGAATCAAGTTTTTTTTTTTTCAATTTGTCTTCAAATTATTTATCCATTTTACAAAAAATAACATATCTATTGAAAAAGAAAGATTATTTTAGTATAACTGTTTTAAAATATATATATATATATATATATATTTATCGTTGTTTTTAAGTTTATGTAAAAGAATATTAAATCTTAGTCACAGTAGATGAAGGGAATAAGTTTTTAGCCGTAAGCATATTAAATTTCAATTTTTATTCTTTATAGCATAACACTACCGATTGGTCATGTGAAATCATTATATTTTACCGTTTTTAAGAATAGGAACACCAACTTTAAATCTTCAAATATGAAGAATCCATACTCAAATATTACACGCGACAATAATTAATTTAATATCGTGATATTGCAATTATAATACATAAAGTCAACATGTATAAATATAACATCACATTATTTAGTTATTTAAAATTTGCAATTATATTCATTCAATAAAATAATATTACATTACATTTTCATCATATTTGTTTTTTTCTTTTTCAGACATTATTTCACTCTAGTATTAGCTTTTTTTCTTTTACAACCTCTCTGGCTGTAGTTATGCAAATCTTTTTTTATATTATACAAGTATTTGATTAAGATGAATGATTTTATTTTATTTTATTTTATTCAATTTAATTTAATTTAACCGTACACGCATGTGATACTAGGGGGAATAATCGAAAAGGAATAGGTAAGTAAGAGACAATGTTGGAGGCAAAATTGAGTAAAAAGGTGAGAATCAGATTGAAAGGCCATGACAAAACTTATTAATGAATTTGTTTTTGAGCTTCATTGTTACCATAATTACTGATTCCACGATAATGGCAAACACAATTCAAAACTTGGAATTATTTGAATTTAGTACACTTTTATTTATTCAAAAGGAGGTTTTGTGCATGTTGAGTGTGTTTTTCTCCCACTCTCTTCTATATCCTCTTATTCATATACAAGACAATTTTGTATGAGATTCTTCCCCATTTTTGGTTTGACAAATTTTTTAGTCTAACTTTTATTTTAAGATCAACCTCTTATCTTACGTTCAATTTTTATTTCATGGCACCTTCACTTTGACATTTATATATTTTATATAAGAATTTCACAACAATTGAACACAAATTTTATTGATTGTACGTATAAATCGAAATGAAATTTCGTCTCTAATCTTGTTTCACATGCATTTCTATATTGTATATGGAAATTTCAAATCTTAAAGGAACGAATGGTGGGTTCCAATATATCTTGTTTCTCTATTAAATTATCTCTATATAATAACGGTATTGTGTGATTATTAATCTTGTTTTTCTAAAATATATGTTCGGGTCGTATAAGAAAAAATAGTGACTAACGTCAAATAAAAATATACTTTCTAGATATTTAATAATATGGTGATGAGTTATTTTTCCGAGTGAATGGAATAAATTGAAAACAGATACTTAAATTTAAACTACGTGTAATTTTTATTTTAATCAAAGATAAATTTTGATATGTGTTAAATGTGCGTGAGTTAGTTTCACTCGCTAGTTATGAGTATTTTAATTGGAGATTGAAGATAAAATTAGGAGTGATTGGTAAAGTAAAGTTTTATGAGTTTGGGCTTGTTGTTTCAAAACTTGAAAAGGTTTAGCATGAAAGATGTATTTCAAATATGCATTAGATGTGTGTGAGCTAATTTTCGTGTCTAATTATGGTGTTTTAGTTAGATATTGAAGACGATTTTAAGAGTGATGTATAAAGTAAAGTTGTATAAGTTTGAGTTTGTTGCACGACAAAAAATAAAAAGGTTTAACATGAAAAATATATTTAGAACATGTGCTAGATGTGTGTGGATTAATTTTAGTGTCTAGTTCTTGGTGTTTTAGTTGGAGATTGAAAATAATTTTAAGAGTGATGCATAAAGTAAAGTTTTACGAGTTTGGATTTGTTGTACTTGAAAATTAAAAAAGGTTTAGCATGAAAGATGTATTTAGAATATGTATTAAATGGATGTGAGTTACTTTTAGTGTCTAGTTATGGGTGTTTTTGTTGGAGTTTGAAGACAATTTTAGGAGTGTTGCCTATGAGTTTAAGCTTGTTTTACAGAAAAATTAAAAAAGTTTAGCATGAAAGATATATTTAGAACATGAGTTAGATGTGTGTGAGTAAGTTTTAGTGTCTATTTATGGGTGTTTTAGTTGGAGATTGAAGAAAATTTTAGGAGTGGTGCGTAAAGTAAAGTTTTCGGTTTGGGCTTGTTGTACACAAAAATTAAAAAGGTTTAACATGAAAGATGTATTTAAAATGTGTTAGATGTGTGTGAGTTGGTTTTAATGTCTAGTTATCGATGTTTTAGTTGGAGATTACAGACAATTTTAGGAGTGGTGTGTAAAGTAAAGTGTTACAGGTTTGAACTTATTGTACATAAAAATTAAAAAGGTTTAGCATGAAAGATTTATATAAAACATGTCTAAAGTAAATTTTTAGTTCAGACTTGTTATAAGTGAAAATTAAAAAAGGTTTAGTATGAAAAATGTATTTAGAAAATGTAATTTAATTGGAGATTAAAAACAATTTTAGGAATGCTGCATAAAATACAATTTTATGAGTTCGGACTTGTTGTATACGAAAATTAGAAGGGGTGTTAATAGAAGAATTCATGATTTGAGATAACTTCAACTTTAATTTTATCTTTTACATTCTTTCATCTCCTATTATTCTTTCTGTCCTCAAGTAGTTTGCTCTTTTCTCTTTTGTAATTTCCTTGAAGTCTAAACAAAACAATAAATTATTTGGATGATTTTTATTCCTTATCTATTTCTATTTTTGGAATATTTTGAAGAACAGGGAAACTTGACTAAGGGAACCTACAGTATTTGTTAATTATAATTTCTGAATGTGAACTTGTTTTGAGGATCAAGTTGGAAACTTTTTAACTTTTGTGGTATTGATTTAATGCAGGTAATTCAATTTTGAGTTGTATTTGTAGCCTTTAATTTTTAATGGTGTTATAGATCTCTTACTAAATTTTATATAATAAATGGAAAGGACATGATTGTTATTTTAAATATTGAAACGATAAATAAATAAATAAAAACAAAAAAAAAAGTCAGTTAAAAAACGGGGAGAATAGTAATTTTATAAATGCGTAACAACTATTTTTATTTGAACAGTAATATCTGTTGCATTTAATAAATATTCTCTCCTTTACATTTAAGGTTTTGATACGGTTATTAATAAATGCATGAGTATTAATTAAGCATAATCCAGAAAAGTATTTAATGCCTCATTAAATTTTAAAAAGGCAATTATTGGAAACAATCTTCTTTTCTCTGAAACAGTTTATAGAAAGCGAAACAGGTAGAGTTATTCAATTTAGCAATTAAAATATAGTTATATTAAATATACGACTTTTCATTAGACGTATAATATAGAACAATTATTATTTTATTTTTACGATCATTTTTTACTTCTGTAGATGCTAAATACTATTACGTTTTCCTCGTAAAAATATTAGTATTTCTTATTTAAGGATACAAAATCACTAAAAAACTATTTATTATTGTTTCATTTCAGTTTTATATAAAACATACACTGACTAACTTTAATTTAAAACTAGGTAATATTTGTAATTCGACATTTTTTTTAAATTAATATTTATAATTGAATATATATATATATATATATATATATATATATATATATATATATATATATATATATTAATGTCAAAGTTTGAAACTAATGAATCTCTATTAAGAAAATAAGAAGCAATTAATGTATATATACCTTTTACCTTTCATTATTATGTAAAAAGAATAATAAAAGGATCCTGTAAAAAATAAAAAGATACTTTTTTTTGTGTTAATTGTTTATACTGGAAAGAAATCATTTTTTAGAAAAATACGAATAAAATAAAAATACATTGCAACGAGACGTTCATATTATAATGAAAAAATATACTCTTATAAATATGCAGATCGTTTGAAATCTTATAAAAAAGAAGACAACATTTATGAAAATACATGTCTTCATGACCTATTTTGTACTACAGTTATTTTTCTAGGTATGTATTTTATGGACATAAAAATATCCTCTTTATTAATTTGTTTATTATTGTTGATAAGAAAAAAAAACACTTTAAAATATTGATGCTTTTTCTATTATTTTAATATGTTTTATACAAAATAAAAGTATTATAGATAGATAATATTACAAAAACAAGTTAAAAGTTCTATTTTTTTAAGAAGGTACATTCTAACTTGATTTTTACTATTTAAAAATGATTTTAGATTAATCAAATGAAACTAAGGAAAGTAAACCACCTCATAAATATTTGCACTGACTCAATGACAACACTAACACTGTGATTATGTAAACAAATTTAAACAAAACAGAAAAGTTCTCCCTCTTTTACTTCTTATAATAAGAAAAATTGGGCTTGAAAAAGTGTGGAAAATAAGAATTCAATGTTTCTAAAGTTTATGTACATTAATTTGAATACATGAATAATTGTAAGTTATCCCTATCACATTTACCTTTTCTTTTAACGTCAATATTTGTTTTCAAACTCTACAGTAACACAAAGTTTAATTTAAATACAATAAAAAGAAATAAATATATAATTCTTAGTTTAAAAATATTCATTTTATGAGTCAATAATAATATTTTTATGATAAAAATCCTTTATATTATAACAAATCCAAACAATATCATGGTACAAATATCCCCAACAATAATATCATCAACAGAGAATAATATCAACAGCAATAACTGAAGGCAGAGGAGAGAGAGAGAGGAAGATGAGGGTAAAGTAACAGTAGAAGATAGAAGAGGAAACTGCCCGTTAATTTCGATCTGCACAGTTGAAACCTTCATGAAAGGAAAAGTAGAAATGGGGTGTGTGTCAGCACCGACACGACAACATGCCTTGGTGCCATTTTCAAAGTTACCTTTTTGTGATCTTTTTTATGATTAAAAAACAGCAAAACATCACCTGCCATAAAGGGTTGACGAAAATGATGCTCTTTGGGTCCCTCTCTTGTGCAACCATTGCCAACCAAAACCATCAATTATTAATATTAATATTAATCAAAAAAAGAAAAACAATTGCTATTACTATGCTTTCTTCTTGTTGTTTCCACGCCTACACTCCATTCCCCTCTTCCACTTTAGTCCCAACTTTTCCCAACTCTAACTAATCAAATCCCCTCACCCCACGCACATTGCAATTCTCTTCTCAGCCTTCATATTTTCCATGTAAAGTTGTTTCTTTTTTATTCACACCTAATGGGTTTTGCTCAACTTCCATTGAAATTCTGAGTGATGATCATTTGGGCATTCAGTATCACTGTGTCTGCCTGCATCACACACTACATATGTTTCGGAGACTAGGATGGTTTGTGGGTTTGAATCAAACCAATTTGTCAACCAAAAGGTTGCTCAATGCCCACCACCAACCTCCCTCCTCTGGTAAGCCAAATCACCAACCCCTTATGCTGGATGCTGTTTACGAAGTTGCTGTTTACATTCATAGGTTTCACAATCTCGACCTTTTCGAACAAGGGTAATCTTTTATTTATGTCGTTCGTGTGGTTTTGTTTTATGTACATTTAAAAACTTGTCTTTTAAGTTCTTTTTGTTCTTGTTGTTGTTGTGCAGATGGTACAGAATCAAGGTTACCATGAGATGGGAGGACGATGACGATGACGACTCCTATCCCGGGATTCCTGCCCGGGTTGTTCAGTATGAAGGTGAAGTACATTCCTAATATTTTGAAATATTAGTGTTTAGTTGCAGTTATGTTCTTCAATTCGAGAATTTGGTATTTAACGTGCCCGGTGGGGCTATTCATGTGGCGGACCTTACTTTATGGGATAAGGCTTTTCTAGTTGTTGACTTTAGGTTTTGCCGTAATCTATATTTAGTTAACTTGAACACAATTTTTTTGGTCCTGTGATATTATTGTGCCTGTGATGTTCAAGGGCTCCTTTTGGGTGGGAGTGTTTGGGATTTTCGCACAAACATTTTCTCACATGGAACCTACTGTTTTTATATCTTATGTAGGTCTATTTCAATTTTTACACCAAAGTGATAAGTTGTGATGATTGATGAGTGTGGTGTTCTGTTTGTCTTCTGAATGGAGTTTAACATGGGCGTCACTCGTATGTATATGTCTCATTCATTGTGCTATGCTGAAGTGGCCGAATTCCGCTATTTAGTTTGGAAACAAATGATTGAAGTTTTTGTAATTAGGTTTTATTCCAAGAAAAGGTTATATCAATGAGCCACAAATTGATACTAACTTGTTTATGCCTTTTTTTGGGTTAAGAACCGAACTTTCTTGTTTTTTCTTCCGTTTTCTTTTTTACTTTTCTATACAAGCAAATCGGGTTTGATTCTTTGAGCTTATCATAATTTTTATTTAACCATTCCAAACTTATTCTTTTTGTTCCTTGAATGATTTTGCTAATGTTGTTCATTTTCTCGGATAAGTTGTCAGCTAGTGTCAAGGATATCTCTGTGTGCAAACAAATGTGGAATGGGGGTTCCAGTGCCTGTGTATTTTTCTGTATTCAACTTCATATTATTCTTGATTGGGATATGTTCTCAAATTCTTTATGTCTACTATTTTGAACTGCATTACCCTTTTGTTTTTGTGAGATATTAGAACTAGCATGCTGGATATGCTGGGGGTTTACATTTTTGCTCAGTTAGTTTGCAGTCTAGCACTATATTTTCTTAGACTGAGAAATCTTAGTGTCCATCTTTTCTTTGAGCTGCAGCTCCTGAAGTTAGTAGCGCTGACAATTTTTGTGGAGTTTGGATGATTGATGATAAAGATAACAGTTTTTCAACACCATCATTCCGGATCAGATATGCAAGGCAGGATGTATTTCTCTCTATAATGATCTCATTCTATCTATCTTATGGTGTACATGAGGTAACTTCTAATTTCTCGCTGTTATTTTTCCATGTAAACCATAACCTGTAGTATACATAAGAAATGAAGGATAACCTTTTTGTTTTAGTCAAGTGCAAAAAAGTGTTAGAAAAAGTGCCATGTTTTCCTTTTTTATTCTTCTATAAGAAATATCTTTGCTGATGATTATTTTTATCCCCAGGCGAAGTCCTCTGCTGTTATCTTGAAGTTTGAGCTCTTTCACACTCCAACACCTGAAATGGGGTTAGTTATTCTCTTTCTCCTGTTCTATTCATTGAGTGAAAGTTACAGATCGGACACAGATTGAACTGGACTTGATTATGATTAGAGGTTCTGACTTCTTAAACTGTTTTGTAATTGAACAGGCCAGAGATACAAAGTTCATTGGATGCATGTGCAGCTTCAGTTCACGAGTACAGAATCCCTCCTAAAGCTCTTCTGGGATTGCATTCATATTGTCCTGTATATTTTGATGCTTTCCATGCAGTTCTTGTTGATACTAGTGTTCATATCAGTCTACTAAAATCTGGTTATCGCACACCACAACTGAAGGTACCAAGGTTTGTCAGAATTCATATTTTATGGTTCAAGTAGCAACCATTGCATTGCCATAAATTCTGTTAGATAGTAACATAACTTCTGTTCTGAAAAACGTTAATATTGTACCAGTAATTCTTTGGCTTCTGAAGGAACTGGCCGTGAAGACTACCTTAGGTTAAACAAGGTGTGTTCTGTTATGATAGAAAATCTTTTATAACTTCATAGCAGCAATCCTTGCTTCATTAAAGTGTTTAATTTGATATTGTAAATGTGATTTACAGTATTGAATAAGATTCTTAATTTCTTGCAACTTTTATCTCAATATATATTTGCTTACAGTTGTATCTGATTCTTTCAAACCAGGCTGCGTTCGTCAAAGAGTTGATGGCTGCACATGATATTCTGCTTGATGACCTATTAAGAATAAGCAGAGGAATTAACCAAGCTATTGATTTGGCCGGAATTAATTTTGATTCAGTTGTTACTAAATCATTAAATTCTCCTTCTCCTGCTCATGAAAAAAATACCGATGATGGGACATCACTTCAACTGTCTGATGGGACAAAAGTCAATGCTGAGGTTCATAATTCTGGCAAAGTGAATGCTTTATTATCTGTTATGCCTTTTTAATGTTTTAGATTCTTTGTGCACTCAATAATACTTCTTGCCTTCAACAGTCTTGGGATGATATGCTAAACTCCTTCCAGTCTATTGGGAGTCAGATCTTATATCTCTGGAATACATTTCTGAAATTCCACAGGTATACTCAAATTTATTTATGTAGTGATTACACATCCCAATAATTATGAGTTCAGCAACCTTAGAGGTCATTATAGCCTCATTTCCAATAAGTTAATGCTGCAGTGTCTGTGTATCTGTTATGACCAATATGGTATCTGGAAAAGGCTGCTTTCTGTGTTCATTTTTGCATAGTATAATTAGGCATGAAGGAGCCTGATCTACAGGCTTAGTTATTCTAAACATGTTTTGTTACTTATTTTATTAGAAAGATGCACTCAGATAAATATCTTCGAGCATAATAACATTAAGCACTCTCTAGTCAATGACATGGGTTTTCTCTTCGCTTTTATTCTCATTCCTTCATCAGGGAAAATAAAACAAAGATACTGGAATTTCTGCGTAACTCATGGGCTAACGATCGAAGAACTGAGTGGTCAATATGGATGATGTACTCCAAGGTTGATATGCCTCACCAGTACATGAGTAATGGAGTTGAAGGGACATCATTGTATCGTAGCTTACGTGGTGGTAGATTAGCAAGTACAAGGAGGTTTAGTGATGATGTAATTATACAGTTTACACTATATCTGATCCATAAGCTTCATAAATTATCTCATGAGTTTGAAACTAATAATTTTATTGGCTTCATGTGAATTAGCTTATCAAATTCTTTAAAAATGATTTTATTTTCAGCCCATTCAGACTGCAACAATGCGAGCTGAACTTCATAGGCGTGGTATAGCACAAATGAAGGCAAGTAGTTATTTACTTGTGGAATGTTTATGATTACAACTTTTGTTTCTCCTGATGATTTGTATTTTTGTCATCTGTATTCAATGCAGATCAACAATCGATCACTTCAAGACATGTATATATATGAAGATCCTTTGCGTGTTCCTATCATTATTGTAGAACGCTTGGAGAACATGTACCGTTCTACCAGAGTGAAGTCATATTTCCTTCCTTTTGAGGCCGAAGATAAACATATCCTGGAAAATGGATCTAAAGCCGTAATCAAGTTGCCTGGGAATCACCCACAACAAAATGACCATGTTTTGAGAGTAGTTGTTTTTGTTCACGGGTTTCAGGCAAGCTTCACATTGGTGTTTGCTCTGATGATTTTGTCTTTTACTCTGGTTATTGGTGTTTGCTTTGATGATTTTGTCTCTTACTATTAATAGAAGTTTATGAAATTTGTTGTTTAATGACTGGTTTGTCTGACTAAGTACACCCTCTGCCCCTTAAACAAGCAGGGACATCATTTAGATTTACGGCTTATTCGGAACCAGTGGCTTCTATTAGACCCCAAAATACATGTTCTTATGTCTGAGTCAAACGAAGACAAAACATCTGAAGACTTCAGAGAAATGGGATTGCGGCTTGCTCAGGAAGTGATCTCTTTTCTGAAAAAGAAGATGGACAGAGCTTCAAAAGTTGGAAACTTGAAAGATATTAAGATTAGCTTTGTTGGTCATTCTATTGGGAACCTCATTGTGAGAGCTGCTTTGGCAGGTATTTACAGAGTTTTGAAGGAATGAAGAATAATAATACCCTTCAAAATTTAAACTAGGACATTAACGTGCCTTCTTTTATTTTTAATTTCAGAAAGCATCATGGAGCCATATCTAAGATACTTGTGTACATACGTTTCTATATCTGGTCCACACTTGGGTTACATGTATAGTTCGAACTCTCTATTCAATTCAGGATTGTGGCTCTTGAAGAAGATCAAGGGCACACAATGCATCCACCAACTAACTTTCACTGATGACCATGATCTTGAGAACACCTTCATATACAATCTTTCAAAGGTATTGAATTCAAATTACCTTGCCTTATCTATTGCTCTCTCATCCCAACTCTCTAATTATTATGAGGGTTTTTGTCAAAGTATATAATGCTGTTCTTTATCTTGTACTACAGAAGAAGACACTGACAAACTTTAAGAATGTGATTCTTTTATCCTCACCTCAGGTAACAAATATTTTCTTTAAATGTTTGTAATGTTTGTAATACGGAACTTGTTATCATATCATAATGTTTTCTGCACATGACGTGTCAGGATGGTTATGTTCCATATCATTCTGCCAGAATAGAACTGAGTCCAGCAGCTACGTTGGACTTTTCTAAACAAGGGAAAGTGTTTCTGGAGATGTTAAATAATTGCTTGGACCAACTCAGAACTAACTCTGACCATCGTGTTGTCATGCGCTGTGACATTAACTTCGGAACCTCTTCCTACGGCAAGAGGAGCTTCAACACAATTATTGGACGTGCTGCTCATATTGAATTCTTGGAATGTGACATTTTTGTCAAGTTCATAATGTGGTCTTTTCCAGAGCTGTTTTGTTAGTATTAGAATACCAGGGAAATTGCACGACACATCACTTCCACAACTCAGTGAATAGATTCATTGTGAATACTGCATTGAGATCATAGCACTACTTAGATGGCAATGCAATTATTTTTTTTCGTTGGAATTGGCATGCACAACCAACACCATGTGTAGGATTAGGAAAATAGGTAAAACCTTGTATACAAAAACCATTGGAATTCAAAGAATTTTAGTCAAAGTTATCTCTTCTATACACTTTACAATTGGAGTGGTCCAGTGTCGTGTCAACTGTTTTTATGCCAAATGTTTTGCCGTTGTCTACGGTCTAACTCTGATGCTTTTTTTTTTTTTTTTTATCTCACTTTTGTAGAGTTTGATTCTATCAGCTCCCTCAATTTGCGCATGCTTACCGTTAATTTGTCTTTTACTCTACAAGCATATTATACTGGACGTTTATAAAAGGCCAAAAAAGGATCAATTATTCTTCCTTCTTGCTTCATTTTTCAACAATTCATCATCATCCAACTGACAAAAGCAGAATTATCCTCCACTTCAAGATTCTTGCTTGACTTGTTAATGGCAGCAACTTCAAAACAATTCTTGACATTATTACACGTTTTCTGCTAAATTTAAACTCTGTTGCTTCTCAATTTGAAATAAAATATATAAAGCTGCTAATCAGCAACATTAGTACGAAAAGATCGATGCTCAGTCATACACAACTTTGTACCAAAAAGGAAATATTCTAGAACAAAAAGATTAGTTACACTTTTCATTCTGTTAGTTGTATAAATTTGTTCTTTATGTTTTCTTAGAATAATTTATTTTTTGCTTTTTAATATTAAATTAATATAGTGCTTTCAGAAACTTTCTTCCATATAATCTTCAAATTCTTTTTCCATTCAAATATTTTTAGGTGTATGATTATGATACATTCTCGATAAAAAAATAGCTTTAAAATAGCGAATAACAAAATTGGAAAGATTTTATAAAATGTGAAATTAGGATTTAAATGGGAAATAATTGATAGGTCTTTTAATAAATATATCCATTTTTGTTCTAATCCCTCTAATTTATTTTTTTTTAATTTTAATATTCGTTACTCACCTGTTTGCTATGGCAGGAAGAAACCTTCCATGGCTATGAAGTCACACTGACTAGAAAACAGATTTACTGTATTTTTCATGGAATAAACTAAAAGACAACATCTCCTTATTTGCATGGAGATAAAAGAAATTATTGTCTAATGGCAAGTCATGTCATGTCAAACATTGTAAGGATAAAAAACCTTAACAATAAACTTAATTAACTCAAATCAAATTCAAAAGATTAATATCACATGTAATCCAAACTAAAAGAATTAAAAATATAGTTAAGCTTATGAGAGAAAAAATTAACAGCATCACAAGTATGAGAGAAATCAGAAATATTCAAATAATCATATCATCATTATTGTTCACGAGTATTGACATAAATACAATCCATTACAAGAAAGGTTGATTTTTCTGGTAAACTGATCTAATCACTCTTCCTCCTTCCAAAATGGTGGTAAGATGTAAAAATGTACATTTGATGATCAATGGTACCCAGCAAGAAATGCAACACTTTCATGGCACTGCATCTGCATGCATAATAACGTAGCTAGCTTGTGTAATCAAGTCCCTCAGCTCTGCAAGTCATAATCTTCCGAAACACTTCCCTCACTTGCCTCTCCAATGGATCCAATCCATCTCTTAAGGCTCCACAAACAACACTTAGCTCTTTCACCCTCTCCTCAACTTCCATTTTCTGCTCATCACTCACTGGAAACTGAACTGAATCTACCAAATCAGTCATGTTCCGAACACAACTTTCAACTTTATTTATCTCCTTCAACAAACCATTTGAGCTTCGTCGCTCTCGTTTCTTGATCCGATCATGAAGTGAAGTAACCGGAACGCCCCATGAGAATTGCCGTGGAACTGACATCTGAATATTCAGGCCTCTATCTTGACAAGGAACAGCTGCAACAAGAGTCCACAAAACAAACAACAGAACATAATTCATGGTATAAACAGGAATCGCAAGCCCATTTGTTGCAACAATTTCACTCCCACGAGGGGGAATCAAATTGCTTGCAATTGAATGAAGTTGCTTGGCTGCAGACCAGGATCTTGATACACTCCATGAATGTGATCGAGAAAGAGCTGTGAAGTGGCGGCGATGATCCTTGTTGTTCGTGTTATTCCGACCAAAAGACCTGTTACGCTGAGGAAAAACTGAACTGCAATCTTTCTCGTCTAACATTGCCACTGCCAAATCCATCAGTGCCTTTCTTGCCCTCAGGACATGGCCTTCACTCAATGCTCTCTGATTTGAACTCAACGCACACAAGACAATTTCCAAATGCTTTAGCCACGCCCGAACCTTCTCAATCCCGTTGCTGCTTGCATTACAAATGTCAAGTGCCTTCACCAGCCTCTCAAAGAATTCAGTCATTGATCGGTCCAGAGGGGAATTCGAGAGTTGCTCTTTGTTGTTCAACAGAATAGCTCTGAATTCCTCATGGCAGCAGATAAAAGCATTCAGAAGCTTCTGTATCCACTCAATTGAGAGCAATTCATCGTCACTGGCCCTGAACAGGTCCTCAAATCGATCAGTAACCTGCTTTTGGAATGATTCAAGCTCCGAATCCCTGGTACCGGATCTGTGATTCTCTTCCAAAGAATGAACCTGTTCCTGCCTGAGACGATACATAGAGCGGCCAAAGGAAGAAACTTGTGGAGAAGGGTTGTGATTATTATCAGTAGAGGACATTGTCACAAGTCACAACTCTGCACAAAAATTCCCTTCCAGAAAAACAGTGAGCAAACACCTCAGATCACATAGAACCAATCAAAAATAGCTGCGTGGACACTCCTTGCTTCAATTTGCATCCCAAGTAACTGTCTCCAACGAGTAAAAAAAAGCTAAGAAGTTCAGCATAATTAACATTGAAGGTGCTACTAGTTAATCCTTAAGTGATCAAATTATCCCTTTAAGCAAACAAATCACACAAACACCGATCCTGGACTAGAAACCAAATTTAAAAAATTACAATTCCAATAATTTGATCTTGATCTCCTTCATTTCAAACTCACTGAAAAGCAAGCAACGTTACGAACAAGAATGAAACTTAACATCCCACCCGACGCTAAAACCTGTTAATATCCTAATACCCAGATTCAATTATGTTCTAAACACCACACAATTAAGCGTCAGAGACAAAATGCAGGAAAACCATGCAAGGAGGAAAAAGAAAAACACAAGAAATTAAGTACCTTTATCGTTAAACTCAGGTTTCAGGTGAAAAGCCAAAGAAAATAGGAAGTTGGGAGGTTGAAGAGGTAACAGATAAGGAAAGGAAGCGTAGAACAGTGGCAATGGGACATGGCCAATTCACAAACTTCTCGCTTTGCTTGATGCCGGCTGAAGCAAGAAAAATTAAAAATACTATTTTTCTTTTGGGGAAAATAAGAGAATGCAATAGATCATTTTCTTGCTACTTCAAATTAAAAAATATTTAGGCTCATTTTTTTGGGTGTTCCAAATAGGATTAAAAATAGACAAAAGGCATGGGTAAATTTTTTATAATTATTTTTAACAGAAAATTAAAAAGAAAAAATAAAACATTTTTTTTTGTGTAAATTAAAATTATTTATGTATAAACTTATAAAAACACTTATACCAGGTTTTTTTAAAAGAAAATATTATTCTAAACTATCATATTATGCAAAGGAAAACAAAGTACTAAAAATAAGAAGAAACAAGATATTATTTAAGTAAGAAATGTTTTATTTTTACTTATTGATTGTTATTAATATGCTTTATCTAAATTGAACTAGAAAAAAAGTGTTAATGGATGCATTTTTTTTTATTTTTCAAGAATAAAAATCAATAAAATATAGAATTAATAAGTATTTATTGTCGAAAAAACTAATTATTCAAGTTTACTAGACTTCACATCTTGCTAACAAAAAATAAAGTCCTGAATCACCAACTTGTATGTAATATATCACATAGTTTAATTTAATTTTAATATGAAATTAAATTCAATCAAAACTAAATTTAGATTGGTTACGCAGTTTAATAAAACAATAACTTCATATGATTTTTAAAATTATTTTTAATTAGCAGCCCACAAAATAAAATTTCAATGATGTAGAAACTGATAATTATAATAAACTATTCACAAAAATAAAATGTGCACCTTTATTTTTTCTTTTTTTGCTACTTTTTTTATTGGAGTGGACTTAAATCAGCTACATTTTATTTAATGTCTAAGACTTTTTTATTATTCTATAATTGTAAGAGCTTTGGGAGGTTGGGGATATGGTGCTATTTTCCCAAAATATAATAATAAATCAAAGTAAAAAAAAATTTGCTTTCATTTTTTGTGGTTGCTGTGTATGATATGAAGCTCTATGATTCTTCATTGGTGGCTAATAATTGTTTGACTTTATCTCAACATGTTTAGTTGACTTCCAACCACTACGTCTCTTATCTTCAATCATATTATCCAAATCTCATGCTACAATTCAACGCTCCAATCTTATTAACTTATAAGAAGACAACAAAAATGAAAAGTTATTTCAACTTAAACAAATCATTACAATTAAAAAAAAAAAAAACATTACTTTTGGGTTTATACTCTCTATCAAAATTTTAGTAAATGCTATGACCCATTTGTTTTATCATTACTAAGGAAGTGATGAATCATGTTATAAAGCATAATTACTAGAATTGCACATGGACAATTACAAAGCCTAAAAAAAGTGTTTTTTTTTTCTGTTTTACTAGACTCTATTGCCTAAAGTAAGTGGATAGAAAATTCTTAATTGGAAAGGAAATTGCTTAGTGAAATTTTTCAAAAAAAAAAAAGTTTCAAGTTTTCTACCTTATTATTGTCTGCATTTTCTTTTTCGTTTTAGTTCATGAATATAAATTAAAGTGGTACTATTTCTTAAGCAATAATTAAACTAACACTGTTCAAGAATAAATGAAATTCTTTCATAACTTAAACTAAGTATTTGTTGTTAATTAAAGTAAAATGATCGTTATTTTGGATTAATATTATTCTAGTGTCTTCACGAGGAAAATAAAAATATAACTTAACTTAGATTTAAATTTCTTATAAATTTAATTATGTTCAATTAAGTATCTGTTAAAAATATTGTTCAATTTAACGTTCAAAATCTTTATATTTTCCAATTATATTTATCATCAATTGAGGTGAGATTTTAATTTTAATATTTAGTTTAGAATGAAAATATGTTTTTATATAGATATAATGTACAATTTTTTTTATTATTATTTAAATGTGATATTTGATTGGAACTATAAAATCATATGAGTACAGATTTAATGAGAAATATAAATTCTTTAACCACTGACAATACAAATGACCAACCACATGACTAACAACAAAAACTCAATTAAAAAATATAAAATTTTAAGAATTGAATAAATTATTTTTTTTAATAGAAATTTAGGAGGAGAAGTTGAAGTGATGTTATATAGTTATCAAACCTACTGACACGGTCACTTGTTTGTACAATAATTAGTTGAAAGATGAATATGTTCCAAAAACAAGTGAAACATCACTATTGGAATGGGTCCAACAATGAGACAACCCATGTCCATAATTCTCCTTACGCACCATTATTTTCCTCATTCCCAAACAACTCCCAACACCAATCTATTCGGTGCCCACCACCATGTGACACTTTACACCTTCCTCTCTCAATTACCAAACATGTACCAGACAACACCACACCCTAAAATATGTTAAATCACGGTCTGTTTTGGCAGAATCAACTCAAAGAAACATAGCAACATCGTATGTTAAAAATGCTCTGAAATCCTATTACATCAGAGATGCACTACGGTTACAATTCAGTAACAACAATTGCCTATTCCCATGCCATGCCACTGATAATGAAAATAGGAAAACGAAACTAAAACAAAGGGAAATATGCCATCATCACTGTTTCATTAGCTCTCTCGCTTAAAGCCTTCTCATTTTATCTTATTCACAAGCCAATTTGGTGTCAAAGCTGCTCAAGCATATTGCAAAAGCTTGGAATGCAGATAAAGGGTACCGATAATCCATGGTGAACATGTCTTTCCCAACTTTCCCAAACTGAAGAATGATCTTATCATGTTCCGGTGGAGCCGGTTGAGAGGGTGTGGGTGCTCCGGCAGCAGGTTGGGTGGCAGCAATCAACTGAAAGTTTTTAACAGAGGCAACGGTTACTCGCCCGCGAAAATTAAGGCACCAACATTGTAACTGTTCGTGCCACCTTGGAGGCTTGTTTTTCAGAACCAAAGGTCTCAGCTTGCCATCATCGTCGTCGAGAATGGATTCACTGATGTCGGAAAACCGCGAGCTACTGAACTCGATGGCGCGGTCGAGAGACTTGGAAAAGGAGATGCTCCGGAACGAGTCCTCGAGGGAACGGGGAAGAAGCTCCGGCTGGCCGGGAACAGTGCCACCTGCATCCAGTGCTGAAGCTGGTATGGAGTGCATGACACAGTGCATCTTTCTGGGGCCTCTTGTTCCAAGCACGTTTAGTTCATATGTTACCTGAGCTATGTTGTAACTCCCAGATGGAACTTTCGGCGACACCTTTTTCGAGTAAAATCTGCGGCTCGTCTTTCCAGTTCCCGGAGGGCATATATGGGCTGAAGAGTATGGAGGCTGCGTATCATATATAATGAACTTTGTACCAAGAAAATTTGATCTGAAAGTCCAACAAAATCTCATGAGTTCCCTGTTCTAAAATTTTAAATCATGATTTAACAGTTCTTTTGGAAGAAGTGAACTAACTCACCTCAGCTTTCCGATGTAAGTGTTACTTGATCTAGAGATGTTGTCAGCATCCATGGAAATGACATACTCAGTGTAAGTTGTTCTCCTAGTCCTCTTAGCAGAAAGGAGGAATTTCCCATTTTCAACCAACAAAGCTGCAAAAATCAAAGTAATGCTATCAAACAAGATCACACTTTCTCTTCAAATCAGCCTTAAAGGGAAATAATAAACACAGAAACCAATCATAAGAGAACTAACATATTTCCATTCACAGAGCAATGAGTGAAGACTGGTTTGAGCAAATAATGAGAAAATATGAACAGAAACTAAATTATCCTCTAACACTGGCAGTGACTGCCTCAAGTATAAATTACAGTATTGCAAGTAAAGATCTACACACTATAAACTCATGCAAAGATCTACACACATGCATACAGAGTAAACATCTGCAAAAACAAATCTTGTACAGCATGTAAAGATCAATGCAGCCATACAAAACCGAGCATTAACAAAATGTGCAAATAGAAAACTCACCAGGGCTGAGACAAAGGAATAGGTGGTATGTTAAATTAGATTTATCTCGTTTGATAAAACATTGAATGATTCCATCCCGTGGTCCAGGCTGAAAAGCAAAAGGAGCAAACAATCAGGGTGTTGCTTCAACCCATAACATTGCTTGGTTAATAAAAACTAACAAATCTTGAGCAAAAAGTAAAGTTAACCTGCTTCAAGGACACGGGGAATGTAAGTTTGCCACAGAACTCTGGGCTCTTAACAATATCTTTGCACATGTTCCTCCAAGACTGGCAAACTGCAGCACAAGCAACAACGTGCTTTCGAGAAGGCCATGTATTCTCACTCTCCTCTAGCCGTCTAATGATATCGAATAGCAATTCTGGGGGCAAACTCGCCCAGCGGCTATTTTGAATGACCAGAGGTTGATCATGCAAATCCTGCACCGATCCTTGAGATTTTCCTCTATGATGACCCGTAAGTCTGACATCAAAACTACGCCTAGACAAGCTCCCAAAACTATCCCTCACATCACGAACTATGCTGCGGAATGACATTCTGCAGGTGGATCCCAACAATAGTTATATATATCTCATGTGTGAACTTCTGATGTACTATATCCAACCACTGTCACCAAATGGCTGCCATTCACCAAATACACTTATTAATCTTCATCTTTCCAACCAAAAAATACTCTCTTAAGACTACAATCCAAAACAAACACTCCTATGAATCAACCACAGTTTTCAAACTCTCCAATTTAAGCATGAAGTTAGTGAAACATGTATTGCCAACAATTTAAGTCAATAGGGTTCGAAAGCAGATAGTGAAATGCCAGAAGCAACACGCGTGTCAAAGACTACATATTTGGTCATCACTCCCAATCGAAAAGGATAGCTCAAAATAGCATTATCATGATTAGATGGTAACAAACACACACGCAAAAACGCCATCATTTTGTGTCCACCATTATTGAAAAAGCCAGGGTTTGGTTATCCTGTAAATCGTATTTGGAATTTATACTGAAATCGCAATTAACCACATAAAACTAATTAATTACAAAAAATTTGGAAAATTTATCACCAATTCAGCGGCCAATTTTGCAGGTACACAAATGGAAAGCTTTCAATTTTCTTTATATTTCGCCATTATTGTGAACACCAAGGACCAGAAGAAACTACCTCTTTAAACTCGCAGTTAAAATCAAGTCGATCAACACTCCCAAGCCGGATCAAAAACCAGCCTTCGTCTGCAAACAACAACAAAGTGTCAGAAGAAAACTCATCAAAACTTCAAATCCCACTGTATCATTTCAGATTTGCCTCCCACAAACACTGGAAACAAAATAACCCCATTTCTACCCCCACCATTTTCCTTCCAGAAACTTAACAAAACTGAAAACCGTGACCCTTTACCCCAGCATTTTCAACAGGGACCCAGTACAATTTAAAAAGACCCAGATTTGAAGAAACCCTCCACAAACTGTCAGAATAAAAGAAAAAATTAAAACGACGGAAAACACTTAGAATTTGGGAAAGAACATACCCAGAATACAGAGATCTGTGGGTGAAGTATTAGCACTAGTTCCTGGTATGAAATCTACAGAAGAATCAAAAGGGATCACTTTTACACAGCAGAAGATACAACGAAGCAGAAAGACACAAGCTTTAGGTCAGAATGGGAACAACAACATCTTCTCTTCCCAGTTTCTTACACCTCCCTCTTCTCTCTCTTACTCTTCCTCTCTCATGTCCGGACTCCAAACTTTCATTAAATGTAATTCTTGAAGTAAAAAAATAAATAAAAAGCAATGTAGTTCAATTATTTATTTATTTAAAAGATGTAGAATATAAAATATTGATTTTTTTATTTTTTAACAATGAACGTAATTCTGTTTAATGTAGCCACTTGGTCTCCGTGAAGAAATGGTACCATAAAGGTTGCGCCAAGCAGCAAGTAATGTCATGTGCTCACTCTCTCCGCCATTATCATTATCATTATTATATGTTTTATTCCAAATATTAACAATTTTCTATTTCTTCTGCTGTTTTTTCCGACATGTTTTTTCCTTCTACCAATAGTTTATGAAAATTCAAACTAAACACATCAGTTTAATTTGAAGGAAACCCCCAACGACTTTTTAAAACATAGGATTATGTAATGAATGGATTCAATGAATATTTAAATGCAGCTGAAAGGGAGGTTTCTAAATTATCGGTTCTTATATATTATTAAGACACAGAAAATAATGTTTATTTTCACGTTAAACCGATTGAATGTTATATATGTTTTTTTTTAAATATTATTTTATTATCCATCCACCATAATTTTGTCTTATTTATTTATATTTATTTAGAACCTCTCAGGTAATAATTTTTATAAATAACACATTGAAATTTTTATTGTTGTTTAAAATTTGATTTACTAATTAAAAAATAATATATCCAAATTATCTGAAAATGATATCCTAATAAAGTTAATTATCTTTTTTATCACGCTAATTTGTCGTTATTGATGTTCTTTCACCTTCATTATTTTGTTTTTAAGTTCTTTATAATATCAACATACTTATCTATTTATTACTATAATCATCAAAATGTACTAAAGAAAACAATGTATTGACTCAAAATTACAACCTGAAAAAGAAAAGTATTATATTATATTATATGGTACTGAATGATAAAAAGTCTAATAAAGTATATTCGGTGAAATTATAAAAGTATTTCCCGTTTCATGTTAATTAATGATACAATGGTGTCATAATAATGCATACACCTTCAAGAAGATCAAATTCATCTTAGCCTTTTTGAGAGAATAATTGTAGAAGAAACTTAGAATGTGACTTTGAGTGGGAACCTCCTAAGTATAACGAATTAATATATATCATATATACTTTTTTTTTATAAATCGTCGTAAATAAATGAAGCACTATAATGTTAATTTCTAGACTTTATTTGTAATTCATATATTCATTATAGTGTATATAGTGAATTATTAACCTTGTTATAATTTGGAATTAATACTTTTAGTTTGTATAAAATCAAGGGTTTTTTCTTTAATTTGTTTAAAAAATAAAATTATTATCTTTATTTTAAAAGAAATCAGATTTATTTTATAATTTGAAAATTTAGAGATACCAAATACTGATATGATACTCAAAACGCTAATAAATATTATAATCAATACTGTTTTTTTTTTCTGATATATGTTACCTTTGATTTATAATTTTTTATAAATTTTGTGTTGGAAGGGGAAAATTCTAGTATATTATTTCCTTCTAATCTGAAACACACAGCATAAATTTACTAAAGTATTTATTTGTATGCTTTCACTTATTTACACGTTTGATGTTATATCTCATTTGTATTCTTTTTTAATCTTTGTTTCAAGTAATAGTATTTTTCTTCCTTTTACATTTCCAACACAATACTCTTTAAGATTGATGCAGCAACATCTTTCACTACTTATTCTCTTTGTCTCTTCATACAATAAAAGTATCACAATTATTGAAAATTATGTTACGTTGCTTTATTTCAAGTTTTTACTAAAAATAATTGTAATAGTAAAAGTTGTAACCAAAATAATTCATCTTTAATTAAAAAAAACTTACAAAAATATCTATCTCAAAAACTAATTAAATTACAACAACACAATATCAAATATTTACGACTCAATATTTTCCCAAATTTAAGTATAAAATTTTAGCTATCAGCTAGTTTTTTAAATATATTTTCTTTAATTTATATTTTAAAAGCAATACTAAAGTTAAAAAAAAAAAAACATGAAAAGAATAATTAGGGATGTCAAAAAAGTTTGTCTCCATGATATCTGCGGATAAAATTTGTAACTGATAAAAAATGGATAATTGCAGCTAACATATATGGGTATTTTTGAGGGTTAAATATGTTTTTGGTCCCTTAACTTTCAGTGAATTTTGAAATTAGTTCATTTTGAAATTTTGGACCAATTTAGTCATTTATCTTTCGAAATACGTGGATTTAGTCCTTTTAATCAAATTTTGTTAAATTTATTTGACATTTCAAGCGCATTTTATAATAGTATTTAACTTAACATTAAAGCAAAAATGTGTCAAACAATATACACAACTTAAACACAATCATGAAATGTGTACGAAACGTCAAATAAATCTAACAAAATTTGATTAAAAGGACTAAATCCACATATTTCGAAAGATGAAATACTAAATTGATCCAAAGTTTCGAAATGGATTAATTGTAAAATTCACTAAAAGTTAAAGGACCAAAAACATATTTAACTTTATTTTTTATACCCACATGTTAATATGACAGATATAGATATCATAGTATATGTACATGCGTTATACTTTAATCTAAATTAAAAGATAATTAAAAAAATATGATTAAAATATTAATACATTGAGAGTTTGAATGAGTTATTCTTTATTAATTAGTTTTAAAATATCTAGTTTTTTTTATAAACTGTTATTCAACTCTATTTAAATAAATTATTTATATTTTATTTAAAATTTATAAATACTATACATTATATTTTTATTTAAATTTATGATTAAAATATATTATTAAATATTAAATTATTTTTTTATAAATATCACCAAATATTCATAAATATTAAAAAAAAATATAGATTCCCGTATAACAAATACGGAACATATTGATCTAATAGGTAAACTAGTACTCATATCTACTCATGCGGATAAATTGGAAACAACTGGTACCTTATTATACTGCAGGAGGTAGCTTGCGCAATAAAATGATTTTACATCAATGTCAAAGTATAATACTTCATTTACTTTTTTTCTTCCCACCCAAACTTTCATTAACTGCAATTTTTTCTTCTCCGTTTTTATGCTATTGTGTCAAAGTTCTTAATCGTAGTAAAACCAATTAAATACTTCGAAACGGTATTTTAATATTTTCATAAACTACACTTCCCATTTCAGTTTCATAAATTTTAAATCATTTTGATTTAGGTGTTATTTATGACCAACGAAAATAATATTTGTTGAACTAAGTTTAATGATTGATTGTTTTAGGTTGGAGTTTTGGTTTGAAAGTATGACTTTGACCAACCACGAGACAACGCTCATTAATCATTATTCAACTTTCATACAATTATTATCGCTCTACCTTACCATAGCTATTGTGTTTTATACACCTTCCTTTTAACTTCTTTTTCTCGTTTAATTTAAATTTAAATTTACCAATATAATGTTTTATATAGTTTTCATTTAACTAGTTTTTTCGTTTAATTTTAGTTTAAATGTTAGAAGTTTATATAGACCAGGTATAAATTAATTTTGGGTATATAAGGGACTGCAAATTTAATTTTATAAATCATTTTTACAAAATTGAATTAGATTTAAAGAATATTTCTCATATTTATGAGTTAGAATTATGTATATGTCTCGACATGAAAAAGTGTGTTGGTAATCTCATGTCGACGAAAGATAAGATCAATATAAGATAAATAAAAAGAAATACATGATAGATTTGGACAATGATATTTTAACCCATTTTTTTGACTTATTTTTAATTCACAACTTCGACCATTATTAGATCATCACATCACATCACTAAAAGAGTAAAAAAGAATGATCTAATGATGATTGATGTACTATATTAAAAATGAGTCAAAAAATATAAATTAAAATATAATTTTCCTATGAATTTATGAGAGAACAGAATTTAGGTGGATTACATAGGTTTGAAGATAGTTGTAGGGTCCATGTTTCCTGTTTGTGAAGGTATTTGGGAGTTGCATTTCATGGCACCATTATGAGCCAAGAACAAGACTGAATTATAGACCCAACTACTTTTGCCTTTCGTCAAAATCTTCCAACTCTTCATCACCAAATTCAATTGTTGCTTTTTCAGAAATTAATGCTTGGATTCAATTTTTTTTATATTTTTATTTTGTAACGATTGAAATTCAAATTTATTGCATTATCTTTGTTCTACCTTGTCGATAAAAAAAATATGTAAGTGTATACAAATAACCATTTAATATGTTATTTGTTGTAAATAATGGAAAAAAAAGTTAAAAAAGTAAGTTGCAAACAATGGCTTAATTTGGTTTATATGGGTTAGTCTACATAAACCGTGTTAAAATTTAAATTTATTTTATTTACATGAATTGATTATTTAAAATGTTTTATATACTATAGTTATTTTATAAATTTAATACAATGTTTATAATTAGAGTAAATTGACTTAACTCTATTATTTATATTAATACAATTAAATTGTTTACTTATTTTATTAAACATCGAAAATTAAAGTGTGAACTTATATAATCAAATAATAAATAAATTAAATCTCAAAATTATTTAAATATTATTTAACAATATTATAGTATTTAAAGATTTTGTCGGTGTACATAATTACAAATATTTAATGATTATAGTAAAAAAATAATAAAAATAAAAATTTGTTTTTAATGTGTAATATGTCAACTCACACTCAACCGAATTTAAATTTATAGTCAAATTTACGGTAAATAATATTGTTTCACGTACTTAAACTCATTTTGGCGATATAGTTGTTAAATATATTTAAAATATCTTAGGTTCAACCTTGAAAATATGTACTTGTTTATGACTAATAGAAGATTAATAATGCACGAGAAAGATGTAAGTAAGAAACATGACATTCTTTTTTCCTATAAGATAATAATATTTTAATTTATATTTTTTTGACTCACTTTTAATTTATTATTTCAATCACTATTAAATTATTTATTATGTTTTTTAGTGATATGATGTGATAAAAATTGAAATAGTGAGTAAAAAAATGTGGGTTAAAATATTATTATCCTTTTCTAAAATAGAAGTCATCATTTATTTTTTCATTTTTCCATAAAATTAATTCCAATTCTTCCTGACTTTTTAATGTTTTGCTGATTTCAAACTATAATTCCAATTCCATCTGTTTAATGTTTTTACTTATATAGATATTAGTAAACTAATCTTCATCAATATATATATATATATATATATATATATATATATATATATATATATATATTGTTTGAACTAATTAACATCTTCTTGATACTCTTTTTCTCAAATTTAAGTTTCTTATACTGTAAATAAATCTATGTACGAAAGATTGTTTTTGTGTTTGGAATTTGTAGTAATAGGTAATATTGTAACACACTTCTAAGAAATGTTTAAGCATTACTTATATATACTTAAACGACTTATAACCGTTATCTTTTATAATTTTCAAGTGAAATAAAGATATCAACATTAGGTGAGAAGCCTTAGATGTTATGACTTTTTTTCTCAAGGGACCACACGTGACATCAAAATTTAAAGCCATTGACGATTGTATAATCTAAATTTGTTTTTCTCACTTTCATATAAGAACGATCATCCCAATGTAGACAGAAAAACTTTTCATCGGCACAACTTAACAACGTTTTTGTATGATACAAATTTAACCAATCCAACCATAGAGGATTTCAGAATATAGGGTTCTTAAAAAAAATTGAAAAATGTTTGTCTGAGCCCGGGTTCGAACCGGGGACCTCTAGTGTGTGAGACTAGCGTGATAACCAACTACACCACCCAGACAGATATGTCAATGTTCAACTATTTCTGTATATAATGATACATTAAGTAAAACCCAGCTACACCTTTTGCTTCAAAATTGACACCAGTTTTTATGCTTTGAAAACATAAAGATTTAAAGAACGACTAGAAAATAATATATTATTCTAAAACTCATGTAAAATAAAAGATTGTTTTAGATAGACTTATGAAAAAAATACTCGAGATTAGGGATGCCAATTTTTTTTTATTAAAAATGGATACCTGTTACTTGCGGGTACAAGTATTTTGATATCCACATGTTAATTAAAAATGGACATGCCGAAGAGAAATGTTATTCCCACACCGACCAATACATAATTTTACTTGTTCAAATAACAATTAAGGTGAAGCAGAGTCAGGAACAACGAATCCCTTTATGATAAACAGATTCATTTTGCAAATTTGTTATTACGGGTAGTTCCTACAAAGGATCGGACTAATGACGTATACAATACTTGAATTCTCGATGTAGATGCTACATAGTTAGTTCTCATCCTTCAGAGACTACGGGTATAATAGGAGCATCCGTCAACAAAAGGATCACCCTAAGATGATCATCTCGTGGCTATTGAGAACGAATCAAATCAGACGGTTCTATTTCTTATTCTTAATGTTTTCGATCTCGGTTCCGTAGGAACAAGTCATAAAGATTGAGAAAAATAGATCATTCACAACCATTGATGAAGGATTCCTCGAAAAGTTAAGGATTAGTAATCCTTTTGAAAATTCAAAATAAAAAGGATTCGGTCTTATACATACGCGAGGAAAGTAATCAAAAAAGAAAGAAGAACTTATCCTCTTTCTTTTATCACTTAGGAGCCGTGCGAGATGAAAGTCTGTATCCGTACCTGTGAATACCCGTATCCGATAAACTTCAATTCACAAAAATACCCTTATATATATATATATATATATATATATATATTAGTAAAAAATATTATGACCTAATTTTTTCTAAGCTACATATCTTGTCTTGTCTTTTATCTTCATTTTTTTGGTATGTTGTCTTCTTCCACGTACACCCAGTTGAGATTTATTATTTGTTTATTTTTATTTATTTTTCAGGAATCAATTTGAGGAAGTGAACTTATTAAATTAAAGAATTTCCATTGTGTTAAATGTCATTTTATATTTATTTTAATAATTATTTAGACTTATATGAACTTGCGTTTATTTGAACTTTATTTAAAATTCATGAAAGTCATGTATTTTATTTTATTTTATTTCAATTTATGATTACATATTTGTTTTTTAAATAATTTTGTAAATACTCGCGAGTACTCGTGAATATGAAAAAAATAGGCGCATACGTGCATAACAGATACCCAACAGATATGAATACAAGTACGAGATGAATATTTATCCAACAAGTAGGATAAATATCCAGAAGGTAAGGTACGAAGAAGTTACTACTCGAATTCATCTACTTCTATGTAGTTTAGTTAAAACATTTCCTTTTTTCATTAATAACACAAATAAATATCTTTTATGTATTTGTATTTAAAACAAAAACACTCGTTATAAAAAAAATACAATTAAAGTTTTTTTTCTCCCTAAAGTAGTTTTCATGAACAAAATATACCATTCAAAAAGATACCATTCATCTACTCGTTACCTCACGCGTATTCATGTTTCTCATGCCTCATCATTGTCGACTATATCTTTTTTTTTTTTTTGGTTCCTTCGCTTAAAATAAGGCACATTACATTTACACTCATTTTGAATTTGTTTTATAAATATAAAATAATAAAAGAAATACTTACTAAAATAAATAGCAATTATTGTAGTATAAAAAATAGTTGTTCTGAATTCGGCACTCCAATCTATTCCGAACTCTTTTTATTTATGTTGGTGGGCAAATAAGAAAAAAAAACACCTCTCTAATGCATACAATTCATGGGCTAAGAGCACAAAGTAGAGGCCCATATCAAATTATTTTGTTACACTATGTTATTCTCTAATTAAAGTATACAAGTCATAAATCAACTTAAAATTCGTTTAGTTTTTAGAAATATTAGGTGAGAAACCTTAGATCATATATAAATGATAGAAAATAAAACACGTCATGTGACTTTTTTTTCTCAAGGGGCCACACGTGAAATAAAAATTTAAAGCCACTGAAATCTAAATTTGTTTTTTCTCACTTTCATATAAGAACATCCTCCCGATGTATATTTCTCTTATGTGTGATGACAGAAAAACTTTTCATTTGCGCAACTTAACAACATTTTTTGTATAATACAAACTTATCTAATCCAACCAAAGAGGATTTGAGAATATATTTTTAGTGAAATATATAAAAAATGGAACTAGTAATTCATAAAAGTAAGTGTTGGTAACGTAGACAGTAGTTTATTGCAAATGGATTTATTGCCTTATACGATAAAACATTATTCGGAACACAGAACGATGCTTATTTAGATGTTATTACAAACACAGAAACAACCATGCTTAGCTTTCGCTCCTTCATTTACTTATCAACCCATTTCCTCGTTGATTGTCGAATCTGTAAAGTTTAATAAAAAAGTTAAAACAAAACCTAAAAATGGTATCTAAAAATTAAAAATGTCTGAGCCCGGGCTCGAACCGGGGACCTCTAGTGAGTATACTAGCGTGATAACCAACTACACCACCAAGACTGATATTCAAAATTGACACCAGTTTTTATGCTTTAAAAACATACAGATTTAAAGAACGAGTAAAAAATAATACATTCTTCTAAAACTCATGTAAAATAAAAGATTGTTTTAGATAGACCTATGAAAAAACACTTTATATAAAATATCAACATTTTTTAAATCATTAGATAACTGACAATCATTTTTCATTTGTTCTTAAACGCGGTAAATTAACAGAAAAAAAAAACCCAAAGTTTTTTATAAGTCATTTTGTTCAAACAAACCCGCTTCAAGTAAATGTAGCTTTTCTATTTATATTTGAAATAAAAACATTCGTTATTAAAAAAAATACAGCTAAAGTTTTATTTATTTATTTTTCCTAAAAAGAACTTTGATGAACAGAAAGATACCATGAAAGTTTTCATTGTTGTTCCTAAAAAAAATTTCATAAAAAATATTGTGATGTAAGAGCTTGAAATTAATTTTATGTACTAAATTCTGAGTATAACCCGTCAAATAATTTCTGCCAGCCCAAATCATGTGAATGCATTATACAGTTTTCTTTTGAACCTAAGAGTTTCAAAAGCCCAGAAGAAGAAGTGTAAGAAATCCCGAAATGAATTCGGAGCCCTATGGCACAGCACAAACATAAGATTCAGGAAAGGAAAATACCAAGATCAAACACAATGTAAAGAGATGAAAGTATAACTTAACGAATCTAAAATTAAAAATAAAATTAACTCTACTTAGTAGCTTTTAACAAAAATAAAAATAAAAATGACATGCACTCTATTTCATTTCGTTTTAAATCCCTCCATTTAAACAATTCGAAGAAGGCCTTAAAATTTAAGACTCTGTTTTATTTATTAATTTAATCAATTTAAGCACACATAATTGATTAATTAAATTGATAAGACAAACGTATTTACACTAATGTATGACCAAAAAAATATATAGGATTATTACCTGGACCGCATCTGATGCTGCACTTGCGTTCACATCGTTGTTGAAGCCTCGCTGCATGCCACATTTTAAACTCTCATCATCATAAAGATCTTAATAAATCTACATCTAATTTAATTTTATTAATTTCCTCTTCTGATTTTGCGAAACATTGAAGATGTAAAAGCAGTTTGTACTACGTGATTAAACGATAGGCAAATTCTTCCATTAAGGTTTGGAGTGTAGTGTGATTTTACATGATTAAGCTGATTCAACAGTTTTAAGCACAGTGAAAGAGGAATCAGAGATAGAATAGAAGTAAAGAAACGAATCAAGATATTTTATCATAAATGAAGATTTATTTAAGATAAAAAAAAAGAAAAAAAAAGAGAGAAATGGTAACGAGAACGATGATTGATGACTTACAGTCTCTTTGAACACAGCCAGTAGTGCAACCGTCGAGGCAATCGGCGGCGTCGGGAACAACGCTCTCCATTTGCGAAGCGATGAGAAGAAAAAGCATCATCGCAGCCATCATCTTCTTCATCTTCTCCTTTCACTCTAATGAAATAAAGTACGTTTTGGGTTCATATTTATCCACTTCACGCTAACTAAACGACCATCCTTACTCCATGAAATTACAGAAATGCCAAGCCATATCTGAACGCCGTAGACGCATGCACTGCTCACGATAAAAACAGCCACCAATTTTGAAGACCGTTGGAATTTGAGAACAAGAACGCGTATTTTATTTTCTTTAAATTATCTTGAAAGGCCCAGACAATGTTTTTGCGGGATGAAAGAAAGGCCCATGAATGCGTTCAGTTGTGGTATTTGTGTGGATGGATTTCTGTCCATTAATCATTTCGTAGTCATGTTTCTCACGCATATGTTTCTTTCTACTATATCAGATTGTGATAGCTACTCTCTGCTACCCGTAACTTAAATTGCGTGTCAATAGTGTCAAGCCACGTGGATTTAACCAAGTTCGGTTCAAGCGGTGACCGCATCCAAAAACCATGCCTCATCATTTTCGACAATTTCTTTTTTTCACTTCACTTAAAATACTACAAATTATATTTATACTCATTTTTAATCCGTTTTATAAAAATAAATACTTACTAAAATAAACAGGTATTATGAGAGTATAAAAAGTTGGTCCAAATTTTTAATCAGTTTCGAATGCAAGTTCAGAATAGAGTATACTCTATTTATTTATTTTGGTTGGCAAATAAAAAACAACGACCTCTCTAATGCTTACAATTCATGGGCCAGAAGCCCAAAGTAGAGGCCCGTATGAAATTATTTTGTTACACTAGGCCCTTGATTGGTAGTGGAAATTGTTAAAGTTTATGGTACAGTTACATTATATATGACGATGAGTAAAGTGTAGTGTAGTTGATTGACTGGTAGTGGAATAAAAGAATCAAACACAAAAACAAGTGTGACCAATCCCTTACTCCGCCTATAGTCGAATATCTTCATCAGCTTCCTTACTTTTTGTTAAAATCCCCACAATCTTTGTCGACATTCCTTGTAGTAGCAGTGATTTCGCTTCGGTTGTTGTTGTGGTCGCACTTTTCATAATCCATTGGCGTGGACACGACAACAACTTCTACGGCTTCGGCTTCTCGGATGGTCTCTGATGGCACTAACTGAGTGATGTTTTTCATCTCTTTACTTTTACCCCACAGAACCATGTACAACCCGCACACAATCAGCACTGCCCCAACCACACTAAATGCAACACAAAACAAAACCATGTCATGAATACTATGTATAATCAACACCCAAATGATAAAATTCATTAAGATCCAGAACATACCTTCCTACATACAAGCTCTCGTTCAGCATCAAAGAACCAGCAATAGCCACAAGCACAAGCATCAGAGGGTTGAAAACAGACGCAAACAGAGGCCCTCTCATTTGTATGCACCATGCTGTAATAATAACTACTATTCCAGAGGCCACGATTCCCTGCAATAATTAAATTTAACTCAAATCAAAAACTTTCTTATATAATTATATATGATAATATTAAAATAAGAATATATACCGAATAAGCGACAGCAAGTAGTCTAATATTCCAACCCAACTTCCATTGGCTGAAATCTCTCTCGAAGCAGAAACCAAAAGCTGCGGCTTGTATTGCTCCTAATGTAGACATCATAGCCGTGCTCGAATAGTGACAAGGGTATTCTTTGCTCATCTTGGCCTGTGCCACAAGAACCCACATATCAGAAATGAAAAATGCAACTGAAAAAGGTTAAATTAAAGAGTTTGAGCAGACCTGAATGGTGAGCCAGAGAGAAAAAGAGAAGCAGCTTGCTATGGAACAAAGAGCCCCCAACAATGTATTGCTAGACTCTGCCACGTGGCTCTCTTGGTGCTGACGTGGATGCATAAGGTTGATGTGGAAGGGCCAGATATTAATCTCTGCACCTCTGATAAAAGTCAACACCATTGCCCCACCAATCCCAATTACAGTTCCCAACACCTTGGCCCTTCCTGCGGCTGCTCTCAAATTCAACCTTTCCAAACTACACAAAGTTTAACAAAAATAACTTCAATTAATTGCATGATTAATGAATAATATTTAGAAAAAGAAAAAAAAAACAGTGTTAGATGGTGGCAAGTGATGATTTTTATTATTACCCGCAGGAGATGGCCAACACAAAGGTGATAGCTGGAATGAGATTGTAGAGAGCGGAGGCAAACGTTGCTGATGTTAAAGCCAAGGACTCGTAGAAAAGGTTTTGAAATAAACTTCCCCTGTAATAATAACATTAGTTGGTTCATGATTGATTAATTAAGTAATTAATCAGCATTTACAGTTAATAGTAAGTAATCACTATACCCGAATAATCCACAAAGAAATGCCATGAAAAGCACCCTCCAAGTCATCTTTGGTCTTTTCTTCCTGCACAGAAGAAAAAAGAGAAACCCTTGAGTTTAAAGTAACAAAGAGAAGAAGGTGGAAGAGTGAGGAAATGATGATGGACCTTTCAGAAATGAGAGCGAGAGGAACAGTGAAAGCAGATCCAAAAGCGAGACGATACGTTGTAGCAACTTTTACACTCATTCCGTCGTTTATGGCGAGTTTGAAAAGCACATTGACAGCAGTGTATGCAATCTGCACTAACACCATCAGCAACACTGGTTTCAACCCATGCATTGCGTTCATCACTCCCTTCATTTCTACCATTGTGTTTGTTTGGTTGAAAGTGAGCTTAAATGGGAAATTGGGAGCGATGTGAGGATAATGGAGTGAGAAGCAAAGGGGTATTTATACTTATGATGAGGGAGGGATGCATACATGAATAATGAAGATGCAGATTCCAAATAGTGTTTCTCATCCAAGGACTTCGCCAATTATTTTCTATTATTTTTATGCAACTTTACCTCACAAAAGAAAACCATATATATATAATATATTCAATCATCTCTTCTTTAAACAAAACTTGGTTTTCCTTTTGCTTTGCTTTGCTGCATTATACGTACGTCCTTCCAAACTTTGCTTACCAAACTATCACCACAAATTTCTTTCACAGCTTAATCAATGTAACATTTAATAACATTGCATTTCGATGGGAAGAAAAGAAAGAAAAGAAAGTGAATCAAGTATAGAAGAAAGAGAGAAGAAAATTATATTGTTTTTTGATGAGTGGGAATATTTAAATTAATTGGAAAAAAAATTATAAATATAAAGAAAAGGTGAGTAATGAGATTGAACGATTTGAATGTCAAGAAAGAGACAAATGAAATAGATGAATATTTTTACTTATTATATCAAAACAGTATATTTACAAATTAGCACAAACGAATAAAGAGAATAGAGAAGTAAACAGCATAATCTTTGATAATTAATACTAATACTATTTAGAGTACTAATTTATATTCGTTTATTTATTTTATATTCAGAAATGGTATTTTAAACGTGACAATACGAACCGTGGAATATTATGAATGACCACTTTCATATGAAAAAAAGTTTGACCTCTTTTTCGAACCTTTCGATGTACATATCTTTATTTTTGATAATGGAAAAATCGTTACCATAATTAACTTCAATATAATTTTAAAGAACTAAATATGTATATATGCATATTTAATAAAAACTAGACTATATTGAACAAACATAACTATAAATGTTTAGTTTATTGATTTGGTTTAAGCATAAGTTAGTTGATGTAGTTAAGCGAAAGTTATTTAGTTTATTGAATTATTTAATTATTTCATAAAAAATATAATTTTATGTATGTATAATTTTGTTTAAAAAATCTTATAATTTTTAATTTAAAACTTAGTCAATTTTTTTTCTATTTCAATCAATAATTTTACATGTTGTACATTCTACTATATCATGTGTCAAAGTATCAAACAAATATATAATAGTACAACATACACTTAAATAAAAAGTTATATTTTAGTTTCTTCCAATATCATAGCGAAAAAGTTACACTTTATTTATGTTGACCGGTAATCTTGAAAGGACATATTATTATGTTTTAATATCGTTGCATATTAATATTCTCACGCTAATTTATTATTGATATTTTGAAATATATTTCTAAAATAATAAAATAAAGATAAAATTAAAAAGTGAAATACAAAACAAAAACAAAAAAAAAATATTGTATTACACAAAAAGAGTAAATAAAAAATAATTATTTTATAATAAAAATATAAACCTAAAAGGAAAATATTTAAAGTAATGTATCATAAAAGCTACAAGGTTAATGAGATACTACCAAACACAACTAATCAGTCAAACGACTTTTTCGGTTTAATGATAGAAATTAATGAGAAGCTGATTTAACATGTTTACCAAACATAATATTCATCACTCGTGTCATCATATTGATTAATATGACGTGGTTTTAGGTTTAAGTTGTATTGGCACGTGCAAGGCATAAAATAATAATAATATAATAAAAAGTAAAGTAAAATAAAAAAAAATAGGTCAATCGGGACGTCTTGCCAATTGGACGTTACGCTTTTGGCTTGGCATTGCTTTGGTTTGAAGCTGACAGATGCAGAGGACAGTGGAAGACAAACTGGACCAATTCCTGTGCGAAGATTACTTGAACCGTTCAGCAGATTCAATTAATGTTGCTCCTCAACCATGGCCTACGACCACATAAGTTTATCCAATGTTTTTGGTTTCATGTTTTAGAAGAATATGCTACATTCATACTCATTGCTATGTTAATGTTACACTTATATATCATATGCTACTGCTACCTTCAAACCAAAACCAAAACCAAAGCCTCCTCAATTTTTTATCATTCATCAAAATCATTGCTTTACCAAAATTTCCATGCGTCTGGCTTTTGAAAAGTCTTGTCTTTTGGGGCTATATATCTCGTTTTATGGCTTTATGGAAATTGCCATGTATCTTTTCGTCTTTCTAAATTGATCTTGTTAACTATATTTTAAGGCGTAATCATGCATCACTTCGTTTGCGTACTGTTTCATTAATGTTTGATTAATGAAATTTTTTTAGAGATAATTGTTATTAACTCCATCGTATCGTATCAAATCGTAGCCGAAAGATAAGCTTGTAAATGATATCTGGCAATATCGAAAACAAAAGTGGAAAAGAAAAATCCCATTATTGTTAATTTGTAGAAGGTTTTGAAAAGTTAAATGTTTATTTGGTACAAAAAGGACTAGAGGATTATTGGAAAGTGAAACAAAAATTATGAATTTATAATCCACACAAAGTGATTGCACAAGTTGTTAATAAAAATAGAGTACATGTGGTATATTTGACTCTATACCTGTGTTGAGAGCATTACTTTCGCAGTGGTTCGTGGAGCCACTTTCCGATGCTCCTTCTCTGAGTCTCTCACAAGTACTTCACAAAATCAAAGGAACAAAGTCTTTTGGCAGCACCAAATCCCTTATCCTCACAACCCACCATATATCAAATATATTCCTTCTTGATATTCCTTTCTACAACACTCTTAATATTTCAACTATTTTTGGTATTAGTTTGGTATATGTATTTGCAACTCACTGTTTCTTGATTCTCTTTTTCATTTATTCATATCTCTACTATTTTCTTGTTTCAAAATTAAATGAATGACTCTTTCAAAAAAAGTTATCCGATGATATTTATATAAGTCAATATAACCATTTGTAGTAAAATCTTATCCCCTAATTTTTACTCAGAGGTAAGTCATGAGTTTTTTATTTTATTTTTTTAGTTTTTCTTTTAGAGTTGTTAAAATGGATTGGAACCCGCGAGCCAACCTGACTCACCACGAGTTCCAGTCGGGTTGGGTTGAATTTTTTTTATAAATTTCAGTATTGTTTGATTTTTGACTCGGCTCATCCGGGTTGAATCCGTGATGAGCCTGATTGGCTCACCAACCCACAAATAAAGAGTCACGCAAGTATTTTTCGTTAAGTTGGACTTTTTATTTGGGTCATGTTAAGTTGTTTTTTTTAGCCAACACATATATAATTTGTATTTTTGTGATTTTGATTTGTATTTGGATTGTATTAAAGTTTATTTAGATTTTAATTAGAATTATAATTTAGTTTTGACCGAAAAAATAAAAAAAAATTGTATTTTTTTAATTAAATGAGTCCGTGAGTCAATCCGTTTAACCCACCAACCCGTGGTGAGTCGGGTCGGGTTCGAATTTTTTTGGTTCATTAATAAGTGAGTCGGGTTGGGTTGGCTCGCTAAATAATCAACCTGTGGTGGGTCGAGTCGGGTCGGACTGAATTATCCGTTTTGATAGTTCTAGTTTTTTTGTTTATATAAACAAATAAATAACTAATAAACAAATATGTATAATGTATTAGTAATTAATGTAGTACATTGAATTTGTGTTGGTGCAATATTTTTTCATGACTTTGCATAATTTCATGGCAGACCAATAACTGACTTAAACTATTCATATATTGTGAGAATCTGATTCGTTAAAATATTAATTAGTATAATTTTGTTAAAAATAATAATGAAATGGTAAAAGTTAGACAATGTTTTGCATAAATGAAGCTAAAAGTTGAAGTAGTGATCATAGTTTGACACTGGTGCCTGTGTGCTGCCGAGGAAGGGTGAAGCAGAACATGTCTCAGAAGTGTTTTACAACTAACGTCTTAGTGTTCTCAACATTTCAAACCTTGTAGGCCCGTTTCAAATAATTCAGATAAGATTAAGCGTGTTAACGATAATCAGTGGATAATAAACCCGATAATATCGACCTAATAATAGTCTTTTAAAATAACTTTATTTATTATGCTTTTTAATTATGGCTAACAATTTAATTTTTATATTAATAATATGTGGAAGTTTAAAGTTTTTTTTTTTTTTAAAGGAAGAAAGGCGATGGTGGTGAGATATATCCCTAAAAGGGCAAAATGCAAGCAGCATGATTCAATGAATCAAAGTGATGATTTGAAAGGGAATAACTTTTGGTGGCAAAAATGTGTGAATGTGCATGTTCTTTCCATCTGTGAACAGTACTTCCACCACACCTCATAAATTACATATAAGGAGTGTTTTCAAGTGAACTAATCATGCCTTATAGGAATTAATTAAATGCATTTATTGGGTGTTTGGATAATATAATTTAAGAGAATAATTTATTTATTTGAAGAATTTAAAATTTTTGTATGGAAAATAATATATTTGAATGAGAAAATTAAAAGAGAATTGAAATTTATAAATTTTAAGAAAGTGTTTCAAATAACTAAAACAATAGAATTTGAAATACAGTAAAAAAATGAAAGAAATAAAACATTTTCAAGTTGTGGAATTATTCATTGGTTATGACAGAAGATGTCTACTGGTCCAAAAAGTCGAGTTGGATCAGGTAAAAGGTCGAGACAAGCCGGTTTGGATTAAAGGTCGAGCACAATCAAATCGAATCGAAGGTCGAATAGAGTGGTTTAGGTCGAAGATCTAGCCGGACTGAAAGTCAAGTCAAATCGAAGGTCGACTTGAACCAAAAGTCAAGATAAGTCGTACCGAATTAAGCGTCAAACTAAATATACTTAGGCTCAAAGATAGAATTGAGTTCATCGTAAAATAAAAATTAAATTCATTTATCTAAACAAGAAAATTAAAATTTAAAATATTTCAATTACTATATTCAAATTAATTATTTAAAAAATAAAGAAAATTCAATGATAAGTAATTTAATTATTAAGTATTTTAATTTTTTTGACATCGTTGAAATACAAAATCCAAATACAAGGTTAAACTTTTTATAAGAAAATGTTTTTGTAATGTGAGTTAAGTGGATTAAATTAATTCATTTAATTATTTTTTGTTTTTTCATTAATAATTATTTTATATACTTATCATATTACAATAAATATAAATTGAGTCTATTCATTACAATTCACCTATTTAACCATATATTAATTAATCACGAGTTAGAAAATGATATCTAAAAAAATTACATTTCTTACAATTCGATTCTTGATTCAATTTTCACACTCATACTTATCCCCTTCTCTCTTACCCCCAAACACTTAAACTCCTCAAACTATTTCACTATTTAAGTCATCTTTAGCCACAGTAACCTTATTTCAGAGCATATTTTACACAGTTATAGCATACATCTATTTGGTTTGAACAGAGAGTGAAACATAGCAATTTTTGTTTTTACAAGCTTCAGACTTAGTGACTTATGGAGCAAACACTTTTTGTAGTTACATTGCCACCATACAATTTACATCAAAATACATTCGGTATCTTCATGCTCTCAACTTTTTATAGTCAATGTTCTACCCTGTTACTTTGTTTAACTTGAAAATGAGCATTAAATGAAAATAAATAAATAACAAAACTTTAAAATGTATACGACAAATTTTCAATGTGAAAATGAAAATTAAAGAACTGCGTGAAACAAAAATTCTTCACTATCTAGTAGAATAACTATAAGAATGTAAAGAACCAAGTCAAAAGTTTTTTTTTTTTTCTTCTCCTTTTATAAGGATTACAGGGGTTTCTCATTTTCTACCCATAATTTTACCTTGTCCTTTTCAATCTTCCTTTCTCTCTTTTACCTGCACAAAGCAAGAACTTGGTTGTTAAGTAACAACCTCTTAAAACTTTCCCGGTTTTTCCAATTCTTTTCTTTAATTACAGGTGCTCAGAAAGTGCGACAATGATGATGTATGGTGGCGATTGTAGGAGGTGGTGTTACTTCTTTCCTTCTCCTTCTACTTCTTTTTGTTATTTTTATTCATAATTTCAAATGACTTGTTGAATGAAAATAACACTGACTTGTGCAATTGGCTAATATGATGGTGATGGTGCACAATTGTGGTGAATTCTAAGGTGCGATGAATTTGTGGGTTAGATCGAATTTGAAAGAGAAAAAAACCTATAACAATCACTCACTTCTCAACCATTTTGTTCACGACCACAATTTGGTGGTGAAGTGGATTTGAATTTCATTATCGTATATCTCTTCTGGTCGGAAGTCTCACATCGACTATAAATAAAACAATTTCATATTATATAAGTGGAGTGGAAGTAGAGATGACAATATGGATCTGGCTCGTCGGGCCGGCCTGTAGACCCATAGTAGCCTGGCCCGTAGTAGTCTGCAACCCGTGCGGATCAGCCTGCAAGCCCGCATAAAAAAAAGAACTTGCACTTATGTATATTAGTTACTTTTCTTATGGACTATGTATTTTTTAATGTGCTAAAATTAAAAAAAAAATACATTGTGTATGTCATAGTATGAATATGAATATGATGAAAATGTTGAATTATCAATTTATCATCCAACTCCTCAAAGTCTTTACTTGATTTTGTGAACTTCTTGAAGTTTCTCAAACTTTAAATATTAAAATTTTATCATAGAAATTTTAAAAAAAAAATAAAAAGCGGGCTAGCTCGTGGACCTACGGACCAAGTGATGTGCGGGGCAGGACAGTGATTACAGCCCCATAAATTGTGCGGGGCAGGCCAGTGATTACAGCCCGCATAAATTGTGCGGGGCAGGACGGGCCGGACTGGCCTGTATTGTCATTCTTAGGTGGAACCTCACCTTAGAAGCTGATTTTATGGAATTGAGTTAGACTTAAACTTCACTTTTAACGTAGTATCATGGCCATTATTTAAAAATCATATCCTAACAAGATCTCTTGGACATCATATATATATATATATATATATATATATATATATATATATATATATTGATTTAAGTAAATTAAAAGTTCTATAATACATATTTTATAAATTATAAATATTTTATTAATTTAAGTAAATACACAATTTAAAATTTCAAATATTACCTATGTTCTTTTTCATACTCGATTAATACAAGGAGGAGGAATCTATTAAACAATACCAATAAATATAATTTTATTTATCATCACTATTCACATGATTTTTCTTAAAATTGTAAACATATCATTCTTCATTCCTTATCCTTAAAAACAAAGAGACAGTTAGTCTTAGGAAGAAAAAGGTGTTTTAGAGCATTAGACTTGAAAGAAAACAATTATGAGAGACAATAAGGAGGCAGTAGGTGTATAATTTGACATGGAAACTATTGTTGAAGAGTTGGTTAGTAACGAAGCATATACATTCCACTAATTTAAATCTGCAACAATTGCACAATGCATGCTATAAAAGAGGGGGCAAATTGTATCAATGCTACCAATGGACCATTGCTGTTTCTAACATTGTTACAATTCCACTAATAAATTATCAATCATTAAAGCTAAAATCCACAATAATAATCCACAACCATTATTATTGCATCTTTCTTTTACATTTTTTTTTTCGTTTTATATTACGTCACTACGAAATATTATTAATTTTGTTAATGGTTAATGTAAATCAAATAAAATCTTAACCGAGTAACATAAAAAATTTTGAAAACTTATATTATCTATTCTTGTATCTTAATTTTAATTTCATTTAAATAATTTTTGTTAGAGCTGTCAAAATGGGTTGGAACCCGCGAGCCAACTCGGCTCACCACGGGTTCGAGTCGGGTTGGGTTGAAATTCTTTTACAAATTTTAATACGGGTTGATTTTTGACCCGGCTCATCTAGAACCCGGCTCACCCGAGTTGAACCCGTGGTGAGCCAACCTGGCTCACCAACCCGTAGATAAAAGGGTCATACAAGTGTTTTTTATTTTTTTTATTAAATTGGACTTTACATCTGGGTCATGTTAGGTTTTTTTTTTATCCAACACATGAATAATTTGTATTTTTTTTATTTTGGTTTGTATTTGGATTGTATTAAATTTTATTTAGATTTTAATTAGAATTACAATTTAGTTTTGACTGAAAAAAAAAATAAAAAAATGTATTTTTTTTAATTAAGTGAACCCGTGAGCCAACCCGTTTAACCCGTCAACCCGTGGTGGGCCGGACCAGATTCGAACTTTATTGACTAGCTAAAAAATGAGCCAAGTTGGATTGACTCACTAAATTATTAACCCATGATGGATCGAGCCGGGACGAACCGAATTACCCATTTTGACAGTTCTAATTTCTTTAAACTCTAAAGAGTTCGGCTCATTTAATGTATAAACAAGTTTTTTTAGATTTCCATATGGTACTTTTTCCTTTTCAGTTATATATTTTTATTCTTTTCTGCAATCTAAGTTACGGTGTATCAAATTGTTTTTAAAATATACATTTAACTTTTTCTCTCTTTTTTTTGACATCTTTATTTGTTGATTTTTTATTATATAAAATATTATTTCAATGACTTTTTATATTATTATTTTTGTTTCCCGACTCAGTTTCATATATTTACTTTTATTACCGCAATTGAACAAAGAAAGTAGTATAAAAGTATTGATTTATTATAATATAATAATTTATTGACATAAATCTTTTTTATCAATATTTAATATAGAATAAAGTTCAAAAGTCGAAAGGTTTATATTTAAATTTGAATTATTTATTAGTTTAGTTTTTTCCTCTATTATAATATTTATAACTATAAAAAAATATTGTTAGAATTTAAATAGAAGAAAAATATAACATTTAAAATATTTTTAAACTCTATTATTTGTTTTCTTTTCATCATTTCTTAAAATTAATTTTAAGTTTATTAACTTTATTTTATTTGTCCGTCATTCTTTTTCTCATGAGAAGATAAGAATTTAAAATTAAGATTTATATGTACTGTACGGACCTCTCGATCTTCAAGATAATTAAATCCTTTAAATATATTTAAAATTTATAATTGAATTTTGAAATAGTAAATAAATAGGTACGGACATAAATATGGATATATCCATTTATCTGTTTTGATGTTTTAATGTGATGTGATGATTTTGTTGCAATGTTTTATTAATGGAAATGATGATTATAATTATTAATTATAATACTTATGAGAATCTTATATACTCAAAAATCAATTGAAGAGGTCACTTGTACTGAAATATGTATTAAATACATATGGGTATATTAATAATTCAAATAAAATAAAGTTGATTTTGAATTTGAAACATGTTGAAGTCTGAATAATTATTGTCTTAATTCTATCCTAACCTATCATTTCTAAGAATTTTCAGAGACCATAAGTCATGTATTAATCTTGAATAATGCCATTTAATTATTTGAATTATAGGCTGAGGTAAAAAAATATTATATAAACTTTTATTAAAATACCTCACACGACCTAATTGTGTAGAATTTTATTTTAGTATCATTTTAAGAAGTCTTAGTTTTGTAAATTGTGTCGGGGTTTTAATACAAGATAGACTTTGTATATAAAATTATTATTTGAGCGAGGATATTACCTCTAAAATAATTTTTTTTATCAATTAGAACAGAGAAAATCTCATGATAACAATTTTCTACGTCTCTAAATATTTAGTTCATGTTATTATATCGAATTTATTTATTTTTTAAAATAAGGGATTTAGAAGTTGTAAAAAAAAAATTAAACACGTTTCATGTATAAATTAATATATTTTTAATTGGTTTCTCCAGAAAAATTTTCTTGTTAGTTTTATATACCTAATGTTTTTTATTGTTTTGTTTTTCATTCCTAATTACAATTACTTTGCCGCTAACTATAAAACACCTTAATTAAAGTCATTAAGATGATGAATTAATATTTTACAATTAAATACCTATGTTATTTTAGGTGTGTAATTCAATTAATTTAAGTAATGCAGTTATCCTTTTTGTTTTTTTGCGAATAAAGTAGTTCCATATAATTAATTTTTATAATTTTTTATAATTTTCTTATATTATCAATAGTTGCTGCTTTGCAGTATTATTTTTACTTTTCCTCGCAATATTTTACTTTTAAGTTTTTATTTTTTTAATTTTAATTTACTCAGATATTTATAAATTAATTATAATGTATTGTTATTTTCAAAGTAAAAGTACAATTTTTATTGATTATAGTATAATTTATCTTTAAATGTATCGCAACCAATGTTTTAAAGATAAAAGTAATAAAATAGTTAAACATGTTTTTTTTTTAAATTACTTATTACAATATACTAAATAATAATAATAATTTGTTTCTATACATAAGTTTAAAAGTAATTTTGTTCATAATATATGAAATATATTCTCTTAATAACCCTTCATTACTTACAAAATGATAAGCACACATAATTTAAAATATAACGCAAAAATATAATATACAAAAATGATAATGTTTATGGAATATATTGTTGAAAAAATATGTAAGTGTTATGGATAATATTATTGAAAGTAAATTATTAAAGTAGATTATATTCATTCGTATAAGATGACAAACACATGAATTTACACCTGAATGAAATGTAATTATATTTATTTGAAATATTTTGTATAACATTAATTATTTTATTACTATTTTCTATTTTCAGTAGTAAATTAATTTGAATTAAATATAAAGACTAATAAATTATTGGGCAATCTGTATACAAACATTCAAATGAAATATTTAAACAATCTTATCATTGGGTTTGTCAAATTGAATTTGTAATATTATCTTGTTTATTTGGAAGCCAGATATATTTTTCTTTCTTTCCATAAATTTAATCATATTGATAGCTATGCATCTAATATTATTCTTTGAAAACACACTTTTAAAACAGCACAATGTAAGTTGCATATTGTGCCAACTCTTGCAATATTTATGTACATCAAAAGGGAAGTAAAATAGACGGTTCTCAAAAGTTAGGGATGATAAAAGTATATGATACCTTTGTATTTTTGGTCGGAAGAGAAAAAAAGGAAAATTTCATAAATAATATATATATTTTTTGTCTTCTTTTTCTTATGTATTACCTTATAATTAAGAGGTACTTTTTTTTTTTCTATTCAAATTTCTTCTGTTGTCCTATACTCAATTTGTTTGCTTTAAATCAAATTATTGCGACAGATTCGACCTACTTTTGTTGATGTATAAAAGTTTTGATATGACAATAGGGAGAACAAAATTCTTATATATGATTAGATTAATATATAAGTTATGTTAATTGATTTAAATTGATCCATTAAAATATTCGAGTCAAGCTTTTCTTATACTAATATATAATAATGAATATAATTTCAAATTTTAGTGGAAACAATTGTGATCAGGAGAAAAGTTGAACAATATTATTTTAACACATAATTGACTATGGACTTCTAATTAAGAATGTTGAATTCTAATTTTTTTTCCCATTAAATCTTTTAAATAGCCGAATGTTAATTACAGTTCAAGATTTATAACTTAATTCTTTTTATTATTAAGCTTTCACAAAATTAATTCTAAATAACTACGCCTAATAGTAAATACGTGCTAATTTACTGTAGCTCGGAACTCTATGATTATATGTATTTTTATGTAATTATCAGTTTTTATATTTTAATTTATTTTAAATAAAGTATTATATTAAAAGTTAGAATACCATTCTTAAAACTAAATTATTTTTATCATTAATTTTAAATAAAAAATAATTTTTATGATTAAATCCAAATGAAACAATGCTTTATAAGTATATTTATATTAATGTAATAGTTAATTTACATATCCTAATTTATTTCAAAACATGTTTGCAACTCAAATTCTACTTAAACTATGTATTCTGTTAAAGATTAAAATGATGCAATTTTGAACTTATTTTTCAATTTGTCTATGGTATCAAATATATTTTATTAGGACTCTTTTAAATCCATCGTTATTAATGCGTATGCGTGCACAATATGAACCACTTCCATCCACCAAAAAGTATCAAACAAATCTCAAACAATTGTAGTAATATTACATTCCATCATTTAAGGTAGTTTTCCTTATATAGCTATATAGCAATTGCTTGCATTTATAGTAATAACTAAGAGAAAGTAGAAAATATAACAAAACTTCAATAGGCTTAGTAAAAGATTTACCAAAATTAAAATAAAGTAATAAACTAGTGGAACACAGTATTGATAAAACTGATAAAATCTCAAAGACTAAATAAAATTAAAACAAGTGACTTAATAGTAAAATTGGAAGAGAACATTTATTATTAAAAGAATAGAAATGAAATGAAAAAAATAATTAAATATACATGAATAAAAGAAAAGTAACAAAATCAAATCAAATAAAAAAAAGTGAAATGAATCTTTTTTTCATAAAATTTTTGTTCGAGTCCTTGTTAAAAAATTTCATAAAACTCCTAATTAGATTTTGTTGACATTAGAATTATCTTTAAAGACACTATTACTAGTGTCAGTAATAATGTCAACCACATCCCTATCACTATGAGTTGTTTCTATAATATGTTTAACATGTTTCTCTGAACTTTTTAATCTCTTATAATCTTAATGCATTTTGAATCCCACGAGAATTGAATGCTAACTTGCCATCCTAATGTTTTAAAAAAAATAATTCTGTATAAAATTTTCTTTCTCACAAATAAAGGCAAATATAAGTTATTTAATACTTTAATATTTTAAATTAATAATTCAAATTAAACCAATTTGAGTGATAGATTCAATTTGATTAAAATTAAACAAATCAAATTAAATTAAATATATTTTATATTTGTTCCCGTGTGTCATTTTAATCGAGATGGGCCTAGGAGAGGAAAGAAAAAACCCAAAAGTCACCTCGAACGACAACAAACAGCGACCCAAAGGTTTGATGAACATGTTTGTGTCCACTCATAACAGCGCAAACTGTGTTAAATGTAAATTTGCATGGCATCGAAAACGTACTTCATCCACTTCCATAGTTGCAAGATGAATCACTTTACATTCAGATATTATTTCAAGAGAAGAATAAATATTTTCTTAGATTGAAATTATTAGAAGTGGTTATGAATAAAGTTGGATCTGTCATCTGTGTGGGTAAACTATCAAATCTTTCCCTTTTGAAGGTGGCAGCAATGGAAAAAAGAAAAGAAAAGATGAGTTTGCTTTGCATCCAACTATGTACCCTCTGTCATTCTATATTCTTCCTTGTACTTTTTAGGCCTTCAAGGTTTCTTCCCATTACTTTCGTTGTCTTGTCCTTCATCTCTGCTTTTTGAAGCATCATCATTATCCTTCTCAATAATGTTCCTCTCACTACAGGTGTACTTGTCGTTGCTGTACACACTTTTATCATCCTCTGTTGCCCTACACGTCACAACAACCTCAATTTCTTCTAATTCTGGAGTAGTTTCTAAGTCACTCACTCTTTCCATTTCCTTGCTCTTACCCCACAGCACCATGTACAATCCCATCACAATTAGCACTGCTCCTATCACACTAATTAAACATGTTTCAGTAAACTAATAACTTAATCATCATTATGGAATAATGTTAATTGAGGTGCATTAGATTTGGTACATACCTTCCTACGTATAGATTCTCATCCAACATCAAGGAACCAGCAATGGCCACTAGCACTAGCAGAAGAGGATTGAAAACAGATGCAAACAATGGACCCCTCATTCTCACACACCATGCTATCACAACAACCATTATTCCAGAAGCCACAATTCCCTGCAAAAACACCAATATATTAATTTTACTTCACAAAACTAATACGCTAATTAATTGTTAAGTGTGTATTTAGAATACCGAATATGCTGCAGCTAGAAGCCTAATGCTCCAACCCAATCTCCATTGGCTCCAATCCTTCTCAATGCACAGGGCAAAAACAGTGGCTTGAATTGCCCCCATTATTGACATCAAAGCTGTACTTGAGTGATGGCCTGGGAACTCTTTACTCATCTGAGCCTGAAGTATCATATGTATAGTAATCAATTATATAACCACAACACTGTCACTAATCAGACAAATTAGTTTCAGTAATTAATGCTTAAGCTTAAGCTAACCTGAATAATGAGCCATAATGCAAAACACAAGCAGCTTCCAAGACCACAAAAAACTCCTAGCAATTTACTTCCAGAGTCACCATTTAGTGTTTCCGTGGTACCCTTTTTATGCAAAAGGTTAATGTGGAAGTTCCAAATGTTGATTTCTACACCTTTGAGAAAGGTCAACATCATTGCCCCGCCAACTCCGGTTATCGTTCCCAACACCTTAGCCTTACCAGCTACCCTTTGGAAATTTAATTTCTCGAAACTATGGAAATTCAGAAAGAATGTTAGTTTACGAACATTGAATATCTGAATATGTTGAAGAGTGATACGTACCCGCAAGTGACGGCCAAGATAAAAGTGACTGCAGGAATGAGGTTAAAAACAGCGGAAGCAAATGTTGCTGAAATCAATTTCAAGGACTCGAAATAAAGGTTTTGGAATAGACTTCCCCTGTCACGTTATTGCATCATCATGTGAGAACATAAATAATGTCGAAAGCTTTACTCATGATACAGTTTATAATATTGTTAAACGAAATTGAGTGAGTGTACGTAATTACCCGAATAGTCCACAGAAAAATGACTTCAAAATCACCCTCCAAGTCAGCGTTTGTAAGTTTTTCCTGCAAATAGTAACATTGGACACAGTAAACATAGGAAGTATAGAAACATACGAAGCTCACGATAAACTATTGAATGATGCAAGATTATGAAAATGTCACGTAAAAATTGGCAGAGACATAAACATGCAATAATCTCAAACAATGGAAAAATTTGTGTATGGACCTTTCAAAAATAAGAGCAAGAGGAACTGTAGAAGCTGCTGCGAAAATGAGACGGTAGGCAGTGATTATTCTCACACTCATTCCATCATTTATGGCAAGTTTGTAGAGCACGTTCACGGAAGCAAATGCAATCTGCACCATCAGCATCAGCAGGGCTGGTTTCAAGCCATGCACGACTTTCCCTATATCTCTCATTGCTCACACAGTGCAATCACTCACAGTCACCAACTGTTACACTAACACTTGAAGCAGATGTGTGTGTCTATGTGATCAAAAGTAACTTTGTGCAAAAGGGTTTGCGATTGAAGAACGTAGAAAGCGGTATGGAGTTATTTATGGCTGAAGCATGGGTTGTTTATATATAAAAAAATGGTGGGTGGAAAACACTGAGATCTGCAAATTCAAGGAAGCACCGCGAGTTAGTCAATTTGCTACATCAAGTGCATTTCATCGTGGTTTCATGGCGTTAAAGGTTAAGTCAAAAATTAATGTTTAATTTTGCAGGCATGTGTTAATGGTGTTTGCATGTACGTCAGATAGCACAGTTCACAGGATATGTTGAGACATGGTGCTACGAGACTAGGAGCAGGGACATTCCACACTTGCCATATATTATTCAGAGTACCTTTTTCTGGTAATATATATTAATAGGACTTGGAAATTATTCACAGGAGATAAAAAGATAAAGGTGAGTGTCAAATGATATATAATTTTCCTTTTCTTTCAAGTGCTTAGTTCTTAAAGTTAGAATGTGACAAGTTAACACTCTCTGAAACTTATACTATACCATTCCATAACCCTATTTATTAATCTTTTATTCAATAATTTAATTTATATTTTATTTAAATGATTTAATTTAATACTTTATAATTATTATTTAGAGTTGTTAAATAAAACAAAAAGTAGATGGTCAAAATAATTTTTTCCTTACAACCATTCTAAACAGTTTTTTAAACATTTAGTCCAATTCAGATTAACTTCTTGATTTCTACTTTTTGGATTCGTAGTAATATGTTTGAACAAGAGTAAAATCGCAACGCGACTATATATATAATCAAGAGCAAAAATTACATGCATATATTTAAATGTTTTTGGTGTTATTTTCTAAAAACAAAACTATTTGTTTGAGGGATTTCAATGTTACTTTTCAATCAAAATTAGAGTTTCATTATAAAAACTTTGATATAGAGTTTCATCTTAGAAATGAAATTGCATTTGATGTAAATATTTACTATGTGAATTATAAAAGTGAATTTTTAATTAATTAAAAATTGTTAAAATATCTAAAAGTACTTATATTTGTCTTAAAAGCAATTGCCGTATTGGTTACTACATGTGTCAGCATGGTCGTACTTATGTATAAAAAGAATACTTAACATTCTTGTTCACAAGTTAAAAAGATTAAAAAAATGTCTACAAAGTTAAAAAAATAAAAATAAAAGATAAACTTGTTAAATATATCTTTAATATATACCAATTATCACAACCATTGTTAAACTCAAATAAGTTATCAAACGATTAATAAATATTGCCGACTGGAAGTCAAATTTGCCAAATAATTTCTTATTAAAATTTAATTTGAAAGAGTTATAGAAAAGAATTTAGTACAAAGAAAATAAATAACATAACTTAGTGTCACATCTGTGTATATAGAACTACTTTTCCTTTTGGTGTAATACAACTACCACCAAATTATAGTGCATTCCCATTGTTTTGTTGATAACTTAGATTATTTATCATTAAATCCAACAACAAGCTCTTTTCATTGATGATTGCACAACATTATAGATCGAAAAGATATCATGGTTCTTTTTTAATTTTAGTATTAGGAAAAACAACACAGAGTTAAGGAATGATAAGTCTAATTTACATTAAAAAAATGAATTAAACTTATTTTTTAATTATTCTTGATGTAGAGATATGTGTTTTTTCATACATGTGATTCAATAACTTAATAATATATAGTATCAACATATCACACTGATATTATATTAAAAAATAAGTTTGGGTTTAATTTATCTTTACAAAATCAAATTTGTAATTGAGTTAATAAAAGGAGAAAAAAATATAAAAAAAGAAACTTGTCAAACTCAAAAAAGAATTAAAGGTTGAAACAAATTCCTGGGGCTCCACTACTGAGAATCTATTTAGTGTTAAAAGACAACTCCATCTTCGTATTCAACGACCTACAAATTTGCTTGAAGTGGCAAGGGAGAAAAAAAATATTACAAGTAGTGCAGGCACATAGAAATGTTTTATTTTATAGTATTTATATAGAAAGTATTGGTACTTAATCACTGTTCTATGGAGCACCCAGATTCGTTAATTTAACCACTGTTCTAAAGTACCTTTTTACACATCTTTTCACAATACTATATTTGTTGTGTTCATGGAGTTATTTTGATGAGGAGAAAGCGTATTTTGATGTTGTAATGAGAAGTGAGAGTTCAAAATTGAAACAACTACTTCCTCTGTTGTGTGAGTAATTGGTGATGAATAATGAATGTTCTTGACTACTCTCCATTCACCACAAACGCAGCCACCACTAAGATTCACCCTATATTTTTAGTCTTGGTTACTTTAACAGCTACCAATTAATGAATGTGTGTATGTTCCATAGTTTTCAAATAGTATATTATAAATAAAATAATTGTACTTAACATATTTTTAATTTAAAAATATTCAATTCATATTCTTGGATTTTTAATGGGTAAGTCAAGTTTTATCGTGACAAAATATGTTTGTCCCACCCATTTATCTCAATACATTTTTCCTTATCTTAATTTTTGTTGGGTTTTTATCATACAAGACATAAGTTTAGTGTTTATGTTTTTTTTTCTTATATATTATTCAACTTCCATTTCTATTTAATGTATGACTTTTAACTTGTATTAAGTTGAATTTTTTTCTTGAATTTTTACCGCAATGGATGGAACATGGTTCTCATAACCCTAACACGCGTAGGGTTGAATGAAGCGAAATCAGCGTGTATTTGAAAGAGAGTTTCCATTTGGGCCTGGACCGCTATGTTGTCTGCACCCCTTTTCCTCTTCACACTTCAAAGACAGCAACACCAACGTCCTATATAAATATTCTTTATCTTAATTATATTTTAAAATTATAAAAAAAATGTAAGCTACTTTTACATGTAATTGTACATCATAAATCATTTTTAACTATTATTATTTTTATATTTTCTTAAAAAATATAAAAGCACATAATACCTATTTTTCATTAATATTTTATAAAATGAATATATTATCTGAAAAAAAGAAAACAATTAAAAATATTTTTTAATATTTTTCATTTGTATTTTATCATTAATTTTAAATTTAAGTTTCAAAAAGATAAACTAATTTTAATATTAATTAAAAGTTATAGGGATAAAAATCATATTTAACAAAAAAAATAAATAAAACATAGTAATAGTCGATGTTGAGGAGTTCGGAGAGGTGAGTGTTTTTTCCTCTCAGGAAGAGAGGGAAGAACCTTATTTTATTGGGAATCGTATAATTATAAAAAAATGTTTTAGTATTAAAATATATATTATTAACTTATAATTACCAAAAAAGTGTATGGACTTTACAAGTATAATCAGGAAATTGGATATAGTTAATGAAGTGTTAATTATAAATCGAGTTAATTACAATTGATTAATAATTAAAGATAATGATACTATGACTCTTATTTATTGACTTTCATTTTTTACTTTTTGACGTGACTTAGTGTGGATAATTGATTAATGTATTACTATCTTTTTTTTTGAACCATTTAAGGACTCACACTAAATTACATCAAAGAGTAAAGAATGAAAGTAAAAAAAAAAATGGAGTCAAAATATAATTTTTCAATAATTAATTAGTGTTCAAACACACTTAGAGAAGTGAACTCAATAAATAGAGAATTTCTTGAAAAAAATATTGTGTAGGAATGTGTAGGAGATTAATTAATGAGTATATAGTGGGAATGTTATTCATTGCCAAAAGATGCGATGGTGGAAGAAGGTATTTGGCACGTTTTGAAGGGTATCCAATCTACTTTCTGCCTCTCTTTTTTCTTTCTATTTTTGTTGGGTTTTACCAATCTTTTCAAACTCTTCAAAGATAAAACTCAGCATGAAAGCATGCATGGATGATTGGAGTAGGTTGTAGGTGGCAAGTGATCACTAAACACTTTGAGCAAAAAAAAAAGTGATTGCTTCTAATGGAAGAGGCTAAGTTTTGCTTTTGTGGGTGAAGTTGGTGGAAAATTCAGTCCATTTTCACGAGGGCTAGTGCATTCTCACCCAAAGAAGAAAGTGCACGTCAAGGACCATGCACTAATAACTTTGCTATATATATCAAAGGAAACTTGCCCCATAGTTAATGCATTTCTAAAAACCCTTTACACTATCCTCACGTTAAATACTTCAATTCAACTCTACTGAGAGGGTACGAAAGATTAAAGATTTTCTTTTTCAGCAATGAAAGTTGTACAAGATTGAAGATATAAAAAAAGTTTTAAAAGTTTTGTCTCTCTTTAGTTTATTCAGAAACAAAATAATGGAATCCTGCGACCCCCACTAACCTAACTCTCATCCTTTTTCTGCTACTTTACATGTGTTCTTTGGCTTGGGTGTGCACTATTTGTGGTTTAACCAAGTAGCATGAAACATCAAAAATGACATTTGCTTCTCCTTTTAGATCCCAACCTACATCAACTTCAAAGTTACAATCTCAAACAATTGTCCAAGAAACACGCTTAAAAGTATTTTAAAAGGAAAATGATTTTTTGACTACTAAATTTTAATAATTTTTTTTATAATCTTAAGTGTCATCATCTAAGTAATTTTTATTTTTATTTTTTATTTTTAATATTTTAAAATTACTTAGAAGATCACACTTCATGTTATGAGATAAAGTGATTAAAATTTAGTAGTTAAAATATCATTATCCACCTTTTCCGAGCACATTCACCCTATTAATCAAGAAATGATATATTAATAATATATATAATTATTTGATAATTTTTTATTTGTCGTTAATAATATATATATAAAAAGTTGTAAAAACACAGGATGTTTTATCTAACCAACACCAAAATCTATTGGCTTTGTAAGATTGTATTCTGGTTCTTGAATTACGCACGCTCGTCATCTTTTTACCAAAGAACTTTTGCCTTAAAAAATGATAAAAATGGAATGGATCTGGCGAATCACTGAAAACAAGTTACACAGTTTCCCAGCCACACAAACCCACTCAAAATATTAAAATAAAATATTTTACGTGGCACGCACTTGAAGTTCAAATATGTGTATGTATGAAATAGTAATTTAGATAATATTCAATTCAACAATTCGCATCAGAGGAGAGAATAAAGTTTATGGTTTAGGTTTTTTTAAGAAAAAAAAATGGTTTTATTAACATTAAAATAAAAACCATTCATTCAAATAGCTTGAACCGAACTAATACAGTTCCATACCAAATTACAGGTTCAAATAACAAAAGAGCGTATGAAAATATTCTGATTTGATAATTCATATTTGAGATTCATGCAGCTGATGTTGACTTCCACTGCACACACTAGACTTTCACCGGAGAAGCTCCTTGTCCACTTATTAGTCTCATTTTCTTTTTCAAATGATTTATTCTGTTATCATACTCCCACAAAAATATCTATTTTTCCCAACTTTATCTTTCTTTGCTAAAAATACTGTTTAATCTATTTTTTAAAAAAAAATATAATATCTATAACATATATTTTTAAGTGAATTTTTCATTTTTTTATAAGAAAAAATTTTAAAACAAATTTACGCCAAGATATATTCATCTCATTCGTGAAATAATTTGTCCTAAAAAGTTTATAAAGATTTTAGAAGTGAATTTTAAGCCTAATTCAACCCCACAAAACTAGCTTGTAAGGTGAGGTTTGCATCTCATTTATATATTATGAATTGACCTTATCTCTAGTCGACGTGGGACTTCCAACAAGATAGAATTAATATTATTGGTTTCGCCATTTTTTTTAATTAATATTATTCACTCGTTTTATGGTTTTTACAAAAATATACTTTAAATGATTAATCAAACTTAATAGATTTGTATTCGTTTTTTATAAATGCAATTAGGAATGACATTGAAAAAGAATTAATACAATAATGTGTTGTTTAGTTATTTTTATACGGCTTAAATATACTTCTATTTCTTTCAATTGAGAAATTATATTTTTTATTTAATTAAAAAATTCTAATCCTTTGATTTGGATAAATGTTATTTTTAATTTTTGATATTAATAATATAGGGAATAATAGTCTACCCAACATCATATCATAATGTCATCTAATTTGAAAAAAATAAAAATAAAATTACCCAAAATCAAATAATTAAAACCTCAGACTTTATACTATCATGCATACACTAAAGTTTTATTGATGGCATATAGGTACAAAATTAAATAACTAATAAAGATAAAATATATTAAACATGTCTTACTAGAAATTAATACCATATTCATTTTTAACTATATCTGACAACACAAATTTCATTATAAGTTATAATGTTTAATATTATTATCTATTGCAACATATCATACATTAATTCAACCATAATTATCCTATAATTAAAATCACAATATTTATGTCCAAAACATAAACAAAAACAATAAAAAAAGAGCTAGCATAGTAAAATTTGCTTAGAAAATTTAATAAAAATATTTCTTAATTGCTTTCGGATTAAGATTTGCTTAGTGAATGAATTTATCAAATGCGCTAAACACATCAAAATATTATGGGCAGATCAAATCTAAAATTAATCATGAATCTATCTAGATAAGATCTGCTCAATAGAATTATGTCCAGTAAATATATTACACCAAATGATACACATAAAATTTAATTTCATTAGTACTACTAATGCCATTCAATTTGATCCTATCAAACTCAAATTTAAATATAAAATTAATAAAAAAAAAATCAAAGGGATAGATTACAAAGTGAATACGTAAAAGAAAGAAAAAAAGATAAAGAGGAAAGGAAAAAAAAGAAAGAAAAGGAATGGACCAGGCCCGAGGTAGTTACATTAACTTAAACACTTCTTATTAATTTTATATATATATATATATATATATATATATATAATTAATTAATTAATTGTGAAGTCTCTAGATGTTTGTCTATTTTTTTTTATTTAAAATAAAAAAATCCCCAATTTTGGCATGTCGTATCCAAATATTAGCCTAAAATTATTTTTCAGCTGTTCGTGTTTACGAAGCCATTAAAACACAACTTTGGCGGACTCGAAGAATCATCTTTAATTACACGGCATATAAATTTCTTTAGCTAATTTAAAGGTTTTATTTGAAAGAACACATTAATTTCATGTAATTTAATCAGACTAATATTTATTCTTAATAATGACCACTCTCTTTACAATCCAGTGTGATCTTCAGTCAAAGAAAAAACATTTATTTCTTTTTCAAAGTATTAATTAAATTTAAAATAATATAAAAAATTAAGATGATTAAAAAAATTAACAAAGATAAAAACATTTATAACAAGTTATTTAACTGTTACAAAATGATGACTAACAATTTTTTTTTTGTAGCAAAGCTATTAAAACACAACGTTGACATCTTCAAATCTTATCTTTAATTACACGAGAAGTGACAGCAAACTCTAAAAATGAATTCACAATAAAAACAACCGTATCTAGAAAAACAACTTTTAATGACCTCAATCAGTAGAAAAAACTCACGATAAAATTGTCCAAAAATTAGTACAAATTAAAAATTAGGGCAATAAGATTATTAATTATAAATAATTATTACAACAATTTATATTCTTATATTTATAAATCCAAATAATGTTCTTTATTAAGTTAAATAGTATTTTTATTACGAATTGGATTTTATGTCATAGAAAAAAAATGATATTATTGTTTTTTGGTGTTATAAAAACCAGAAAAAGGAGTGTGGAAAATAATTGAGCACCACTTATTTTTGTGGAATCTACAGTGCACTGACTCTGCCTCTGTCCATAAATAACACTTCTCTCTTCTCTTTTCTGTGCAAGCCCAAGTGCATCACAACATAAATTATATATTGCGTCTCTCTCTTTTTCTTTCTTTCTTTCTTTCACTTTTCTTGTTTTCTTGGTACTTATCAAGACACTGCGATGGAGAAGTGGAACGTGGTGCATGCATTGAAACCAGTTCTGCTAATGGTGTTGGTGCAGGTTGCAAATGCTTGGGTCAATGTTCTCTACAAACTCGCACTTAACGATGGCATGAACTTGAGTATCATCGTTGCTTACCGCTATGTTTTTGCCACTGCTTTCATTTCTCCACTGGCTTTTCTTATTGAAAGGTTCTTCTTCCTCTTTCCTCATTCTTTCATTTTCTGATTCTGTCTGCAGATTTTTGTTAGCTACGATGTTGGAAATGATCAAAATGGAAAAGAATATTCTTTGTTTCGCAGTCAAATCGAAATTCAAGAATGGTTTTTTTTTTCCAACCAAACCACTTAAGAAGCCAAGAAAATGATTTGTGGGTGGGTCTTTTCATTTTGTTTGGTTACTATTTGGGATAAATTAAGAAGCAATAGCAATAGTGTATATGGTACCCACATGAAGAAATTAAGAAGATGACGATGAATAAAAAAATGAATATGGTGTTTGTTGCAGGAAGACGAGGAAGAAGATGACTTGGACGATACTTTTTCAGGCATTCGTATGCGGCTTAATTGGGTAGCTAATGTGTTCTTTATTCATATTCCATATATGCTCTTCCACGTAGAATCGTAACCTTCTCTTAACTCTTTCTGCTACTTCATTTCATTGGTTTTTCTTTTGTTTTTTCATCAACTTTTGAAAAGGAGTTGCTATACACGTTAAGATTCAACCATGCACACTAACACCCATTTTTCTCAAAAATCATTATATAATTCCAATCATTACATGCCCCATAGTTTTAATTAATTACTATAAGTAATAAATAACATTCAAGTTTCTCTATCTGTGCGAGTAATTTCTTATATTAATCTAAGCCTAATTATTAGAGTGTTTGTTTTGATTAATTAAGAAGTTAAGCAACATATTAATAACTTTTTAATTCTTTAACCCTTATGAAGGTGGTGATTATTGGTATTTATCAAATTATCCTCTTCAATTATACTTTTAAAGTTCAGCTGGGACCATCAATTATTATTGTTGCGAGATTTAAGTGCGAGAGATTTCTAGAGTTTCTTTAAATGGATAGATTTCTTTTGAACGAGGAGACATGGTATTTTTGCAGCTTTAAACTGAAGGCTATAAGAGGCCAAAACAAAGGAATAAGTTCTGAAATTAGTATGGAATATATGTACTGTACCACCCCAACATTTAACCCCATTTTAGCTTCATTCATCTTCAAAGTTTTACATGGCTTTTTTTTTTTTTTTCTATCAAATTCATGTTTCTTAAATATAATAATGGATCACTATATCTCCTAATTTATATGACTCTTTAAAAATTATATATAATATTATTTTATTTCAAATTTATAATATTATATTATTAAAAATAGTTGTCAAGCACGTACTTCACACAAAGTGAGTATCAAAATATTATTTTCCTTTTTAATTACTTAAGTCTATCTTTTCCTCTAAAAACAAAAGTTATCTGACCATTTTCTTCTCAAATGTTATTTCTTCCAGACATTATAAATTATTTTTGAAAAGTATTTTCAACTATTGAAGAAATTTAATACCGATAAAGTATGGATAATTTCATATAAAAACAAATTAAAACACCAATTCTAATTTAATATTAGGATAATGAGTTTGTAACTTTTTTTTTATATGCGGCTCGTCTTAATTTTTTTCACTAACATGAATCTTTAACTAACATTGGAATTCCTACAAACTTGAGAATAAGAACTAATAATCGAGGAGAATAATATCAATCCACCTTTTCTCATTCGTTTGTTATATTAAAATATATATTCAGTTGAAAAACATGACTAACATATTAATATATTAATTGTTAACTGATTTTTTTATTTATTTATAGGTGGATGTTCAAAATATGAATATTACATTTTCATTGTGTTCTTAGTCAGTGGTGTGTTATTCTGTGTGTATTATATTTGTGTAGCAATTGATGAATATGTAGAATACTTGTGATGATTTATACGCAGTGGAGCATTGCCTCAAAACCTAAACATGGAAGCAATCGCTCTAACTTCAGTAACGTTCACTACTGCCATATCCAATCTCATCCCAGCCCTCACCTTCATCATATCCCTTTCTTTCGGGTAAGAAGCTTTGCATGTAAAAGCACCCATGAATATTTTCAGATTGTAGTCGTTTTAACTTTTGATTAAAATGAAAGTCCAATATAATATGTTTGTGTTTTTGGTTGAATGTGTTGAGATTGGAGAGATTGAATTTAAGAACAGGAGCAGGGAAAGCGAAGATAATTGGAACGATAACAGGAATTAGTGGAGCAATGATTCTAACTTTCGTGAAAGGCCCAGAAGTTCAGATGCTGTCGTTCCACATAAATCTTTTCAACCATCCAAACGGCAATGTCGTACATCCACACGCTACTTCTGGCGTTATGACCATATTCGGTGCACTCGCGTCTGTCGCAAGCAACGTCTCTTATGCACTATGGCTTATCATTCAGGTCGGTTTCATTAGCGTTCTAGCCAATGACGTTTAGGTGTTTGAAGAATTGTTTATATGAACATGGTTTTGGTTTTGATGAGTAATCTTATAGCGCAGGCAAAAATGAGTGAAAGATACCCTTGTCCGTATTCAAGCACAGCCTTAATGTCCCTAATGGGGGCACTGTTATCCGTTTCTTATGCATTTTGTGTTGAAAGGGATTTGAATGAGTGGAGATTGGGTTGGAATATCAGACTCTTCACTGTAGCTTATGCGGTATGTATTCTATCCTTCCTATTCATTATTTTTTTTATGTTTATTTCTATTTGGACTCATATATACTAACTCCATGTCTTCGTCATTGACTATCATGTTCTGTCACTGAATATACTACTATAATTGACTAATTGAGGCCATATACTTAGGTTTTTCATGTGTGAATTATTGATGCAGGGTATAGTGGTTTCTGGAGTGATGGTGGCTGTGATTTCGTGGTGTGTACGCGCCAGAGGTCCATTGTTTGTTTCTATTTTTAGCCCTCTTATGCTTGTGGTTGTGGCATTTGCTGGATCCACTATTTTGGACGAGAAGTTATACCTTGGCAGGTAAATATATATTTAATGCTTGTCGTTGTCTCATCTTTGCAATAATTAATGCTTATGTAATGCTCCAATACACATACGTATACCCTTACAAAATAAATTTTATACAACTATAGTTGTGTTACATATGGTTAACATCGAAGCTATTTTCTCTGCTAAGTGACATATCCCCTCACTCATCAACTTACAATAAAGTATTTGGCCTATCCTCCAAAAAAGGAAAAACCACACAGCTATTTGGTGTTTGGGTGGGATGTAGAGTTGGATCATGGTAAAGTAGTTTTTATTTTATGTATACCATCTCTGGTTGATACAATGGGGGATTTTTTTTTTTTTTTTTGTTGAAATTTGCTGGCACATAGATGGTAATGGAAGCCTTTAACTATTTAGTTTTTGTTGATTTCAGCATAATTGGATCGGTGATGATTATTTGCGGATTATACGTGGTTTTGTGGGGCAAAAGCAAAGAGATGATGAAGAAAGCGGTTTCATCAGAAAGCACCCATAAATTAGACACAGTTGAAATAATGGTCAAACCTGCAGTAGAAAAAAAGAGCAACAATAGCAATAGCCAGGCGAATGAAGTAATTGCGGTTGGAGTAAATGGAGAGAAGTAATATGTCAGAAGACCTAAACATGCCAAGTAATGTAGATAGCTTGCCATTCTTTTCTAATTGCCCCCAACATGCTATGGGAATTTTTTGTAGGGTTGGAGAAGGTGAGGCATGGCTAATTATAAATTCATTTCTCTTGTTTGTTCCTTCATTTTCTATATATACAGCATAACTTGAAAAATGGCTTAGCCTATTTGTAGTATCATTTTGATATTTTTCTTATGGTGTGTTTGGACGAGGTAAGAGGATAATTTATTTATTTGAAAATTTTGAATTTTTGAATTTATATTTTATTAACTTAAATTTAATTTATATTTTATTAGGTTGAATTTAATTAAAATTAAAATTTATATTATATTATATTATATTATATTATATTTTTTATAATTTAATTTAAGAATTTATAAAATATATACATTTTTTAAATATTCAGGATATGTGGGTATCCACGTAATTTATAGGATTTCAACGTAAATTTCCCAAATTGGTACAAAATTTTCCTTTCTTATGTACTCTACTCCTTTTCAAATCAAATGTCAAGTTGAATTAAAACACCATAAAAATGAAAAAAAAAAACATGGTTTTCTTGAAAAAACCAATTCCTGTAATAATTTATTAAATTGTTTTATTTATCTTTCTTGAAAAAAAACTATTATAATTTATGGATGGTACGATTAGAATTTGTCTCGTTGTAATTTATGGTATAAAAATTTCTAAATTAATATTTATTTAATTAACTACAAAAGTGCACAAGCAAAAAGAAGATTAAATAAAAGGCAACAATCAAAACATATTTAACCCAAAAATATATTTTTCATACCAAAAATTTTAATAACATCAATTTTCTTATTCTACCTTACTTTTTTTTTTGTGTTGTATTTTTTTTATCATGGATAAATATCGACAAAGTGTACTAAAATATCAAATTCGGATACGTGTCAAACATAAATACATGACACAAATCGAATCAATACATCATAGTCGGTGACACAACTGGTTATCGACTATGACCACAGATAACGACAAAGATTTCCTTATTTTCGATGATATACGGTGACAATACCCAATTTCATCTTGGTAACAACGATAAAAAAATAATAAAGAGTAAAATTGATGTAAAAGAAATGGAAATACAAGATAAAAAGATGGAAAAAAAATGTATAAATTTAAGAAAGAATATATATTTAGTTTTTGTTGTTATTTTATTTTTATCTTATCTTACTTTTTTTTTGTTTTATTATATTTTGCTTTGGTTTATACTTATTTTATTTTTTACTTTCACCGTTATTTTATTTTACTACTTGTATTTTCTTTTTCTTTCTCTTACGAGTTTAAAAAAAGGGAAGTGATACATTAAAAAAAAAAATTTGACAAATTTTGACAAACTACTAAATAAAGTAAAAAAGTACTATTTTTATTACTTCTTTTTAATTAAAAAATAAAAATAAAAAGTTAATCTACTTTAATCCTATCTATAGAAAGTTTGTAAACTTTGTTAAAATATTTTTTGTCAAAACCTTATTTTCCTTAAAAAAAATGCAACACAAAAGAAGAAGAAAAAAAGAAAGTAAGGTACAGTAAGTTGCTGTTATTAACATTTTTGGAGAAGCTAGTTCGCACATGATCCGCATAGGCGAAACTCCGACTCTTTTCTGTTTTTATTTGTGCTGGGTTGTCATGGGAGAATGAATTTGTGTGTGATTGGAAAGATGAAACGTGAATATTTGGCCCTGGCTCCGGTTTGGTGTGAACGGAGATTCTCTGTTTTTTTATTATTTTGGTGCAGATAGAGTATGAAGGTGATTATGGGTGTATGATAATGGTGAGGAGTTACAGTGATGCCTGCGGTGTTGATGAAAATGAATATAGAATGGGTCTGTGTCCGAGTATAAGTGGCTGATTCAAGGGTCAAAGTGTTGGCGGATTATGAACGATGGTGATGGAAAAAATGAAGAAGAAAAGTTTGATATTGGATGAAGGTATGAGTCTGTGCTTGAAGATGAAAGCCGAAAGGGATGGTGGCACTGGTTAGGACTGAGTGTGGGTGCTTAGTCGTTGGTAAAGAACAAGAGTGAAATATGATGCTGCTGTGAGTTAAAGATGAATGTTGTCAGGTTGCAGGAGAATGAAAATGGAGATGATTGGTTTCGACAAAGGTGAATGAATGAAAGAAGAAAAATGACGCACACAACAGATTCAATGAGCCAAATAAATGACACGCAATATACGACCACATTCTCAAGCACACAATTGCATCAGTTTAATCTTAAACATTCAAGCACTTGAGTATTCAGAGGAAGTACCTAAGTACCTACCTTGCAGTCTTTATCAGTTGGTGGCTTCACCTCTCACAGTTCTTTCCTCCTTGGCTCGCTCGTTTCTCTCCCTTTCTCAAGTGCTATTCTCCCGTTTTATATTCTTCTTCTGTAATCCTCTCTATTCAAGGTCTCTCCAGAGAGCATCGCCTTCTCCCTCTGTGTTGCCTTTTCCTGTGTGTTATCAAACTGTATTTTTGAAAGATTGTAAAATCCTCTCCCCGGGTGTTAGGAAATTGTCCTCCTTCAAACGGCTCTCTCCCTTTGTCATGCTAGTTTCCCATTATATGCCCTGTTTGAATTTTCTTGTCAATGATCAAAAGGTACGAGGCAAGTTATCTTCCAGCCACCCCAACATTTCTCTTTTGTCCAAGACCCAAAAGCACATAAGAAACAAAATTTGAACGTGCATTTGTTGCGCCAACAGGGAAAGAACGGGAAATGATACATTAACAAAAAAAATTTTGACAAATTTTGACAAACTACTAAATAAAGTAAAAAATACTATTTTTATTATTTTTTTTAATTAAAAAATAAAAAGTTAATCTACTTTAATCTTATTTATAAAAAGTCTGTAAACTTTGTCAACGTATTTTTTGTCAAAATCTCATTTTCCTTCAAAAAAAAAACGCAACACAAAAGAAGAAGAAAAAAGAAAAAGAAAAAAGAAAGTAAGGTACAGTAAGTTGATGTTATTAACATTTTTGAAGAAGCTAGTAACGTGCGCTCTATATTTGGTCTTTGGGAGAAAGGGTGGCCTCCTGTCTGAAGCAGAGAAAAATATTTCCTTGTTTGCGATCCAGAGAACGAAAAAGAGGGAAAGGAGAACCATTGGCACCATTAAAAAAAGTCTCCAGCAGGTACGCACTGCATCAACATAACTGGTTTTGAGAGCACTTGCATGAATAATATAACTGCTTTTGTGTTTAGATAGCTATGTGTTATCTGTATGCAAAAACATTCTCCATTCACCATTTTCTCTCCATTCACCTTCAACAACCTCAAATTCACCAAATAAAACAGAAAAAACAAACATTACTCACTGCTCCAACATTTTCACAACAAAGGGCAGAAACAACTGCCGCCGACATCGCAGGCGGCAAATCTGAGTTTCGAGCGGAGGAGCATGGCCGCACGACGGTGATAGTGCTCCACATGTAGTGGCTTAAGTTTGAGTTGAACATTATTTTTGCTTACACACGCGCATCATTAATTTTATAGTACCACATTTGGTCCGGATAAATAATAAAATAAAATTGAGTTAAGAAATAATTAGAAAGAAAAGAAAAAAAAATACAAAAAAGAACACAATACAAATATGTATATTTTTATTTTCACTTTTATCTTATTTTTTAACTTTATTTTATTTTGTTTTATTTTTATTTTATCTAATTTTAATTTTAATCTTTTTTTTCTTATTTTATTTTTTATTCTTTATATATATATATATATATATATATATATATATATATATATATATATATATATATATATATATATGAAAAATGAAAAATGAAAATCAACGACATTTGCACTGGTATCCTTTTCTGGTCTAATTTGTTATATAAACCACGCACTAAAGCGCACTGATATGAACCATGCACTAAGCTAGACATATTAATATACTATAAACTACACACTAAGGGGCACAAATTTAATTTACTATGAACCACGCACTAAAGCAGGCGAATTTAATCCGCTATGAACCATGCACTGAGGCGAACAAATTTAATCTGCTACAAATCTCAGAGGATGAATCACCGAATTTAATTCACTATAAATCACGCACTAAAGCACACAAGTTTAATCCACCATAACTCACACACCAATGCACAAATATTTAATCTGCTATAAATCACGCACTAAGGTGCACAAATTTAATCAACTACAAATCATATAGTAAAATGCAAAAATTTATACAGTCCATTTATACATCGCACAAACATTAAGAATTAAATATTATTATAGTCTCAATGTCAAAGGTCTTACAAACATAATACAAACATAAAATCTAACCTAGATGATAGTTTCAATGTCAAAGGTCTTACAAACATAATAGAAACATAACATTGCTGATACGGCCATGGATATCCAACATCCAATTACAACCGTCATGCAATGCTTGAAGTATGACAACTTTCTAATCTTTCCTTCTTTAATACCAAGTATCAGCAGAGCCAAAGTGGTAATTCCAACAATGACTATTGTTCTAGGTATAAAATTAACAAAGAAAATGGCTAGTATAAATGGTATTATACTACCAAAAAATACCCCACGGTTAATAATATCATAATTTTAAATAATTTATACTTATTTTGTCGTTGATTGTTGCTTTTTCTATTATTTTTACGTTTTTTACTAAGATATTCAACCATCGGAGTTAGGAGAGTTGTGGTTACTAAAGAAGTAGAACTGACTCTTGTCACATCATCATTTATGCTTCTACTAATAACCTGACTGGTTATGAGTGCACCAATCTGAGCAACCCCTTCCACCATTTTTCTCCAAAAGGCTTCTTTTACATCATTTCTTTTCTTGTTCTGTTGTACCTGTAAATATAAAATCAGATAAGTATTCCAATTAAGAATATAAAAATAAATAAAAAAATTAATTGTAAAAAGATATGTAACTTTGATGAACTTTTAATCATGTTCATGCATTTGCATACAGTGTTAGATTTTTCTGTTGAGATATGTCAAATATTGTATTAGTTATAATTTAAGCGTATATATATATATGATGTCCTATTCTTTGAAATAATATATTAGAATTATTCTTTACATCTTTTTTATATTTTCTCTGTTTTAAAAGCATTTCACAACATCAATGAAATTTATTTATCTGATTTTGCTGTTTTCTGGTTTAAATCTAGCTAGATTACCAATTTTCAGTTTGATAGAGTCTTTAATTGTGTTAATTCACTCATGCATAGATAGTTTTAAACCATTTTTCATGAAAAGGGTTTGGTTAAGATCAATTTTCAGAATTACACCCTAGTGAGACTCGAGCCATGATGAATTTATTCTTTGTATGATACAATCCTGTTTTCTAGTTTAACTAGAACTTGTAATGACTTAGTTGTCTTGGTTACAACTCTTGAAGTGATTTTAGGCCATTCTTGTTCTTTGGCTACTTCACCATACATATATACCTTGAATCATTTTATGATATAGTCTTGAAGCTTTTGCAACTTAAACTTACTAATTATTTTATGAACATGTTTCCAAAACAAGTAATAAAAATATATAATGAATATTTACGATTAAAAATGTTATTTAATTGTCATTGTCTAGTTTATAAGATAAAAATAAATTGCATTACTTACCCTTTGTAGACGCTGATTGATTTCTTCAAGGTACATTTCTTTCCACTCCAATTCTTCTCCTAGCCTTCCATGATCTATCATAAACTGCAAATTGAAGTAAATATTATAAAATGTATAATTTACAATAAAAATATATATAAATAATCATTTCAAGTCAGAAAAATATTTATATACTTGTAAGTTCTAATTTGTTTTTAATTTTGGATTTGAATCTTTAGAGAATATTTTCAAATCTGTTTATCGGTCCTTAGACCCCAAATTTATTTTTGCAGGGAAGAATATAAAAAACCGAATGCAATCTATATGTTTTTGTTTTTTTTTATAGATCTAGTTTGTGTTTATATATTTAATATAATTATTTTGATTGTTGTGTATCTATTATATCTTTTTTATTATGTAACAACTAAACATAAAGAAATAGGTAACAACTTTTCATAAAATATATTATTAACTTGTCATAATGTGTGATACTTACTTGTTCTAAGTGTTCATTAACACTCCCGTACATTCTCTTTATGTCATCAATTTGAACTTGAACTTCTTCTTTTTCTAACTCCACCTGCAAATTAAAAATATTAATAAAAAATATGATTTACAATAAATAAAATACATAAACACTGATTTCAATTCTAAGAAATATCTAAATATTTGCAATTACATTCAACTTAATATGAGTGATATTTCAATTAAAAATAGATGTGGAGCTGGAAATCAAGTAGCAGATCATCTGAGCCGTATAGAAAATTCAGTGGATCCTGATGAGTTTTTATATTCTGTTCTTATATTCAGTGGATCATCTTGATGGAGGCTAAAGCCACAAAAGCTAATGCCAAAGGAAATAATTAGTGATGAAGGATCCTATTTCTGTAATCAGGTTGTTGCTGCACTATTCAGCAAGTATGGATTAAAACATTAGAATATCCACTCCTTACCATGTACAAACAAATTGGATATATCCCTTGCTGTTGCAATTCATAGAAGTAGATTTTAGTATAATTTTAGCTTTAAAATTTACTGGTTTATTAACTTATTGATGAATTTGGTACATTTTGGTATTGATTTTCGGTTTTTCTTGTTATTCTGAGTTGCTAATATGTTTTTCAGCGTTGCTTTGTCATTTTAGACTTGCTTATATAGATTTTTAGTGTTTTTAGGTGAGTTCTTAGAAATTGCACCATTATACGTTCACTATTATGGTTTTGAACTAACCATGGATCAGTAGAAGTTAGTCTGAGTTGATTAGTTCTTAGTATATTGTTACATGATTCATTCATTCATTTTGAGCAGTTTGTACAAGATAAATGAGTTTGCAAATCAGATTTGACAAACTATTCCCTTTGTGAGACTTGTCCCTATTTTTCATTCTTTTGTGATTTCAGGCATGTAGGCTAGTGCTACAGAACTTGTGATGACTCTTTTTACATTGATTGGTTGGATTCATACTCTTGAAAGGACATAGACATAGGCCATTTTTTATGTTAGCCACTACCCAAATAAATAAAGACTACCCTGCACATAAATCCATTCCACTGACTTTGACAGGTTTCACTGGTTTGGTATTTTTCCAAGCCATTTGCATGCTCTCATGGGTTTTTAGACTACTAATTCTTAGTTTTTTTATATAGATTGAAGAAATCCAATGTAACAGTGCATTGGTATGCCACAAATACACACAGACAGAAAGAGTACCTCCACAAAACTGGTGCCCAACCAAGTGTATAGATATGATGACACCAGAAGAGGCATGAACAGGTGTCAAACCCAACGTTTCACACCTCAGAATCTTTGGCTCATTGTGTTATAAGCATGTGCCTGATCGGTTACCACGTGACTGGTGGATACAAGTTGCTTGATCCAGTTTCAAATTGATGAATCAGGCAGCTGGACCTGGAGAACCGCTAAAGAAGAATTGAGTACTTCCAAAGTGTTATTTGAAGATGAAAATCCAGTGGAACAAGAAGCACCTATTGTTGTTGATGGTGCTAGAAGATCAACTAGAGTTACACAACTCCCATCCCACCTTCGTGATTATGAGCTTTTTAATGACTCAGCTGTGTGGGCAGCTGAGTCAAACTGATGGAGAAGATGAGGGGAAAATACCACATTATTTTTGTTTACACATAGGTTAGTACCATGTTTCGTCCGGATAAATAATAAAATAAAATTCAGTTAAAAAATAATTAGGAAAAAAAATACAAAAAAACACAATACGAATATATATATTTTTATTTTCATTTTTATCTTATTTTATTTTTATTTTATTTTATTTTATTTTATTTTTATTTTATCTAATTTTAATTTTAATTTTTTTATTCTTTTATATATATATATATATATATATATATATGAAAAAGGAAAAATGAAAATAAAGACATGTGTATTGGTATCCTTTCCTGGTCTAATTTGTTATAAACTACGCACTAAAGCGCACTGATATGAACCATGCACTAAACTAGACACAGAGACAGATCAACCAAGGTACAGAGGGGTGTTGTAGCCCCCAACTTTTTTTGAAATTTTTTTATTTATGTTATATGAAAATTATTTTGTTTTTAATTTTTTAAATTATGTATAAGAAATTTGATTTTTTGAAAATTTTTAAATAATAAAAATATATACTGGGAATTGATAAGAATTAAAATAGGTACCTTTTTATTTATTTTATAAAATATAACATTTAATGCTAATAAATAATAAAGCATAAAATTAAATTTAATAAAAAATAAATAAATTTATTAAGATATTTTTTATTTTCTCTCACACTGTTTTTTGAGTTTCTCACATATTGTATCCACTTTAGACTTTTACTTGTTTTGTTTTCTTTTGTTTATGAAGAAAAAAGGAAGTTAGAACAAAAATTCATTATTTGTGCTCTCATTTTTGTATGCTTTCTTCTATTATTGAAGAAAAAAGTAATTCTTTTTTTCTCAATTAATAGTAAAATATTAGTTTAATAATTAATATTATTTTTTATCTTACGAGCATTTGGTATATTCATTTTTATAAATATAGAAGAAAAAAAAATGCACTAAATGTTTTTTAATAACTGGTTTTTAATTTTTTAATTGTGACTTGATTATCATATATATTTTTTATTAATTACATATCGCAATTTTTATTTAGATTATGATAAATTATCTTTTAGTATTTTTTTTTAAAACATAAGTATATTGATGAAGAAATGAAAGAATAAATTAATTATTTAAAAAGTGATAAAATGGAAGCTACAGTGAAGAAGAAAATAGAAAAAATCAATCTTTGACAAAAATAGGAAATCAATTACATCTACTTGATTGATTTTTTAATCCGTCTCGTCTTATTTTAACTCTTCTTGTTTCTACAACTATATCAAAAAGATAATTTTCTACAATAAAAATTATCAAAATAAGATTGCAAAATAAAATTGAAGATGAATTTTTTTGCTAACGATATGATTATTTACATTAAAAACAAAATATAACTAAAAATTTTAGTATTGATTCAATTATTATTGAGTTCAATAATCTTACGGATCCATAATTAAATATATAAATTTTAAGTGTATTTTGGCACTCCACAAATGTCGAGCAAGATCCACCACTGGCTAGACATATTTAATCTGTTATAAACTACACATTAAAGGCGCATAGATTTAATTTGCTATGAACCACGCACTAAGGCAGACGAATTTAATTCGCTATGAACCATGCACTGAGTCGCACAAATTTAATCTGTTACAAATCTCAGGATGAGTCACCGGATTTAATCCACTATAAACCACACACTAAAATACACAAATTTAATCCACCATAAATCACGCACCAGTGTACAAATATTTAATCGACTGTAAATCACATACTATGATGCACAAATATAATCAACTATAAATCACATAGTAAAGCTGGGAGAAGAACACCAAGTTAGTTCTGGGAAGGAACCAAGTTAGTTCTGGGAAGGAAGAAGTTTCAAGAGGTATATTCTGAACTTCTGGCATTTTCACATCTCATCACGCACCGCACATCACCTTCATCTTCATCTTTGTCTCGTCACACAACTCACTTTCATCCCACCATCCATCCATATTTCACTCTGAAATGCGAGAACACCAAAATCTCACAAAACACATTCAACCTCTCTTCCGGCCTTCATTCATTTTTACATTTGGAAGACTGAAACCTAGTTTCGGGATTTAAAAGATGGAATATAGTTTGAATAAAGTGTGAAAGGTCGAAGAAGATGATTCCAGGCTCCAAAAGCACTGAATGTTTTCAAAACAGGGTCTCTCCTCTCCGTCCCTTTCCATCATGTATTTGGAATAAAAAATACAAATTTTCAAATAAAAAAGCCAAATGCATAGTCAAAAAATTGTAATAAATGAACTTAAATATGGTAATTTAACTTTAAACATGATAGCAGAGTCCAGACGCAAAGCTCTTATTACACTGTGAGTTGATGTGAAACATTTGTCTGCATTGAATTCGGTATCATTGCATGGTGTAATTGCATAGTGGCCTTGCTTTCATTAATGCATAGTGATCTAATATTCTTTTAATATAGATTTATAGTTTATATTATATTATATATATATATATATATATATATATATATTAAAAGTCATTTAAATTTAAATATATCATCGACCACGCCGTCTCATATATAGTTTTAATAATTTTTTATTTCAGATAATCTTTTGAAATAATTAGAAAAATAAAATGTAGTGATACCTGTCTGAATATCTGCATTATCATATGCATAATCTTATATTACATATACCTTATTCTAAAAAACAATAGTAGTCATTGCTCCAGCATTTTCAAAACACACCGAAAACCAACAAAGTGACAGAATCAGAAAAGAAAAACAGAGAAAGGGTAGAAGAAATCGTCGGCGGCTATTGCCGGCGGCTAGTGTGAGTTTCGAGCGGAAGAACATGGCCACACGATGGTGATAGTGCTTCGATACCACATTTTATCCGGATAAATAATAAAAATAAAATTAAGTTAAAAAATAATTTGGAAGAAAAGAAAAAAAATACAAAAAAAAAACACAATACGAATATGTATATTATTATTTTCATTTTTATCTTATTTTTTAACTTTATTTTATCTAATTTTAATTTTAATCTTTTTTTATTATTTCATTTTTTTATTCTTTTATATATATAAATAAAAATGAAAATCAACAACATTTGTACTGGTATCCTTTCCTGGTCTAATTTGTTATAAACCACGTACTAAAGCGCACTGATATGAACCATGCACTAAGCTAGACATATTTAATCTGCTATAAACTACACACTAAGGCGCATGAATTTAATCTGCTACAAATCTCAGGATGAGTCACCGGATTTAATCTACTATAAATCACGCATTAAAGCGCACAAGTTTAATTCACCATAAACCACGCACCTGCAGTGCACAAATATTTAATTTGCTATAAATCACGCATTAAGGTGCACAATTTAATCAACTACAAATCACAAAGTAAAACGCACAAATTTATACAATCCATTTTTACACCGCACAAACATTGAGAATTAAATATTATAATATTATTATATCTTAGAAAGGAGACTTCTTTCTACACCCATTGTTTTCTTCTCCACCCTCAACTTTTAGAGTATTTTCAATTTTACCCAAAATATACACGGGGTGTATGTAATTCGTTTGAGTTCTGAATTAGATTTGAAAATCTTGTATGTGTGATATGAGGTATGTGAAATTCCTATTTTAAATTTGATGTGTTCAATAATTATTTTTAAGTTATGGTAAAATATATTTGGATATGATATTAATCAGCTTAGATGGTAACTTTCCTCCAAATGATGTAAAGACGGACAAACATACCTTAGCATCCAATTTATGATGTTACGTATATGCTGTATATGCTTTTTGTATAAGAGAAGAGAAGAGAAGAATGTATGATGATTAAGAAAAAGGGAAAAGTATATATATCAAAAACTGATTGAGTGTTCTTTTATCTTACTTTTATTTTATTTTATTTTATTTTATTTCTTTTCATTTTTATTTTATTTCAATTCATATTTATTTTCATTTTTTACTTTTATCTTTATTTTCATCGTTATTTTATTTTACTTTTTGTATTTTCTTTATTTTATTTTCTTTTTCTTTTTCTTTCTCTTACGGATTTTAAGAAATGCAACACAAGAAAAAAAAAATAAAGTAAGGACAGAAAGAAAATTGATGTTATTCAAATGTTTGAAATCAAGCAGAGATTTTTCAAATTCTTGCTGGACTTAAGTATATTAATTCATTTCCTTATTAGTAGTTCCTTTCCTTATCTGAGGATGGTCTTCTGGCACCAATCTGAACAACCACTGATTATACACACTAAAAGGTGAAGCCAGTAACTTGTTACACTCTATATGTGGTCATGTGGTCGTTGGCAGGAAGGGCGGTAAAGGGTGAAAGAAAGAACATCATTTTCTTTCTGCACCCTATAATTTTTGGAATTTATTCTCTAAGTACAATAAACAATTCTAAAAATTATTTTTGGGAAGCTTTTTATGGGATGAAAGAGGAAATTTAATGGGGTATTTATCCATGATTAGGGATGTCAAAAAAATTCGTATCCGCGAGTATCCGTGGATAAAATCTGCAACAGATAAAAACAGATATTAAAACTGGATACCCGCTACCCGCGGGTATGGGTATTTTTGATACCCGCATGTTAACGAGGCGGGTACGGATATCATAGTATCCGTACCCGTGGATACCTGTACCCGCAAACTTACATCCCTTAACATTCTTCTCTTTCCTTTCTTTGACATTGGTCATATACATCAAACCTTATTTGACAAAATATACACCAAGGTACACTTATTTACCTTCCACCTCTGTCTAATGTCTAATAAAAAATTAATATTTTTATTTGATTTATCTCAATTTATATTATATATTAAAATAAAAATACTTTTTTGGAGGTGTTGAATATATATATATATATATAAATAAGCGTAAACACAGGTGCTATCGCGTTTGTGTGTACGTATTTTTTGAATTATATTAATAATTAATAATATTGTAATGTTATTAAGTTAATGAACAAAATAAAAGTATATTTATAAAAATTAAAGTGAAATGTATGGAGAAAATATGAGAAAAATAATTGTTGATGAATAGTAGGAGAAAAAAGAAGAAGGAAATAAGTAAATAATTTTATAAAAATTTGTAAAAGTAACCGTTAATTTTTTAAAATTTAATAAATAATTAAATTGTAAAGAATAAAGTTGAAATTATAAAATGTTTGAGGAAATCCCTTATTTATATATATATATATATATATATATGTATATATAAATAAAGGGAAAAATGTGGTATTTATGTCATTATCCTTATTAATGCATGCCCAGTTACATAATTTATTTTTCTTTTTTCTTTTTATGGTGTGATTTCTGAAAGTAATTGTATATAATCGAAAAAGGTGTGTGGACACCATCGTTTTTTTTAAATACTATTTGGTTTGTATTTTTTTAATTTATTATAAAAAATGTTGAAATTAAATTAAATTTTTATATAAATTTTATAATGATATTTTTATTAAAAATCATATTTTTATTAAATAATTTTTTCTTATAGTTAGTTTAAATTTATAATGAAAATTTTAAAAGAAGAGACCAATTTTGGATTTAAAATTATAAGAGGTTAAAAATCACGTAAAGAAATAAAAACTACATAAAAATATCATACAATATTATATTAATCGATTATATTATTTTATTTTTAATTTTTTAAAATTTTAAATCAATGATGTTAATCTTTACTTTTAAAATTTTTATTTTAATTTTAAATCAACTTTAACTCTAAATTAAAAATATGTAATAAAAATATGAATTTTAATAAAAATATTAGTATAATATTTATATAATAATTAAATTTGGTATTAGTTTAGAGAGGAAAAATTGTTTCATTTTAAAAACAAATTGGTTTGAATTGAACAAAAACAAAATATGTGAACTAAATTGAATATCAAATACAATGTTGACACATAATACAATGTTGCTTGACACATAACACAAGTTTGACTTGACTTGACAAGTGAACATTTCTTTAAATAAAAATAAAAGTAAAAAAAAATTATGAAATAATATGTGACGACTATTATTCATTGATGAACACTATTCATTGTCCATTAATTATTTAAACGATCATTAATTACTTAAGCATCGTAAGTAATGATCAAATTAAGTAAAATAGACGAATATTAAAATGAATTAGAAAAATATATATTAACACCAAATTAAAAAAAATTAAGTTTACGGTAATAAATTACAATAAAAAAATTATTTATTTAGATGTATATTCCAAATAAAAATGATCATGTTCCTCCAATATTTCAATCTAACTTTAAATTTAGCTACATTTAAACATATTTAAATAATTTACTAAATTTAGCCAAATACTTTAATAAAAAAAAGGTAATGTCATTAATTATTTTTAGAGTATTAAAATTTGATCTATAGTGAAACTATTTTTTTACTCAGCTTTTTTTTTTTAACTTCTGATCAAATTTATTGTAAAATTTTAAAATATTAATATATTATTTTAATAATAATTTTGAAATATAATGCAATTCATTCTCAATTTATTTATGTCAAGATATTTAAGATGAATTTAATATATTTTCCTTTCTTGCATCTAAAGACTACTAAAAAATCGTTTATTTCTTGTAAATTTTATTGCTACAAAAAAAAAAAATTGGCAGAAAAAACATGCACTTTTTCATGTGAAATGTTTTTCCACAAAAAATATTTTCGGATACATTTTAAAACAAATTTCATTACAAATACAATCCATTCACATACATACTTATTCACCATCTTCCTTTCTTCTTTTTTTTTTTCTTATTTTTAGTCTAATGAAATTCCCCTTCTATTTCTTTTAAGATATTTTTTTTAAAGTGTTAAAACTAGATAGATTTTAAAATTCAGAAAAAAAAATCTAAAAAGTATAATTCTTTTAAGAAATCCTCGATTGACCAATCCAAATTATATCAAATTTTATAATTATATATTTCAATTAGATAATTAAATTATTATATGATTATCTATCTAAGAGCAAATATTAGAAAAGATAATTAGTGTGAGATGAGATCATATTAAAAATACAACTGATTGGTCAAATCCTACTTAACCATTTTATATATATGGTCAATGTAATCACATTTTCAAAACTGCAATATTTTCCAAAGCATTAAAACAAGTAAAAAGATGAGTAAGGAATTGATAGATAAGACGGACGAAATCAAGAAAGAAATCTAAGTTATAGAATAGCGTCCTTGAGGTGCCAGTAAAACAGCCAACAGGTGTGATATGAATTACTATTATCATTTCAATATATATCATTTCAATATATATGACATCAATGAAATTAGTAATACTTATCATTCTCACTTTTTCCCGTTAAGGTAGTAGTATTGAAATCTGAAAATATTAATAATTAAATAAGAACAAAATGTATTGAAAATTAAACTATGAAGGGTACACAGTCTGCAAAATATTTTCCAAAGCATTAAGTAAAACGATAAATAAGAGATTTGATAGGACGAAATCAAGAAAAAAAAAACCTAAGAAATAAATCTGTTATGGAATAATGTCTTTGAAATGCCAGTAAAGTAAAACAGTTAACAGGTGTGCTATGAAGTACTATTTTCAGCCATGTGTAGCTTATCATTTCAATATGTCATCAATGAAATTAATCCTAATACTTATCTTGTCATTCTTGCTTTTTCCAGTCAACTTTAACGTTCTTAAAACAAAAACTTTATTCATTTTTCATACGAAAGCAGAAGAGAGGCCACAATGTCAAAAATGATAACAGTCATAAAAGATATCAAAGAGCTTTTTTAGGTTTTAACCAAAATAAGAGAAAAAAAAAAAAACTGTAAATCTGTTCCCTCCTAGGATGGCTTCTAAAATATCCACTTTCACAAACAAACATTGAATGACTGAGTGCCATGGAACCCCAATGTATGTACAATCCTAACTCATTCTAACAGATTTTGTGCTAGCTAATTACTATCTCAGTTTGATTTCAAACTACAATTTCTCCTACTATACTTCAAGAAATATCGATCTGGTTGCCCAATGCATAGTTTTTCCCTATGCAAAGCAGAATCATCTTGCTTACGATCAAGTTCCATGCCACTATCTTCACTAACATTTATTATCCTGTCAGAACAACTTCCCTCCCCTTCCTTCTGCAGCTCTTCCCCGATCCCTTCACCATCAGATTCAGCTGTGGGCTCACCAACTTTTGAACCAGTTTCCATGCCACTTCTGCCAATACAGAGAACATTCAGACCAGTTGAAGAACCACTATCCAAAGATCCTACAGAAACCAAAGGCTCACATAAAGATTTACAAGAGTCCGCTAATAGCTTATCATCACAGGACACTTCATGCTTATAACGATAATCGGTATTCCTTGAGTTTGATGTTTTGCAAGACGAATCAACACTAGAAGACAACATCATAGGAATATCCAGGGAACTTGTATTCAATAAGCAGCAACTCTTTGATATCCTAGGCAAACAATTAAACTGCGGATGCAACTCAAAAGTCAATTCAGAGCCATCAAGAACTTCAAAAGCATCCCTCTTGAGAAGCGGATTCAAACCACACTCTTCCTTATTTGCTACTAGACCCAAAGCATTGTTTGCAATTTCAACCGCCCTTTTCGCCACCAAAGCTTTCTTCATTGCCCCCTCTCTAGCCCTAGCAGCTGCTTCAACCTTCTCCCCCACCACTCGTTTTGCGTCCTCAACCAAATCCTCCATTGACCTCTCCAAATTTTCATCGGGAAAAACCCTAGAACTACCCTTCTCTAGTATAATCCCACCATTTTCACCACCCATAACTCTTCTTTTTCTTCTTCTGGAAAGCTCTAAGTGTTTAGGAATCCAGCAATCCACACAGACAGAAAATTCAGAGCCCACAGAAGCATAGGACCACGGAGGAGCATTTTTGTATTTCAAAAAACAGGTTTTGTGAACAGAACGCTGACATTGATTGCAACGATATGATTCAAGAGACATTCCATAAAAACAATAGGAACACATTTGGGAAGATTCAACGGAAGAAAAACAATTCTTGCATAGGAGAACTACACGCCATTCGCTATAAAGGGTTCGGAGTCTGTTCTTACCGGAGCAGACGTCAACCTTGAAGCCACACGCATGACATTCGGTTAAGTTGGGCAAATCCCTAGTTTTTTTGTGTGTCGGAACGGAGTCTGAAAGATTTTCAGATGACTCTGGCTGCACCTCTGTTCGTTTCTTCGATTCGAGGAGCTTCATCGCCGGTGAAACTCCTATTATTCAGATCGAAGCTTCTGATAGGGAAATAAAATGTCTAGGGTTTTCACATTTTTTAGATTTGGGGGTCCTCAATGGATTTGGAAACAGCTTTCACGCGCTATCATTGCGAGTAGCAAGTTTTTCCTTTCTCCTTACAGAAAAAAAAAAAAAGTAAATACCCAGTTAACCAATTGCTAAAATTTTATAAATACAATTAATTTACTATCTTCATGAACTTAAATGAAAAAAAAAATAGTTTATTAAGTATGTAAAACATCTTTGAACTTCCTGCCTTTGATTGTCTATGTTAAATTTAATTTATTTTGACTAGCAACTAACAAATTAAATAAGTATAAGCATAATAGGAACCCACCAATATATAATAAAACATGGAAAAATGTATTTTTCATATACTATCTTACCTTTGGTTATTCCTTGTTTCTTATATCACCCAATAATAAATAGTTTCTTCGATTATTTATTTTAAAGTGTCATTGAAAATTGTTTAAAGAAAATAAAAAAAAATAAAAAAATATTTTACCATTATAATATTTATAATATTTTATTATTTTATTATTTTCATTTATATGTTATAATACATGGATATATGTGATATAAGATTAAGTAAAAAATAGAGATATAAACACAAAAGAGGTATTAAGGTGGTATTGAAATCTAATAATAATAAAAATAATAATAATAATAATAATAATTAAATAAAAACAAAATGTATTGAAAATTAAAAGGACATAATGAGAAATAATCAAGGAACATAAATTATAAATACTTGTACATGAACATTTTCGTACATAAGTGATACATGTCAAATTTTCTATATAGGTATCTTCATTAGAGTCATTTACACCATCTTAGTAAGTTTACTAAGTGACTTCCTAATTAAATTATGTTGATATGATATAAAATTTAATATTTGAATCTTGGTAAATAATATTGACATGTATAAAATTTAAAATTATGAATCTTAAACAATAAAACAGTAATCATAAAAGTAAAAAATATTTTAATATTTTAGAAATATATATTTTTACAAAAAAAAAATAGTTATAATATAAATTTTATAAAATGACTGCATTTAAGTAAAAAGTTACAAAATAAATAAGATATTAGAGCTGATATAAGTCTTTATTTATCGGTGGAAATTGTAATTAATATTTCTTCGAAATTTTGTTTCAATTTAATTTTTTATTTTAGAAATGCATGATTTAGTCATTTTAATCAAATTTTGTTAAATTTATTTAATATTTCAAACATGTTTTATGATAGTATCTAAGTTTTTTATATTTGACATATTTTTTCTTCCATATTAATCGAGAAATGCTATAAAACAAGTTTAAAACATTAAATAAACTTAATAAAATTGGACTAAAGAATAAAACTTCACACACTTTTAAAATTGAGTGAATATAATAATTTAAAACTTAGAAAAGAAAAACTAATTATTATTTTTACTAAAATTAAGAAATAAAAAAAAACATTCAACCCTTAAATATAATATTATTTAGAGTTAATTAAACATTAATAAACATATATGAGTATATTTGAAGAGTGGTCTATACTCTAATTATATTTTACTCATCGCAGACATATTGTAATATTTTTAGTTTTTAGTTATATAATTCTGTAAATCATTTATTTATATAAGCTAAAATTAAGATTATAAATATAGCAACCTCACAAAAATTATATATAAAGAAAACAGAAAATAAACAACCTAGACAGTATAAATAACCAATGTAAGGTGATTCAGTCCTTACTAGTCAATAGATGATTGCTCCCGACAAATAATATAGGAGGATACTTATTCTAAAGTCAATGTCAAAATCCATACAAGTTTAAATGGTAAACAAAACAATAATAATTTTTTCTCAAACTATCAATGATCATACAATCTCCTGTTGCATCGCTTTTGAAATGTTTATTTTTGTGTGTATTTAATTTATTCGTGTATCTATGAAAAACTAAAAAAAGAATCTGGTGGATGATTTTTTATGAAAGCAACATGTTTTGAAAGAGAAAAGCAAGCAAAAGCATCAATTTTCAGCAGGGCATTAAGTTACATTTGTGAACTGGTTCAAGGATTTTTACTAACTTAAAATGAAATTTAACTATTAATAAATATTAAACATTATTTTATTATCTTAAAATTCAAATTTTATATAAAAAATTATTTTATGTAATTTTCAGACCAAATACATGTTTAAATTAAATTCAAAACCGAAACACATCTAAGTTTTTCATTTTTTATATTAAATTTACTATTATTTGTACTGATTTTTACATTCTCATTTTTTTTCTATCTCCTAAGATTTTTTATTTTTGGAAATGATGTTGCAAGGTAATTTTAGAATCTAAAAAGTAACCAAGGATAATTACAGACCAACACACCCGTGTTTTATATTATATTATACAATTTAAAGAATAAAAAAGAAAGTAGGAGATTCTATCTTGTACTTATTATTTATATTTTATAAGCAAGGACTTCCTACAGTTAAAAAGCACCTGCACGGCGGTGCAGTTACGATCTAAGGATCATTATAATTTTCATAGTAGACTTTTAATCATATATATAAATCGAAGGGTTGAGATTTCGTGCGCCTGAAACAGCAACTGCAGGGAACTCATTTGCATAGATTCTAAGATCTTTGTAGGGACAATGGAGAAAAAATGTGGTCCACCTCAGACTCATGCCTGTGGGTAGGGTAGTCAGTTGAAGCGCGTGAAGGAATCTGATGCAGGTATAAAAGGAGGGAAGTTCAGTGGTGCTACTCCTTTTGGCCCGCATTATTGCATCTCTCTTGTGCCAGAGGCCGAGTCTTTCGCCGTTTCTCTCTTTCCTTTGTCGATTCCAACGCTTCTCTTTGCGGTTAGCTCTTCTTCTTCATGTTCTCTCAGATCTATCATCTTACTTCCATTTACGTCTTTTAATTTAACTATGCATGATCTCCTAATGTATTAACAATATTGTGTGCCTATTCTATTCTCCGTATCGTGTTTCTGCATTTTACCATCTCTCATTGCTTAGATCGTTGTTCTCTCAGCTTGCATGTGCTGTACACGTGATTATGCTGTGATTCTGTGAAGCCATAGGTCATAGCAAAAAGTCCTTGCTACTTTTCCAGAGTGTTTGAGGAATACGCGCTGCTTTAGTTATGGCTTTAAAGACGTGGTTGAATTATCTTCTGCTGATTGAGCATTTGAATGTTAATCTTTGTTTTGTTATTGGTGGCTGAGTTCACAATGATGACCTAGAATTAATTCTTTTGAATATGTGTATTCAAAGGAAAATTAAATAGATCTGTGTATAAATGTTGTTTTGCATTGACGGTTCCGTCTCCTTTTGCGCGGTCTTGTTTTGTCTTTGATTGATAGAAACTGTGCGGTTCGGTAGGTTGTGTTCCTTAAATCTATACACGGATTTGAGTGATGGCTTGGTTTCATATGTGAAAACTCGGTTTCTCACATCTGTCTTTGGGCTAATTGGTCTTTTGCTTTATCTTTTTTTTAGATTTTAGTTCTCATTTTTCTAATTTGCTCTTGCAATCCATTTATTTCAGGTGCTTTCGTGTTGCTGATAAAAAAATGGTTGGGAGTGTTCACACTTTAAATGAGGACTCGAGAATCAACGGAGCAGTTGAACCGTTGCCTGAGGATTTTGACGCAACAGCTTTAATCATGGATCCTGTACCTTCTTCACTTGTAGACAATGGCAGTGTCAATGAAGAGGTGCAGATCAATAAGGGAAAAGAGAAAAGACTAATAGTTCTGGGAAGAAATATCCATACCATGTGTCTGGAAGTCACAGAGCCTGATGCAGACGACGATGTTACTGGGGACCGGGAAGCTTATATGGCTGGTGTGTTGGCCAGATACAAAAGAGCTTTGACTGAAAGGACAAAACATCATTTAGGTTTGACAATATTTGCTCTTTTGGTGATCTTATTGCTTTTTGACTACATTTACGTACGTTTTTTACAAAATCAATCCATACAGATCTTGATACTGCTTTTGATTTTCCCCTTGGGATTTTGCTTAATTTACGAGAGGTTTCACACTCTGATTTATGACTAAGCAATTGATATACGTATGTGGTAAATTCAGTTTGCTTATTGCTGGTATCAACCTAACCTAGCACTACCAATCACCAATTAGCACTGAACCTGTACTTCTTTCTTTAGCTCATCTGCTCCCATGTCATCCTTTGTTCGGCTCATGTTTCTCTTTTATCTGTAGCGGAAATCCCAGCATGTTCTTGTCATAACTCTGGAATTCATTCAACCTACCTGCGTAATCCAGGTGTCACAAACAGTGTTTTAGAGCCCGGGTAGCAGGACAACCTCTATTCTAAGGATTTTCATGTAGTGTATAATGTAAACTCTATACATATATAACAAGACTCTTCACATAACGATGCATTAGATGACAATATGCTAGTCCATAAAAAAACTATTTTCTTACTACAACTTTTGTTGTAATTGTCATAGCCATAAAAATGATCTCCTTAGAATTAGAATCATCTACACGTAAATCCTATGTGTATTCTGAAGTCTGGATTTACTTGATGGTTTCTAACTCTGAAAGTCCAAGACCTTGATGATTTTCATAAAAAAAATCTTGAGAATAAATTGACGCAATATAGGAGATTCCAGTGTGTGGACGTAAATTCAAGTCCTGAATTTTCAAATTGAGATATTTTGATATAATATTCTTGGTTTTTCAAGGATTTTTGGACCTGTGCCAATTTAGTTGGGTGATTATTCCCTCATCATTTTATACTTGGGTAGATAATCTTTCATTTCCAAGCTTTAGGAAGCACTCTTGATTGTGTCTATTGCAGTGTTTGATACTTTTGATAATTTGTGGCTTCATTACATAGTAATCTGTCTTCTTCTGGAGCTAAATACTACCTGATTTTGAAGTCTGCATGTTGATGTTTTATTACCTTGGAATGAATTTACAACTTCCTCAATGTAATAGTAATACACTTTGCCCTTGTTTATATTTTGTTATATTCTTAGAGTGAATTGATAACTTCCTCGATGTTATTTCTGAATTATCTTGATATTGCCTTGGTATACCATGTTCACAAACACACAGTATTCAAATAGTTTTATCAGGATTATGCATAACTTTTGTTGCCCTCTTCAATTACCCTCTAGAGTTGAGTATAACTCGTTAAATTTATGAAAAACTTATTCCAGGGTACCCCTATAATTTGGATTTCGATTATGGTGCACTCTCACAACTTCAGCATTTTTCCATAAACAACTTGGGAGATCCATTTATTGAAAGCAACTATGGTGTCCACTCCCGACAGTTTGAAGTTGGTGTTTTGGATTGGTTTGCCCGACTGTGGGAACTGGAGAAAAACGAGTATTGGGGCTATATTACAAACTGTGGTACAGAAGGAAATCTCCATGGCATCCTTGTTGGGTTAGTTTTAGCTAGTCTTATTTTGTTCATCTTCAAAATTTGGCAAGGTTGTAAAGAACATCTAATATGGTTATATGACTTGTGCAGGAGAGAGGTTTTCCCACATGGGATTTTGTACGCCTCACGAGAGTCACATTATTCTGTTTTTAAAGCTGCTCGAATGTACAGAATGGAATGTGTGAAGGTTGATACTCTTTGGTCTGGGGAGATTGATTGTGATGATTTCAAGGACAAGCTTCTTCAAAATCAGGACAAGCCAGCAATTGTAAATGTGAACATAGGCAAGTTTCTTAGTCATTTCTTCTCTCTCTCCCATTCCCTTCCTCTTTACCTTGTTCATTCTAACCCTTACAACTGAAACAATTGCAGGTACAACTGTGAAAGGAGCTGTGGATGATCTTGATATGGTCATAAAGAAACTTGAAGAAGCAGGATTTTCACAGGACAGATTCTACATCCATTGTGACGGGGCTTTGTTTGGTCTCATGATGCCTTTCGTGAAACGAGTATGTGAAGATGTTACTATAAATTGTTTTAACTTGTATGAGATCTAATGATGGGATTTTCATCTGTTGTCCTTATTTGTTCCAATAGAAAATCGTGATGTGTTCTTATACTTGTGTTCTGGTTTAATGGTTTAATTTTCATCATTTTGGTTCTTCCTTGCGTAACCTGTCAATTTTCCGGTGGCTCATTTTGTCTTATATTTGTGCTTTTGCTATAAAGTCATAATTTTAATGATAGCAGAACGTCTATTAATGCTTATTGATCAACCCACTTTATATAAAGTATAAATGTGACTGTCACTATTATTTTACATGCCCATGAAACCGTATCATTCCGTTTCCATTTTAAAGTCAAGGAATGCTTATTTTGTTATATATTGGTTATATTTAGAAATAGGCAAGATTAAAATTTCATGCTTCTTGGTCAACCCATCTTGTGTGAACCTCACCATATTCTGCATTTGTTGTATTTGCTTTCAGGCTCCAAAAGTTACTTTTAAGAAGCCTATTGGCAGTGTCAGTGTTTCTGGCCACAAATTTGTAGGTTGTCCCATGCCTTGTGGTGTGCAGATAACAAGATTGAATTATGTCAATGCTCTCTCTAGGGATGTGGAGTACCTTGCTTCTAGGGATGCCACGATCATGGGTAGTCGGAATGGTCATGCTCCCATATTCCTTTGGTATACCTTGAATCGGAAAGGATATAGAGGTTTTCAGAAAGAAGTTCAGAAATGCTTGCGAAATGCACACTACTTCAAAGATCGCCTTGTTGAGGCTGGGATTGGTGCAATGCTTAATGAGCTGAGCAGCACGGTTGTGTTTGAGAGGCCACATGATGAGGAATTTGTACGCAAGTGGCAGTTAGCATGCAAGGGGAATATTGCACATGTGGTGGTCATGCCAAACATCACTATTGAGAAGCTGAATGATTTTCTGAACGAGCTTCTGGAGAAGCGTGCTACCTGGTTTCAAGATGGGAAGGATCAACCTTACTGTATATCGTCGGATGTAGGTGAAAAGAATTGCCTTTGTGCTTTGCACAAGTAATTGCAGCATCCAATTCAGAGTTTGTTGCTGTAGTTGATTTTTGGAGTGTTATGCAGTTTACTTGTCTTTGTTCTCAGAATTTTTATGTTATTAATAACATTTAGAATCTTCTTTGCTGTCCGTACTCTTATGCCTTAATTGTTATTACTTTTTCCGCTACTTAGCCTGTTATCAACATTGGTTTCGTAACCCGAGTAAAAGCTAAAACAAAAGGATAAAAGATTTAATGTCTATGTTTGGTTTATCTTTAAGTCACAGATAAAACAGACATATATATATGAAAAAAAAATCGTAATTTGAATTTATTATCATATTTTTTTGTCTCTTAATGCAGTGAATTCTTGAGAATTTGTTTAGTTTGACGAGAGTTGTCTTGTGCTGTATTAGTTGCTTTGTCTTAGGGCTTCAGAAGGAAAAAAAAAAGAAAAATTGTGGTGGAGAGGGAGAAGGTTAGGGAAGAACAGAGCTTACACCAGTAACATGAATTTACTTATCTTACAACTTTTTATTATGATTTTTCTTGTCTAAGATTACATATCAGTAAGTACCCTTTGGATTATAATTGCGTCTTCTCTCGTTCCAGGAACTAACATGAAATTTTATCATATATATAATTTCATGTCAATTTTATACATGTAATGTAAATGAAGTGCATCATACTATCAGCTATGTAAAGGTTGGTACTAAATTGAAAATGATTCTACATGAGAGCAATTAGTAAAGATCAAAATTAACCATGCCTTTATACACGGGGTAGGTATACATAATTGTTAATTAATTTACTATTTTTATATTTTTAACTGTTTCGTTTTATACATATATTTTTTATTTATTTTATTATACATATATATATATATATATATACATATATATATATATATATACATATATATATATATACATATATATATATATATACATATATATGTATGTATATATACATATATATATACATATATATATATGTATATATTTATATATATATATATATATTTATATATATATATATATATATATATATATATATATATATATATATATATATATATATAAAAGGATTGACATAACACTGTCACAAACCTTCTAATTCCAAAGTATCAACACGCAGAAAATACTCGCGTTCCGCTGAAGAAAAATAAAGGAGCATCAAACTTGGAAGTAACAAAAACTAACTTCCATATATATGAACACTTACTAGTCCACAAATTCCGAAGCACGAGTTATCAACGAATTTCTGTTTAGTTATTTATCACTGTTTGTCTATTGTTAAGTGTCTGTGTCGCTTCATTTATGAGCATAATTGAATTATATTGTTAAAATTCCCTATGTTTGAACTTTGTTTTTTTTTTTACCTTGATTTATGAGAAAAATATTCTTAGTATTCAAATACAAATGAGTAATTAAGTTGAAATTTTAACTCTTTTGCTTATTGTAAATGCAGAGAGAGATCAAGTCAAAGAAAATATACGATTAGTGTACAAGCAGATTTGTTGAGAGACAAGGAACTAAAATGAAGGAGGCAAAAAAACACCATCTTTAAAGAAGACAAACAAAATAGAAACTCGACATAAATGAGTTTCTCCTGGAATTGGATTTACTTATGTCAACAAAAGTTGTAGATACAGAAAGTGCATTCAGAATTTTGAAGATCCACTCAATAAATTACAATTTGTTTGGTAAATGTTTTAAAGTTTTGTCTCCTAACAACATATAAGTACGTTCTCTTTGAAATTTGGACATCCATCAATACGTAACAAAACTAAAATAAAAAAATAAATGAAGAGCTCCAATAAATTCATATATATGTTTTAGATTTTCTTCGTTCATATTTTTTTAATTATTCACTAGTATATTGACTCGTGCGTATGCACGGGACGTATTTATTTTATTTTGTATATTAAATAATAAAATAGTGAAAGTATTATATAATGAAATATTATGAAAATTAAGTTATATTGTTGTAAATATTGTTATTAAAGTAATGAAATAGTAAATCTAAGTGATGCAATAAAAATTTCAATTTTAAATATAATAAACAGAATTGATATCACAATATAATATAGTTAATTGATATCACAATATAATATAGTTAATTGAGCGAACATTTTTTTATTTTTTTTATTTTAAATTTTTTTAGAATAATAATATAATTGCTATTATATTTATTTAACCATTAAAAATACTAATAATAATATTAATATAAATTATAAATTATAAAAATTTAAAAGATTAAAACTCTATTTAACAAAAGTATTTAGTATAACAAAATTTTCTATAATTAAGAAAAACACACTTATAATAATAACACCATTATGAATAATAATAATAATAATAATAATAATAATAATAATAATAATAATAATAATAATGATACCAATAATAATAATAATAATTATGCTATAAATATTAATATTAATGCTAACACTAAGGCTAATGTCAACTATAATAATTTATAATTATATATAAAGATATACATTAACAACAAAACAAATAAAAATGACAAGTAATTGAAATACGATCCCGTAGTAAATTAATTTAAGATGTGTGTCTAACTATAATAATAATAATAATAATAATAATAATAATAATAATAATAATAGTAATAATAATAATAATAATAACAATAATACCATTATAATAATATCTCATAGTGATAAAAATAATAATAATACAATAACTACATATATATAAAGATATATACATTTGTTGTGTCCTCTTTTGTTTATATAATTTTATCCTCTTAATTATTATTTGTTAAATTAAAATAATTATTCATAATAAAAATTATTTGTCTATTTTATCATTTTATTAATTTTAGTAACTATTTTTATAATTCAAATAATTACACAAATATAAAAATAAAATGAACAACAAAACAAATAAAAAGTGCTAGTAATTGAGATATAATCACGTAGTAAATAAATGTAAAATGTGTATTTAACTATAATAATAATAATAACAATAATAATAGATAATAATAATAACACTAAAATAATATCGCGTAGTGAAAAAATAATAATAATACAACTACATATATAAAGAGATAAATAAATAAACAACAAAACAAATAAAATGGTCAAATAACTAAAAGATGATTCATTGATAGTAAGTAAAAGTAAAATGTGTATGTAAACATAATAATAAAAACAATAATTAATAATAATAATAACTATTATAATAATTATAGTTCTAATTAATAATAATAATAATCTATAACAATATATAAAGAGATTATCTCTTTTGTGTCCACATTTCAAATACTAATTTTACCCTTTAAAATATAATTATTTATAAAAATTTTGAAAATTGACTCTTACTTTTACAAACTTTTTTATAAAATTGTTTATCTTTGCTATTTTCTTTTTCTCTGTTTATCAACCGTTATTCTTTTATTTTTTATGATATATTTCACTTTACTTTTAATAAATATAATTTTATTTTATATATTATAACTTAATAACATTACATTATCATCACTTACTATAATATCACGTATATTTAAAAAATGCATACACACAGGCGCAATAGTAATAATAATAATAATAATAGTAATATAATAATAAAAAAAAATTAGTTAATAATAATAATAATAATAATACTTATAGTTAGTAGTAATACTAATCATAATAATTATAGTTAATAATAATAACAATAATAATTATTATTATAATTAGAGCTAATAATAATAATAATAATAATAATAATAATAATTAGAGTTATAATTGATAATAATAATAATAATATAATAAATATCATGAAAATTAGGTTATATTGTTGTAAATGTTATTATCAATTAAATGAATTTGTAAATTCAGTTTTAAATATAATAAATAAAATTAATATCACAATATTATGTAATTAATTGATTTTACAAAATAATTATAATAGTATATGACTCGTGTATCCAATTTTTTTATTTATTTCAAATACGTTTAGAATAATAATATAATTGTAATTATATTCATTTAACCATTAAAATAATAATAATATTAATATAAATTATAAAAATTTTAAAAGATTAAAAATCTATTTAACAAAAGTATTTAGTATAATAACATTTTTTATAATTAAAAAAAGCACTTATACTAATAACATCACTATGAATAGTAATAATATTAATAATAAAAATAATAATGATACTAATAATAACAAACAAATAATAATAATAATAATAATAATAATAATAATAATAATAATGTTTATCTTATAAATATTAATGTCAATGCAAATACCAAGGCTAATGTTGACATACTAATAATCTATAATTACATATAAAGATATATACAACAGCAACAAAACAATTAAGAAGGACAACTAATTGAGATATGATCTCGTAGTAAATAAAATTAAGATGTGTGTCTAACTATAATAATAATAATACCATTATAATAATAATATCTTGTAGTGATAATAACAATAATAATATCATTATAATAATATTCCGTAGTGATAATAATAGTAATAATAGTAATAATAATACACTAACTAAATATGTAAAGAGATACACATTTTTTATGTCCTTTTTTTTGTTTTTACTTTTTTATCCTCTTAATTATTTATTAAATTTAAATGATTATTCATAATAAAAAATTATTTGTCAGTTTTATTATTCTACTAATTTTAGTAACTATTTGTTTTCAATTCAAAAAATACCAAGACATAGAGATAAAATGAATAACAAAACAAATATAAAGAGCAAGTAATTGTAATATGATACCGTAGTAAATAAAAGTAAAATATGTGTCTAATTATAATAATAATAATAATACCACTATAATAATATTGCGTAATGATAAAAAAAATATATTAATACTACTACTACTAATAATAACAATAATAATAATATTAATACAACTACATATATAAAGAGATAAACATCTTTGGTGTCCTTTTTATTTTATCAATTTTATCCTCTTAATTATTATATTTTAAATTTAAATAATTATTTATAATAAAAAATTATTTTTCAGTTTTATTGTTTTACTAATTTTAGTAACTATTTTTTTTTAAATTGAAATAATTGTTCAAATGGAAAGATAAATGAACAACAAAACAAATAAAAATAATAAGTAATTGAAACATGATTCCTACATAGTAAGTAAAAGTAAAATGTCTAGGGATGTCAAAAAAATATGTACTCGTAAGTATCCGCAACGGTAGGAAACGAATATTAAAAATGGATACCCACGGGTACAGATATTTTTGATACTTGCATGTTAACTGAGCGAGTACGAGTATCATAGTATCCGTACCCGTGGATACCCGTACCTACTAAACTTTAATTCATAAAAATACCTATATATATATATATATATATATATATATATATTAGTAAAAAACATTGTGACCTAATTTTTTCTAAGCTGCACATCTTGTCTTTTCTTCTGTCTTCATTTTTCCAACTTCAAGTATTGGTACATTGTCTTCTTCTAGGTACACCCCTTGACATTATTCTCTTTCCTTTCTTTGAAATTGGGCATATACATCAAACCCTATATAGACAGTGTATGGTATGTTTGTTGTCAAATGATGGAATCAAAATAAGAATACTTAAAACGTGGCAGTTGAATTTTATTATTTATTTATTTGTCAGGAATCAATCGGAGAAAGTGAGTTTATTGATCAAAGCACTAATTAAAGAATTTTCATTGTGTTGAAGGTCACTTTATATTTATTTTTATAATTATTTGGACTTGTATGAACTTGAGTTTATTTGAATTTTATATTTAAAATTTGACAGTGATGTATTTTATTTTATTTCAATTTATGATTAAATATTTGTTTCTTAAATAATTTTATAAATATCCGCGGATACCCGTGGTTACCTGCGGATATGAAAAAAATAAGTGGGTACCTGACATATATGGGTACGGATACATGACAGATATTTATCCAGCATGTATGGTATGGGGGGACTACTACCCGTACCCTACCCGACCTATTGACATCCCTAAAAATGTGTATCTAACAACAATAATAAAAACAACAACAACAATAATAATAATAATAATAATAATAATAATAATAATAATAATAATAACTATTATAATAATTATAGTTCTTAATAATAATAATAGTAATATAATAATATTAGTACTATAATAATAGAAATAATTATAATTAATAATAATGATAATAATATTTATAGTTGATAGTAATAATGATTATTAATTATAGTTGATAATAATAACCCGTGATGGATCTTGACCAATAATTTTGGAGGAGTCAAAATAATTTATAGTAAAAAATTTTGAACTCATCAATAATTTATTCGGAATAAAAATCTCCAGTTATTCCTTTTTGAATGTAAATAACCATATTGCATTCAAGAAATTCATCTTTCATCTTATTCTGAATTTTGTTTTGATAATCTTCGTTGTAGAAAATGAAACATTAAGAGTTAAATAAAATGAATTAGAAAATCAATCAAATAAAATATCGTTAATTTGTTTGTTTTTGTCAAAGATTGACATAATTCAATAATGGTTGACAAATCCTTCAAATTTGAATGAGTATGAACATCAACAATGAAATATTCGAGTGAAATTTTAAACTAATCATATATTTATCAATATACCTTTTTTTTTTAAGTTTAAGACAAAAAAAATAATTTATCATAATCTAATAAAAATTGAGATGTAATTACTAACAAAAATATATAATAGTAATAATATTATATATTACAAATAAGAGTAATAACTTTACTACTAATAATGTTAATAATACTAATAGTAATAATATATAATAGTAACATATAATAATAATAATAACTATTATTATTATTATTATTATAATAATAATACTAATATTTGTTATAATTTTACTACTACCACTATAAATAATATTTATAATAATATATTATTAATAATTTGAAATTTTAATACTTATAAAAATAATACAAATAATAATATATTTATAATTAATATTATAGTTGAAATCATATAGGAAAAAACGTTGAACTCATCAATAATTTATTCTGAATAAAAATCTCCAATTATTCCTTTTTGAATGTAAATAACCATATTGCGTTCAAGAAATTCATCTTTCATCTTATTCCGATTTTTGTTTTGATAATCTTAGTTGTAGAAAATGAAACATAAAAGTTAAATAAAATAAGTCAGACAATTAATCAAGTAAAACATCTTTAATTTGTTTGTTTTTGTCAAAGATTGACATAATTCAATAATGATCGACAAATCCTTCAAATTTGAATGAGTATGAACATCAACAATGAAATATTAGAGTGAAATTTTAAACTAATCATATATTTATCAATATACTTTTTTTTTTAAGTTTAAGACAAAAAAATAATTTATCATAATCTAATAAAAATTGAGATGTAATTACTAACAAAAATATATAATAGTAATAATATTATATATTACAAATAACAGTAATAACTTTACTACTAATAATGTTAATAATATTAATAGTAATAATATATAATAGTAACATATAATAATAATAACTATTATTATTATTATTATTATAATACTAATATTTGTTATAATTTTACTACAATTACTATAAATAATATTTATAATAATATATTATTAATAATTTGAAATATTAATACTTACAAAAATAATAAAAATAATAGTATATTTATAATTAATATTATAGTTGAAATCATATAGTAAAAAACTTTGAACTCATCAATAATTTATTCGGAATAAAAATCTTTAATTATTCCTTTTTTGAATGTAAATAACCATATTGCGTTCAAGAAATTCATTTTTCATCTTATTCCGATTTTTGTTTTGATAATCTTCATTGTAGAAAATGTAACATAAGAGTTAAATAAAATAAATTAGACAATTAATCAAATAAAATATTTTTAATTTGTTTGTTTTTGTCAAAGATTGACATAATTCAATAAAGGTCGACAAATCCTTCAAATTTGAATGGGTATGAATATCAACAATGAAATGTTGGAGTAAAATTTTAAACTAATCATATATTTATCAATATACGTATTTTTTTTTTAAGTTTAAGACAAAAGAATAATTTATCATAATCTAATAAAAATTGAGATGTAATTACTAACAAAAATATATAATAATAATAATAATATATATTACCAATAAGAATAACAACTTTACTACTAATAATATAATGTTAATACTACTAATAGTAATAATATATAATAGTACCATATAATAATAATACTAAAATTTGTTATAATTTTACTACTATCACTATAAATAGTATTATTAATAATTAGAAATATTAATACTTATAAAAGTAATACAAATAATAATATCATTTATAATTAATATTATAAATGAAATCATAAATAAATGAAAAAAATAAAAACAAATTGATTTTTATAAGATTTGAACCCGGATCCTTTTTTACCAGAGTTTTAAAATGACGAAAAAACTAATTTTTATGACACGTGTCAATAAAAGAAAATGAGTATTGTAGTAATTTTGGTAGTATCTTCTTTTCTTAATATGTAATAGATGAGCTTAATGCTACTTACATTCAAACAACAAGAATTAATTGAAAAAAGGAATTTGATCATGATTTAAAATGTATTATTTTTTCTTAATAGTTTTTCTTTGGTGATCATTGAGAAATCAATAATTATAAAAAGAACTTATAATCTAACCATTAAAAAATTAATAATTAATGAATTTAATGAATTTCAATAATATATTCTGGAAATACTATGTATATTATTTAAAAGGACAATAAGAGTATTTTTATATTTCCATAACTGTAATCATGTTTGATCCGGCAATGTTATCGAACAATTTGCCTTGCAGCATCTATGCATCCCACAATAACTAAAACATTTTGAGAAATTTGATTTTTCAGATGAAACGAGATATCTTTAAGGTAATATTAATCTGCCGCGTGATAAAAAAAAGTTGAAGCACCGAGCCATTACTTAATGCCACCAATAGATGTAATTGGAGGACTAGTTTTTTATGCAGGGGTATTTTTTTAGGCAACCATTAAACAGGAAAAAACAAGAAAATTCGTACTACAAAACTCAATAACAACGTTGGATCCATTCCAGAATACATCTTTCCAAATTTCGGAATAATGTTCTTATTAATCATAATCTAAGGTCTCCTCCATAGGCTCAAAACTTCACAATAAACACAATAATAACCATACCAGGATGATAGGTTGGTTATTATAACATCGAAAGTTCAGACGAAGTTATTTGGGAATGAAAATAGAACAGAATGCAATGACAATAAGCCATCAAATCCTTCTTTGTCACTTCAGTTTGGTGAATAGCTTGGGCGCGACCTGCATTACAGGATTATGATCTTGTCACAGAATACACAAGCAAACCAAATGACTCTGCTTATTTACTGACTAAATAATACTTACACATTTGTCAATACAAAACCAATAATCAAAATATTGTCCAGTGCAGTGTTTCTGCCCGGATTCATCGCCATGTATCCTTTTAATGCACGCCTGTAGCAAATTAAACGACAACTTTTCTCAGCTAAAAAAAAGATCGAACAAAAAATTTGTCAATTTAACACTCACTTGGGTATATGTTCGTCTAACAAGTCAAAATCTAAGGTGCCCCACAAATGATATGAGTACTAGTTCTCTAGTAAAAAGAGAGGAGCGGAAGCACGAGGAAGTCCCCCATGAAATTTTTTCTCATTAAAACTGTAACTTCTAGGATTCCCTATGATTAAGTTCCTTTTGTACTTGTGTTTAAACACTACCAAAAATTATGTGAAAAACACTTAGGGATCAGTTAGAAGAGCTTATCTAGGCTTATAAACATACGCAATTGAGAAAGTGTTGGTTTGGGAGCAGTATCATGTAAAGCAAATTGCAAAATATCGTGGAAAGCCAATATTCCGCTATATCATAGAGTCACATACATTTCATATGCATATCATAATTCATGAAAATAAAAATAAAATGCATTAAAATTAGCATAATGTTAGCTCAAAAGTTCATTTAGGCAGAGACTCGCTGGGGATGAAGAGGATGCAGGATGCATGCCAAAAACCCTTAGCAGTTGCAATAGTAGAAAGAGAGACTATCACCAATCCAAGGAATTTCGCAGTGCAATTACAGCTATTTAACAATACTGTTTGGAAGTGCTTATGACAATTCTGTTTGGGTCAAACATATCCATAAGCTGTTTTCAGCTCATTTCAATAAGCTCTCGTGATAGCTTAGCTAAACAGCTCACAGTTTACATGAAAACAGTTTTACCCAAATTTCTGTGAAATTGCAGAAACATGATACACATAAAAACTTCAAAGATAAGCACTTATTCAATAAACTCTTAAGTAGTTTACCAAGCAAACCCTTATTCACACGCTGCTAATCCCTCTACCAGCAGTTCTGTACAAACTTCCTTTATTTGGAACCAGAATCCCAACTACCCCCCTCCAAAAGAAAAAAGAACACAGCACAAGTTTCCATTCACCATAGAATATAATTAAATAGAAAAAGATATCAGAATAAAAGAAAAATAGCTAGATTATCATTGTGTGTAGCTCAACATAATAATTCAGCTTCATATCTATCGAGCCATTCATAAGCTATAAAACACCAGATAATGAGATCATATACCTTAAGCCAAATAAACCAGAAAACTCCAATATTTCTTCCCTACATTGTACTTTGTTCTCTTCATTTCTACACTCTAACTAGTACCCTCTCAATTTTTAAAAGAATAAATCTCGAAGAGGAATATCATAATTAACCAATAAATGAAAACTCAATCTATAGCTGATTTTAAAATTTTCAAAATAAAAGAATATCATATTGATAATTTAATTTAAGAATAAATCTCGTCTTTAAATGATCCAAAATATAATTCTACACTTCAAGAAAAGCACACCTGGTATTCCAGTAAAGGCTTTACACATTTTGGCTTGCAAGAATCTTCAAGATATCTCTTCTGATCAACAGGTTCCTCGTCGGCCCTAAGATTCATAAAACAATTCAAACATAAATGAAATGCAATAAATAGTATAGAATGCGTAAAATAGAAAAAAAATAAAGTAAAACATGCGAAAGACTCGGCAAAAGCTATTGCCGTGACACCACAATTACAATTTAAGTACCAATTGAATTAACCAAATTCAAAAATATGCCACACTTTCCAAATGAATTGAAGACAATAGAGTGGCACCTAAGTTATAAATTACTAATGAAGATAATTTAAATCGGCACTAGAAAAGCCATTCATATAAAGTTAAAAAAAAAAAAAAAAAAAAAAAAAAAAAAAAAAAAAACTCAATGCTTATGCAAATCTGTGAAGGGAACCAGGACTATCTTTTCCACAAAAAAAGGGTTCCATCAGTACATATTTGTCTGGGTCCTAAGAGATTATGGTTATACTAAACACAACACAAGCCCATCACAGAAGTCATCAAAGCATCATTTTCGAAGGAATTCATCCCACGCACAACATAACACAACGCAAATAAAAGCACGAGCGAACAAACACCGAATATATAGACTATTAATCAATAACTAGGTTTCAATAAACCACATCGGCTTGTGGCATACACCTAATAAGCATCCCTTACAAACTCTAGCCTTATATCATCGCAATCTCAGAAGGGATCACACCTAAAACACTTGAAATCAGCAAACCACCATCTTTCAGTTCGCACAGTGTGTCGCGAAACCCGGCATTAAAAGAAATAAATAAACGTTTGAATCAAATTGAAAGAGAGCCCCAAATCATTTTCGATCTCCACAGGATCTGGGGCAATCAAGCGTGCCAAATAAAAACAAAATCAATTGCAGCGAAACTTCGAGACCCTAGATTCAGATAGACGTAAGAAGGGCCACCATTAATGAAAGAAAAATAATAGATCTAGAAGATAAAAGGAAGAGAGAAACTCGGAGACTCACATTGCAGAATCGTTGCAGAGCTTTGATGATGATGGTGGGCAGTGTCGACGTTGGTTGGGTTTTGAAGAGCTTGTATTTTGGATCAAATAATACCGTGCCAATTAGGGTTGCATCCGATTTGGGTATAATTGGTCAAATTATACCACAACCACAATTAGATTTTTGTGCCTATTTCTTTTTCAATTTTACATTTTAACTCCACAATTCCTCGCACAAAATTACCATCTTTTTTATGGTCATTTAATAGATAATGAAATTAAAAAAAAAAGAAAAAAAAATGCACCTCACTTCTCTTTTTCTTACAAATCACTGTAATATTTCTCTGTTGAGATTTAAGGTGTATCTTTTTATATTTTTCAAAAACGATATCAATTTTTAAACTGTTCTTTGAACTTTCGAACATGTATTTGTGTCTTTTTAATTGTGAGATTATTATTAATAAGTAACTACATTTTTAATTAAAAACAAACATAGTTCTGTTTAGTTTCTTCTTTTAAATTAAAGTTTTTTTTTTGTCATGTTAGTCATCTTATATCTCGTGGTTTCTAAATAAAGTTATGATATCGTTTAATTATATATTTCTTATTTAAATTATTAGCAATCCAGTTCCGCTTTCCGCATATATTAGCTCCAACTTTTAAGTGATATGAATGTTATACGCACGAGGATGGTATAGATAGATACTAATGTACAAAAAACTACTTAACATTATAAAAATATGGGATTAAAAGTGAAATATGGAATAAATGACAAAATAAAGTTATAAAAATATACACATGTGATATTCTTGAATTTTTGAAATACACATCCTTGTATAACATTTATCCGTGTTACAAATTTTGAAATATACATATTTTTTATTTATTTTTAAATACACATACTTGTATATAGGTGTAGCAATGTGGGTCGATCCGGTCCATTTATGCGGGTTTGTGGTCCGACTCGCACAGGTTGCAGGCTTATGCGAATCGGGCCACTGCAGGTTCACTACCCTAGTTTACCCTACGTTTTTATCGCGGACCCACCCGACAGACCAGGTCCTAATTGTCACCCCTACTTATATAACACCAAATACACATATTTGATGTAATTTCTTTTAGATGAGTTCTAACTAAAATTAAAAAAATAAAAAATCCATTACAAAATAAAACTCAAACACCCAAGTCAATGAAAAATTTATATGAAATAGCTATATATATATATATATATATATATATATATATATATATATATATATATATATATATATTAATTGACTTTTACATCTTCAATAATAAAGATAACTAACCTAAAATATATTTGATTATAAATAATACTAAAATACTTTCAATATTTAAACCAGCAAAAAGAATTTCAGAAGTTCGACTACAGTAATTAGTATTTTTTTTTTCTCCAAATTTTCATAATGCAATGAGATTATTTGCATAAATAAATAACACTTTTATATTAAAATCTATAGGGTGAAACAAGGATAAAAAATAACAAGAAAAAAGTTAATCCATCTTTATAGAATATCTTTCTTCCATTTACCTCATATATGGTTTATAACTCCTCCAGAAGAGAAAACACATGAAACTAAAGATAACCAAAAAAAAAACATGTAGTATTGATTATGGAATTATGGAATCTGAGGCAGAGTAAACAACTGTTGCAAAAATATATTATTTGAAAAGCATACATCTACAGGTAAGTATTATGATACACCGATTTTCTCTTCCATTGTGGGTGATATGCAAGTCATAAGAAAAGAGAGTAAAACTTGCACGGAAGGTGTTTGAGAGAAAGCCCAGTCAATGTTACTTTGCATGGAGAATCTTATTATAATAGAAATACACACAGTGTAATACAAGGTAGCGAAAGGCAAAGGGAACTAGTAAAACAGAAGAAACCCAACTCCTAACAAATATGAATGCAACTGAAATTTGTGGTGGATGTTGAACATCACTTCTTGGATGCTTGAACCAGTGTGGCTTACACATAGAGAAGAAGAAAGAAAGTAAGTATGAAGATGTAGCTAGTTAGGCATAAAGGTGATGTAAATCATGTTAGTAATATTCCAAAATCATTTACAAGCTTTGTTAAACCAAAGGTAACTGCCATGGCCATCCATCCTCCAATCAGAATCCTACAAATGAACTTCACCCTCGAAACTTTCCCTAAGCAGCCACTCAAAGCTCCAAACACAATCAAGGTAAGGGTCACCACACCCGCTAACACCGCCATCCTAATCCTGTGACTACTCACAGAGGCGGAAGCAAGTAGTGGCACCCCTGCACCAAGAGAAAAGGCAAGGGCTGAGGCAAAAGCAGCAGAATAAGGGTTTGGGAGTTTATGCTTCTGATCCATGTTTCCCTCTCTTTTCAGCTGAGCCAACTCAATATCATACTGTGAAGAGACCGAAACAAACTCTCCAATGGCCATGCTGCAAGCCCCAGCCACCAACCCTGCCACTCCAGACAGAATCATGCTCTGATCATCCCTTTCCACACCCCCCACTCCCATCATCAGGGCTGCCGTTGACACCAAACCATCGCTCGCACCCAAAACACCAGCTCTCACCCACTGTGCCCTCTTCGCATAGTCCAAACCCTTTCCCTCTTCGTCTCTCTCTTCTTCCACTTCCTGGTTCGACACTTTTAAACCCATTGCTGCAACAAGTTACACTTTTGTTATTGCATCGTCATTCATTTATAAAAAATATTTTTTTTAAGAAACTAAATTTTGATAATATTCTGAATAGAAGCAGTTTGAGATGACATTTTTTTTTATAGAAGAATGATATTTTGATTATCAGACAACTTTCTATTATAGTAGCATGAGGTGAGATATTTTAAGAGATTTTAAAAGATTAAGAATTAAAAAATAAAAAATTATTTAGAAAATGACACCTACAACTATAAGAGAAAGTTGTTAAAATTTAATAGTTGAAAAATTATTTTCCTTTTTTCTATGTTCCAAGACCAGAGATATCACTATGATATTAAAAGAAAATTGTCAGTACTAAAAATATTATCAATGGATGTTTAGACTCAAATGGCAAAGCTATGATACCACAATTTTTTTTAGAGTTTAAGATAAAAAAAAAAGAAAAAAAAAAAAAGCAATACCTTTTAGAGTATGACAAAAGAAAAGTAATGAAGTCCAATTTTATAAGTAGAATTTAGCATGATTAAGTGTTTAAATACAGAAATAAAGATTTTAACAGCTGTATAATTAATAAGCATGGAATATAATTAAATATAGTAGATTATAATATTTGTGCATGGATGAATTTACGAAAATATGCACGAGATGTTGTGAACCGTGAATCATAAAAATTATTTTAAGTTTAAATTTCTTTAATTGCTGTAAAGAAATTAAAGTTAAGTCTTTTTCAATGTATTGTTCATGAATATGATTTTGGCTTGAAAATGTTAATTATTTAAATAAAGAGTTGTCGTTTGCAAATTTAAGAAAAGGTAAAATGTTTAACTACAGATTTTTTTTTTTTTTTGACAAATGTATAATAAAAATACAATGACATAAAGAGTAACATAAGCATATAGTATAATTGAATACAAGCTTACTAGACATAACACATGTTTGATGGATATAAATTTATAAAAATGTGCACTTTGCCTTGTGAAGCATGAATCATAACAAATATTGTTCCAGTAGAAAGAAAAAAAAAAGTAAGTCTTTTTTTTAAGTGACATTTATGAATTTATCATGCGGTTAAATAAATTCAGGATTTTTTTTAAAATATATGAATAATTACACAAACATGGAATATAATATCATGTCAGTAGATATGGATGACTTTATGAATAATAATTTTTTTATGTCATTCGGAAACATGTATGTGTCCCTATGTGTCTTTTATAATTTTAAATATTGATTAAATTATTTTTTTAAGTAAATTTCAGATAAATTATGATATCATTAAACATTCAATATCAAAATAAATATATGCATTTTTTTACGATATAAAATATCAAAAATTAAATTATATGAATATGAATATCAAATAAAGATGAAATAATATAAAAAATAGTAAAAACAATCAAATTTATAACCTAAAAATAAATTGCAAAGTTAATATAAAAAATAATATAAATTTTATTAATTATCTAACAAATTAAAGATATTTTAATAACTCACAAAATATAAAAGCATGGATCATATAAGTACTAAGAAGAATATGAGATGCAAATAAAATTTAAGATGTTTCTCTTGAGAAATTAATATTTGGATAAACTAATACCGAAAAATAACAATTATAACAAGAGCTCTAAAGATTTTTGTTTTTCTAAATTCATAAATTTCAACATTGTAACTTTCTATACTATTATACTGTAATTATTACATTTAAATTTCTACAATTTTTCTCCAAAATATTTTTAAATAAACACTTGATGTAACATAAACTTTCATAATGTAGTATGCTATTTAAGATACAACCATAGTCTTATTACAAAATCATTGTCAAGAAAGTAGTAAAAAGTCATCCTTAACTATAGTTTATGATATTTTTACATGTGGTCTTAGACATTACATTTTAAGTTTGACGAGTGACTGGGACCAAGTAGAGGTCATTTTTTCTTCTGAGAGTAATTCCACCCAACTCAGTCATGTCAAGTTCTTCATTTTTCATGTTGTTGGGAAGCTTCCAATCAAAATGATAAAGTAACTGAGCAAGTGGCAACTCAATATTGGGAATGGCAAATGTAATGCCTGGACAAATCCTTCTTCCACCACCAAATGGGACAAATGCAAAGTCTGCACCTTTAAAATCAATGGAGTTATTAAGAAACCTTTCGGGTTTGAAACTCTCAGCTTCAGTCCAATACTCAGGATTTCTTCCAATTGCCCAAGCATTGATAATTACCCTAGTCTTAGAGGGTATCTCATATCCATTGATTTCACACCTGTCTCTACTTTCTCTGGGAACTAACAATGGCACAGGTGGGTGTAACCTCAATGTTTCTTTGATTATGGACTTTAAGTATACCAATTGTTGTATTTTTGTCTCATCCACATGTCCCTTCCTACCATACACTTTTCTCACCTCAGTTTGTGCTTTTTCCATCACTCTTGGGTTTCTTATCAGTTCTGACATCCCCCATTCCACTACGGAAGATGAAGTCTCACCTCCACCAATAAATATGTCCTGTAAAATATGGCTTAATATTATCATATATCTAAAAACAATTGTAGTTTCGAAACGAATACAATCCTAAGTTAATGAAAAAGTTAGAGCGGTATATAAAGTAAAAGACCAATGAATTGTTGTAAGATTTCAAAATACAAAAGTTGTCAATTTTTGAATTTTTCCTTTGAAAATTCAATCAACTTTTCATTTAAATCATAAATTATTTCACACCCTATCTAAAAAGTTAGGAGTTTAGTATACACCAACCTGGATGACTGCTTTAATGTTATCATCAGTTAATAAAATTTCAAAATCATTTTCCTGTTGATACTTGAGAAGAACATCAACTAGATCTTCCACTACTTCACCATTGCTTCTATTTTTGTGTTCCTCGATTATGTCTTGCAAAACCCTGTCAGTCTCTTTATGAATTTTCTCAAACTTCACATTTTCCATCATTTCAAACACTTTGTTAGAAGGATAGAGATCAGCTAGCGAAAACCCTCCCATAAGCTTCAATTGCTCCTCAATCTTTGATATGAACACTTGTTGATATCTGTTTTTTTTTCCAAAAGCCGCTCGTGCCACTATTCCATAAGTCATTGGGAAAATGTTCTGGGTGAGATTAATAGCACACCCTTCACTTGCAGCTATTTTCTCAACCAGTTCTGTCACCTCCTCTTCTCTTATGGACTGAAAAGATTGCACTCGCTTTGTCGTTAGTAGCTCCACTGTGCATATCTTTCGTACTTGTCTCCAATATTCTCCATATTGAGAGAAGACTATGTTACTGTTATTGTAAGAAACTATTCTGGACGATGCAAGGTTTGGCCTATAGGAAAAATTAACATCATGTGTTTTCATAACCTCTTGGGCTATCTCTGGTGAAGTGACTATGATGTTGGATACCTCTCCTAGTTTCAAGTGCATTAACGGTCCATACTTATCTGCCAAAAGTTTTAAGGAGTGATGTGGCAATAAACCTATCAACTGATGTAAGTTTCCTATGAGAGGTAGTGTCCTAGGTCCTGGAGGTAAATTGGTACCAGAATTGTTGGAACCCCAACTTTGAAGTAATTTGTATAAGATGAAGAGAACAAAGAGAATGGAAGTAATAAAGTAAACAGAGAAATGGTAGTAGTCACGAACCTCCATGGCCATATGATATGATGGTAGATCTAGGAGGAACCGTGAAAAAAAAAGCATGAATGAATAAACCAGGGCATCTACCACTTTATATATGTATATCTATATATATTAAGGGAAACTAGTTGTCACTTGTCATCCACATAAATTGTTGTTTATCATCCCGAGAATGTGGACAACATTTGTTGCCTTTAGATTACAATTATGAAACATGTGGCTCTTAATTATACCATAAAAATTATGGCTACCATGAACCAAAAAATTATCAATTGTACAATACTTATAATTATCATAATATTGACATCCACGTACAAATAAATTTAAGTATTTTTTCCGATAAATTTAAGTCTTTTAAGAGATACATAATTTCAGGGAAATAATTTGAACATTTGTAAATGGACTTTTTGAGGTATAAAATGTCGTTTTTTTTTATTTAATTTGTACGCAATATATTTAAGTGAATTCAATTATGATGAAATTGTTAGAAATAAGACAATAAAAAAAAAATCTTAGTGTAATCGTAGATATAAACATACACCTTGAACTACATTAAATTCTTTATGTTTATTTTTTTTTATTCTTTTTTTTATTACCATGTTTCTATCATAAATATGATTAATGCTTCACTAAAGTATGTATTGTTGATTTTTTTTTCAGCCTAGTTTTCCAGTGGTTATCATCGTAAATATCTGACACTTAAATTGACAGACTTGTTGTTTTTCTCATTTCCATGGTATAGATGGATCCACTGGTCACTTCCATATTTTTCTGTTTCAATGCTAAGATAATTATTTGAGATTTAACTGGACTTTTAGTTTATATAATTTATTCGATTTTTAATTTTATTGATTACGTACTCGCTCTTAGTTTATTTACTTCTCATTGATTGTAGTTATAATAAAGAATAATGATAGATTAACAATTAAATTTTGTCAATTTTTTCTTATAATTTGATATAATATTTTTTAATTGATTTAAAAGTATAAAAAAATTAAAAATGAAATACTGTTTAAAAATGATATAAAATTGTAAGAAAAAATTGTTAAAATTTAATTGTTAAAAAATCATTTTTCTATAATAAATTGCTGACATAACTGACTTATGCAAACAAGGTTATGTCTGGGGGTGGCAATGTGGGTCAGTCCGACCCGCATAAGGCCTGCACAATGCGGGTTGATCTGTCCCGTCCTGCACACTTTATACGGGCTGGAAACACTGGCCTGTCCCGCATATTTCTTGGTCCACGGGCCCGCGGGCTGACCTGCTTTATTTTTATTTTTATTTTTATTTTTTACTTTTTAAATTTTTTATAATAAAACTTTCGATGTTTAAAAATTGGAAACTTTAAGAAATTCATTAAATTAAATAAAGATTTTAGGAAATTGGATGATAAATTGATAATTCAACATTTTCATCATATTCATACAATGACATACACAATGTATTCTTTAAATTTTAGTACATTAAAAAATACATAATATTTATCTTCTCCAGTTATACAAAAATTTGAAACGTTAATGCAAGAGTCCATAAAAAAATAATTAATATACACAAGTACAAGTTTTTTGTTTTTAATTTTATGTGGGCCACAGCCCAGTCCGCACAGGCTGTGGACTTATGCAGGCTGGGCCACTGCGGACCTGTACACTCACTATTTTAGCCTACCCCGCGTTTTTTTTGCGGGCCTGCAAGCCCTAATTGTCGGTCCTAGTTACGCCTCTGTAAATATATTATATCACACGGATGTCAATTAAACAAAAAAATATCATTTTATATGATCTTTGACATTTTCAATATAACGTTTTCTTTTACATTCATATTTTTATTATTTCAATGTACATTTAAAGTTAAAAAATAAAACTTTTGATATTCTTTTAATTGCATTTTTTTGTCTTAATTTATATGGGTAGCGGGTTTATTGGGCCTGCATTAGTTGGATCTTCCTCACCAGATAAGTTGGCCCAGGAAGAACGAGACCACACAGGCTTGACTTCTGCTTTCTGCGCACCACTTTTTTCTTCCTACATCCCCATAAAAGTTGTAGTTCCCAGATTATCCTTCACTAAAATTATAATAAAAATTCATTGCTTATTTTTATTTTTTTTCGGAGTGAATTTCCAAATTTATAAATATCTTTCAAAACATCAATTCGAAATAGATTTTTTTTTTTCAGATTAAATTTTTCCAAAAAATATTTCTAAATCTAAAAATATCTTCCAAAATAATAATAATAATAAAAAAATTAAATACATGCTTCGAAAATCATTTATGAATCTGAAAATATTTTTCGAAAAATTCAATTAAAAAAAATATATTTCGAATTGGATGTTTCAAAAATTATTTTCAAAAAATAAATATTTTTAATCTAAAATATTGTTCCCGTAATAAGAAAAACATGGAGTATAAAATATATGAATAATTACGGTTGTCAATGACATTTATGAATTTATCATGGGTTAACTAAATTCAAGACTTTTTAAAATATATGAATAATTACTGTACACAAACATGGAGTATAATATCATGCTGGTCTAGATATGGACGGATTGATCAATATTATTATTTTTTTATCTCATTCTCATTTTCTTCAGGAGCCATATACACATACTCGCGTTCCTGTGTTTCTTATAGTTTTAAATAGGTTTAATTAATCGTAAGGTACCCAGTTTGGTACTAGAGTGTCAAATTGGTACCCGTTTTTAAAAAAATGTCAATTGCATTCCAATTTTTGAAAATTGCTTCAATTAGGTCCCTTTCAGACAGAGTTGACTAACGCCGTTAGTCAACGTGCCACGTGTCAATCTGTATTTTTTTTTATTTTTTCTTTAAAAAAAATTAATTTTTTTTTAAAATTTTTTTTTACAAAAATTAAAAATGCCATGTGTCAAGTTCCTGTGTGTGCCATGTGGCATTGTCAGTGCCACGTGACATTGTAATGCCACGTGTCAGTGTCACCATTAGATGTCATTGTTTTGATTTCGATTTGGTCCCCACATATGTCTTTTTGTTTCAATTTAGTACCTAAGTATGTGTATCTGATTCAATTTTGTCCCAATTTTTTTTTAATAATTAAAATATTTTTGTAATCCATTTTTTATAAGATTAAAAATAATTAAGTATAAATATTTTTACAAAATTAAGTACTAATATTTATAATGTTTCTCTTAATTTCAGACCAAATTTATTATTTGTATGAATGTTGTGCTATTTATAAGTACTAAAATGACTTTTACCACTAAATTTTAATATAAATATCAAATACTTAATTTTTTTTAAACTTTTATACTTAATTACTTTTAATTTTATTAAAAAATATTTTAATTATTAAAAATTATTATGTCAAAATTGAATCAAATACACATAAGTAGGTACTAAATTGAAACGAAAAAACATAAATGGGGACCAAATCGAAATCAAAACAATGACATCTAATAGTGACACCGACACGTGGCATTACAATGCCACGTGACACTGACAATGCCACGTGGCACACACAGGGACTTGACACGTGGCATTTTTAATTTTTTAAAAAAAAAATTAAAAAAATTAAAAAATTAAAAAATTAATTAATTTTTTTTTAAAAAAAATCAAAATAACCACAGATTGACACGTGGCACGTTGACTAACGGCGTTAGTCAACTCTGTCTGGAAGGGACCTAATTGAAGCAATTTTCAAAAGTTGGGATGCAATTGACACTTTTTTAAAAGCGGGTACCAATTTGACACTCTAGTACCAAACTGGGTACCTTACGATTAATTAAACCTTTTAAATATTGATTAAATTATTTTCTTGTAAAAAAGTAAATTTTACATACATTATTAAATATTTAATATCAAAATAATATATTTTATTTTTTATAATATAAAATATTAAGAATAAAATTATAATTATATAAATATCAAATAATAACCTGATAAAAATCAAATAATTATGAAAAAAAAAATTAAAACGATCAAATTTATAACTATAAATAAATTGTAAAGTTAATATTAAAGAAAAATTAATATAAATTTTGTAAATTATCTGTCAAAAGATATTTTAATAATTTAAAAGATATAAAATCATGGATGATAGATATAAGTACCAAGAACGATATGAGATGGTAATGGAATTAATATGTACTTATATATTTTTATATTCATACTTAATTTAAAAAATTAAACATACCCACACTCATACACAATAAATAAATATTGATATAAAGGGGTAGTAGTTAGTTGAGGTCAGTAACGAGGGTTTGAATATTTTCTGGAAAATGTACATAATTTTTTTTTATATAATGTTATGATTGCTTTTATTAAAATTAATATTTATTAAATATTATAATTATATTAAATTTATTTAATATTAAAATTTTAAATATATTTATTTTTTGTTTATAAAATTGTTTTCAAATTATACATTTGAATTTATAAAATTGTTATTTTTAGGTTAACTATAAAATTTGTATAGAAATTGTTGATATATAATGTTATACAAATATTTTGAATATAAATTTATCGATCTATATATTTATAATTTTAAAATAAAATTTAAAAAAAGTTTAATGTAAAATCTAAATTTAAATAAATTTAATATTGTTAAAAATATGTAATAGAAATATCACTTTTAATAAAAGCATCAACATAACATTTATATAAAAATTAAATTTGGTTTAAAATTAGAACACATGAAATTGAAATTTCTTTTAAAAATTTGGAACTGAAATCAAATCAAATTAACAAATATGAGAACCAAATTGAGATTCATACAATAATTTGACATGTCACCATATTAGATTGACACATGACACACTATAAACGTGACATGTGACATAAATATTTTAAAAAATTAAAAAATTTTAAATTTAAAAAAAAAACGAGGAGTTAACACGTGACACCTACTTAACGTGTTAGTTCCATACTAACGGAAATGACCTAATTATTACTCATTTACAAAAATATGGACCTAATTGAGACTAATAAAGTTATGAGGACCAAATTGAGATTTTGGTACAAAAATAAGAACTAAGAGAGTATTTTAACCTTAAGATTATTATGATTGAGATTTTGGTCTATCATATTACTTGTTAACAAACTCCTCTTATTTCCATAATCAATTACCTCAATGTAAAAAAATATGTTAAAAATCTCTCATCAATTAAGGATAACTAAAATATAATACAGTAAAAAAAAACTATAAACTTAGAATTGAAAAAAAAACAATAAATTTTATGTTAAACATAATGTTTAGTGTATCAATAACTATTACATAAAATTTAAGATGTTTCTGTTAAGAAATTGATAATGAATTATATAACAACTATATTGAGAAGAGCTCTAAAGATAGTTATATGAAATTCATAAATTTCAACCCTATAAGTTTAAATATTATTTTAATGTAATAATGTAGAAAGTTGTAAAAAATAAAACTTATGTATAGTTTATGTTTTTTTTTTTCAAGAAGTAGGCATTACGTTTAAGTTTGATGAGTGACGGGGATCAAGTAGAGGTCATTTTTTCTTCTGAGAGTAATTCCACCGGATTCGGTCATGTCAAGTTCTTCATTCTTCATGTTGTTGGGAAGCTTCCAATCAAAGTGGTAAAGTAATTGAGCAAGTGGCAACTCAATATTGGGGATGGCAAATGTAATGCCTGGACAAATCCTTCTTCCACCACCAAATGGGATAAATGCAAAGTCTGCACCTTTAAAATCAATGGAGTTATTAAGAAACCTTTCAGGTTTGAAACTCTCAGCATCAGTCCAATACTCATGATTTCTTCCAATTGCCCAAGCATTGATAATTACCCTAGTCTTAGAGGGTATCTCATATCCATTGATTTCACACTTGTCTCTACTTTCTCTGGGAATTAACAATGGCACAGGTGGGTGTAACCTCAATGTTTCTTTGATTATGGACTTTAAGTATTCCAATTGTTGTATTTTTGTCTCATCCACATATCCCTTCCTACCATACACTCTTCTCACCTCAGCTTGTGCTTTTTCCATCACCCTTGGGTTTCTAATCAATTCTGACATCCCCCATTCCACTACAGAAGATGAAGTCTCGCCTCCACCAACAAATATGTCCTGTAAAATATGGTTTAATATAATATTATAATCTATCTAAAAACAAATGTATTTTTGAAACGAATGCAATCCTACATTAATAAGAAAGTTGAGCGATACATAAAATAAAAGATCAATAAATTAATAAATTGTTTTAAAATTTTAGATTAAAAATGATGTACAAATGATTTTTTCCTTTGGGAATTCCATCAAGTTTTCATTTAAATCATAAACTATTTGACATCCTATCTAAAAAGTTAGAACTTTAATACACACCAACCTGGATTATTGCTTTAATGTTATCATCAATTAGGAGACTTTCGGAATCATTTTCCTGTTGATACTTGAGAAGAACATCAACTAGATCTTCCACTACTTCACACTTGCTTCTATTTCTGTGTTCCTCGATGATGTCTTGTAAAACCCTGTCAATCTCGTTGTGAATTTTCTCAAACTTCACATTCGCCATCATTTCAAGCACTTTACTAGAAGGATAGAGATCAGACAGTGAAAACCCTCCCATAAGCTTCAATTGTTCCTCGATCTTTGATATGAACACTTGTTGATATTTGCTCTTTTTTCCAAAAGCCGCTCGTGCCACTATTCCGTAAGTCATTGGGAAAATGCTCTGGGTGAGATTAATAGCACACCCTTCACTTGCAGCTACTTTCTTAACCAGTTCTGCCACCTCCTCTTCTCTTACGGACTGAAAAGATTGCACTCGCTTTGTCGTTAGTAGCTCCACTGTGCATATCTTTCGTACTTGTCTCCAATATTCTCCATATTGAGAGAAGGCTATGTTAATATTGTTGTAAGAAACTATTCTGGAAGATGCAAGGTTTGGCCTATAGGAAAAATTAACATCATGTGTTTTCATAACCTCTAGGACTATCTCTGGTGAAGTGACTACGATGTTGGATACCTCTCCTAGTTTCAGGTGCATCAACGGTCCATACTTATCTGCCAAAAGTTTTAAGGAGTGATGTGGCAATGAACCTACCAACTGATATAAGTTTCCAATGAAAGGTAGTGTCCTAGGTCCTGGAGGTAAATTGATAGAGGAGTTGTTTGAATCCCAACTTTGAACTAATTTGTATAAGACGAAGAGAACAAAGAGAATGGAAATAATGAAGTAAATAGAGAAAGGGTGGTGGTAGTAAACCTCCATGACCATATATGATAAATGATGGTAGATCTAGAAGGAAAAGTGAAAAAGAACTTGAATGAATGCATGAACCAGGGCATCTACCTCTTTATATATGTATATATGTAGATTAAGGACTTATGGGAAACTACTTCTCACTAAATTTGTCATCCACACATAAATTGTTGTTTGTCATCCCCAGAATGTGGACAACATTTGTTGCCTTTAGATTACAACTGCGAAAAGTGTGGCTCTTAAATATATACCGTAAAAATTATATGTATTACGATGTTCACATCAACTAATGAATAAATTAAGTTTTTGGTTTTTTTTTTTAAGTCTCACATTCATTAGAGATAAGACTAATCTACAATATATAAGTGGGAGTAATTCTCATCTTACAAGCCAATTTTGTAGAATTAAGTTAGATTTAAAGCTCACTTCTAATATTTTTTGGATAAACTTAAATTGACATTTTGTTGTTTTTCTCATTCCCATGGCACAGATGGATCCACTGGTCGTTTCCATATTTTTCTGTTTCTATGCGTACGTAGATAATTATTTTAGGTTTATCTAGACTTTTAGTTTATGTAATTTATTCGACTTTTAATTTTAGTTATTTTAGTATTCGCTCTTAATTTATTTACTTTTCATTGATTATAAATTTATGAGAACTTGTCATAACTGACGCATGCTGGTAAGGAAACGATCACGCCCCTACGAAATATATCATACCACGACCATGGATGTCGATTAAACAAAAAATATCATTTTATACACTCTTTGATATTTTCAATATAACGTTTTCTTTTAAATTTATATTTTTATCATTTCAGTGTAAATTTTAAATTAAAATAAAAAACACTTTTGACATCCTTTTAATTGTTTTTTGTCTTAATTTATGCGGGTAACGGGCTTATGGGGCCTGGATTCTCTGGATCTCCTTCACCAGAGAACTTGGGCCCAGTAAGAACGGGACCACACCGTTTTTTCTTTTGCAGTTGATTTCTCTGATCCACTTGTCTAATTATTCGTTGAAATTAGTCTAATTGTTAATTTGTCTTTTGAATGATGGCCGATTCAAGAATTCGTACTATTTTAGAATTTTGGATTAAAGGATCTTGGACTTGTATCCTTGCAGGCTTCACTTAGCTGGGTACTTGACACTAATAGATATTTTAATTTTAAAATAATAATAATAATAATAATAATAAAATCAATTAATAAACATATTTAAAAAACAAAATAGTGACATTTTGTCAATTATAACTATTCATAGAAAAAAATGTTCTTGCATTTATAATCTAGCCAGTTTCAGTACAAAAAGAGTTCCACAGAAGAAATCAAATTATTAACTAAATTTAAATACGTCTTTTATTTTTTACCTATATTCTATTTGAATGTGATGGTAAGTATCTGGAACTTGTTTAAAAGACTTAAATCTCTTATCACATTAAGTGAGACAATTTGGGATAACTTATAAAATGTTACGATTAATATTGTCTTATATTTAATAGGGAAAAAGTTACGAAAGTTAGAGTTAAACAAATTCATTTCATTCTCGTTTTATTCATCTTTCTTAATCAAGCCGGCACAATAGATTTTTCTACTAATTTTCAATTTGAAGAATAAAACTATAAAAACTTTGGAAACCACGAGAAAGGTTTATATGATAGTAAATAAGACGAATGAAATAGTATAAGATGTGGATGCAGATAATTAGAATTATGAATGGTCGCTGTTTATTTATTTGTTCTCTGTGCAAAAACTCATTGGCTCCATATAAATCCCTTCTCTTTTTCTTTTCCTTCTCATTTCTGAAGGTGCAGTTTCGTCGGTGAAGAACGAATGTCTTTGTAAAAGCTCACGAGAAAAATGGTAAATAAACTCATCTCGATGGGTGTTGTTTGAATTCGTCTCAGTTTTTATGGATAATCCTCACATCGACCGATTATGAATATGAAAAATTTCTGACTTTTTCAATTGGATATAGGGATGAGTACATGGATTACGTGTCTTCGCTATTATATCTGTCATCACCATATCTCTCCTCGATTAAATTATTAAAATATTCATAATTAATTAAATAACCATATATATATATATATATATATACTTTCTATTTTTTATTTCTTATAATTATTTGGTTTGTTATAAAAACCCATTCACATCTTCAATATATTTTTCATCTTAACATAACATTTATGTAATTATGTTAAAATGATGTATGTCAATTAAAAAAAAAATTATGTCTCACAATTGAATATTTCTATTTTTTTTAATATTTTTATTTAATGTATATTTTCCTTTCACATGTTTAATACTCTCAATTTAAGTTTTTAATAGCATAAACATTTCATTTATTAGGTAATATAAAAAAAAAAACTTTACTTGTTATTATTAATTTTTGTTTCATTTGAATAACTCTTTTATTTCGCTAAAATAATTTTTGTTATTTCTCAACCATTGAGTATATATGTTGATATTTGAAAAGTTTTCTTAGATCTCTAAGGTATTTTTCATTTTATCATACCTTTAATCATACATTTTTTTTTGCGATTTCTTTCAATAGTTTATCAAATTTTTTATAAGACACACATTTGTTAATTTTTTAATATTTTTTTTCGTTGTTTATTTTCATCATGTAGAATACTATTTCAGTATATTTTATCTAATTATTTTTTTATTTTTTAACTCATTATCAATCATACTATATTTTTTTATTATAATTGTATAAATATCTTTTATTTACTACAATATAAAAATTTAATGTAATTGTCATAAATATTTTTCTATCACCATCCAACATATATTGGAGTTCAAAAGATACAAGATCTATGTGAAAATTTTATTACTATGTTTATTATTTGTTCTTTGCGTTATTTTGATCAAGTGATGTATTATAATTTTTATTAGTGTATAAAAAAAGATTAATTAGAAATTACAAAATTGAAGTAAACAAATATTTAAAATATATTTTAATTTGAATATTTGTTTTCCTTTCATATTTTTTAAAAAAATATTTTTAAATTTTATCAACTAGGTTTCATTAATGTTTGAATTTGCAAATTTAATAAATGTTTTTGTTTTCATAAAATTTTATTTTGTATTTTAATCTAAAATGTAAACAATTACGATTTATTTCAAAGTATTTAATATTGAAGAAACAATCATCCTCATAATATTGAATATTTAATAATATTATGTTTCATTCACCGTAATTTTTTATTATTTTATAAAAAATAATAAAAATTAATATTGAAGTAGTAAGAAAACGATTACAGATATGGGTACGAGATTATATCCGTTACCAGTGGGAATGAGGACGGAACAAAAGTTTGATACCCGTTGAAATTAAATATGAAGATGATGATGAATTTTTGTTTACGAAAATATATATGGGATAACGAAATCCGTCCATACCCCCGCCCTGTTTCCATCCCTATGAGAGAGAATATAAAGAAAGAAAAAAAATTCACTTCTTTAATGTTTCAAATTAAAATGAAACTATTCACAAATTTAAATAATTTATATACACGGCATTATCATGCATGTATATACATATCTTTTAAATATTTATAATATTATATTAATAAGTAATATGAATCAAATATAATAAATTAAATTATAGGTCCATAATAGTTATTTTTCAAATCCAATTCATTCGGCAGATAAATGAAAAAACAAATATACACAGAAAAAGTAAACATGAATATTATCTATAACAATATTAGCGTTGCATATGTGTACATATTTTTTAAATATGTACGATATTAATAGGTGATAATAATATAATATTATTAAGTTAATATATAAAATAAAATTATATTTATTAAAAATAAAGTAAAATATATAAAAAAAGATGAGAGAGTCATTGTTGATAGATAGAGAAACAAAATTTATAAAAGTAACGGTCAATTTTTAAAAGTTTAATAAATAATTATATTTTAAAAGGTAAAATTGGTATTTTGAAATGTGTACACAAAAGAGAGGGAATCCTCTTTTAAATATGAGAGGACAAGTTGTATGCCTATATTAAGAATGGATGATTCCGTCTTTTGTGTCCACATTTCAAAATACCAATTTTACCCTTTAAAATATAATTATTTATTAAATTTTTGGAAATTGATCGTTATTTTTACAATTTTTTTTTCTATTTATCAACAATTATTCTCTCATGTTTTCTTATATATTTCAGTTTATTTTTAATAAATATAATTTTATTTTATGTATTAACTTAATAACATTATATTATCATCACTTATTAATATAATATCACACATATTTAAAAGATGTGTACACGTAGGCGCAACAACATCTGTGTGTACCCTATTAGATATAAAGAGGAATCCCTCTTTTGTGTACACATTTCAAAATATCAATTTCACCTTTTAAAATATAATTATTTATTAAATTTTTGAAAATTGACATTACTTTTACAATTTTTTTTATAAAATCGTCTATATATGTTTCTTCCTTTCTTCTCTATCTATCAACAGTTATTGTCTCGTATTTTCTTATATATTTTACTTTATTTTTAATAAATATAATTTTATAACTCAATAACATTACATTTTTATCATCTACTAATATAATATCACGCATATTTAAAAGGTGCGTACACAGCGCTTGTGTGTATACCAGTACAAAAGAATAAGTTTATTTAAAAAAATATTTTTTTATTATGAATAATTATTTAAAATTTAAAAATAATAATTAAGAGATAAAATTAAAGAAACTCTAAAGAGGTATATACAATTTAGATATAGTTACATAGCTATAGATACAATAATTTTTAATTATTAAAATACAAAATATTATAAGTAATATTGATTAAATAAATTTTTATTGTGAGTAATTATAAAAATTTGAAAAAGTAGTTACAAAAACCATAAAAATATAAATAACTTTTTTCATAATGAGTAGTTATTTGAATTTAAAAAAGTAATTTCTAAAATCATAAAATTGAAAATTATTTTTTGTATGGTTAATTATGCTTTGGATCTTTCATAGATTTGTGAACTTGCACTTAAGTCACTGTTGAATTTTGGTGGTAAGTCAATGGAATCCTATAAGTTAGATATTTCTGTTACTTACGGGAGTTGTCTTGCACCGTTACCTTGTTCGCTTAAATATTGTCACATAATATATCATTGTAAACTATTATAATTATGATAATCTCTCTGAAAGATTTGTTATTGTATTTACCTAAAATTATCCTTAAAGTTAATAAAAAAAATATAAAATATGAAATAAAAATATAATATAATATAATATTACAAAATAAAAAATTATAAATTATAAATTATAAATTATAAATTTATTAAAAAATGGAATATAAAATAAAAATACATAATTTTATGATTTAAAAATGTATAATTTAATAATGTTATAATGTTATAATTGTATAATTTAATGGTGTTGTAATTTAATAATTTTTAAATTTATAAATTAATGGTTTTATATTTAAGCCTTTTTTTATAAATAATTATTTAATTTTTAAAATAAATAATTAAGAAGATAAAATTAAAAAAACAAAAGAGGACGCCAAAAAGAGAGTATCTCTTCGTATTTATAGATTTTTTATAATGAATATTTATTTGAATTGAAAAAGTAATTACAATATTTATAGATTTTTTATAATGAATATTTATTTGAATTGAAAAAGTAATTACAAAAATGATAAAATTTAAAAATGGTTTCTTTACTATTATGAATAATTGTTTAAGTTTTAAAAGTAGTAATTAAAAAGGATAAAATTGAGAAAAAAAAGACATCAAATATGTATACATCTTTATATATAATTATATAATAATATAACTGAAAATAGTTTTTTTTTATTATAAATCCTTCTCTAAGTTTTAAAAGTAATAATTAAGAAAGTAAGATTATAAAAATAGAAGAGGACAACAACCAGGTGTATCCTCTTTATAGCTATAGATTTTGTGTAACGAATAACTATTTGTATTAACAAAATAATTACTAAAATGATAAAATTAAAAAATATTTTTTTATAAATAATTATTTAAGTTTCAAAAGTTGTAATTAAGAGCAAATATTGGTAAAACAAGATAAGACATTAAAGAGTTGTATCTTCTTTTATATATAATTATAAAATGATAAAACTAAAAGTGGTTTTTTTACTATGAATAATTATTTAAGTTTTTTAAGTAGTAATTAAGATGATAAAATTGAAAAAACAAAATAGGACACTAAAAAGGTGTATATTTGAATTTTTAAAAAATTACCAAAATGGTAAAATTGAAATTTTTTTATTATGAATAATTATTTAAGTTTTAAAAATAGTAATTAAAAGGGTAAGATTGAAAAAAATAAAAGAGGACACCAAAAGAAGTGTATCCTCTTTATATATAGTTATACAATGATAAAAGTGATTTATTTTTTTTATTATTATGAATAATTATTTAAATTTTAAAAGTAATAATTGTATTTGTGTGGTTAACAACGAGCGAGTGTCGATTGGATTTTTACCCAATATTTATAGTTGGATTGTCCACAGAATTTCACTCTAGAATCCATTTATGTATGCAACAACTAGCAACCGGTGGCCAAAGTTCCTCTCACAGTATTAGCAGTTGAACTCTCCTCAGGATTCTATATGGTATCCTCTTATGCACATTATGCACAATGCCGTATAGAAAACCAAACCCAACGATGTTATAACAAGTTAACCAATGTTATAATTAACATAAACAAATTAGTAATCAAGTTTAAAAAGTGACGAAACTTGATTAGATTAGTCCTAATCACAAGTTCATGTAAAAAAACTATAAATACAAATTAGAAGTATTTATTTTTTTCATGAATCGAATCATTGCTAACTTTATTAACAAATTGCTTAAGTGGATGTTTGATCCATACCCAAAACAAAAGTTATGTACCAGCAAGAGAAAAATGCGAGCAAAACATTTTAATATGGTTCTCATATATTTTAGCAAGAATAGAAAAAACTAAACAAATGAACAAATTACAATGCCTGGCAACAGGGTCGATCTTAAATCTGAATTAAACGTAAACAAATTGTTATGATCTTCCAATTTGAAAATTTTTCCTTGGACTTGGAATGCAGTCAATGCCTTTACTCCTTCTTTTCCCCTTTTAAAAATTATTGTTCCTACATCATTCTCGTTTGTTGAATCTATTAAAAACACATTAATCCAATTTTTCTTAAGCGCAGTCATAATTAATCCACCTTTCTTAATTTCAATTTGATTTTGATTTGAATAACTCCATGCAAACGTTGAATAATGGTTGGAATAGCAATGGTGGAGGAGGTGGATCTCATGGCCACACCATAACTTTTCAAGAATTGGTCGGCACTCATAGGGTCCACAAGCCCCATCGTAGCCACCATGCTGATGTGGCACAAGACCAAACACACCGTCCAAATCAACATCACACAAAATGGACGGCTCAGACTTATTCCTATGCTATTACGGTTCGGTATACCTCTTTTTCCTTTTTAAACAAGGAATGGTTCGGTATTGTTTTTTTCAATCAGTGGTTCCGTAGCCTCAGTTTGAATATCATATTAAAATTAATTCTTATACATTATTTAATTTTTCAAGTCTTTACATAAATTTTCATTTAGTTTCAATTTAAAAATTAGCCACATAAATTAACACACACATCCACCTTAATTTATCGATATGATTTTACCAAACAAAACAAAATAAAATGAAATAGATATATCTTATATCTTACAATTCAATAAAATAAAGCATAATAACTCGCTTCATAACAGTAAATGCATTTAAAAAACAACAATCACATTACTTTTTTTAACAAAAGTTTATATTACTAATAGTGTTAGGGAATTAGGCATGTACTCTTAGTGCGATAAACCGATAATTTAATATAATTAGACATATATCACTAAAAAGTTTCAATCTTTATTTTAAATGGTTGATTTGATGAATCATTAATTTTTTTAATTGATTTAATAATGTAAAATGATCTCGTTTTATTTTTAAGTAAATTCCAAATAATTCCCAGAACAATGATTCGGTTTCAAAAGAAAAAAAAAAGGCCGTGTTTTTTTGTTCGCTGTTTGATGTCCGAAAGAGTCCACTTTTCTTTCTCAACATTCCACAGTAGTCTCATATATTTTTCTTCGGGATAGGTTTATCCCAAACCAAACGCCCCGAAACGGCGTAGTCCATGTCCAATGTTAATTTACATTTGAGTTTCATTTCACCGTCATTTAGCTCTCTTCATTGAATATAAAGCTTCTTCTTTAACGCTTTCCCTCGAAACACTTCCCCTACTGTTGTAGCTGCTTCTGCCTTTGCTCCATCCCCGAACCACTTCCTCTGCAAAACGCGTTTCGCTCACGCAAGGTGTGTTTCGATTACCACTTCTCCGATTTGCGTTTTCATGTGATTCTTTGGGATGAAATTTTTGTGTTTCCGTGCTGCTTTTTGTTACTGGATCCGCGAACTTCTTTTTTGTTTTCTGGATCGTTCTTTTTTTTACTTCGTTTACTCTTGCTCATCTGGATCTACTTCGTTGCTGCATATTGTGTGTGTATGTTTCGTTTTTTTCTTAATTTTGTTGTTGAGATGTTTTCTGATACATCGGTTTTGATTTTCTGTTCGTTTTCATGCGATTATAGGCGATCAAATTCAAAGATAACATTCTTGCTTAACTTGTTAATTATATCTATGTGTTTCTTGTTTTTACTGTACGAGTCGAGTCTTGTGGAAATGTTTTCCTATGCATGCTTCCGATCTTTCGGGTCTGTTTATGCTATGAAATCATTTTGGGTATTTGTTGGTGTATTTTTGTATAATTGAGTGATACTGAAAAGATCTCTCTACTAGTTAAAACTTTTAATTGTTACATATTATTTCTCTTTGGCTTTGTTATTTCTTGCCCTAAACAAAGTTTTTCCCATTCTTGATACAGGTTTTAAAAGATGGCTGATGCCGAGGACATTCAACCTCTTGTTGTTGATAATGGAACGGGAATGGTCAAGGTTAGGATATGTTTTGTTTTGCCAATTGACGAGTGCTTCTTGTGTTAAGGACAGATTACATTTGTGCTTGCAGAGTATTCGTTGCTATAATATTAATATATTTTTTTCTGCAATGTTTGCAGGCTGGCTTTGCGGGTGATGATGCTCCTAGAGCTGTGTTCCCCAGTATTATTGGGCGACCGCGCCATACTGGTGTAATGGTTGGAATGGGTCAGAAGGATGCTTATGTGGGTGATGAAGCCCAATCAAAACGAGGTATACTCACCTTGAAGTATCCCATAGAGCATGGCATAGTCAGCAACTGGGATGATATGGAGAAGATTTGGCATCACACGTTTTACAATGAGCTTCGTGTTGCCCCTGAAGAACACCCTGTACTTCTTACCGAGGCACCACTCAATCCCAAGGCCAACAGAGAGAAGATGACCCAAATTATGTTTGAGACTTTCAATGTGCCTGCAATGTATGTGGCAATTCAGGCTGTCTTGTCTCTGTACGCCAGTGGACGTACTACAGGTTTGTTTCTGCAATTGGTCTTGGATTTACTATTTACTATGTTGTGATCATGTGACTTCAATTGGATTCATTCAACTAATCATGTGAGTAAATGCTGTAAGTTGGCTAAGTTCTGATTTTGTGAATACAAGGCAGTTTTAAAGGTTTTATGTGTCACATATAAGTTGGAAAGTTTGGGAAGCCGGTGTTCTTGAATTTATGTGTTTATACTTTAAGCTTAAGATCAATGGTATACAACGGTCAATATTCCAAATGTACAGAGTGGGATGTACATGCATTTCAACATTAATTACTTTTGATCAACATTATTTCTTTATTGGTTTGTGTTGTTTTGTTGGTATTAAACAGGTATTGTGCTTGATTCTGGTGATGGTGTAAGCCACACGGTGCCCATATATGAAGGATACGCTCTTCCTCATGCAATTCTTCGGTTGGATCTTGCTGGCCGGGACTTAACGGAGTACTTGGTGAAAATTCTTACTGAGAGAGGATACTCCTTCAGCACCTCTGCCGAAAAGGAAATTGTCCGTGATGTTAAGGAGAAATTGGCATATGTGGCCCTTGATTTTGAACAAGAAATGGAGACTACTAAGAGTAGTTCTGCAGTAGAGAAGAGCTATGAATTGCCTGATGGACAGGTCATTACAATCGGTTCTGAGAGATTCCGTTGCCCTGAAGTATTGTTCCAGCCTTCTCTAATTGGTATGGAAGCTACTGGAATTCATGAAACGACATACAACTCAATCATGAAATGTGATGTTGATATTAGGAAGGATCTGTATGGAAACATTGTTCTTAGTGGAGGGTCTACTATGTTTCCCGGAATTGCTGATCGTATGAGCAAGGAAATCAGTGCTCTAGCACCTAGCAGCATGAAAATCAAGGTGGTTGCACCTCCCGAGAGGAAGTACAGTGTCTGGATTGGTGGTTCTATCTTGGCATCACTAAGTACCTTCCAACAGGTTTGTACCCAGCAGACCCCTCCCCCTTTACGTCAAATTACCTATAAAATGGATTAGTTTATGGAAGTATTGGGTGTTTATTTTATTTTCTTATGTATGCAGATGTGGATCTCTAAGGGTGAATATGATGAATCTGGGCCAGCTATAGTTCACCGGAAGTGCTTCTAAGATGGGTCAAGTTGAGCTGGATGGTTATGAAGCTCTTAATGCTCCCAGTCCTGTGCCATATTTCCCTCAAGCTTGGTTGACTTGTTGGATATTTGATGCTTTGGGTTTTTAATAGGTATATCTAGTTAATGAACGGATTTGTAAGTTGAGTATGTTATATGTTTCCCCCGTTAGGTCGTTGGAAGCCAGACTTTTTATGCAGTTGGCGATGGCATTTGAACGTTGTAGGTTCTGCTTGGTTTGATTTTCCTTTTATTCTTTTTTTATGCTGTGGCAAAAAAATTAGGTGCCTCGAGATAGGAGGACGATAAGTTTAAGCATCCTTTTTACTAGAGGGGTTTTTGATTTAGTTTCTGTTGATATTAATTATATGCTTAATTGGTTATGTTTGAAGTACAATGAGAATGTTTTTATTGTTTGAGGTGATGAATCCCTTTATATACAGGAATTGGTTAGTGTGAACAAGAATCGAGGATTGTGTGTTTTTGTTCCATGCCGATAATATTCGAGAATAAAGTCCCGGACGAATAAAATATGAGCTCATAACATCCAGATATCATTCTAGATAACTTATTTGAATTTGTTTGCCATATGGGTTAACTAATCTCATTTAACTTATCGAGTGTTTTTTATCCTAACCTCACTTTAAACCTTTATTTATTTATCAATTAATATTTTAATATTTAAACTTATCTATCACAATCACCAAACCTTCTATTTAAAAGAAAATGTTCAATGAACTTTAAGAAAGCTTATAAATTATATTTTTGTGTGTAATAAAATAAAATAAAGAAGTAATCCTATATTCTTCTTTCTAGATATTGAATTCATTAGATTTAATTAAATATAATAGTATGTTTTTGGTAATACTTATTTTATGGATTAGAAATTGAATCATCAATGAGAAGAAAAATAAAATTAATCAAAATATTTTTAATTTGTTGATCTTTATTATTTGTTTTATGTATTGGAAAATGATCACACCGGTAATATGGATTAGGTAAAAAATAAACTATTTCAAATATCTTATTATTATTTTTCCTCTTAATGCAGTCAATTTTATCACTTAGAAAACGTAATAAAATACACATAAATTAAAGTAAATAAAATAAAAGCAAGCAACAATGGATCCTTTATTGTTTTTATCTTATTTCTTTTTTTTGAGGTATTTTAGAAATTAATTTACATATTGATTTGTGCTATGAAGTTTAAAAAGTATAAATAATACTTAAAGTAAAAATAAAGGGAAATTAGTATCTAAAAACTGAAAAAAATAACTTTTGATGAATTTTGTTTTTTGTTTATTAGGTAATTTTTTAGTATTTAAACTTATCTATCACATCCACTAAAACTCTTATTTAATAGAAAATATTTAATAGTTTAAGCAAGATAATGAAAAATATTTTTTAAAATGTATTACAAGAGAACGAATAAGTAATCTTTTATTCTTCCATTTGGATACTGAATCCATTAGATTTAATTATTGTGCTGTAAGTTTCACCTTATAATTCCATGATATAATGCTAAAATTAATTTCTAATAGTAATAATAGTTCGTTTTTTAATGTATACATATATTATTCATTTTTCGTATGCGAAAAAATTAGACAAGTAGACATGTACTATTATTTTTTTATCTTTATAAAACATATATATATATATATATATATATATATATATATGTTGAGAATATTACTTAATATCTTTTTTATTTAAATTAGTTTTTAGAAAATATTTCAGTTTTAGAGATATGTGTCAGTTTTAGAAATTTGTTATTATTTTAGATTAGGAGTGAGATATTCTAAATATTTTATACTTGATATTTGTTATATTTTGCTCTATATATAGAGTATATCAATAAAATACAAAAACATGTTCCTCCGTATAACATATCACATATATCTCTCATATATCTCATATCTCTCATATTTTCAAAAGCCCTAAAAATCCCAACAATATATTATATCTGTTTCGGGTGTAGGGATCAATAGCCTACTAAAGAACCTCTTCAAGCTTACTCCACTTCTTACTGCAGCGATAACTTCTTCTCCAAGAAAATCTACTCCTTTGCTCGATCGGCTGGGATGACGATCGGGGTACCTGTCTAAAGGGCTTCGATGCTTAAGTCAGTAATGAACCGATCGGTGTATCAATGTAACTGCTGTAATAAATGCGAATTAAAGATACCCACCAACCTACCTTTGGGCCCTATTTATAGTTTTCGGTGTGGGCCTGTGATTAGGGTTCCTTAATTACGGCCCAATGATCCTTTAATCAAGATTACTGACTCGCTTAACGTTAATTAACCCGACTGACTGGTTGTTTGACCGTGCGACCGATGGCCGCTTGACTGGATTAGTTATACCCTGTTTTTAACAAGTGAACGATTCGTGTATGGCTGATCGACTGATGAACGTATGTAAAGGACTATGCGAATCTAGAGATTGAGCGACCGATCGACCCGATGGTTGATCGACTGATTGTCCTTTATTAAGTTAAGGTGCTGTTCGTGTGGGGCCGATCAACCGATGTCACATTGGAGATCAGAATGTCACTCGTTTGTGCGTTACCGATTGACCGATAGGCCTGAATGTGGGTGGCTTGCGAAACCGATCAACCGATTGCTTCTGTGACTTATTTGTGTAACCGTTTGACCGATGGTCTTACGACTTGTTCAGCAGGCCGTTCGACCGATGGTCTTACGACTTGTTCAGCAGGCCGTTCGACCGATGGTCTCTTAACGTTGCTATATGTTGTTTGTAGAACCGATTGACCGATGGTCTTATGCAATTTGTTTACTAGGCCGTTAGACCGATGGTGTTTTATATACGAGTTTTTCCAACCTTGTCCGATGGGCCTGAGGATTGGCTTTGGCCGATTGACCGATGGACATACAGTACAATATCAAAGTAAGTTTAAAATATAGTATAAATATTAAAAAAATATCTTTCATCATTGCATATTTCAAAGTTAATTACATAAAATAAATGTATTTACAAGTTAAGGATTGATGCTTGATTACCGTTACCATACCATCATATTTGTAGTTGAAATCTTATACGGGCCTTTTCAGGGCTATTTCTTCATGCACCTTTTTAGAAATCAATTTTATAAAGGGTAAAATGGTTATTTTGAAAATTTGAGGAGGTGCAGAAAGTAAATGTCCCTTTTCCGAGTTAGATGAGTGTGGTTGGACTTGGGTCCCATCTAATTGGGTTTTGTTATGCAAATTTTCTGGTTTAGAATGTGTTTAGCAAAAATAATTCACTGAATGAAACTAATCTATTCAGTGAAATGGTCAGAATCTAGTTACCATGTTTATGAAATTAAAAGATATAAATAGGCATTTTGAAAAAAAAAAAATTAAGAAAAAAGAAATGGTGGAAAAAATGTAAAATAATTTTATTGAAATAATTGAGAAAATTTTGGAAAGATATTTTTTTTTCTCATTTTTCATAATCTTTTAGTTTGCTTCGTTATTTTCATGTATTATTGGTTTATTTTTAATTCAGATAAAATGAAAGCATCTAATTCTTGTGTATTAGTTTTAATTATATATATATATATATATATATATATATATATATATTGTTAATGATTTGATTTTTATATTTAATATTTTATATAATTGAAAAATCATAGTATAAATCTTGAATATGTAATTCATTTTAAGCGTTTATATACTTTTTTGTCTCAGATTAAATTTATTGGTAGTGTTAAAGTGAATTCTGTTCTTAAATAGTAGATTATTTGACACTCAAGGAGAGAATTAGAAGTTATTACTACTAAGAATCAATAATTAAATATATTAATTAATAAAATAATATTTGTAAATAAAAATTTACAAATAAGGGTGAACAAGGTATATTGCAAAATAAATGTTACCACATATTAAATGTTCTTGTTAACGAGAGTCCTTAATTAATAAACATTAAAATTTACAAACATTTATAATTAATTAAGTATAATATTAAATAAAATATGACCTAATCATAATTAATGCAGTTTTATTTTATGAAGAATGCTAAACAGTGTTCTAAGGACACGGGTTAAGAAATAATTCATGTGTATTTGGTATCTTTATCTTTACATTGAAAACTGAAATAGTTAAATACATTAACTAAAATAGTATTAATGCATATAATAGATTTTTTAAAAACAAAAATACCCTTTTAATTTTTAAACAACAATTTTCTGATACAAAATATGACTTTGAAATTTTTAAAATTTTACTCAAATTGATACTTTAATTGTTTAATATTTTTTTTTTATAATTTTAGATGTTTAACACTATTTTTTTTGCTAATTTTTCTATTAATTTAAACTTTCTTATGTTTAATTATATTTAATTTTTAACAATATTAAAATATAGTTATTTTATTATTTAATTATTTTTTAATTTTTATTGATGAACATTAAATAAAATATAAAACACACAGTACAATAATTATTAGCATTTTTGTCTTTTTAAATAAAATAAAATTGTATTAATGATGATTAGATTAAATTTAATTTAATATTATACTTACTTATGTATTTCTTGTAGGATTCAATGTATATTAATTATCTTAACCAGTACCCTAAGAGTACTGGTTAACAAGATTAACAATAATACCCGTAAATATTGTACTGTTGTTGTAATATTTTATTTAATGTTTAAAAGTTAAAAATTAATTAAATAACTAAATTTTAATGTTATTAAAAATTAAAATATAATTAAGAATAAAAAAAATTTAAATTAACAAAAGAAATAAAAAAAAATATTAAACATCTAAAAAATTTACAAAAATAAAATTTTAAGTATGTATTTGAAATTTAATTGAGTTTCTAAAATATTTACTTTTACTGTTTATAAATTTTAAAGGATATTTTTTCTTTATAAAATAAATTATAAGCATTTATGTTATTTTAATTAATATAATTAATTATTTTAGTTTTCAACGTAAAAGTGAAAAAATTAACGTATATTAATTGTTCTTTAACTAATGACACTGGTTAGCATTCTCTTTTATTAAATTAATATTAATATTATAAATTATACAAATACATCTCATGAAAATAATAAATTTGACAACTATCTTAATTAATTTAATTATTATTTTTTACTATTTTATTGCATAAAATGTAATGTTAGATTTAATTAAAATACAGATAATAAATATTTATAATTTAATGTAATTAAATATAATATAAGAAAAAATATTTAAAAATCAATAAACAACATGAACTTAATTTTAAATATATATTAAAATACGAATGTATAATTTAAATCGGTCCATGCATAGCACATATTCTAAATAAAGTAATTTACCATAATCTACTAGGTATTCAACCACAGCAATTGCAAATTATTTAATTTTGAAAAGTGATTTTTGTAGATGTTAATTGTGTGTTTGATGATCCAAAGAGAAAAATAGTCCACTTTTTTTTTTCTTACATTTTCTACAGGACAATAGTGGGGCATACTTTTATTCGGGACAGGTTTATCCCGAAACCAAACGCACCTGAAACGGCATTGTCTGAAGTCGAAAGTTCATTTCATTTAAGTTTCATTTCGCAGTCATTTAGCTATCTTCATTGAATATAAAGGTTCTTCTCTCTCTGACGTTCTTTCGCGAAACTCTGCCCCTTGCTGCTGTTGCTACTGCTTTTGCTGGTGCCACCACCGAACCATTTAGCCGGGAAGCCACACTTCGTTCGGGAAAGGTGTGTTCTGATCACAATTTACGCGATTTGTGCATTCAAGTCATTTTTTGGATTTTTTTTTTCTTTCGAATTTACACGCTCTTTTCGTTACTGGATCGGCAAACTTCTGTTGTGTTTCCTGGATCAAAAATTTTTACGGTTTCGTTTTCTGTTGCTGATCTGGATCTATTTCCCTGCTGCATCTTCTTGTGTGTGTAGGTTTCAGTTTTTGCTTAATTTTGCTGATATATGCTTTCTGATGCATCGGTTTGTTTATATGCGATAAATGGGTGATCAAATTGGAAGATGCAATTGCTGCTTAGCTTGTTATTATATATCAGTGTCCTGTTTTTATTGTACGCGTCTAGTGGAGTTCAGGGTGTCAGTGACAAACTTGGGTTCAAAAATCAAAATTTGGAGGGTCGAAATAATTAAAATTATAGTACAGGAATTCAATATATTTTGATAACGTTATCACTTAGAATTGATTGTGAGCATTTAATGACATTGTTTAATTTTTTTTTAATTATATGTTTTTATTTTAATAATGAGGCTATTAAGGTTTTCTTATATTATGATTTTGTTCCCTTGTGTAATATTCAATAAAAAAAGTTGGAAAAGTTATCCTTATTTTTTTTTTTGTGAAACATTGTAAGAAACATCCTGTCTTTATTAAAAAAGTGTATGAGAATACACCAAAAAAATATTTTTCAAAGAATTTAAGGAAATAACATTTTTTTCTAAAATTAAAGAAAAACTTGTACTTTAAAAATGTGTACAAAAAGCTCACTAAAGGAATCCTCTAATTTGAGTCATATCATATTGCATCACTTTTCTTACATAAGGGATTAAAATTAGAATCAGCCGGTCCCATTTTATGTTTCTTATTTGTCCCTGTAATAATTTCTTGTCATGTCGTCAAAACTGTTAATTTCATTTAATGTTCGTGTGCTATATTTATTGACTTAACAATAATACAAATACAAAATATTATTGAAGGAAAAGGGAAGAAAAAACATAATGGAGAGGTAGTTTTAATCCCTCTTACACCATACTGAATATATAAAAGTTGTGAAAAAAATGGGTTGAAAATAAAAAATAGAGTTTTACATTAGAAAAAGACAATTAAGTAAGTAAACGGGTAATGTTTAGAAAGTGTCACTGAATTAATCATAAGAATAAATACGTAATGGAAAATGGGAAAAAAGGTTTTTCAAAATGGAAAATGCGTGTAAGAGTGTGATCTTGTTCAGAACCACTGTTATCCGATGTTCACCTATTTGTCCTTGCGGCCCAGTAAGAGTTTGTTGCCTTCTCTGGTAAATATGTAATGATATAGTCCCTACCATTTAACTCCTGACGGGAAGAGGAATAAGAAATTCGGACCTATGTCCTGTTTGCAAAGCTAGCAGTCAGAACATTATTCATACCTTTAGGGAATGTCCTCCTACGAAGGCACTATTGATGAGATTATTGAATCGCAGGGATAGTCTGTCTTTTTCTTGCCTTCCTACTCACAAGTGACTTGTTTCAGATCTCCTTCCGAACAACCCTGTTCAGAAAAAATTTACTGTCCATTTTGGTGGAACTATAGATTTTATTTGGAGAAATGTTCTAATGCAAAGTGGGAAATCAATTCAGTTATTTTTGTTAAAAGTCCAGAAGTTTTTAAGACATTGAACATTGAACTTATGCATATTGTTCAAAAATAAATGTCTTTCTGCTAATGATCCTCATTCCTTGTTTTTAAATTTGCCTAACCGGGCTTGGTTAAGATAATTGTGATGGTGCATTTTTCATCTGTTGGTCAGAGAGCTTCTTGAGGAATTGTATTAAAAACCATCTCGGGATTACCTGGCTGGTTCCTCTGTCGCTATCGGGATCCTTCCAGTACCCATGCTGAACTTTGGGTATTTACCTTGGAATAGAGATTGTGGTTTCAAGTTGCTGCATTTGGAACCTTCTCACCATAGGGTGCTCTTCCCTTCATCCGATACTCCCTTTAGTTCAATCCATCCTGAAATTAGCATCTCTGTGGATTTTCTTCCTGGAAACATGTATACATAGAATGCTACAGTGCAGCTGATGCCTTGTTAAACCTGCCCTGTCCATGCATATGGAAACTAGAGTTAAAAAGATGTAAATTAATAAAATAAATCGAAAATAACTAAATATTATCTTCTTTTTTTCAATGATTAAAACCTTATAAGTTAGTTATTATTTTTATATCTTTCAATGATTTACATTTACTAATACTCAAGGAATAAATAATTTAAAGAATATTTGAAGTTCTTAAAAAACCTTATTAGTAATAAATGAAACTATACATAATGGCACCCGTCACCTATAACTAAGATCGCTGCTGGCCATGCTTGCTTCTGATCGTTCGTGTCTGTTGATGATTTTCTCTGCATTTGCTTGAAAATGATGGGATTTACATGTTTCTTTTCTGGTTTGAACAAAAAATGAAACCATTGTGACTAGTGATTGATGTATTTTTACACAATTGATCGACAACGAAAAGACCTCTCTAGTAGTTCAAACTTTTATTTGTTGCATATTCTTTTGTTTGGTTTTATTATTTCCCCCCATAAACCACATCTTTCCCGATCTCTGCTACAGGTTTTAAAAGATGGCTGATGGGGAGGACATTCAACCTCTTGTTGTTGATAATGGAACTGGAATGGTCAAGGTCAGACTATGTTTTGTATTGCCTATTAATAAGTGCTTCTTCTGCTATTTTAAAGATGGCTTGCTTAGTTTTTCTTGCTATAATACTAATTAGGTTTTCTCCAATGTTTTGCAGGCTGGTTTTGCAGGTGATGATGCTCCCAGAGCTGTGTTCCCCAGTATTATTGGTCGACCGCGCCACACTGGTGTAATGGTTGGGATGGGTCAGAAGGATGCCTACGTGGGTGATGAAGCCCAATCAAAAAGGGGTATACTCACCTTGAAGTATCCTATAGAGCATGGCATAGTCAGCAACTGGGATGATATGGAGAAGATTTGGCATCACACATTTTACAATGAGCTTCGTGTTGCCCCTGAAGAACATCCCGTACTTCTTACTGAGGCACCACTCAATCCCAAGGCCAACCGAGAGAAGATGACCCAAATTATGTTTGAGACTTTTAATGTGCCTGCCATGTATGTGGCAATTCAGGCTGTCTTGTCTCTGTATGCCAGTGGACGTACTACAGGTTTGTTTCTGTGATTTATCTTTTATTTACTATTTACTATTCACTGTACCGTTATCATGAGACTTCAATTGGATGCAATCAACTTATCATAATTGCTGTAAGTCGGTAAGTTCTGATTTGAGAATAGGATACACTATCCAAAGTTATATGTGACACAAAAGTTGGAAACTTGGGAAATCCGCTTGATGTTCTTCGTGAATTGATTTTGTTCTTAGTTTTAGCCTAGTTAAATTATATACAGCAGCACTATTCTACATGTACAGGGGAGGGATATTCATGCATTTCTATATTAGTTACTTGTGACCAGCATTATTTCCTTATCCGATTGTGTTGCTATGATTGTTTTAATCAGGTATTGTGCTTGATTCTGGTGATGGTGTGAGTCACACGGTGCCTATATATGAAGGTTATGCTCTTCCTCACGCAATTCTTCGGTTGGATCTTGCTGGTCGTGATTTAACGGAGTACTTGGTGAAAATTCTTACTGAGAGAGGATACTCCTTCAGCACCTCTGCTGAAAAGGAAATTGTCCGTGATGTGAAGGAGAAATTGGCATATGTGGCCCTTGATTTTGAACAAGAAATGGAGACTACCAAGAGTAGTTCTGCTGTGGAGAAGAGCTATGAATTGCCTGATGGACAGGTAATTACAATAGGCTCTGAGAGATTCCGTTGCCCAGAAGTACTATTCCAACCTTCTTTAATTGGTATGGAAGCAACGGGAATTCATGAAACGACGTACAACTCCATCATGAAATGTGATGTGGATATTAGGAAGGATCTGTATGGAAACATTGTTCTTAGTGGAGGGTCTACTATGTTTCCCGGAATTGCTGATCGTATGAGCAAGGAAATCAGTGCTCTAGCACCAAGTAGCATGAAAATCAAGGTGGTTGCACCTCCCGAGAGGAAGTACAGTGTCTGGATTGGTGGTTCTATCTTGGCATCACTAAGTACCTTCCAACAGGTTTATACCCAGCAGACCCCTCCCCCTTTACGTCAAATTATCTATAAAATTGATTAGTTTATGGAAGTTTTGGGTTTTTATATTATTCTCTTATGTATGCAGATGTGGATCTCTAAGGGTGAATACGATGAATCTGGGCCAGCTATAGTTCACCGGAAGTGCTTCTAAGATGGGTCAAGTTGAGCTGGATGGTCATGAAGCTCTTAATGCTCCCAGTCCTGTGCCATATTTCCATCAAGCTTGGTTTGACTTATTGGATACTTGATGCTTTGGGTTTTTAATAGGTATATCTAGTTAATGAATGGATTTGTAAGTTGAGTCTGTTATATGTTTCCCCGTTAGGTCGTTGGAAGCCAGATTTTTTATGCAGTTGGTGATGGCATTTGAACGTTGTAGGTTCTGCTTGGTTTGGTTTTCCTTTTATTCTTTTTTTATGCTGTGGCGAAAAAATTAGGTGCCTCGAGATAGGGGGACGATAAGTTTAAGCATCCTTTTTACTGGAGGGATTTTTGATTTAGTTTCTGTTGATATTAATTATATGCTTAATTGGTTATGTTTGCAGTACAATGAGAATGTTTTTTATTGTTTGATGTGATGAATCCCTTGTATACATACACCATTTGGTTAGCGTGAACAAGAATCTAGGATTGTGTGTTTTTGTTCCATGATAATGATATTCAAAGAATAAATTTCTGGACGAATAAATAATGAGCTCATAGTATCCCGACTAATCATTCTAGATAACTTTTTTGAATTTATTTGCCGTATGGGTTTTTTATCCCGACTAATCACATTTAACTTATCGAGTTTTTTTATCCTAACCTCACTTTAAACCTTTATTTATTTATCAATTAATATTTTAATATTTAAACTTATCTATCACAATTACCAAACCTTCTATTTAAAAGAAAATATATAATTAACTTTAAGAAAGCTTATAAATAATATTCTTTTATGTATTATAAAAGAAAATAAAGAAGTAATCTTATATTCTTCTTTCTAAATATTGCCTTTATTAGATTTAATTATTGGATTGTAAGTTTCACCTCATAATTGTATACTATTATATTAAAATTAATTTGTAATAATAATAACAATAAATTTTTTTACGAAGAAAAGTTATGCATGTATTCATGTGTTATTCATCATATGGAGAAAAGTTATGTGTATGTTTATCTATGATGTAATTCAAATATATGTTTATTAAACCAAGTTTAAGTGTAAATATTAAAACCATGTCTTTCATCATTGCATATTTAAAAGTTAGTTGTATAAAATAATTTCTCTTAGTTCATATTTGAATATGTATATTACATAACTATTCCACATGGTACAACTAATTCCACCGCCACTACATATTAACAATTATACAATTAAAATAATTCAATAACAGAACCCAAATGATATGAAGATGTTAATATTTTTAAATAAAAGCATTGCAATTGCATATATAAGAAGCTTAAATGCCAGAAATAGATTAAAAAATATTGACATTTGAGCTCCGTTCACAATTCCAGGAACCTTGAAGAAAGCGAAGAAGTTTGGTGTTCACTAAACTGCACTAGTAATCTTGTGAAAAGACCACTATTTCTGATCACATAAAAAAAAATCTTATAAATAAATAACAATAATGTACCTATTTAAGAAATAATCATAGTTTCAATATCTTTTACAACTATTTATAACTTGAATATGCAAAATTAAAATTCATTGTGAACTTATATAGGTTCTGGTCCTTAAAGAAATCTCATCTTATTACTATTAATACATCAATTAACAAGTGGATAAGTGAAGTCAGTGATATTTAAATAGTACTAATAATTTGTTATTTTTTTAGCAACATAATAATTTTATGCTTCTAACTGTCCTCTCGCAAATTTCCATTCCCAAATCTGTTTTTTCTCCGACATCACTCTTCCCTCGTGATTCTCGCATCTCTTCCGCATGGCAAGAGGCGTATCGCAATCTCAATCATCAACGTCCGCTGCCACCACGCGACCGGGCGTGATGGCTCCCCGTGGCTCCGCTGCCGCCACCGCCGGGATGCGCCGTCGCCGTCTCGGAGCCGGTAGCAGCTCCGCTTCCGTCGGAAGCGGTTCCGGCACAGGAGGAAGCAACATGCTGCGGTTCTACACCGACGACGCTCCCGGCCTCAAGATCTCGCCGACGGTGGTGCTCGTGATGAGCCTCTGCTTCATCGGTTTCGTCACCGCTCTGCACGTGTTCGGCAAGCTCTACCGCTATCGATCCGGCGCCGGCGTATGATTCCACTACCAGGTCACAGATCTGACGATGACCGCTTCTTGATCTGGATCACGAAATCCGGTTCTCGTCTCGGTATTCGAAACCTTCGCTTTTTAACTTACGCACTATTTTTTTAATTAATTTTGTAAATCTTCTTATGGCTTGATTAGGCTTCCTGTTTCTCTAGCTGTGAAAATCAGTCTCTTCATTCATTTATTACTTTTTTATTTCATTCCATTATTACACTTTTTTGCTTAAATTTCCAAAAAGACAAAAAAAAACGTTTGCGATTTTAGCCATTTCTGTTATCACTGTAGCTTGACTTGCGTAGAAAATTTCTGTTAATTATTGCTTTACCAGCGACACCTTTATTATAGAATACTTTTAGTGAGAATAGGAGAATGATACAATTGAACTGTGGTTTTACGTTGCAAATACCATATTTGAACTAAGGATTTATATGTTGCTTTGGAAAGGTTGTCTCAACTCAATAATTACAAGAACCTGAATGTATCACCGTGGTGACGCATTTGAATGTACCAAAGTAGTTAAGTTAGATAAATTAGCAGCAAGTATTGCCTTTGTCTGTATATAAGGAAAAGGTATAAGTCTGTGTATATTTGAACCATGTAAATTATCAGTTTCCAGGTTCTTCTTAAGATGTATATTTCTAATACTTGATGTTGACCTTTGAAGAAAGGGATTGATGACTATCTCATTGGATGGACCACCTGGCTGTAAAGGTAAAAAAATTTATAAACTCTTCCGTTAATGTTTGGATAAACTGTTCATAAACATCGAAGAGAATTTTTTTTTTCACTAACTAAAATTAAGTGAAGTTAAAAAAAGTTTATGATTTTTTTTTTACAATTTGGCTTAGGGAAAAACTGATTTCCCTTTTTTTTGTGTTTACAGAAAATATAGTTTAAGTATATCTTAGACTGATTTTGTTTAGTTAAATTAACTAGATTTCTATACAAATTATCCTCATTAGATTTTTCTTTCCAGAGTGAGTGTAAGTGTAACCGTCCAAAGAAGGTATTGTTAGGTCACTTGGTTGAGAATTCATTCTGCCGAACCTATCTTCAGTCATTGAAGAGAGATTCGATAGTATAAAGTGCAAGTCTCCCATCAAGGATAGAGGCTGAATCTGATATTCTTTTTTTTTATCATGAAGGATAGGCTCATGTCATACTCTCGTGTTTGTGTCTGTTGGTTCTTTTGATTTTTCTCATTTATTCTTAGATGATTAGCCTCTTTCGTCGAAGTAATATCTCCTAGTCATCCATGTGTGGCAGCAAAAGTATTCAAAATGATCGAGTGGGACTATAAATTTAACATCATATCAAATTTATTTATTTATAAATTTATAATCTTTTATAAAAATTTGGTTAACAGCAAAGAGTTTTATAAATAATGTGTTAAAAGTGTGTTATTATTTGTTTATATTGTAGGTGAATTGCATTTATGTTAAAAAGTGGGTTTGGACGAATTAGCTCACATAAGAATCATAGATTAGTTTTATTCGTCCGTCTTTATAATGTGGTATTGGATCAGCTGGCATAAATAAAATCTTAAAAACAAAAACTATATATAAATGTTATAATAATAATAAATTTGTTTTAATATTTCATATTTTGTTGTAATATATAATTTGCATTTCAATAATAACATTTGGAGGAACTTCCATTTTTTTCTGTGGGAACATTTTTGTGGGAATCTTGGATAAAAAAAGCATTATAAAAAACATGATTTTCTCGTAATTTAATTTACAAAACAATATATATATATATATATATATATAGTATACCTTTTTTAGTAATTCAAAAATATAGATGGGATTGGCAACATAATTGGGATCAATTATCTTGCTTCTCCATTGTTAGACGAGTTTACCTGAGAATTTAATTGAAATGAACAGGTATGTTAAGATATTTTACATCATTAACAAATCAGGAATTATCAAATTGAAAACAATTACTTTAGTGTTATATCTTTAACTGAATGAATTAGCAGTCTATATAGCGTATCAAAATTGAACCAATTAAACGCGTTTGCCACAATGGTCAGTGAACGCAGGGAAAGAAAGCTGACAAGAAAAAACAGAGTATTAATTGTTGCAAAATTAATTATCACCTTTCCAAAACAAAACATACATCCTAATTGATTGTAGCAAGGACGTAAAAAGCCTATACAAGTAAATTACATAATCAACCCTCAATCTCAAAATCGATGGTTGAAACAGTTAAAAGACCTACTTCTGACTTCTGACCCCAAAATTTTGAAAAATAATTAAAAAAAGACACTTCCCTATTATTTCCCTATAAGCCTGTGGAAGGCGAATGAATTTGAACCCAGGCAAATTCATGTGTGTAAGGCAAACTTGCATTGCAAGAGGCTTCACATGCATACACCACAATTGAAGCCCAATCCAGAGAGTCCACTTCATTGTCAACGCCGAAGTAATAAAGCAACTGTGGCAAAATCTGACACCACCAACATTAAAAACTCAGTATCCAAAGAAAATGTACAAAACATTTGGTTGAGCAAGCAAAAAACAAAAGTTTTAGATGCAGAACAACATTCATCTTCAACCACTGATATCTAAAATAAGTACCTGAAATTCACAACACATAGGTCCACTGCAGTAACTGCATCTAGGGATATCAGCATTTGATGGCCGACCACTTGAAAGAGGCCATATAGGCTTAGCATTAGTATTCCTATAATACCTGATTTACCAAAACTGTAATTAGACCCAATATATTGATAAATCCAATGTCATCAATCCGGCTATCATGCAAATTCATCATTTTGAACACACTAGTACACAATATGATTATAGGCAAATGCAGTTTTATAAGGGGCTGGGAGAAATTTGGATTCATAATTTAAATTCTAAACTGTCTCCATACTTATAATTTAATAAATAACTTAGCATTGTTAAGCTAACAGTTAACACTCCAGCTACTTTTGTTAAATGTAACTATGACATGTTCCAAATGAATGGATCGTCTAAAATGTTAGGTTAATCAGAGACAAGTAGCAATATGAATATATTTCCACTATTTCCCTGCTTATTTTAGTTTTTTATCCCAAAAGGCAAGATATTATATTTGTCAAACATTTTCACCTATCCCGTTTAGTAACTAATCTGCCTCCAAGGGCACACAAGCAAATTCACCATAGTTAAGCATTCTAATTTGGCAAATCTTTATCACCTTAGCACTTGTTCAGGGGCCTTGTCGATGCATTCCTGGAAGGAGGCCCAACTATTTTTGTCAGCGTCACCCTGTTCATATACAATACAATTAGCGAATAATATACATAAACTAGAAACAATCTTATTAAAATGATAAAATTGATACCTGAAAGCTATCAAAAATTGAATTCATTGTGTCATCAGTCCTGTTCCTTGAGATCAAGGAATTAGACACGGTATTTTCCTCAGACATGTCTCTACTATATTCACTTTCATCTTCAATGCTGATCTCAAATTCAGGCCAAAGATTCTTGCTTCCACCTGAATGATAGTGAAGAATGATCTCAGGTGTAAACTAACAAGAACCTAAGTAGATGTCATAAAATTTAATACAGTGATGCATATGTTTTATTTCGGAATGGTGATTTTAGGTTTCATAAGAGATACAATTTTAAATATCTTATCAAAGTGGTTTTATGTATGAGCAATATCGTAATTAGTCTCAGCATTTTTACATTTCACCTAAAAGTGACTAATAATTTCGTTATCAAAGAGAAGCAAACAAACATTGCAACAAAAGTACACAACTTTAAACCACTTGACCTCTATGTGACCCGAGCAAGGTGGTTTCACTTTTGTTGGATCCAGAAACAGGGGAAGAAATTTGTATCTGAGGACAAGCAATTTTATGCCCTGTACGCCAACTCATAGCCTGTGAGATGGAAGAGAGAAAACAAGTATCATGGGAACCAAATTTGTGGAAGAAAACATACAGATACACTAAATTAATTCCATTACCTGGTGTTTCTCAGAGCAATACCGTGCCTGTTAGCAACTACTACAAAGCTTGTCTCCTTTCCAAGTGCCACACCAATCACAAAGAACAGCTGAAAAGTAAGCACACATTGCATCAAAATTGCAGTAGATTCAGGACAATTTGTTTCATAGAATGCACTCACATGTAGTCCAAAACCTAAGTCACCAAAAGTGTTAATCCACTTTAATGGGAAAGCACGACATACATCACTTACATATTACAATGCAATTATGCAAGTAACCTGTTCAGGTTAAACAATTATGTTAGAATGAAATCAGAAAAAAAAAATCCCTGATAAAAGTGTGGTCCCACTGTGTACAGTCACAGATCGTAGTCATGAAGTCCTTTTCACTTCATGCAGGACTCCTCAACACTAGTACTCAATACTCAGTGCTCAAAATGAGGTAATCATGAATATAAATATTCAAAAATAAACATACACAAACCCAAGCTAGAAGGTAAATAGGCATCTAATCAACAGAAACAACAATCTCTCTTCACCATACAAAAGCAGAGGATCTCTAAACAACTACAAACATGAATGGGATTATTATCAACAAATGAAGTAAAACTATTATAATGGTGACTACCTACCTCCACAGCCAGCAGGTTTGTGACTCTCGTTATACTGAGGGCATTCTTCAGAATAAAATGGATTAACACGTCTTAATTGACAACGGAAGACCTTCACACTTTAATTAAAAAATAACATAATCAGATATAAACAACCAAAGTAACTAAAACAATGTAAAAGGTTGTTTAAGAGAAAATGATCCCTGACCTTCTAGATGGCTTCTCTGGATGGTGTTTCCATTGCTCGTGTTGATCCCTGAGGAGGCATTTCATAGAGGGACACATAAAAACATACAACATTCGGTGAAATGCAGTTTCCTGCTCAGTTGGTGCGTAAACCTAGAAATTTTCAAGGGTATAGCACAAACCTAGAAATTTTCAGTTGGTGCATACAATATGTCACAATCCACAGGTAGAGCACAAACCATACATATGTCAGACAATCATGAGGCATTAACTTCATACCTGAAGTAAAAATTGTAAAGGGTCACCACAAATGTCACACCCGAATGATCCCCCAGATGGTATATTCATAGGATCAAGCCAAGCCTGTTATTCACATCACAACAGATCATACACCTGTCCGAAACTGAAACTTTCTTTGTACATCCAAGAAGTAAGATATAAGTAAATTGTAAATGAATTCAATGAAAAGGTAAAGTACAGGGACTCCTCCAGCTTTGCTTGGGAAATATTGACGTTGAAGAGACCATTTATTCTTTGGCTTGTCAACAAAGCCAAGTGTGATGGGTTCATGTTCTTCTTCTTCTTCATCGTCATCAACATCATCATATTCCTCTTGATCTTCTACATCATCATTCTGCATAACCTTGAGCTTGTCAACCAGATCTTCAATGGCATCAGTATCCATGTGTTTAGGAATGAAACAGAAATGGCTAGTCTGCGAGATAGTGAAGACTGAGTGTGTAAGTAGCACATAAGATTTTATCATTACACCAGAAATATATAGCTGTAAACCTGATTGAAGACTGGAATATCTGATCAAGCAATCTAAATTTGAATCATGCAGCCGAACTTAGATACCAAACAAATAGCAGAAAAAAATTATTCAAAAAATTGTTCACATAAAGCCTACAAAGTCCAGACCAGTGTTATTAAAATTCAGCTATGGCGGCACCATGGCGGATTTGCAGCCTGTCGCCACAAGAAGGCAGTACGAAGCTGGTTTCTTATGGTGGCCGCTTTTTGCATAACAGGTGGCAAATGCTGAACGGTTAAGGCGGAACAGCAACGTGGAAAAGGAGATATGCAGTAGCGTGGAGAAGAGACAAAGGCAGCAATGTGGAGAAGAAGTAGATCAAACCTATTTAGGAGGAGCAGCTTTAGGAAGATAATCTAGTTGATTTTGGGTAAAAGACCCACCTAATGTTGTTTTAAAAATTGGACCAAGCCCAATAAATTTATTTTAACCTAATACCCAATAACCTAACCCACCTCTCTCTTCTTCTTCTTTAATCTCAGACCTTGCGGCTTACCACCTTTGGTCGTCACTCACCGCCATCCGCCGCCATATGAATAAATTGAAAGAGTAGTATTCTAAATTCTTAGTAGCTACCTTACCTTAGAATTTCTTCCTAAAAATTGAGCTCCTACATCTTAAGAGTAGCTACCTTACCTTAGAATTTCTTCCTAAAAATTGAGCTCCTACATCTTAAGAGCACCGCTACTCACAATGTTATCCCAAATAGCGATTCCTACGATTCAAGCCTGTAAGTGGCTGTGGACGGTTAGCAATGGCTAAAGGTTGTAAGCAGCAAGGTCTGAGACTAAAGAAGAAGGGAGAAGTGGGTTGGATTATTGAGTATTAGGTTAAAATAAATTTATTAGACCTAACCCAATTTTTAAAACAACATCAATTGGACCTTTTACCCAAATCAATTAGGGTTATCTTCCTAAAACTGCCCCTCCTAAACAGGTTTACCCTACTTCTCACGTTGTCTGTCTCTTTTCTACACTACTGCACATCTGTTCTAGCTCACCTCTCTTTTCTACACTACTGCACATCTGTTCTACCTCACCGCTGTTGCGCCTTAAGCAGTCGCCATGGACCGCCATGAGAAACCCGCTTCGCCACTACCTTCCTGTGGCGGCAGGCTGCAAAACCAGCACCGGTTTCTGCCATGGCACCACCATAACCGAGTTTTAATTAGACTGGTTATTATGCCTATTTTTGCTGTCAAATAGTGAAATGTTGGGTCTGCACTTATCAGTTTTTGTTTTCCATGTTATTTCTAATTTATAGTTTACTTTTTATCTTTCATTTACTAATTAGAATGTATCTAGGTAGTTGCTTAGCATCTCCTTTTAATGATTTGGTAGTCTTAGTCCATCTTTAGCCATTCAAGTTCATTTTTTTTAGGTTTTCACTAGGCAGATTTTAAGTCTCTTGTTATTTTTTATTTGTGACCTGTTTCCCATCTTTCTTTTGTCAATTAGAACAAGTAGTTATATAGGAGTTTTATAGAGTAGTTTAAACCAGTTTTAAGATTTTATAGTTTTTAGCCTATTCTAGTATTAGTGTTATTAAACCACCACTTTAAACTCGATCAAGACTCCCAAGCCGGATCAAAACCAGCCTTCGTCTGCAAACTACAACAAAGTGTCAGAAGAAAACTCATCAAAACCTCAAATCCCACAAACACTGGAAACAAAATAACCGCATTTCTACCTCCACCATTTTCCTTCGAGAAACTTAACGAAACTGAAAACCGTAACCTTTTTTAGCCCAGCATTTTCAACAGAGACCCAGTACAATTAAAAAATAGCATGATTTGAAGAAACCCTCCACAAACTATCAGAATGAAATAACAAAATAAAACTAAGAGATTTATAAGGGGGTTCTATAAGGTTCACGACCCGTCTGAGGCTCGATCGAGCTGTACAAAACAACAAACGCTATGAATGCAAGGGGAAAGGCAAGACCCAACCCCAACACGAACAAAATACCCCAATACAAGAGAGAAAACACTTAGAATTTGGGAGAGAACATACCCAGAATACAGAGATCTGTAGGTGAAGTATTAGCACTAGTTCCTGATATGAAATCTACAGAAAAATCAGAAAGAGATCACTTTTACACTGCAGAAGATACAAGGAAGCAGAAAGTCACGACCTTTAGGTCATAATGGTAACAACAACCTCTTCTCTTCTTACACCTCCCTCCCCTCTGCTCTCTCTCTTTCTCTCTCTCTTAAGATTGATGCAGCAAAAGGTTTAAAATATGACACTTTTTTTCTTTCTAAAACATAAAATAAAAGTCATTATTTATTTTCTTTTCTTTTTTTTTTTCATTTTTCCATAAATAATTTCAATTCTTCCTGACTTGTTTAATATTTTGCTGATAAAGACCAATTAGCAATATATGAAATATATGGATTTAAAGATATTAAATAAATTTCATTTTTCCTCTTCTCTTGTTTTTTTTACTCATAGTTGAGAAAAAAATATTTTACATAATATTAAACTAATCTTCATCGATAGATGGCCCGTCCTCTTTAAAAAAATTGTTTTTTCTTTCTACCAAGCACAACATATTTAAAACTTTCCGATATCCCTGCGAAAATGAACATGAATTGACACTCCTAATTTTATTTTCCTCTTGCCACGAGAGGATGGGATTTTACACATAAAAGAAATTACCTTCGGGGCAGTATGCTTCTTAATAATTTCATTTGACTTGAACATCACATCTGACATATAAATTGTGATTCAAAATATGATTCAAAATCAACAAAGAAAAATTTTAATGAATAAAAAGTCTTCTAGCCAAACTTTCATATAATTGGTGGAAGTAGAATTTTCCACAAAACACATATTAGTCATATCTCAGAGAACTCATTGGTGAGAAGTTATTGCACCCTTTTATCTTCATAGTCCTTTTTTATTATTGGGATTGAATCACAAATTCTACAACATACTATTCTCCTTTCAAACAACAATTAAGTTCATTAAAGAACAAATAAGTCTGCACGCAGCCAGTGTAGTTACAAATTACAACCTCCAAAGCAATTTTCACTACAGAAACAGGTTAAAATAAATTTTCATCTGAGCAATGAAAACAGTACACAATACAAATCAAAACGCCGTAAGATTCAGAATACTCAATCGACATTATAAAGTACATATACCCACCCAAATGAACAAATGAACACAACACATCAAATAACACGGTCAATTTCAAGGCAAACACGATTAGGGCAAAAAAGATGGGAAATGGGGAAAATTTTCACACGAATCACGATTTAACGAACCTGTTATTGCTCACCGCCGCTGCCGTAGGTTTCGACTCCGACGCCACCTTGATGATCTGAGCTCAAACGCGTCTTTCACAAGCCCGTGACGCAACCACTGAGTTGAGGCTTCGTTCGTGATTGGTAGATGAGATAGAGATGAGTGCTGAGAGTTGAGGCTTCATTCGTGGTTGGAAGAAGGACAATGACAGAAACTGAGAGAGATGAGTTGAGGATTAGGGTTTCTAGGCTGGAATATACATATTGAGTCTTTGCTGAGATTAAAACGGTCGTTTTGCTGTCACTTAATAAAATCTTTTGCTTTTAACTGTCCATTTAAACCATATAGACTCCAAATCCCGATCTATTATTAGTCGCTAGTTTTTACTTATTTATATTTAAAGTTTTATTTTTTATTATATTTTTGTATGTTAATATATATTTTAATTATGTGAACTTTAATTGATTAATTCATGCTTTTAACTATTACTTTTACATATTAAATTGATTTATTATAATTAATAGTTAAAATTTATTTTATAAATATTAACAATTTAAGTTATTATACTTTTGTATCCTTTCAATAATATATACTTTTTAATTTTATTATAAAAATAGTCATCTTAATCTTATTTATAAAATGAAACACATAATTTTTATTGTATTTATTTTGATACTTAAAATCGTGTTTAAATGTAATAAACTCTAATTATTTTTAATAATTTATATTTAAAGTTGTTTTGAGATTGAGTTATCTCTCTATTAGATTTAAGTTGATTAGAGATTAACTCAACCAAAGAGTAAGAAAAGTTAAGCATATCCAAATAGTAAAACTTACTCTAACTACATCTATATACTTGTATCAACAATTTCACTACTAATTATTATACCTGTTTGTGTTATACCTTGATGAATTTTCTTATAAATCTCCCTTCTAAAGCATTATGGATCTCAGTTCAGTAATATCTTGTACCTGGTAAATAAGAAAATTAGGTAAGTCTAACAATGAAAAATACAAAAATAGAAAATTAACTACTAAAATGATATGCAACTAATATTGTCTTCATTTATGAAGTAAAAAAATTACATATACATTGAACCTATCATAGTTTAGGTAAAGGAAGAAAAGATTGTAAGGAATATTATGTATAATCATACGTGTTAATTTGTGCGTCTTAGTGCGTGGTTTATAGAAAATTAAACATGTGCATCTTAGTGTGTGGTTTATATCAAATTAAATCTATGTGCCTCAGTGCGAGATTTATATCAGATTAAATCTATGCACCTCGGTGCTTAGTGTGTATTTCATAATGGATTAATTTCGTTTATCTTAGTGCGTGATTTATAGCAGATTAAATCCATGCGTCTTAGTGCATAATTTATAGTAAATTAAATTCATTCGTCTTAGGGTATGATTTAAAGAATCGCTATAAATTACTTTACTTTTTTACTGGTATTTTAATACACATCTTAATTACTTAAAATAATATTCCAATACTAATACAATTATTATCATTTGAATAATGTATAGGTTAAAAATATGAAATCTATATGTACCCATATTTAATGTTGTTCTTAAAATTAAAAATTTCAAATTTTCATAAAATTTTACAATATAAATCAGAATATGATTCTCTATGACACATCCAAATCTAATATTTTTTAATAAAGGAATTTTAGGAATTGAAAAAGATAGAAAATAAAATTAAGACGTAACTGTCATGGCAAACAAATTAAATCCTCTGCGAGTTAAGCAAAAACTTTTTCATGATTGACAAGTCAGAGGAATAATTTATATCTTATACAGGATAATGATATATAATTTTTTTTAATGCAAAAACTCTAATGTTCTGTCCTTTCTCCACGAGGTGTTGATGGATTTTTTACAAGGATTTAATAGAGAAGAAGTAATTTGAAGATTTACATTTTTAACTAAAATTTTGATATATTAGATTTATGAGCTATTATTTTTATATAATATTTAAATTTGTCACTTGTATACAAATGTGAGACTTAAATTTTAACTTTTGATTAGTACTACTGCATACGTGAACAGTTGCACTTTTGTATACAAACTAACTGCAATATAGACTGCACATGGTTAATCATCACCCAAATAAAAAAATGGTAGGATGGTGAATGAAGACAGGGCTCGATGGCGGGTGCAAGCATCTTCAACTCTTTCAAAATCACTTGAATCATTCAATAAACCCTTTTCTTTTATTATCACTTTTCTTTTTAAAACAAAGGTTAAAATACTCCCTTAGTCCATGTTTTTGTTGAAAAATCTCAAATAGGTCCTAAGATTTTTTTTAGTCTCAATTAGGTCCATATTTTTGAAAATGTGTAACAATTAGGTCCATTCCGTTAGTATAGAGTTAACGGTGTTAAAGATGTGCCACGTGTCAGCTCCACATTTTTTTAAATTTTTTTTAATTTCTTTTAAAAAAATTTAATTTTTTTTTAAATTTTTTTTTGAATTTTTTGAATTTTTTTTTTGAAAATTATTCATGCCACGTGTCACGACAATATTGTGCCACGTGTCAAGTCAGTAAGGTGACACGTGTCAAATCATTATCTGAATCTCAATTTGGTCCATATATTTGTTATTTTTATTACATTTCAGTCCATTTTTAATTTTTTTTTAAATATATTTATTTTAACTTTTTACAAAATTGTTTTAAAATTTTATATTTAAATTTATAAAATTATTAATTTTAAACCAATTCTAACATTTGTATATAAATTATTTAAAACAATTTTGTAATAAGTTAAAATAAATATTTTAAAATTTTAAAACAAAATATAAAATAAACTTAATATTATTAAAATGTTTAATAAAAATATCATTATAAAATTTATATAAAAGTTAAATTTGATCTTAATTTGGAAATGATGAAATTGAAAATTAAAAAAAAAATGAACTGAAATGTAATAAAAATAACAAATATATGGACCAAATTGAGATTCAGACAATGATTTGACACGTGTCACCTTACTGACTTGACACGTGGCACAATATTGACGTGACACGTGGCATGAATAATTTTCAAAAAAAAATTCAAAAAATTCAAAAAAAAATTTTAAAAAAATTAGAATTTTTAAAAAAAAATTAAAAAAAATGTGGAGCTGACACGTGGCACATCTTTAACACCTTTAACTCTATACTAACGGAATGAACCTAATTGTTACATATTTTCAAAAATATGGACCTAATTGAGACTAAAAAAAATCTTAGGATCTATTTGAGATTTTTCAACAAAAACATGGACGAAGAGAGTATTTTAACCTAAAACAAACGACTAAATAAATAAAAAAAATAAAAAAAAGCTAAAATGAAATAAAAGTACAATAAAATATATTAAACTCAAAGAACGTAGAATAAAACAGAACAAAATGAAAATAAAACCAAATAAAGAAAAAGAAAAAAAGTAAAATAAAATAAAATAAGACAAAAATTCAAAATAAAATAAAATAAAAAGTTAAAAATGGATATAAAAATAATATAAGATAATAACAATAGTAATAAAATAAAATAACATAAAAAATCATAAAATAAAAGTAAAACGAATTTAAAATAAAAACAAAACAAATAAGATGAAAATAAAGTAAAATAGAAATATATATTTATGCTCGATTAAATATTATGTTTTGTATTTTTTTTTACTTTCTTCCTAAATATTATCTAGGTCTAAAATTTATTATTATTATTTTTTTTATCCAGACGAAACGAAATTGGGTGTCGAGAATGCTAAGAAAAGTATCTTAGATATTTCTCGTGAATTAAATCTTTCTCAAATCTATTTTGGTTTGTTATGTTATTTTTAATATTACAAACATTAGAATGATATCTTGTTATAGCTTTTAGTCTCTAAAAAAAATAATAATAAATGAGTTATAGGAACTAAATATTTTCGTTTGTTCTTGTATAATAGTTGTATAATAGTGTCGAAAGAAATTGTGTTTATTTCTTTTTATATATGTCTTTTTAAAATTTCAAAATAGCACAACTTTTTAGTTATATCTTTATTTTTATCCTTATTATGTATCAAAAGTAACTTCGAGGTTAAATTTTGCATACCAATACATCATAATGACACTCATAAACATACAACATATAAATAAAATATAGTAAATCATACAAAATAAATACACTTAGTCGACTATCTTTTATTACTCCCTAAATAAGCAATATATGTCGACTCCTTCTCAATAAATTTGAAATCATTTCATTACCTTCATATATCACGATAAATCAACAAAAACTACTCTTGGATAAAAGGAATATCCAAGATCGTATGTTCATAAAACACACAAAAGATGTTGATTCAAAAATGATGATTGCTTTGAAGAGTATAAATAAATTTCATCCTTTTCAAGAACTATAAACCTATACTTTTCTATAAATTAATCAAACCAACCCCATATATTGTAATATAAATCTACGAAGAGATCATGTCAAAACCATTCATATTAAAAAAAAAATTATTTATTCAGTACTAATAAACAAAGAAAGACTAACATTTAGTACTAATAAATTATAAAATATTTTAAATTTTATTATAATTTATTTAAAAAATGTTTCCGTCATTTATTTAATTTAAAATTATATCTCTCAATCTAAATGAAATAGTTGTTACGCTTAGGAAAAGTGACATGAACAAAGGACAACCCTCCATAGTGGTGATTCAAGATGACCTTGAATTGAATAATCAATACCCAGAAATGCAAGCAATATACTAACTCTTTTGGGTTCACAAATGTAGTTAGTAAGAATTTGGTATTTTATATGTAGTTGTTTATCGTTATTTGAGTTTGATGGCATAAACTGATAATTTACTTATTATTTTTTAGTTTATACCTTACGATGAACTAGATTAGTTAAGAGTTAAATTTTTCTTTAAATACTGTTAAATAACTACTATATTTGTTTAAGAAAACTGATGTATTTTAAACAAAAAAATTATTAGAGCTACAACATATATATATATATATATATATATATATATATATATATATATATATATATATATACTATTGTATTATTTTGACCTTATAGTATCTTAGATATGAATGCAATCTAGATAAAATCAAACTTTAATTATATTCAACAACCACTCTGTTAACCAAATTATTGAGTTTAAGTTTATTAATATATAATTTTATAAAAAAATATTGAATTAATTCTCATTTTGAAACTTAGTAACCGAGTTATTGTGTAGAAATAAAATTTGGATTTTATCCTGCATTTATGAGATTTAATATCTTTAGCAATAATTGTGTATACATGAATAGGTAACTTAGACGCAATTGCAAGAGGAGAAGGCAATAGTGCGCACTGTCTAAACACATAACTAAGAGGAGGCATGAGATAAGTGAGAAAACCAAACTTTCCAATTTTAGTTTGGTTTGTGCAACATGCTAATGTCTTTTAGTGACACTTATGAGTAAGCTTCCATCAACATTCTCTGCACCCTTTTTCATTTTTCACCGATTAATGGAATTATCAGACCCACTACCCACACCCTTTTCTGCACTTTTTGTCTCCATTTTTCTCCTATATTGTGTCTTAATTAATTCATGTTAATCAAATTTGGCCTTAATATTCAAATTGATATTTGCTTCTTATATATATTCCAATTTTTTTATAGTTAGTAAAAGAATTTTAAGTGTATATATACCATATACTCACTACAACAAAAATCACTTTAGACATAAAATTATGATATAAATTATAAAAACTGTGGTCTAAAGATTAGACTACAATTTTTTAGGTGTGGTATATGTGAGTGTAGTTATAAATAATAGACAACGATTTTTAGTATGACAATATTTTTAAAACCGTTGCTTAAAATTCTCACAATAGACAATAATTTGACATGTTGATTTTATACCTTACCTATGTTTTTAGACCACATTTTACTAGTTTTGCCTATATAGTTTAAAGCAACAATTATATAATTATGGACTTTCATGATATTTATACATCATTTATAAAAATATTGTTTATTATATGTTTAAGCTACATTTATTTAGTCGTTATGGTCTAAACTATAAATTATTGTAGTGACTCTTAGTAGTATGATACTAATTTTTGTTTTACGTTTTATATTTGTATTTTTATTATAATTCAACATTAATTATATACAATATATCATTGACAATTTAGAGATCGATAACAGAACAAAAATCATTCTTCTCTTATTTATTTTTTCCTTATTGTCATTATTATTTTACATTGGTATTGAATTGTTAATATAGTATCATAGTCAAAAAATATTATGTTCTTCTTATTTTGGGATAGTTGAAGCATTACTGTTTCAAAAATGGTAGTATTTTATGGAAATGGGTTCTCTTTTGACTATGTTATAAAGATAAATTAAGTGCTTCTCTTATATGCATGAGTCTTTTCCTTCTATACCAAATAGGAAAAAAATAATAATTATACCAACATTTCATTTGAGGAAAATATTACACATAATGATGTCTTAAGAGATTCAAAGAATAGATATACTACTTTTATTACTTTAATGAAAATACAAAAGGGTCATTCACATTATTAAAATCCTGTAATTAACATAGCTTCTATTAAATTAAGTTTGTGCGAGATTCCATGATATTAAGAAGTAATTACAAACTTAACTATATCATTTTATAAATTAAGTACAAATTAATTTTATTGATAAAAAATATTTTTTAAATATTTATAATAATTTAATTTTTATTAATTTCTTGTAATATTTTTTGTAAACAAAATTATTATTTTTTTATTAATTTCAATTATTTAATTTTATATATTGCATATTTTCCAGTTAATTTTATGCGATTTCTAAAAGTATTTTTCATCTAATTTTATTTGAGATTTTATTAAAATTTTCAAACTCGAACGATTTATAACTTTTTATTGAGTCTTATAATTTAAAACTATTTTTTTTAATTGAATGACATGGTATTGTTTTACTTCATTATATTCTTTTCTTGTTTCACATCGTAAAAGGTATGAGATTTTGTTATTAATATAAAAAATTTATTACAATAATATTATTTTACATTAAAAATATTATTTTAATATTGTTTTATATTAATAATAAAACTTTATATTTTTTTAATGTTTAACAAGACAAAATAATTACCATATAATTTAATCGGTGAAAAAAATTATATAACATAAATTCAATTAAAAGTATAAATTTTTAAATGCAAGATATATAAATATAAAAAAGTTAATAGACATTGAAAGCACCTAAATTTATTAATATCTCAAAACTTGATTAAGCCAAAAATATATGACACTAATTTAATAAATATTATAAAAATTAAAAGAAAATAAATATAAAAGTTATAAACTAATTTAAAAATAAAATTAATTGAAGTGATAACAAAAGTTACAAGCTATTAAAGTTTGTTTACAAAGTACTCTAAATTCAAACTAGTTTTTTTTTTTTTTTTTTTTTTTTCTGTAAGCATAAAAATTAGTTAAAGTTTCTTGTCAAATATAAACCAAAAACACACTCAAAAACAATATTAAGCTTCCACCAAATTAAAAGGAATACTTCTATACTTATAAAATTATATGAAATTATTTAAATAATTTAGAAAAGAGATAAAAGAGTTTAATCATTCAATAATTTTTTAAATTATTATCACTATTCTCAGTAAGTCCATATATTTCATTCAATTTAACTGTTTTGAAAATGAGTTGCATACCTCTTTTCAGGTAAGACAATGAAATAAAACGTTTAATTTTCATAAAATTTTAGAAAGTTCTATTTTATTTTTTATTTTAAAAATAAACTTAAAAGAGTTTTTATATCTAAATAAACTTTTGAATTTAATTACAAACCTAATTAGTCTTATTACAATATCAGGAATTTTTTAATGTTTTTTTATTTCTTATTTTGAACGGACATCATGTCTTTAAAAAAAAATGCACCACATGATTTTTCAACAAAGTCATGGAAGTTAGTGCTTGATATTTGTTTTATTTAATCATTTTGTACCCTTAGAGGTAGAAATCAAATCGAACACATTTTATAAGAAAAGAAAAAGTTGATCTAAAATTTTTAAAGAATGAAGACCCTAGACTTTTTTATATTAAAAAGTAGGAGAAATTTAATTATAACCTGATTAATAAATATAATTGCAGTTTATGCAATGCATGAATCCATCAAACGTCTTCTTCCTTTAAGGTGAATAAAAATAGAAAAATAAAAAGAAAATATGAAAAACAAGAAAAAAAATATAGTCGATTGATTAAATTTTTTTATGCATAAAAGTGTGCTAAAATATATATAGTTAATTACATTTTTTAATTATAAAATAAAAAGTAATAAAATATTTATAATATGATTAATTATATATATGTTTATTAAATAATTACTGATACCTTATATAACTGATTATATTAAATTATAATTTTCATGTAAGTAATCCTTTATTCATATTTATATTTTAATCAAAAAATAAAAAAAATTACTTTTACTTATTTCAATTTTTAATAGAAATGAAGTTATTCTATTTTTATTTTCATTCTTTCAAACTACTAAACCAATGTAGGTTTTGATTATAAACATTTAAAAGATAAATATTGTTAAAAAGGTAATGTAAGAAAAGGTAAAAGAAAGAAAATGCATTATAATGTTGTTACAAAGAAAAAAAGTGTAAGTTACTCCATAAGTTTAAAGTAGAAGAAGACAAGTTCTTCACCGATGGTAATGGGAGGAGGTTGAATGAAGAATCTGGAAAATTGACCTAGGAGAAGACTTTTGGCACGTGTCAGGCGAAGCAAAAAGTGTGTGGTATTTTGACACTAACAACTGGGAAACAAACAAAAACAGCCTCTTTCAACCATGGAATCTGCATCCCAATAAAACCCTCCCTACCTCACAACACAATTTTCCAACAACAAAACTCGATATTAACTTCTCAACTCTTCTCTATTACACTCTCTACTACTGTTTTTCAAGTGCTTAACAACCCACTTATCCACTCAGATTCATTTCTATTGGTGGCGGTGGTTGGTAGCGTACAAAACAGAACCATGAAAAATGTGTGCAATGTGGTGCAGGCCATGAAACCTACCCTGCTGATGCTGGTGGTGCAAATAGCATTTGCCGGTGTTAATATCTTCTACAAGCTTGCCGTGAATGATGGCATGAGCTTGAGGGTCATTGTTGCCTACCGTTTTCTATTTGCCACCACTTTCATTGCTCCACTTGCTCTCATTCTTGAAAGGTACCATTCGTGGTTCAATCTGATATACCTTTTTTATAATTTGTTACACTCACTTGTCTTTATACAATTTATTATTATTATTATGATGTTCTTTTGAAGAGCTTGATTTTCATTTCTGGGTGAAAAACCTGGAGCAATATATGAAAACGAAAGTTAATGAAGAGAAAGAGAAAAGAAGGTGACATTGTTTTGGTGGTTGATGATTGGCAGGAAGAAGAGGACAAAGATGAATCGGACCATACTGTTTCAGTCATTCCTTTGCGGCTTATTTGGGTATACGTTGTCGTTTAACTGTTCACATGCGATTTTCTTGTTCCTTAGCTATCTCTTCTCTAGACAACTTTGATTTTGAACCAAATACATGTCATGTCATGTAAGATGATGATGAGTTTTGTAGACTGTGTTTTTGCACCATGAATTTGTATAAGTAGGTAGCAATATTTACGCGTTATTCTTCTGCATCATCGAACTGTTTTTTTCAGCTGTCTCCCCTCCTCCGGCAAGTTTTCAGGAACTTTCCATGAATAATGTCTTTATTCTATTTATTATAAATTATAAATATACTACTCTTTCTTTAACTGCAATAATTTATTACTAATAAATACCGATTCAGTTATTAAAATTATTTTTCTTTTATCTCTGTTTGGCAATACTTTTTTTTCTTTTCAAAATTATGTTTCAAACACTCCTTCTTACTTTCATATATCTGATTCTAATAAATGACATTTGGAAAGGTTTAATTTAGATGATTTTAATTAAATAGTCTTTCTTAATTGGAAAGAGCATGATGTGAGAAAAAGAGAAAAAAAATATTAGAGATGATAAATATCTTTTATGTGATATTAAATTGAGTATATTACATTTTAATATACACTTTTATTCATAGTAGTCCTTTTAAATTACTCAAGGTTTATAATTTATTAGATAATTTAAAAATCGTTAAATATTTTTTTCACTTTTTCTCTTCATTAATTGTTTTTAATATTCACACAAATTCACTTCTAATATTGTTTTGATTATATTTTTTTATGTCCTTTAGTTCAGAGGGTAAAAAAAAATACAAATTTTAATTTTATTAGATTAAGTAATTTTTAAAATACATATATAATATGTTTATTTATTTTTAATATTTTTATTTATAATTTATATTTTAATTTGAAAATATCTGACTTAGTCAATTTCAAATATTCAATCAACTAAATCTAAATGTGTCTTTCTTATATTGAATCTTCAATAATATTATTAAGTTTTTTTTGTTATATTTACTTTTTCTTATAATAAACTGTTACTCAATTTGTTAGATCAAGAATACATATATAATATGTTTATTTACTTATAATATTTTAATTTGTTGTTTTATTTTTTTATATAATATTTCACTCACTTAATTTTAAGTATTCAATCAATTAAATCTTTAAATTGTGTGTCTTTCTTATATTAAATGTTTAATAATATTGCGTTTTTTCTTATAAATTTTATATTTATTCATCTAATCTTATCAATATCCCTGAAAAGTAAATGTAAAAAATTGAAAAAAAAAATGAAAAAAAAAGAAAAATTATAAACTCATATAGAAAATATACAAGCTAATTAAAACAAGTTATCTATAATTTAATCTGTTGAAGTTATAAACTAATTATTCAAGATCTTATTAATACAGGCAAATAAATTTATGTTCCTCTTAAATTAAGTTAAAAAAACCAATTTTTTGCTAAAGACGGGTTTTCTTGTTTTATTATAAAATAAGTGGTAATATAAAAACAAAAGGTGAAATTTAGTGATTGAATAACTTTTGTTATTTGTTATTTTTTTTTTTTAAACGAACTGGTCTTGATTTAACATGCAGGGGATCTTTAGCTCAGAATTTCTACTTGCAAGCTCTGTCGTTAACATCTGCAACATTTGCATCTGCAATGGCTAATCTTGTACCAGCCATAACCTTCATCATGGCCGTTTGCTTTGGGTAAACTTAGTATATTCCTCATTTTTTTTTCTTCTCAAATTCTCCTGAATTCACTTTTAAATTAATTTAACTTAATTGTTTAATTATTTTCAGTTTGGAAAGATTGAATTTGAAAACAACACCAGGGAAGGCCAAAATAATGGGTACATTAATTGGAATTAGTGGGGCAATGGTGCTTACATTTGTTAAAGGTAAAGATATTAAGATAGGAACCTTTCACTTCAATCTTTTGCATCAGAAGGGTGCGCACCCGCAGGTGCATGCCACCGCTGGTGCCAACATCGTCATGGGTGCTTTGTGCGCACTGGCTAGTGGAGTCAGTTATGCGTCCTGGCTCATCATTCAGGTAAATAAATTTTTTTCGTTGTTTAATTCAGATTTTCTTTCGTGTTTTTCTCATAAACTTTTAGCTTCTAACTTTCTCATGTTGTTCAAATCTTAATTTTTGTTTTGAAATTTAATTTTGACCAGGCGAAGATGAGTAAAAAATACCCTAATCCGTACTCTAGCACTGCGTTGATGTCACTGTGGGGAGCATTAGTGTCCATCGTGTTTGCACTTTGCCTTGAGAGGGACTGGAGTCAGTGGAGGTTGGGTTGGAATATTAGGCTTTGGACCGCAGCATATGCGGTATTAATCTTTGCATAATTTCGTAAGTTTTTTTATTGTCTAAAATGTCAATATAGGTTCTATCTTTCTATGATTAAATACAAAATGTTGTTGTCTGAATGGTGTTGTAGGGTATTGTGGTTTCTGGGATTATGGTGGTTGTGATTTCATGGTGCATCAAAATGAGAGGCCCATTATTTGTCTCTGTTTTTAACCCTCTGATGCTAGTGATAGTGGCCTTGGCTGGTTCTACCATGTTGAAGGAGAAGCTACACCTTGGATGGTATGTAGTGTTTTTAGAATTACAATTATTCAGGTTAATAATCCAATCATAAGGGTTTAGCATTTGAATATGCAATGATGTTGACTGTTTCAGAAATGAATTTGTTTCAGCATTATTGGAGCAGTGCTGATTGTGGGTGGCTTATACATGGTTTTATGGGGTAAAAGTAAAGAGATGAAGAAAAGTGATGAATTGGTGGCAGCACATAGCCCCCATGAGGAGGAGTCTGTTAGGGTGGAAGTAGTAGTGAGGGGTGAAGTAGAAGATGAAAGCAAGCAAAAGAAAAGACATGAGAATGATGAAAAGCTAGAGCAGAATTCACATGTAGCAAGTGAGAGTAACCAAGGAAGAGATGAGGAAAAATCTAATACTCTTCTATGTACTTAATATGCTTATGCTTTAGATTGTACTTAGGAATAGATACGGATGATTCATCCATGGAAAGTATATTATCCTTTTCTAACCCAAACCAACTTGCTAATGTCATTTTTAGTAGTTCTGAAACATTGAAAACACTTTTAAGCAAGTTAACATGAGTTTTAACACCAAAACATAGTGGCTACTGGGGGGTTCAAAGAAAAATGGGCTAGCCAGCCCATTATGGAAAGGAGTGTAGAACTAAATAAGGTGGTGTAATTAGTAAAAAAGGTGTTGGGCTAGCTAACTCATTGAAAAACGCGTGTTAAAATAAAATCAGTTGGTGTAGGAAGTGAAAAGGTGGCTTCTCCCTGCACCCCCAAACCTTATCTTGTACCCCCAATAATTACCCTTATGATCCTAATCAAAAGTATGAAATGGATTCCGAAATCCGTTTTATAAATTTTCATGTTTTTTTATGAAACGGATTTCGGAATCCGTTTCAGAAAAGTATGAAACGGAATTCAAAATCCGTTTCTAGAAAAAAAATTAAAATTTGTGAAACGGATTTCGGAATCCGTTTCAGAAAAGTATGAAACGGATTCCGAAATCCATTTCTAGAAAAAAAATTTAAAATTTGTGAAATGGATTTCGGAATCCGTTTTAGAAATGTATGAAACGGATTCCGAAATCCGTTTAAAAAAAATTAAAATTTGTGAAATGGATTTCGGAATCCGTTTTAGAAAAGTATGAAACGGATTTCAAATTCCGTTTCAGAAAAGTATGAAACAGATTTTGAAATCCGTTTCACAAAAAAAAATTTAAAATTTGTGAAACGGATATCGGAATCCGTTTTAGAAAAGTATGAAACGGATTCCGAAATCCATTTCTAGAAAAAAAAATTAAAATTAAAAATGTGGTTGTCGTTGATGTCGCTGTGGGAGGGGTCGAAGGTAGTGTCGAACTCGACGGCAAATGAGGTTGAGCTGGGGGAGGGTTGGGGGAGGCCCATGGAGAGGGCGGGGAAGTGGGTGGAGGAGGCCATGAGGAAGGCGAGGCCTTCGCCGGAGGGGCAGGAGGGAGAGGAGAGGATGGAGAAGGAGAAGCGGGAGGAGAAGGAGGCAGTAGAGTTGGTTTTGGGGTCAAGAAAATAGAGAGTCAAAAGGGTAATTATTGGGGGTACAGGAGAAGGTTTGGGGGTGCAGGGAGAAGCCCCCAAGTGAAAAAGATGTGTTGGGGTCCATTTGGAGATGGTGTGTGAACGAAGATTGAGGGGGTGTAAGAATTAAAAAATGAAAACCAAATAGACTCATTAGCTAGAAAGGCTATGCTAAAGGGTGTAAATTGAAAACGGGGTGTAAATAGTATAACTAATTATTGGGTTAAGTAGGTTTTTAGTTCTTGAACTTTGGTCCAAAATTGGAATTTGTCCCTAATCGAAACTTTGATAAATTTTGGTCCCTAAACTTTAAAAATGAATGAATATAGTCCTTTTAACCCAATTTTGTTAATTCTTTTTTAAGTTTCGAACACATCTATCAGTAAATATTGGAGTTATTTACACCGTTTGACACATTCTCTACTCAATATTTACTGAGAAATTCGTTCGAAACGTAAAAAAAGTTAACAAAATTGGATTAAAAGGACTATATACATTCATTTTTAAAGTTTAGGGACCAAAATTTATCAAAATTTTAATCAGATACGAATTCCAATTTTGAGTCAAAGTTCAAGGATTAAAAACATATTTAACCCTTAATTATTTATTTATTTTATTTATGTAAATAAAATTATTTTTGTACCTTTTATTGAAGTTAATAAAACACATATTATTTTATCCTTTTTCTAATAATTTTGTTATTTGAATAAAATTGAGTGCTGAAAAAAAAATGCTGAAATTATAGTAGTCCTTGAAATCACAAACAAATTTAATTCGCTTTTGAATCATGCACCAAAGCAAAATGATTTAATCCACTATAAATCACAAACTAAGGTGCACAAATCTAATCCATTGTGAACTAAACACAAAAATATATGAATTTAAAAATTTATCTGTGTTATAGAATAGTTTCTTTGAAATGTCAGTAAAACAGTGATTTATAATGGTTCTTAAATCACACACTTAAGCCCAACGAATTTAATTCGTTATAAATCATACATTAAAGTGAAATGATTTAATTCATTATAAACCATATATTTAAAGTGAAATGATTTAATTCATTATAAACCACACACTTAAACGTATACATTTAATCCACTATAAATCACTGTTTTAGGGACATTTCAAGAAAACCATCCCATAACACATAATTACATATTCATGTTTAAGAGAAAAAGTCCCTCTCTTACTCTTAAATAGCTCAAGACGAAGCAGGTATAAGGAAGCAATTAAATGACGTTGATACTATCATAACTATGCAATAAGCTAAAAGAAATAAGAAGCAATGCTTAACAGGTGACATTTTTTAAAACTTTGTTTCTATACTTCCAAATAGTATTAATGTTAATATGGTAATTACAACAGTAACTACCATCCTATAATTATATTTAAATACAAAAAGCATTGGTATAAATGGTATTATACCACAAAGAAAAAATATCCTACAAATAATACTCCAATTATTTTTAATAATTTATATTTAAGGTTGTCTTGAGATTGAGTTATCTCCTTATTAGATTTAAGTTGATAAGAGATTAACTCAACCATAAAAGTAAAAAAAGTTACGCATATCCAATTAGTAAACCCTACTCTAACTACATTTATATATAATACTTGTATTAACAACTTCACTACTAATTATTATACCTATATGTGTTATACTTTGGATGAATTTTCTTATAAATCTCTCTTCTAAAACATTATGGATCTCAGTGATATCTTATACATGGTGAATAAGAAAATTAGGTAAGTCTAACAATGAAGAGTTTACTTTATTGCAGGATCTTTAAAGGAAGAATTCAACAACAATAAAATATTAGTTAAATCACATAAAAAAATCAGTATCTCTTCAAATTAATAAATTTGATTTTTTTTATACAATTTTTTCGTTTAAAATCAACTTACATTAATATTTAGATTCCTAATTTTATTATTTTAAGTGATAAAAAAGTACTATAGGAAAAAAAGCAATTGGTGAGTTTTATTGTTTCAAAATATATATATATATATATATATATATTGTATTTTATAGTTTTATTTTTTGAGAAAAATAAATAAGTGATAGCAAGTTTTGTTGTTTTTAAAATTATAAAAAACTGTAAGCTACTTTTACATGTAATCGCACGTCATAGATCATTTATAATATAACTATTGTTATTTTTATATTTTATTAAAAGATATAAAAGTAATACCTATTTTTCATTATTATTTTATAAAATGAATATATTTTCTGAAAAAAAAAAGAAAAGTATTAAAAATATTTTTTATATTTTTCATTAGTATTTTACCATTTATTTTAAACTTAACTTTTTTTCTTTTTTTTTAACTATGCCTTTAAACAAAAAATAAGACTTTGACATAAGATAAATAAGGCCTAAGGGTGAAAAACAAGAAAATAATTTATCATGAAAAAAACAACAGACAATTCTCATGCTTAATCACTCCTCTTTGGTGAGTTAATAGTTTATCATACCCTTGCTAATTTAACACTTTTCTAGTTTTAGTACATTTTGTTCTTTCCATCAAATACTTCTTCCTCTTGTACCTCTTCAAGCTTTATTTGGATGGGAGAATGAATTTGAAGAAGTGGATATGATAGAAAAAATGAATGAATGTGATATTAGTTGGATTAACATAAAGATGATAAAAAATTAATTGATTTGTTTATAAAAATTAATATATGCATATCAAATCCTATTTGATGTGATGTTTAATAAAATGTATTTATTTTTGAAGATTTCATCTCTTGAGTTCGATAAAAGGTGATACACGCATCACTCATGCAAAGGTAGTCTTATATTTTAGAAAGATGGAATGTAAAAGAGACTTTATTATATATCTAAACTTTTTTTTTTTGAAGTTTTATGCTTAAGACCATATATTATGGCATTATGGTTTATGAAGCATCTCTACCATTATTGTATGTGGAAAGAGCAACTTTATGCTGAGCTGTATATGCCTATATAGGATTTGCAGAAATAAAACTTTGAATAGACAACACTAGGCTTCTCATAGATGACAATGACCTTCATTTACACGCCTTAAAAAAATATAATAACGCTGCTTAGATGCATTACCAAAATAAAATATACTAAAATAATAGCAAGTATTGAACCTTAGCTTTGACTTATTACGCGGATTGCTGAAAAAAAAAACTTTAATGCACCTAATTTTCCCAAATAAATGAAGTAAGTTGTAATAATTGGTAATCAGAGGTTGAAGTGCGTGCAGCTGAATCATGCATTTTTTGATAAAAGAAGATAAATGAAAAGGATGCAGAGAATTGACTTTGGTAACAGAAGAAAAAGAAAAGTGATAATCACAAGAGTCATGAACTGGTTGAAACGTGGCCAACTTATTGACAAGTTGCCGTCTACAATATGAATTTCTATGTCTATTTATTTCAACCTCATCAACACCTTTTCTTCTTCACATTAGCATCATTATAAAATAACCATTTATGTATTTGTGTAGAGAACAAATATCCATTATATTATATATATATACACACACATATGTTAGTGTGCTAGCTTATATATAGTATCATAGTCCTATTTCATATACACAGTTGCACTTGCAGTGATGATGATGGTGCTCTTTGTTTTGTCTCTCTTATTCTTCTCATTCTTAATGGTTTGTTCTGATGGTCAGCTTCAAGTGGGTTTCTACTCCAACACTTGTCCTCAGGTAGATTCCATTGTCCGCGACGTTGTTAGAGAAGCTGCTCTCTCTGATACCAACATGGCTGCTGTTTTGCTCAGACTTCATTTTCATGACTGTTTTGTTGAGGTAATATAGTTATATTATTGATAATAATAACAACATAGTTTTTGTTTGTATGTATATATATATAACATGCTGCAATTTCTTCTGGTTTTAACTATTGAAATGGATGGGATAATTTCAGGGATGTGATGGTTCAATTCTGATCGACAATGGTCCAGAATCAGAGAGAAACGCATTTGGACATCAGGGGGTTAGAGGGTTTGATGTGATAGAAAAAGCCAAGGCACAATTAGAAGGTTCTTGTCCTGGTGTGGTTTCTTGTGCAGACATAGTGGCATTGGCAGCTAGAGAAGCTATTGTCTTGGTACTTACTAACTTCATTATTATGAGTTATAATTCATGCTTTTTCTCTTGTTGATTCAAGAGTTTGTTGTTGTATATGTTTATATCAGATCATGTTTGATATGAATGTAGGCGAATGGACCAACATATGAAGTTCCAACGGGTCGGAGAGATGGGTTGGTTTCAAATGTTTCTCTTGCAGATGACATGCCAGATGTTAGTGATTCGATTGAGCTACTCAAGACCAAGTTTCTGAATAAGGGTCTCACTGTCAAAGACCTTGTTCTTCTCAGTGGTATTTTCTCTCTCACACACTATGCTATCTTTATGATCCTGAATAGGTGAGATCATGGTTGTTGAAGAGGAAAAGTGATATGAACCTTGGCAAGAAAAAGCAAACTAAAAGACGTGCAATGGCCGAATTACCAAACCTATATATGAAACTATTTTAGCAGATGTTACTGTCCGCTTTAGTATACAAAGAAAGCAAGTGAAGAAATTCTGAACCAATTTGGGAAATTGATGTCGAAGTCCTAGGAATTATCAGAAGACAACTTTTAATTATACCATAAATTATAACAGTAATTATACCAACAAGGAACGAAGAAAGAGAAATTGTGATGAAAAAGATAAAGAAAAAATAGTATAACTTATTGCAGGAATTGTTTTGGAACACGGTATCTTTTGTTCAAATATATGATATGAGATCATCATTTTTTTAACTAATCTCTTCCTTTTTTGACAAATTTTCACCATTCAAGAAACCTTGACATAACAGCTACCACTTTAATTTATTAATAAACTTAGTACCTATATGATTCTGAATAGTTAGTTGCATATAGTCCATTTATATCTGTTTAGCATAATTTCTGCTAAAAGATGTATCACGTTTTGTATTTGATAGATGATATATAAATGTTACATGTGAGACTTGTTTGTTTAATTCATGTCTTATCAGGAGGAAGAGATATTTAAGTTTACATAGCTGTAAGAATAGGGGTTCATTTGAATGGTATTATTATCATTCTGTGTGCCAGCTTTCATTTCCCTTTTCTTTTATACTTAGCTTTGGTTTCATTGGTTTGGTTTCACCTAATTCATTGACCGCTTAAAGTTTCGTATGAAACCCAATGCAAAATGGTGGCAGATGAGACAGTTCTTATCTTACAAATGGTGCACATGCAGAGTTACAGTTGCAATCCACATTAATTGGTATTAATATTGATAGAGATATGTATGCTTGTTTGTCCCTTTCTCTTACATATTTATTTTTTGTATTCTGATTACTTGAGAACCTATAAATACTGAATTTATGATAAATTAACTAGGTTCTGTTATATGACAGTGACAAATATGGTGTGGTTAAAGATTGTAAAAGTTAGTGTTTTGTTTTTGGTGTAACATTGTGATTTTTGAAAATAATCAGGTGCACATACAATTGGAACCACAGCATGCTTCTTTATGACTAGAAGACTGTACAACTTTTTTCCAAGTGGTGAGGGATCAGACCCATCGATTAGTCCAAATTTTCTTCCACAGTTGCAGGCAACGTGCCCTCAGAATGGGGATGTTAATGTTCGGCTAGCCATTGACGAAGGTAGTGAACAGAGTTTTGACGTACACATTCTGAAGAACATAAGGGAAGGTTTTGCTGTGTTAGAATCTGATGCCAGACTTAATGATGACATAGCCACAAAGAATGTTCTTGACTCTTACTTTTCTCCATTTGGTCAAACGTTTGAGCCTTCTTTTGAAGCTGACTTTGTTGATTCATTCGTGAGGATGGGTCAAATCGATGTCAAGACAGGTTTCCTTGGAGAAATCAGGACAGTGTGTTCACAATTCAACTGAAGTAAATAAGCAACCAATAATGAATTTATTTATGGCTTCTGGTTTTGTTATTTTTTTTAGGTGGAAATCTTCCTCTGCTTTATATTGTGATTTTATATGTTATTATAATAAGTGTTTTCAAGTTTTCAATGGGCACTTCATTTGTGTAAAGGATCACACCCATGGGAAAATTTGTGTAAATGTTGACTGGGATTTAAGTTGTTTTTTAGTTGCTGTGGGTTAATAATAATGGAGTTCGTCGATTCTACATTTGCTTCATGGTAATTTGTTTAAATGCCGTCTGTATATCCGAGTATAATCAATATTTCGATATCTGTCTTAATCTGATATCTGTCTTAATCTATTGTTTTTATGACACTGTACGAATTTCATTCGCTATGAATCATGCATTAAAGCAAAATTATTCACCGAGGCATACATACATTTAAAACATCACGTGTGTTATGAAATAGTTTTCTTAAAATGTCACTAAAATAAAGTAATTTATAGTTATCCTTGAAATCAAATGGTGAACAAATATAATTCGTTATAAATTATACACTAAAGCAAAATAATTTAATTTACTGTAAAATACGCATTAAGACACACAAATTTATTTCATTATAAATCATTGTTTTATTGGCATTTCAAAGAAAACTATTTCATAATATAAATTTACATATTTATGTTTAAGACAACAATTCCTCTTGTTGCTCTTAAATAGAAAAATAGAAGAGGTCTAAAGGGACAATTAAATGATATTGATGCTATCATAGCAATTTAATAAATTAAAAGAAGTAAAAAACAATGCTTAACACTTAGACAGTTTTTAAAACTTTGTTTATATACTTCCAAATAGTGTCAATGTAAAGCTGGTAATTACAACAATAACTACCGTTCTATAATTATATTTATACACAAAAAATATTGGTATAAATGGTATTGTACTACAAAGGAAAAAAATCCAATAACTAATACTACAGTTATTTTTAATAAGATATATTTAAGGTTCTCTTGAAATTAAGTTATCTCTCTATTAGATTTAAGTTGATAAGAGATTAACTCAACCATATAAGTAAGACAAGTTAGACATATTCAATTAGTAAAACTTACTCTAGCTACATCTACAATACTTGTATCAACAACTTCACTACTAATTACTATACCTATTTTTGTTATAACTTCAATGAGTTTTCTTACAAATCTCCCTTCTAAGTCATTATGATCTCAATAATATCTTACACTTGGTGAATAAGAAAATTAGGTAAGTCTAACAATAAAGAATATAAAAATTAGGAATTAACTACTAAAAAGATATGCAACTTTGATTGTATAATTTTATTCATTTATAAAGTAAAAAAATTACATATACATTGAACCTATCATAGTTTAGGTATAAGGAAGGAAAGATTATAAAGAATATTATGTATAATCATATATGTGTTAATTTGTTCGTCTTAGTGCGTGATTTATAACAGATTAAATATGTGTACAATGTGATTTATGACAGATTAAACTTGTGCGTCTTAGTGGATGGTTTATAATGGATTAAATATGTATCCTTCTGTGGGTGATTTATGTTGGGTAAAATTAAATGTGGATAGTTGGAAAAATGCTTTAAGATTAGAAGTTCATTATAATATTTTTATAGTATTAGGTAGATCTATTTATTGTGGTTTGATAGTAGTTATATTTAATATAGTTGAAAAGTTATATCTAAAGACATATAAAAGGCCCATGTACAAAACAGAACAAGTCATAATATATAAAGTGTTTATCCTTATAACGTATTAAATCTGGGCACATCAGTACTTATTTTTAAGTGGATTAATTTCGTTTATTTCAGAATGTAATTTATAACGACTGAAATTTGTGGTGAATCTTAGTGCGTGACTTATAAAAAATTCAATTCCTTCGCATTAGTACATCATTTCAAGGACTACTATAAATTACGGTTTTACTCGCATTTCAATGCACATAATAATTACTAGAAATAACTACTAGAAATTTCAAATTTTCATACAATTTTACAATATAAATCAAACCCTGATCCTCTGTGACACACATCCAAATCTTTAATATTTTTTTAATAAAGGAATTCTAGGAATTGAAACAGATAGAAAATAAAATTAAAACGCAACAGTCATGGCAAACAAATTAGATCTTAGGGAAGTTAAGAAAAAACTTTTTCATAGTTAACAAGTCAGAGGAATAATTTGTATCTTATACAGGATAATGATATATAATTTTTTTTAATGCAAAAACTCTCATGTTTTGTTCTTTCTCCATGAGGTGTTGATGGATTTGTTTATGAAGATTTAATAGGGAAGAAGTAATTTGAATTTGATTTACATTTTTAAGTTAAAATCTTGATATATTAGATTTATGGGTATTTTCTTTTTCTTATATAGTGTTTATGAGACTTAGATTTCAACTTTGATTATTTCGGATCTTGAGACATATATATAGAGAGAGTAAAGATATAAAATAAATAAGAAAGATAAATAATAATTATCTTCAGCAAACGTGTTCCACTTGTTATTTTTATAGTCTGCAGTGTTGGTGGTGTTACCCTTTACTACATTGTGACAGTTTTACAAAACCCAAATTGACTGAGGATTGTGACCACCGTTCAGCCTTTTTGAGGCATGAATTAACATTTGAGTGCTCTAAAAAAAGCCATATTTGTTCGTTTACGTAATGTTTTCGTCATATTCACCAAGCCGCCAAAGGTTGTTAGCTATGAATAAAATTGTCATTCTCATTCGTGATTACAAAACTTACATGAAGTGAAAATTAATTAAAAGATAGGAAAATTTAGCCTGGACTCTCATTAGAAAACTTTTGTCGTTAAAGTGGGCGTTGAAAAGGTCAAAGGGTGAAGTTAGCGTACCAAATATGGAAAAGCCCAGTTGTAATGAGTAGAGTGAAACTGGTTTCAAATGGGTATTAACGCATACAATAATATCATTGCATTTCTTTTGTTTTCCACGTTTTTATGCTAAAAAAACGGGGAATGCTTACCCAATTTGAGCTTAGGGGTTGTAACCAAACAGAGTAACAAAGAAAGAGAAGAGGAATTCGAGAACAGATAGAAAAATCTATCTACCTTTTCCTTTCTTATCTTCTTTTTTTCGTTTTCCTGTAACAAAATCTGGCATGAAGGTTCCAACAAAGACAACATTTTATACATGCCAGAGATATCCGTAAACATTTGTGATTAAGACAAAAAAAAAAAAAAAAAAAAAAACTTCCCAAATCTCAATAACTTCCTTCTTGTTCTCTCCAAGCAGGTTGAAAATAAATTTGCAGGGTTTGAACATATTTAAGGGGGTAATATTGAAGTTTGGGTCTGAAAAGGTGAGGAAATTAGAATATCTAGGAGGTAATAAAGCAAAGCATGCCACAAAGTTCAAAACTGAGAAGAGCCCTTGGGGCAGTGAAGGATCAAACAAGCATAGGCCTAGCGAAGGTGGGAAGCAGCGCTTCACTTGCAGACCTTGATGTGGCGATTGTGAAGGCAACGAGGCACGATGAATACCCTGCAGAAGAGAAGTACATAAGGGAGATTCTGAGCCTCACATGTTACTCTCGAGCATTCATCACTGCATGTGTTAACACCCTTGCAAGGCGTCTCAACAAGACTAAGAGCTGGACTGTGGCTTTGAAAACGATCATTTTGATCGAAAGGCTGCTATTAGATGGTGATCCTGCGTATGAACAAGAAATTTTCTTCTCCACTCGACGCGGGACTCGTCTTCTCAACTTGTCTGATTTTCGTGACAACTCCAAATCCGGTTCATGGGACTTCTCTGCGTTTGTGCGCACGTGTGCGTTGTTTCTAGATGAAAGGCTTGAGTACAAGATGCAGAGCCGGCGGGGGAGACGTGGCATGTATAGTGTTGATGAAGATGAGGAGAGAGAAACAGAAACAGAAACAGAAGAAGCAGAAATAGAAAAAGAAAGAGAAATGGCTGTAAGATCCACACCAGTAAATGACATGAAGTTAGAGCAAATCTTTTCCAAAATGCAGCATTTGCACTTGCTGCTTGAGCGCTTTTTAGCTTGTCGCCCCACAGGTTTGTAATTGGGATTATTGGATGAAAAAAATTTCCTTCCAAAGTGCGTCATTTATTATCTTTCATCATCATATTGAACGTGTTTATTTAATCTATCATGAAGGATCAGAAATGTCTTCCAGTTAGTGTTTACACATTAGACATGCATAAAACAATGTTATTGGTTATTTGAATGCAACAGGGGCGGCAAGGAACCATCGAATTGTGACAGTGGCTCTGTACCCGCTCGTGAAGGAGAGTTTTCTGATATATTATGATACAACAGAAATACTGAGTATCTTGATTGATCGGTTCCCTGACATGGAGGTACGCGAGTGTGTGAAGGTGTATGACATATTTTGCCGCGTCGGGAAGCAATTTGAGGAGCTAGACCTCTTCTACGGATGGTCTAAGACCGTTGGAATTGCACGCTCTTCGGAGTACCCTGAGATTGAAAGGATCACGTTAAAGAAGTTAGAGGTCATGGAAGAGTTTATCAAGGACAAGTCCGCATTAGCACAATGCAACAGACCTGAACTACTAGAAAATACGAATGAAAAAGAAGAGGAGGAACCGGAACCGGAACCAGAGCCAGAACCGGAAGAGGATCCTAATGCGACGAAGGCACTACCAGCACCTGAGGAAATCAAGGTGGAAACGGTTGAAGAAGTGATGGAGGAGCCAAAGGAAGAAAAAGTGGTGCAGACAGAGGGTGATTTGTTGAATTTAGGAGATGACACGATGACTAGTGAATCACAAGGGGATAAACTGACCTTGGCCTTGTTTGATGGAGAAGCAGCAGCAGCAGCGGCACCAGGTTCCACACAAGCGCTTCTTCCATGGCATGCATTTGATGAAGAGGCAGATTGGGAAACAGCACTTGTTCAATCAACATCGAACTTGTCGAACCAAAAGCCAACATATAGTGGTGGCTTTGATGCATTGTTGTTGGATGGCATGTATAAACACGCAGAGATGAATAGAGCCATGCAGGGAGTAGGGTATGGGATGAGTGGAAGTTCTAGTAGTGTGGCACTTGGTTCAGCTGGAAGGCCTGCAATGCTAGCATTGCCAGCACCCCCAACAACAGGACCTGGAGATTCCAATTCCTATTCAGATCCATTTGCAGCTTCTTTGGCTGTGGCACCTCCCTCTTACGTTCAAATGTCAGATATGGAGAAGAAGCAGAGGCTATTGATTGAAGAACAGATGATGTGGCAGCAATATGCAAAGGATGGCGTGCAAGGACAAACAGCATTCGCAAAACTGCACTCTAACAATACTAATCATTTTTACAATGGAGGCTATCAGCAAAATTACACCAACTTTTAACAGAAGACAGGTTTTTCCTTCGTTGGGACCTGTCCCTACCCTTTCACTCTTTCCCCCTATTCTGAATGGCAGAAAATTTTACTCATCACATTAGAAACACATGTTTTCATTATTTTATTAGAATACGAATGCAAAAAGACATTAAAGATTACCGATGCTAACTAAGATCGCTTACAAAATCTAATGGTGTTAAATGTTTTCTTTCGTTGCCCACTTCAGAAAGCTAGTAAAATACTGTTACGAACTTTTTCCTGAATAAACCCACCCAATCGATTTGACACGAACCGAATTTCATCCAGATGAGTTAAATTTTAAAATACTAAATGATACTAAAACCTATCCGTGTATCCAATTAATAATGACATTAATTATTCAATAACTCAATTTTTACTATATACAGTAATGTTTAAACAGTACAACATTTCAATTCAAAAACAATTGGCAATGTCTTCTGGTTACTTCAGTTCAGGTTCTATTCTCACTGATAATCAAAATTCAATTGATTTTATCATTGAAAGTTTGCTCTCGATTTAATTACATAAATCCCATCAAATTCGTAACAAAATATTTTGCCATTACTCCTTATAAAGAAAAAAAAAAGGGTACAAAATTAAACTAAAATTAGTTTTAATTTTTAAGGATTCATTACAAACATCGTCCAATTTTAAAAGCAAAGTTCAAATAATCAGTCATCAAATTACTCAACGTTTCTTGTTTACTTGGTTATCTCATTTCATATTTCTATTAGTTGTTCTTACTCCCATCATCTTAAAGTAGAGAGAACACAAGTATGTAGTCATTTTACCTTTTCATTTTAATCTTCAGCGACATCTAAATGTAGAGACACATTGTCAGAAACCAAAGGAGAAAAATAAAATGACAACTACAATAAAGGACGGATTCATCGACAAGATCGCTTTAATGTATGATTTTGTCACCCGTTCTCCTCTAAACCCAAGTCATACAGATCCAATACAGTACATGCTACTTGTACCAGTTATTTATACAAGCTAACATAATTTCCTAGCACACAATTTAAGATCATATCATAAATACATTGAATTAACATTTTATGTTTGCTCTTAGTTTAGCACCTCTACCCCAAAAGACAGACTAAAAAATGTAACTACAGACAAATATTCTACACTCAAAGGAATTTTACGTAAAGAACCTAGAAATAATTATTCGCAAACTTATTTAAGACAAGTGCAGACAACTTAACTAAGTATCAAACTCCAGAACAAATTTATTGCACCAAATGGCAAAGCCACGAGAATTGTTGAAGGCAATGCCAACTCACTAAAATTCAAGGCTGAAACTTAGTCAGAGGACTCACTAGAACTCACAAAATCATGGCTCCTCTAAATCAATGGCTACTTATACAGTTAGACACGATCTAAAAGTGTAAGAGGAAGGGGATGTAACTACAGCTTCACAACTATATAACCATTCCTTAGCTTAGTTAACAGTATACGTATGGACACTTTGAGGACTGCACTTCACATATATGATCCCAAAACACTATATCTATCCGAGGCACCCCCGAATAACTAGGTAACCCAGAAGCTAAAGAATAGAGACAAGGCATACGGACGAATAGATGAAGGCTACCATAAGAGATAATCAAGAGAAGGCAAACAAATACTCACTAATATCAGTGATAGTTTTCATTTCTCGATCACATAATAAGGTATTGCGAAATAATAAATATAACTAGCAAATAAATCCACAGAGAAACAAAACATTCCAACATTGCAGAAACACAAAAGCTGCAAATCCTAATTCTCAACCTAGAAAAGAGATGTTCCCTTGCCCTTCTTGTCACCACCAATCTCAAAGTGCTTGCACCTCTGCACAACATAAACAAAAACAACAATCAGCCACATACATCCCAAGCCAAAAATACACCAACCCAAATAAAACGTAAAGTTGTTCACACCGACCTTAATTGGGTGTTGGGAGACATGTTTGCAACCCTGACATTGCAACCTCAAGACAATCTTCTTGGTGGTCTTAGCCTATTAAATGAAAAAAAAAAATCATCTATCAGCAAACAAAAATAAAGGTTTTCAATTCTATGGGACTAATAAATAGGACGCAGATAAATGAAAAGAACAAAAGGAGTAACCTTCTTGTGGAAAACAGGCTTAGTCTGTCCACCATAACCGGATTGTTTGCGATCATAACGGCGCTTTCCCTGAGCAGCAATGCTATCCTTACCCTTCTTGTATTGGGTAACCTTGTGCAGAGTGTGCTTCCTGCACTCCTTACTCTTGCAGTAAGTCTTCTTCGTTTTTGGAACGTTCACCTGTTCACGGCGAAAAACGTTATACCAAAAACGACCTAACGTCCAATTCAATTCAATAGAGGCATATTCCTCAATTTCAAATCCAATTCACTAAGCTAGGGCTTTGGAAAAATTTAATTGATTTCGAAAGATAAAAAAAATATCTAAGGCCGATGAGTTGGTGATAGCAGAGTTATCTAGTGACGGTGAATAACAACTGAAGTGCAAAGATGGAGGAGAAGGTTACCATAGTGACGGCGCGTGCGATCGGAATCTGAAGAAGTAGGGTTCTGATGTGCGCCGCGAAAATAAGGCCACCAGTGATAATGCCCTGCGTTTTAATGGCTTTAGGAACTAGGGTTAGACGGACTGGACCAGGCTTTATTTTTTTGGAAAAATATTACAAAGGCCCAATTTGAACTAACGCTCACCCGCCCCTTATCCACTCCTTTTAGAATATACATCCTTTTCTTATTTTCTGTTACTTTTTAAAAATTGAAATCCTAAAAATAATATTATTAACAAATAATATATATATATATATATATATATATATATATTAATTTTTGTATAGTTTCCGTGGCTGTAAAGTGAAGACAATGTGCTCAATAGAGGATAAAATAGAACAAAAACAATAATAATAATAATTGATAGCATATTAAGTAGTAGGAAAAAAATTGGCATTTGCTTTGAAGTTTGAAACATATCCTTAATCAATTTTTCACGTCTAAAATTAATATAATAAATAAGTGAATGAAGGTCTTTTTCCAATTTGAAAACATGGATATATTTTAAATTTTTCATGTCAACTGGTTGCAAAAGACGCTAAAACTAATCACTTTAGCTTTGACATGATCCGTGTTAGTTTGATGTAAATAGCATAAAAGAGCATTCAAAACACTCAATATATTGTTTGAAGTTGATGTGAATTCACCAACAGTAAACTCTAAACCAAATCCATTGTTTATTTATCAACTAAAATTAAATTGAGTAACACATTATGATCCGATTGTGTCACAACGTTACTTTGTTTTGACATTGCAAAAAGTTTTTACCATTGTTCAACATCCTTCATGCTCTGTGTCAAACATAATCAAAGCCATCCACTTTTGTTTGATAACAGATGTTTTGGTTGATCAATGTCAAGGCAAGTAGATGTCTGGTCGTTTAGCTGCTTTTGTATTAAACAATCTTACTATCACTTGAATTTTAAGTGCTTTTCTATTAAACATCACTGGCTTTGATTAAAAAGACATGTGATCTCCGTAAAAAAAAAAAGGCTGTTAAAAGTTTTTTTTTCATGTTTGTGCTATTTTTCTGTGCTTCGCCATTTAAGTCTTCTTAAGGAATTTATTTAGAAAATTAATAGCAAAAGTCATTAAAGAAGTTTTAAATAACTTACCTTGATATCTACTCATAAGGTTGTAAAAGATTTACTTTACAAATTGGGAGAAGAACTCTCATGATTAGAATATGTTGTTATTATTAAAACAAATCAGCATTCTATTTCAACATTTCCAAATCAATCCAATGTCAAGACAATTTTCTCGTGGAGACGCCCAATCTCATCCCTACAGAAACCAAGGTCTCCAGTGCTCTGGTGCTATTAGCCAGAAGATCTTCATCAATTGCAATTGAATCCTGCAAAGAAAAACAAAAATGTCACTGCGTGCATATATTCCAATCCAATCTTCAGCTAAAAGCTCTGTAACGATGAAGTTTCAAAAATGGTAATAAATATATTAATTCTTTAACATCAATTGTATATTTGCATTGCATCAACTATAACCAAAGAAATGGTGGACTTTAGTAACGTAGTTTTCTTAAATAACATTTGTCCAAAGTTCATTCATATAAATCACATTTAAAAAATTCACAAATTCGATCAGAAGTAATTATTACGCGTTAACTGGCTCTACACTCAATATATTTTACCAACAAGTCATTGGTAGAGTAGTTAATGGATTTTCCCTTAAATAAATTATCGAATTCAAGTCTTTTGAATTTGTGAAGGGAAAATACCATAAAAAGAAAAAATCCATTAAAACTACAAATTTTCACTAATACCATCCATAGCAAGTGAGAACGCATCAATCTCCATCATCATTTGTACAATCCTATCAAAACTTGAATTTAAAAAAATCAATTATGGCATCCTCCTTCAATCTGAATATTACACTAATTTTGGCCTGTATATATAATAGAAATGCCAAGGAGCATGCATGCTAAACTTAGTAATATAGTTATAGTTTCAAGTGAAACATTTAAATTTAATTGGATAAAGGATTTTCTAGCCCTTGTCTGATAGTCTGATAGTTTTTCTTCAAACAAGAATGACATGATAAAGACGAATCATTTGTATGATATACTAAACATATAAATCAGGTCAGCAATGTCAGGAATAATAAACACCATGTCCAACGAAATAAATTTCAAACATTCTCACAATAAAAATACCAACCTTTTCAAAAACGCAAATGACAGTGCTCCCACCGAATGAGAAATATCCAAACTGTAAATTAAGCACACAAATGCCACTTATAAACAAAGACAACATATAAGAAACGAACAACGGTAACAATTGTAACTTGACAAACCTCATCTCCCTTCTTGACAGAGTCACCCTTTTTCTTTGTAAAATTAATGCTACCAACCATTGTCGCTCCTATTGCAACAAATGCCACCTGAATCCAAATTATAAGATGGTGGTCAATACAGGTTTGAGATTATAAAATGGTAGAGACAACAAACTATAGGTAACTCGGGAAAAAAGTATAAGGAACAAATTCAGAAGGATACAGTCAAACAAAAAATTCAGACACAACCAACCTTTCCAAATTCAACTGTTGAAATTATTGAAACAACTCTCTTGTTGTCCGTGAAAACATTACAGTACTTGCTATTTACAGCAATGGGATTGACCTGAAGAGTACGACACTATCAGGAAAAATAAAGTATGAATTGACAAAAAAAAAGAGTATATATATGTGTGTATATTGAGAGAGAGTTTAGTGGTTATTTATACACTTACAGTGTTAAAGAAATCTATATTATCAAGTTGTCAACCCATAAAAAACCACCAGTATGAATTGTAAGGAGATTATAGTAAAAATAAAAAACTGACATGATAATTTGTGATTGGAAGAGAATGTAAAATTACTTTACACTATCTGTGCGTATAACCTATTTTCTCTATATATCTATCTATCTGTGTGTGTGTTTCCTCAAGTTATTATTACACATACAGTATACAAGCATCCGGGGATATCTACAAATTGCTCAACAGTTCCTGATACTGGAAAGTGGAAACGGTGATAATCCTGTAATAAATACATATTAGAATTAAAATTTGAAATCAAATTATATAAAAATTTAAAATAACTTGGAAAGAAAGCAACAAATACCTGTGGTGCCAAACGGAAAATCACCATTGTTCCATCAACAAAAGCGCTGGAACACATATCTTTCCCCAAAAGACCTTGAACTGAAAACTTTCGACCCTAAAAAGAAACAAATAGTGACAAAAACATTTCTTTTGGCATAAATAAATAAAGTGAAAATATTAAAGGACAAGAAAATGAGGGATATCCTAACATTTTAGGGAATATAATTTTCTTTGCCTCTAGCTGGCAACAATTTCATCAATGGGCTTAGCTTAATATTATATTATAACTTCTTGGAAATAAAAAGTGATGAAACGGAAAAATATCATAAAGAAAAAGCAGTGAACATAGTGATGATAAGTTAACTTCCAGTTACCACAAACACTACGGAAATTTCATCGTTAAAATTGTTTAAGCATCTAAATTGTTTTGTATGTTACCTATCAAGCTTGATTTCATGCAAAACAGTGCATGCCAAAAACAAACCTGAGATTGTAATCTCATATTTGCAAAACCATTTCCTCCCTGCCCCCCATCTCTGTCCTAAAGTAAGGTGAGTCAAACAGGCCCTAGTTCAATAAATAAAATCACAATAATATCATCTTATTTAATTCCAAGCTGAAAATAAGAAATACTTTCCAGCTTCTAACTGATTTTGAAATTTGATTGTAATATATTTAAAACAAACTGCATCATCGAGATCAGAAGTCTTCCATATTCAAGAGTTGTAAGAAAGAGGTGAAGTACCTTGATCCAGAATCTTTTACTATCATCAACTGATTTAAATGCCGAAAGACGGCAATCAGCAGCACATACAGCAATGTCATCACGTTCAGCAGAAACTATTGGTCTAGAATCAGGCTTTAACTCTCTAATGAAAAATTCATTGAATGTCTGCACAGACCATAATTTAAGATCTGTAATAATATTATGTGACAAAATAATCACTACTGTTTAAAATCCCACACACTTTTCAGCACACGCATTGCTCCGAATTTCCGTTCATCCTTACTCCAATTTTTTGTACAAACAAATTTGTATATTGCTAGCTCAATGGAAAACAAATTCTTTCAATTCCCCCTTAAATAAACTTATGTTAAGATCAATAGAGAAGATCTATTCAACTAGAAGGCAGTTGAGATTCTACAACAATCTAACTGAAACGGTCAGGGTGGAGGCAAGATTGACATAAATTGTTGGTTTCAAGACTGGCTGGGAAAAGTAAAATTCAACGAGTTGATATACTTAAATCGGGAATAGAAGCTGTTAACAACAGAAATGTTTGGGGGTTCACAGGAATGGGGGTCATCGGATTATTTTAAAAAATAGACAAGAGAGCGATGCTACAAAGCATGGCAATAGCTTTAAGGAAACATGGGACAAGGTTATGTTTGTTGAAAAAAATTAGCAGAATATAATGTTTAACTTCATTAAAATTAAGATATAAGACTGTATGCATATGATGAAATGAAACAACGTTAGTTTCAGCATAATTGAACTGAACAGCAAAGCGTACTAAAACAACTAACAGGGTCAGAAAGTGTTGTCCGAAGCAATTATGCATCAATAACATATCAACTAAAACTCATTACAAAGTTTGGCCTACCTTAAAGTGTTCCAGTGGATACTTGACCTCAGCCAAATTGATTTGATCCTACAGACAACACAACAGTTACATTTATTATAAGAAGAAAGTAACAATAGAAATACAAGTGCAGCGCACGAAGAACTAAAGCACAAAACAGAAAAAAGAAAGGCACCCTAATCGGTTTGTAGAATAATTATTTTGTCTCCTGACTGAAAATAAACTAAAGAATAATGAACAAAATCAGCAAAAAGTAGTTCAAAAATACTTGAACAAAAAGAACACTCATACAACAAAATTTTCGAATTTAACCCTAAATACACACTAACTTTTGCATCATACATGATTTTCGAAAGAAACCATAATGTTGAATTACAGGGCACCGTAATAAATGAAACCCTGGTCAAAACTTAGTCAAGAGGCACTGCACAACTACAAACTTTCGTATGTCAAAATCAAAGTATGCGATTCACAAAGAACTAAGAGAAGCATTGTTACACCTTAAAAGATTCGATAAATCTTGGAATATCTGCAGACGATTCAGGTGAATCCATTCGTGCTCCCTGCTTTTCAGAAATGCTTTGCAAGAGCTCCTTCACCCCTGCATACGATAGATTCACTAATGTAAACACAAAAAGTAACTCTATGAAAAAGAAAAAAAAATCATTCAAATCCATTTTGAATCTATAAATTGGCCACAATAAGCAGGTTTCAAGTGATCCGAATGCCATAAAGATTCATTATGACAAATACTTTTCCAAAGAACTTCCCATCATTTATAATTTTTAGAATAAGTTGTCTTAAATAAAATTTATTGAAAAGTTACTAGTTTCTAGATATAACTTTTTCTATCCTCTTCTCTTCACTCTAGTACATTGTTTCTGATACCTTGAAAGTTAATTATAAATATAAGATCTTAAGAGAGAGAAAATCAACCTCTCAAATTCATTATCTATTCTTATGTATTTTTCTCAAATATAATTTACTTACAATAAACTAAATCATCTTAAAGAATGGCAGCTAGATCTAATATCTGTACAGCAATTTTTAACAAGCAATATTCTATAGCATTAACCCTACGAACAACAACACCTCAGCAACTGCCACATGGCCCACAATAGGGAGTGGTGATGACTAGCTAATGGTGAAGCTATATATAAACGAAGCCAAGCACTTCTTTCAATCATTAATAGTAATAAAAAAAATTATACCTATATCCATTAGGCCAAGGCCTATTTTAGACTGATAAATGGCTCTCATTGACAAAACAATCTTTTTGTCAATTATTTCTTCAACAAGCCTTTGAGACTTCCGATCATATACCTGATGTCAAAGAAGTTAATACTAAATAACAAGTTGAGAGGGTCAAGAGGCACACATCTAGGTTTAAAATTACCATAATTGACCCATAGAAATAGAATTTAATGAAATTTCCTAATTTCTATGTTGGAAATTCCCTCACAGAATCATAATCCCAATTGCATTCATATCCATGGAATTCCATAGTAACTAAGTTGATTCATTCCGGTCAACTAGCACCCTAGAATTTGTCAATTCCTAACTTCCATACTGAGAAATCACCCTCCTCATTTTTGCTACTGCTGCACATACTGTCAACATCCCAACCATTACCCACACTTCTCATCCCCTACGCACCATATTCACACAACCAGTGCTGTAGAATTAGGAAATTGGAATTGAATTTAGAATTCTAATTCAACGTCTAATTATTTGTATAACTCAAAAAAAATGAACAATCTATAATTCCAAAAAGAAAATGGAATAAAAATAAAAATTCTAAACCATTTTTCCAATTCCATAGTCCAAAGATATCCTAAGGATATATCTATTTCACTGCCTTGATGGAGATGTATGGAGATCTTAAGCCAACACAATTCAAATTGTCCATAATTTAAAAAGTGTTATGCATGACAAACATTGATATATGGTAACAGCTGAAAAGGGTGCTAGGATGATATGTGTTAGTAAGCATGGAAGCCTTTCTTCTAATTCTGTTGGATGTGATTGGGCAAACCCAGTCATTATCAATGCAAAGAAGAAATTTCAAATAGGTATGAACCTCCTGAAATGACTCGAAACATACACTTATGTCTAATATATCATATAAATGTACTTCAATTGTTAAATAAAAAGAAAAAGGAAGTTGGTGGAAAATATCGTGGACCAGGATATGGGATGCACTTGATCCAGATCGAATTCCAACATCATAGGATGAGAAATGGGCCCATTCGCTCAGTTTGAAGAACCACCTATATAAACAGAAAGAAAAAAACAAGTAATTTTTGTTGTTGTCATATGATGCAAATCATAAATACATAACCCTAGTAAATAAAACTGAGGTATAATCCATTAGGTCAATAAAGACTATGCTCTCTCTCATACCCTGTCTGTCATTAATGCCTAAATTAGCAGAAATTTGAAGAAATTTACCCATAAGAAGCCTGCTTATCAGTCAAGAATCCTCCAGTCATCACCTGGTTACCAGTCCCTTCATCAAAACAAAGAGTCAAGTGGATCATGCTGTTCAACCGGTCAGAAATCTGAAGAATCTCACCACACACAGGACAGCAATTCAATAATGGTTCCCTGCAATACCAGAAGCTATATAAGCAAAATAAAAATAAAATAAACTAAAAACTTCAAAGTAATTCAAATAAATTAAAATTGTAAATCATCAAATCATAAAAAATGATATAGAGAGGCCAGTTAAATTACTAAGTACCGTCGAACTTCTAGCAAAAGAAGACAACAGTCATACAAAATTAAAACTTTTATCACTTCTAACTTAGATAGGACATTACTGTTCTTGCTGAAAAGTAAGAAGTGAAGCCAACTCTTCCATGCTCACAACACCATCTCCATTCTTGTCTGCTGCTTTGAAGAGCTCTTCTTTCTGGTGAAAAATAATGTATTGATGATAGAGTAAAACTTGTACACATAAAACTAGTTATCATATTATAACTCCGTTTCAATATTCGCATGGTATAGATTCATTATTTTAACCACAAGTTCCACACAAGCTTGCAGGGAAGATTTGGACTTCAATATAACCAAATTCCAGGTTCTAACTACTAACAATCAAGATGTCACTGGTTGATATAAAGTATAGAACTTGAAAATAGAAGGACGGCAAATCAGACTCAAATGTGAAAACCAGGTACACAAGCAAATTAAAGATAGTTTGGAAAGATAATAATTCATAAATATAAGGTAATGTGAGCACATTAAGTGCAAAATAACCACTCGGGTATGAACCTTGCTGTTTGCAACTTGATTGCCAAAAGCATCAATTAGATCAGAAAATTCAGAAAGTGAAAGCATCCCATCTTCATTGTAGTCCTGCATCAAACATCACTTCTCAGGTTGATATTAAATGTTAGACGGTGCAACATGAGAACAGTATATTCAAATTACAAAGACGATAAAAAATTACATGTTGTGCTTTCCATGATTCGTAGATTCCAAATACTCTAGTATATATTCAATCAGTTATAGCAATATGTACAACATCTTACGAATGTGTGTTAATATTGAAACAAGGACTCGTAGGCACAGCCATAATGTGGCTTAATATCACGATATCAGTACCCTCATGTAAAGGAATGAAATTATACATCATCACTTTTTGCGTTACCTTCGTATGTCTTTTTATTTAAGCCACACATTAGGCACATGTTATCAAAAACAGAGGGAGATCAAACTTACCACTATAGATAGAATGCGTTTAACAAAGCCTTTCTCCGTTTCAATTGGATCCTGTTAGTATGCGCTTATTATAGTTAGAAACTCCTACGATACACAAATAATATTAGAATTTATATCATAAGCCATATACCTCTACAGAGCATGAAATGGAAATGTTGCCAACCACTTTTCCAGGCACTGACGGATCTAAAAGGTTGAATACCTCAGCCTCAGGATCAGAATCCTGCATGATCATATCATTCACAACAAAAGTGTGTAAAATGATTAGTGCTGAAACAACAAAGAATAAACCAATAAACCAATATATTAACAATTCTAAACTCTCTAATTTGTCTGTTTCCTCACCTTGGTCAGAAATTCAAGTAGATCAACCTCACAGTATCCAACAAGAGTATTGCTGGAAAGTTTGTTCGTCTACATGTGAAAAAATATTAAACTTATATCCAGTATTTAAGGTAAACATTTGCAAACAAAATAGGCAACAGGAGATGCAGAATGAAAACATTTCAAAAAATTTACTCTGTACGGTATATTTTAAAAAATAGGGGACACCGACAAAAAAAAAATGCTTTTGAAATGCAGGAGAAATATGGCGCAAGATTCATTTTAATCTGACAAAAGTGACATCATCCCCCAAAAGATGTTTTAGAGTAGTTCATATGGAAGGAAAAGACTAAAAGGTCATAATTCTTTTAACATACCTCGAAGACGGAAATTCTTGCAACATGAGCCCCATTCTGTTCCAAAAGAAGTTTCTTTTCCTGTAGAAGAAAAAATCAGTCATACAGAAGAAACATAGTTTGAAACACCTTTTCAGCAAAATACTTAATTTGAAACAGTAACAGTTTAGAGTACTCACTGAGTTCCAAACGGGTTTGTCTGTGCTGCACCAACGATAATAAAACGAAATCAATACACAAACCACAAACTATTAACAAAAAGAATAGACGTCGCAGAATTGACAAATAGTGGTTGTGAGATGAAGAGCTTAACCTGTCAGAGGTGCTCGTACGAAAAGTCTGTTCTCCGAGAGAAACGCACGCAATCCATTTATCTTTGAACTCCATCTCCGCCTGCAACACAGAATAACAAGAAGAAGAAGCAGCTGCGTTAATTAAGTAAATAGTAAATGGAAGATTAAAAAAAAAAAATAGCAATGTGCGTACGCTAAGGAGAGCGAGGAGAGCGATTCCGGCGAAGTTATCGGCAGTTAATGGCTTGTTAGCGGAAGAGCCGTTGCCGCTTTGACGGCGGTGGAGGTGACGACGCAAACGCTCTTTGAAGCGAGCACGGCGCGATCCCTTCGGTTCTGACAATTTGGAGTGTTCATGACCCATGCCTCTCTCTCTCCCTCTCTCTGCTAGCAAATGTTTCAATCCAACGAAGAATTGGATGACGAAAACGTTGATTAGGTCTCTTACTGATTCTCTTACCGTGCTGAATGAGGTTGAGCTGAGTAACAAGTTGGTCAGTAATGGTGACCATTCATGGATGCACACATGTTCAACAACCACCTCGATACACGGTTGAATCATGAATGTTGCTAGTGCGCTCCACGTCAGCACAGCCACTTCATCCAACCCTTTTAGATATTTTAATATTTCTATTCATACACCGTATTTTTTGCTTTTATATGTTTTGAAATTTATTTAAATATGCTACTGATTTCTACGATCTTATTTTTTTACCATTTTAATTTTTACAATATAAATTTTATTATTTATTTCTTGTGATGGTAATTTCATTGGCAAGGAATGAGGTGAGAGACAAAATATTGTATTATTAAAACATGTCATACATAGTATTTAAGACAGTTTTATGACTTTCATCACTTAAAACAAATTGAATAAAACCAAATCAGGATAAATTTATTATATTAAATAATTAAATAAATATATTATAAGAATTATTTACGTATACAATATAGAAATATTATTATAAATTCATACTTGTTAGTTTAAAGGATATCTTATAAATATTATATCACTTTTGTATACCGATACTTAAAAAAGTTAAATATATTTTTGGTTCTTAATGTTCAGTAAAAATTGAAATTAGTCATTCTCTGAAACATTGACTTAATTTAGTCATTTTAACAAAATTTTAGTCATTGACTTAATTTAGTCATTCTCTGAAAATTTTGATTTAGTCATTTAAACAAAATTTTGTTAAGTTTATTTGACATTTAAAACATGTTTCAAGACAATTTCTTAGCTAGCATTGAAGCGAAAATGTGTCAAGCGGAGTAAACAACTCAAATGCTCTCATGAAACACGTTTAAACGTTAAATAAATTTAAAAAGATTGGTTAAAATGACTCAATCCAAACATTTCTAAAGTTTGAGGACTAAATTAGACCAAAATTTTAAAAGGAACTAATTTCAATTTTCACTGAAAGTTAATGAACCAATAAGATATTTAACCCTACTTCAAAACATAAACAATTAGTACGTTTTTAATTGACATTATATTAACTGAAACAACAAAAAGAGAGTTAAGAACCAAAATGAAAAAAAAAATGGATATATTGAAAAATCCTAATAACATATTTAGTATTTTAATATATTTATATAATTAAAGAAATATAAACCACACTCTTGAGCTTCTTCTTAAAAAACTTTTTTTTTCTTTATTTCTCAACCATAAGAACATGACATCATGAGCCTTTGTTCATTCAGTTGTATACAGTTTCTTTCTATGAGCAAGTGGGTAATATTAATACATATATTCTATTTGAATAATTCAATTTATCAAGGTTAACACTTTTTAATTATTTGAAGTCTGACCTTTAGCAAGTCTTTTAAAAAATAAATTAATCTTACTATGGTTTCAATATGAATATTAAAATTTTAAGTGTATGTTTAGATTTAAGTTAAAGAAGTAAGTTTTCTTGAATGTCAATGGAAATTAAAAGTATGTATGTTTTAGATTTGAATCTATTAGTCGTTTTAAATTCTAACATTCAATGAAACAGAAATGCTTTTATACTGAATAAATAGATTTAATTTTCAATACTTTTTAACTTACCTTTCAGATTTGAAATATGAAAACAAACACAACCTAAGTTACCATTCTTGAACAACGATGATTTTATAATTCTTTTTCATCTCTTTAATTTTGGAGTTTAACTGAAAAAACGAAAATAATGAGAGTAAACAAAAATAGAAATAAAAAAATAAACACAAATTTTAATAAAAATATTGATTGTAAAACTTTTAAAAAATGAATGAAAATAAAATTATAAATATTTTCTTTAAAAAACAAATAAATGGTTAATGAAAATGCCACTTTATTCTTACAAAATTACCGTTTCACTTTTAATCCATTTTTACTTAGATTCACACTTCATGTATGGCGTGAAAAGAATATAATAAATTAAGTAGTAGATAACAATTATAATGCATCATGCTATAATTTTATCCTAATTTATAACTATATATATATATATATATATATATATATATATATATATCATTGTGTCATTTTTTTAAATTTTTATTTTACCCTTTCTAGTGTAATAAATTATTTAGTATTTTTACAATAATTTAACATGATCTTACAATTTCGTCTGCTTCTATAATCTATAACAATATATAAAGAGGATTCATCCTTTGGTGTCCACATTTTAAAATACCAATTTTACAAAATCGTCTATCTCTCTCTGTTTCTTCTCATCTTTATTTATTAACGATTATTTTCTCATCTTTTCTGATATATTTTACTTTATTTTTAATAAATATAATTTTATTTTATATATTAACTTAATAACATTGCAATATCATCATCTACTAATATAATATCACACAAATTTTAAAAATATGTACACACAGACGATAAGCCTGTGTTTATGCTAGTAATACATAGAGAGGATATCCTCTTTTGTGTTTATTGTTTTTAATTTCTATTTTACCCCTTCTAATATAGTAAGTTATTTACTATTTTTACAATAATTAATCATGTAACCGTTATTTTACAATTTTTTTTCTTTGCAACAACATCATTTCATAATTGTTGATTTTTGAAAGAGGAAGACTTCTGTTCCTGAAGTTGCCCTGCATTGCTTATTATCTTTGTTTTGAAAAATTATAAGTTGCAAATATAATAAGCAAAAGTTATAAGTTGTAGGTCATAAGTAAATCACAATATTTAATGTCATTTTTTAATTATTTAAAATTCAACAACTTATGGACCATGTCTTCTTCAGACAATTAAGAAGACTCCTTCATGGATAAATAATAAATTTTATTTATTACTTATACATAAATTCAATTGCTACATAATATTTATGTTATTTACATATATATTAACAAAAATATTTACTTTTTATAAAATGCAGGAAAGCTGAAACACATCCTAAATATCAATCTTTATTTAATTAAAGAAGAGTTTAAAGATGTAAATCTATGGTACTTTAATTTACTACTGTTTTTTTTTACATCATATATGTAGTAAAGATATATTTCACTTTGTTAACGAATATAAATTTATTGTATACGTGGACTTTAAATTTTAGACACCCACTAAAATAGTTTGTATATTTATAGACAATTACCATTGTCTCAGTCACATATAACACATTAATCTCAAATCTTGATCAAATGTATTAGACATTTTGATGCACAATTTTACGAATTTATTATTTATTGCTTTCTTTTCTAATTAATCTACATATACTTATATAAATTGCCTTTGATTATTCTCAAATATTATAGATATAGATAAATAGTATAGATAATGATAATTATGCATCATACCATAAATATATCATAACATGTTATAAATTATAATATAATCTATATATATAATAATAAAGGGAAATCTTCTTTTTGTGTCCATATTTTATAATATCCGTTTTACCCTTAGTTATTTTAAAAATTAATTATTTTATAAATAATTTACTTTTAATCATTTTTCTACAAATATCTTTTGAAATCTCTTTTGTCTTAAATCATTAAATTTTCTTTTTACATATCTTATTTTTTATTAATTTTATATTTAACAACTATTTAAAAAATTATATATTTGTTATTGATCTTAAATTTCTTGAAAATTAAAAAATGCGAATACACATACGCGACAACGCCTATGTATTTGCTAGTATATTAGAAGACGGTTATTTCACTTTCCATGAACATGAAAATATTTTCTTTTATTGTAGATATTAATTTAATTATAAAAAATTACTGAATTTAAATAATAATTATTTAAAATAATAAAATATTAAAATAGTTATTTTAATTTAAAAATAAATAAATTTAAATTAACGAATATTTTGAAAAGTAAAAATAAAATGTAGTTATTTTAGTTTAAAATAACATTTATTTAAAAAAAAATAAAAAAGAAAATTGTGTACGATAAATCTGTTTATATATAGATATAAAACAATGTCACTTAATTTAAGTCATAATTTATTTATTTTTATTATTTAACGATCTTAGATCCTTAATTATATATATTATTTTCGTGATCGCTTATCTCGTTTGATCGATCTATGTTTATCTTTATTTTTATATTTAATTTCAATTTTCTTGAAAATTATGAATAGTTGAAAATAATCTCATATATATCAAAATATATCATTTACGAAAATTAATATATAGTGAATACTTTAAAGATATATCTTATGTAGTTCTATCGAAGATGTAAAATATGATTCGGATTTGAGAAGAATTATTTCTTTTATTTTTATTTTAAAATGGATAACAATTATAAAGACATGAATTATTGCTTACAATATATGAATTAAAATTATAATCTGTATCAAAATAGAGAAGAGAAAAGATATTTTTTTAATTTATAATAAAAAAAATATCAATTTTTATTAGATTTGAAGTAAATTAATAAATGATTATTTTATAAAATTAATTTTACATTTATTTTATTATTAAAATAAACATCTCCGTCGTAACTTAAATTCATATAAATTATTAACACCATTATTTTTTTTTATCATTAATAACTATAATTTTTAGAACATATAATTCATATGGTTAACGATTATTTTGTTGAACTAAAATCTAGAATAAATTTTTTTATAACTAAAATGAATAATAAATAATTGTTAATATATAAATCACAATATATTATATTTAAAATATATGATAAAATTATACTTTTAAAATATAAATCAGAATTATAGATTCAAGATAAATAATTTTTATCATAATAAAAATTACATTTAACTCTCTCATCACTTTTTCTTTAAATTAAATTTAAATTTAAAATATAAAATAATGATAAATTGAAAGATATGTCTTATTAAGATAATTAAATATGTGAAATTGATAACAATATTGCTCTATTAAACAACTCTCAAAATAGTTCCTACAAGTCCAGTTTGATACAAATATTCTATTTTATATTTTGTAGATTTCCTATAGATATTTTAATAGATAGAGATAAATAATCATAAAAAAATTTGGAGTGGTAAAAATATAGATAATAAAAAATTTCATTTATTGTAAACCATTAAGAAAATTATATAATTACCTTATCATTTATCATTTTTAAATTGAACGCTATCAAATCGCAATACTTTATACCAATGTTACATAACTTTAACAAGATATTCAAAAATAGGAAAGAATATTACCTTATGATATATACTATATCTTTGAAGAAGATGTATTTACATTACATAAAAGCACTGAGTAAATATAGGCATAACAAGATAAAGAAATTAATAAAAAGATAAAGAAATCTTAAAGATAAGCACAGGAATAAAAGATTCAGAACTTAATGTGATCTTTTGAGCTTATATAAATGAACCCAAAGTCAGAATATAATTAAAGTGAGTGAGTGAGTTTCGTAATTAGTATCCTCAGTTATTTCTCAGCATTCGTATTCTCATATCATGATTCGTATTCTGGGGTTGGTGGTGCCTCTATCGTTGGCATCATATGTGTCGTACCATGTTTCAGTGTCCATGTTGTGTGATGCAACTGCATCTCGAACACACGTGGTGCTGAGTTGCACAGCGGGATTCCTCATTTGGTGTTACATATTATTATCGTTCTGTCGCCGATGCAAAGAAATGTTTGTATCAGATTCAGATGATGATGATGATGACGAAGAATTTGTAGACATTGAGACTCAAGAAATACGTAGAATAAGGGAGCTTTGGGAAATCCTAGAAGCAGCTTGTTTTATCAACAAAGCCATGACAGCATTGCCTCCTGCTGAATGCTTCTGTGAGGACCAAACCAAGGAATCTCGGTCTGATAATTGTTGTATTTGCTTGGAAGAGTTTAAGAATGGAGACTTCATTCAACCGTTTGGAGTGTGTCGTCATGAATTTCATTCCTCCTGCGTTCAGTCTTGGGTGCTCGCTGGAAACATTACATGTCCACTTTGTCGTCAGAAGTTGCCAATTAATGTTTAGAAAGACCATCAGAGTCTTATGTTTGTGTTGTTTTTATAATTCTTCAAAATGTGGAATCACAGAAACACTTGTAATGTATACATAGGATATAGGACTGGTTTGTGCCAGATTTTTACAATAAAAATCATGTGAAATCTAATAGCATGGATTCGCATTTTTTTTTTTCATTTTGGTTTTATATAGGAGAATGAATTTTTTTGTGTAATGAATCAGTGCTAATGAATAAAGAGTTTGAAGTTTAAATTTTCATATCTTCGAGTAATTAAAATGGCGGAAACGATTGCGAAAATTACAAAATAAATATGATTACTTTGAAGCCATGGAGATATATAGGGTTCTGGAAGTTGTTTTGACGAGGTGAGAAATTATTGGAGGAGTTGGTATGATTAAAGAGGAGAAAATGGGATACATAAGATGTGAATCAATTTAAGAAATTCATGCAATTTAACTATGTATATTATAAATTTAATATTTTTTAACTCAACAATATAAAAAAGATAAAAAATTAAAATAATTTTTAAATCATAATATATAAGATACGTTTTACATTTTTAAGTTTTCTATGCCATATATTTTTAAAATCTCATATATATATATATATATATATAAAATCTCATTTAATTATATTTTATTTTCCCTTTCAACTTAAAAATATTTATTATTTATTATTATGTAATATTTTTTTCGAAATAAAAAAATGTTTTCAATGAAAAAAATAATTTATATTTACATAACCTCATTTCTTATTTAAAATCTATATCTTAAATTATTCAGTACAAAATTTATGTGAATTCAAGTTCTATGATTTCGAGTATAACAAAGATGACTTGAAAATTTTGAATCTACAATGTAATTAATATATATTATTTCATGGGAAATTAATGTCTAAGGAAAAGTAGGTAAAAATTAATATAATATATTCTAGGACACCCTTAAGGAAAAGTAAGTAACTGAAGTCTTACAAATTTGATTTGTAGGTGATTTTCATTTATATAGAATGTTCATTATAATGACTTACTCCGATAAAAATACTAGGGTCATTGTATTGAAATTAAGTGTATTTGATTACATGAACTTGAGAAGTATCACATAATAAAGAACACTTTTAAATTTATTGTCATAAAATTTTAGATTAAATATTTTTTTTTTTAAATTCATCAATGATATATTTTTTATTAGTGTAGGAAATAAAATATTTACCTTTCTTTTATAAAATGTACATACAATTTTTTGTTCTAATAAATGTCACACTGATCCATAATTATACGATGTATTAAATTAAATGAATAAATAAAATAAAATGTGTACAGTGTCCCGAATTTAGCTGAGAAAAAGTGAATAAAAGTTATTTATTTATTTTTACGGTAAAAAAGCAATTGGTTTTTATGAGTTGTGTGGTCATTCTTACGTCATCCAACAGTGTTCATATTGGCCTACTGCGCTTAAAAAGGGAATGATAGATTGACCTTTTGCCCCCTCAAAGCAATTTTTAACGAACCAAATATACTGTGGTGTATGCCACGACAAACTAATATTTTAACGTTAGTCAAACGCACTACGGACGGATATATTCACATAAAATATAGATTAAATATATTTTTATCTTTTAATTTTTAATAAAAATTAAAATTAGTTTTTTTTTTAAAATTTGACCAAGTTTAGTCCTTTAACTTTACAAGTGTTTATATTTATTCTTTTTAATCAATTTTTATTAAGTTTATTTGACGTCTTAAACATGTTTTAAGACTGTTTATGTCAGGTTTTACAGAGGAGGGTTTCACCGGGAAGAACACTCTCAACCCAAAACCTCCGGGGAGAACAACACCAATGAGACCTGAGCCTAACCACATAAGACACTGACACCACTCTCAACCAAAAACCTTAAGGCAATGGGTTTATGGGCCTTGATCCTTATATGGTTCTCTACTTTCTCAATTCTGGTCAATGTAGGACTTAGACTCACACTTGGATTCCTAACATGTTTATTGACTAACATTGAAGCATGAATGTGTCAAACACTATAAAAAACTCAAATGCTACTATGAAACACATCTAAAACGTCAAATCAATATAACAAAATTTAGTTAAAATGACTAAATCCAAATATTTATAAGATTGGAGGACTATATTGGATCAAAGTTTTGAATAGGGACTAATTTCAATTTTCACTGAAAGTTAAGAAACTAAAAACATATTTAATCCTAAATTCTACAATAGATAAGAAATGAATATGAAATATCTATGAGTGCAAATATTTTTTATATTTGTATATTAAAAAGGTGGATATACGTATTTTTCAGATATCCATGCTATATTATAATTTAAATTGAAAAATATTAATTTTGAATGAGTTATTTTTTATTTTATTTTTTATATTGTTATTCAACACTATTTAAATCAAATTTTTATTTTATTTAAAATTTATGAATGTTATATATTATATTTATTTAGATTTATGATTAAAATATGTTGTTAAATACTTTATTTTTTTGTAAATATTTATAGATATTAAAAAAAATATGTGAGTAACCATATAACGAATACTTTACACAAATATAAAGACGGGTACATATTGAATATTTATTTAGTGAATAAAATACGGAATACTATCCGCACTCTACTCATCCGTTGACATTCCTAGCTTTGGATACAAAGAACAAGACAGTTTTTGCACTTGTTTTCCTCCATGCTGAGTTATTTCGTCTGCCACAGCAAAAAAACTGACAGCATTTTTCAATTTTTATTGCCTTTTCCCCCTTTGGAATCATTTTGTTAGGGGTTGACTTATTTTGAACCTTTATTTGTTGACTTTTGGTGGTTGCATGGATCCAGTGGTGTAATTAACTTCATTCGAAAGCTACATAGGTGTTGGCCTTACAATCATTCTCACCAGTTGCTCTCTCATGGCAATGTTTTAAAAAAAAATCATCATCATTATCATACCAAGAAAACAAGCAAGCTAAAATGTCAAGATTGTGATACTCAGGTTGTGTCTTTCTATCTACACAAGTTTTGTTGCAATCAACCAAAGCTTTATGCACAAGTTGAAAATCAGGCCCATTGGGAAGGTTTCATGACTTGAGCAATCATTATAACGTCCATTTTTGATTTGGCATTTTCAACTTTCCACGTTTAGTTCTGTACTCCTTCTAATTATGTGTTTTCAGTAATGGTTTTTGGGTTTTCAATTTTATCAAGTACCCTAAACCACACATACACTTGCGTTTCTCTCTCCTAAAGTCTCAAGCACGGGTGAGATCATTGCAATCTCATTAAGCAATCAAATAGTTGTAAGGGTGGCTCAGACTTGTTTAGTGATTTGTGTGATAGACAACTACTCGTGGAAACCACAAAAAGGTCAAACCGCAGCATGCTCATGTTTTTTTTTTTTTTTTTGTCTAATTATACAAAAAAAATGTTGAAAGAATCTCGTTTGAAGTACATGGACCAAACACTTATTTCCAACACTCATATTACCTTTAAGTTCTTTAGTATGATGTTCTCCTCACCTAACTTGTTCAATTCTTTCTTCTATTCGATATCTTTTTCTCCTTCTGCTCGGCTGATCGGGCGATTGGGGTACCTGTGTAAACGGCTCTGATACTTAAGTTAGTTTGAGTTCAATCGGGATATAGCAATAAATGCGATAATAAATGCAAGTTAAAGGTCCTTATACCAACTTACTTTGGACCTCTATTTATCGTTTTTGGTATGAGTCGGTGATTAGGGTTTCTTAATCATGGCTCAATTGCTTTTTAGACTTGATTATTGACTTGTATTACTTTTAATTCACTTTTCACTTATTGATCCAGTTTTGGTGTGGCCGTCCGATCGGAGGACCGTGCGTCTTGTCGGATGTCTTCATAAATGAGGATATCTCCACAGCGGTGGAGACAAAGTTCAAATAAAAATGAACGCGGGACTGTTTGGTTGCGAGCTCTCTTAAATCACTCGAGAAAGATTGCTATATCAACGTCCCAAGGAAAGATCCGCCTATAGCGGACAGCCTGCGGCCGCTTGTCCTTGGTCCGCCTGACCAATGGTCCGACAGTAGACCATACATTACAAATCTGATTAAGATCAAAATTTTCTTTTAATTTAAGTTTTGAAGCAGGTTCAATTACTCCAGAATCTTTCTTTCTTTGTTTATTATGTTTGTCCCAAAACTTGATTTTATATCAGTTCAATCTTGCAATACAAAACAAAGATTTGGTTCAATTCTGTGGCCCAAAAATTTCACTAATGGTGTCATATCATGGGAATGGTAATATTAGAATGAATGCATTAACAGATAATAGAATGGATGCTGGTGATAAAGATAAGCACCCCCATTTCTTTGGACTCATTCGTTTTTTTATCCATTCTTTACCTAATCTACACTCTAAGCTTTGCCATTAAATTACAATGCCTACCCTCGTAATTATCTCATCTCTTGTAGTGGATAAAGAACCTCATAAGAAAAGAATATACTGTTCTATTTGTCACTCATGTATTTGTTTTATGTAAATTTTCATAAAGTTTGAATGAAAAGTTTATGTTAATATATATGAATATGTAATAGAATAGTGGTGGTGGTGGGGGCATGAAAGAGTGGTAGTAGTGGTAGTGCTTGCATCACACATGACTTGATGCTACCCTAAGCAGGCACCCATATAATGCAAGAAAAGTAAAACAACAACGACAACACAAAAGGGAAACCCTTCTTTAGCATTGTGAATCAAGACAACTAGCCACCAAATACCATCAAACAAACCTCCCAAAAGCAACACAACTTCGTAGTTTATTGCTCAATGCTCAGTTCCAAACTTCCCTTACAGTGCTCTTTGGGCTCCACGTTCCTCTTCCTCTTCTCACGTTTCATCAATCTTTTTATTCTTCTTCTCTCAACCATCCTTCCCTCTCACTCACACAAATTAATCGCCATTTCATATATTTTTTCTCCATAAATATTATTCTTTTGTATACTTCATTATCATCTTTGCTTTTCATTCTTATCATCATTCCGGGTTTGCAGGGTTAGTGAAGCATTTTAATGGATACTGTGGTGAAAATTGTGCACGTGTCCTTACGCAGAAGAAAGGGCAAAAAATAGTGAAAGGGGCTATATAGGTAGCTCCGTGAGTGAGTGAGTGAGTGGGATCTTTAAAAGCATAACGTCATAGTACATAGAAATATTGTTTGGGCATGAGATGAATATTTTACATAGTGCCCCACTTGAAGAGCTGCTATGAAAATCTGGCTAGAGCCACTTCAGTGATTACAATGCCACCTACACTACACCTGCCAAATAACATCAACCATTACAAGCAACCATTATTTTAATTAATTATCCACTTGCGCCTAATTTCATCTAATTTGGTAAGCTTATTTCATCAAGATCATCATCCAATGACAAGAATACTTCATCCAAACATGAGAGCTCTGTTCCATTGTCCTCCTCTCCATTACGCTCATAAACACGACATATCACCCATTTCTTGTAATCCTGAATTAATCAAAAATCACCAATCAAATCAAACTGTTGCACCACATATATGCAAGACTGTCATATGTGAAAACTCATCATCATTACTTAGAGAAAGTAACATTTTTTTTTTAACTTCAACTATGGTGTAATCAGGTTTGTTTATTTTGGTATGTTTGTGTCTATTTATGCGTACGCATATTAGTGTATATGAATGTGTACTAACTGCTTTTGGTTGAGGTTTTCTTTTGGATGATCTGGTAGAGGAAGCAGAATCTGATAGACGATACTCCTGCATTATCCAATTGGTTTTGATACCAGCAGCGGCTTCTCCTACATGAAAAACAAAATATTTCTTCATGCCAACTCTCTTGTTGTTTGAGCTTGAAACCACTGGTTCTTCCATTCCCGTTGGTTTCCAATACCCATTGCCAGTGACTCTATTTTGTGTCCTTCTGCTGTAGTAGTACCATTGGTTTCCCTCAGCCAAAGCTCTACCTGAACACTTCAATAATTATATGCATACTACAACATATTCATACCTAATTAACCAAAGTTCAACATCCTAGCTAACTATATAGATATATGCATAGTTTGTCATCTACTTTGAATCACAGGAAATTATTATTCCATGTATAAGATAACATGTTCCAATCCAACTCCAACCTGATATTTGCATAACAAAGAACCAAATTCGATTAACTCTTACATGCAACATGAGTCCAGACTGTACAATATTTCTGTGTGAAATATGGCATGGAAAGAAAGAGGTGTATTGAGAGTTTGGAAGCGTAACAGTACCATGAAGTTGCCATGGATCATATTGATAGAGCTCAAGATCAGGGATGACATCCGGGTGGCAAGGCAAAAGTGAGGCTTTTCGGTGAAGGAAATGGACAACAAGCTCTTCATCTGTGGGATAGAATCGAAAGCCTGGTGGAAGGTTGACACTGGTATCTGCCATTGAAGCTATAGGAGAGGCAGGGGAAGATGAAGGTAGCTATATAGGAACTAATGAATGGATAGATTATATATATAGCAGGGTGTGACGTGAAATTGAAGATGGCGTTTATCACGTACAAAACAGATACATTTCATCAAATATTTGATAATTCTTTTTGGCACGGTACCACTCATAGTCCAAGCAAGCAATGCACCAGATAAGGGAACCTCATGGTGATGATCACACTTCATGCTGACATCATCCACCTGCGGTAGTACGTGTCGCATACATTAAGATGGGTTTGGTCTTAGGGCAATTGAGCTGGGGTGACCCACCTCTTGGAGTGTATCTTTATATGCTTCATAATTATCAGCAATTATTAATGTTTTGTGATTAAAATATGGGAGAGCCTTTTTGTTTCAGTCTCAACCCATATGCTTCTTCCTAGCTATGCAATGAATGAATCAGCAAGAGTAGCACAGTGGGAACTGCACCTACATCCCACGTCAACCAAAGCAATCAATTATTTCTTTGGAATGTGGACTTTAACTAACACAGAAGATTATAACTAAAACTATTTTACTCACTCACTTTTGGTGGAGCCATGGAAACTCCAACACAACATTATTTATATATGATTAACCAATTATTAAGGAAAGAAAGAAAAGTACGTGATGGAACTTCACTAACCATGAACCACCTTGCTTATAACTCATTCTAACGTTAATTAACTATATTTTTTCAGTTTATTGATGTCTTTTCTGATTTAGAAGTTTGGTAATAATTAATATTTATTTATTACCTTAAAGTAGACATCATTATTACCTTAAATCTTATAGATATTTACTATTTACAGTAGAAGTTTGCACGGTGTCTTTCGTGTAAGTCGTTCTATGTTAACTGCTCAATTGTGCTTCATAAAATAGGGACGTGAAAGGGTACCTAAGTACCTTTCTTCTTGCACTGGCAACAGAACTTGACCAAACTATGGTTATCAACAACCAAAACAATTAGTTCTGCATTCAAATTCTTTTACCGTTTCTGGCTTCATATTCTCTTACCATATCATGATAACATTAATCTGATTCAGAAGGTTTTGGCATCAGATTAAAACAATGCTTGTAGCAAACAAAAAAGATCGTAGTGTGTTGGGAATAACATATTACACATGTGTGGAAGTGGAAGCACTACCGTACCGTACTGTATCTTTCTGGTAGCTATGCCCCATTTCTGGGCTCTAGTGGACCAAGAGTTGAGGAACATCTTTCCATTCAAAAGGTGAATTCCATCCACACAAGGCCCAGTGAGAAACATTCCTAAAACTATGAGCCAGTTTTTTCTTCATACTCATAACCTTGGTACTCTCACACTATAGCCATCTTATTGGTTCTCAGTGCTTGCTCCACAAACAAATTGTTCACACCCACCCTTAATAAGGACAGAGGAAAGAAACACTCGTGAAACAACCATGAAGTTGCATTATGTCACAATATGTTCTCCATAACTTAATCTTATCTCATACGAAGTTTATTTAATTTTTTCTAAGATTTTTTTTGAGAAAGTCTGTACAAACTATAGTTTCTTAAACAATGCATTTGTCTTAGTACCACAAAATTTCATTACAAATAATAACATTACTATTTCAATACTTCATTCATTTTTTTTTATTTTTTATTTTTTATTTTTTTTTTTAATTTTTTTAACAAAGTCTTCACGGCAAATGTCTATCATGAATTTATTTAGAAATATTTCATTCATTTTCTACTTTTCATGCGATTAAAATATTACAATTTTTTTTAAGAAATTGATTGATTGATACTTTAGGTTTTAAAAATAAAATAATCTTAATTTATATATTTACTGTCATTTTAATCTTATTACAATTTTTTTTAAGAAATTGATTGATTGATACTTTAGGTTTTAAAAATAAAATAATCTTAATTTATATATTTACTGTCATTTTAATCTTAAATATTTTTTCTTTTAATTTAGACGATAGAATTATTCATTTCTACCTACAAAAATGTATTTTATTCTCTTATACTTATACCTCCAAAGTCATCAACTTCACATCTAGCCTGAAAACATCCATATACAACAATTTTAGTATTTGAAGGAGAATTAACAAAAAATTTTCCCACCCTCTTTTTCAAATTTCAAAAAATCAAATTTATTTCTCCAAATTATTAAAAAATGGTATCAAACACACAATTTTTCCCTTCCTTCCTTTTTTCTTTCTTTTTTTTCTGACCATTAAGTCATCTTATCACTTATTTTCTCAACAAAAAATGATGATCTTTCATTAAAATGTTTTGAAAGACCTACCATATTTTCCTTAAGAGTCCATTTTATAATCTGATATACTTTTCAATGGACTCATTTCTGCATATGAAAACTTAAAGTCAGACTTCAATGCATCATCAGAACCTTGAGCACCATGAGAAGATGAGAGCCAGCAGAATCCTCTTCATTGTCGAGGCTTCCACATCCAAACGTTAAATCACAACTTCTGAAATTTAAATAAAAAAAAATCATATTTAGATTTTAAAAGATGATTGCAATGAATTGATTAGCATTTCAAAACATAGGATAAGATAAGGAAATTTATCCCAAATAGGAGATTGCTTACAATATAATTGAATATATAATCTGAAATATCACATAATTATTATAGAGACATACACAATGGATCATGAATATCAAAACAAATATTGAAATGATAAAATGAATTTGTTTATGCACGTGAGACTGTGTGCATGTTGGTGCATGTGTGTGGAGTTTAGTTTCTCTTTTGTCTAACACATATCGAAACTCTACTGGAATAATAAAATAGTCTCTTTCCACCTTTTATTATTTAACAAGATATATGAAGAGACAGTGTTTTAGTTTAACATTTATTACCTTTCAGAAATAGACTAAAATAAAAGAAATCTTAAAGAAACTAATCTAACAAGTTTTAAATCAATAAAATAGAATAAAAAATCAACACAACTCAAATTAACTAGCTATTAGCTAAAATGCAAAACATATATATGATTATTTTTTATTTACCACGTACATGATATTACTTACATAAAAAATGCATTACAAATGAGATTTGTGAAAAAACTCATCGAAGGTATAACACAACTAGCTATAGTAATAACTAATGAAGTTGTTAATAGAAATATTACATATGTAATTAGAGTAAATTTTACTAATTGGTTATGTTTAACTAGTCTTACTCGTGTGATTGAGTTAATATTTCATCAACTTAAATTTAGTAGAGAGATAACTAAATCTCAAGAGAACCCTATAAATTATTAAGAATAGTTGAAGTATCACTTGTAAGATTTTTGTTGGATGGTATAATACCATTTATGCCAACCACTTTTTTAATTCATTTTAGTTATGGGATGATAGTTATCGTTGTAATTATCAATTTGTCAGACATCGATACCATTCGAAAATATAGAAACATACATAATTGATTGTGTATATCAAGAAAATTATTGAAATCATAAAATGAATTTGTGTGTGCATACATGAATAGCTGAGTGTGCGTGCATAGATAATGGTACAATATTTCTTTAATACAACCTAACACAATTAATAACATTTAAGGCATAATTGATTATAATCCTAAATATCACATAATTATTGTAGAGACATACATAATTGATTATGTATATCAAGAAAAATATTAAAATAATAAAATGAAAATGTTTAAGACATAATTGATTATATAATTTCAAATATCACATAATCATTATAGAGATATACATAATGGATTATGTATATCAAGAAAAATATTAAAATATTAAAATAATAAAATGAATGTGTGTGAGTACATGCGTGAGTAAATGTGTATGCGTACATGTTCGTGCGTGGAGTTCAATTTCTCTGCTGTTTAAAATGTATCAAGTCTCTATTAGGATAATAAAATGATCTATTTCTACTTTTCTTTATTTAATAAAATGTATGAAGCTACAATGCTTTAGTTTAGGACTTACTACCTTCAAGAATCGACTAAAATAAAAGAAATACTAAAGAAACTAATTCAACAAGTTTTAAATCATAAAACTAGAATAAAACAAATTCAAAACAACTCAAGCTAACAACTAATTCTAAAATTTATTATGCAAACCTATAATTCTAAACTATTCTAATTAGCTGCTAAATGCAGAACACATATATGATTATTTTTATATTTTTTATTTACCAGGCTAATTTTCTTATAGAACACATATATGATTATTTTTATATTTTTTATTTACCAGGCTAATTTTCTTATTTACCAGGAATGAGAGATCGCTGACATGGAAAGTGCATTACTAGGGAGATTTGTGAGAAAAATCATAGAAAGTATAACACAAATAGCTATAATAATAACTAGTTAAGTAGTTAATAAAAGTATTAGTAGTTATAATAAGTTTTACTAATTGGTCATGCCTAATTAATCTTACTACTATGATTGAATTAATTCCTTATCAACTTAAATATAATAGAGAAATAACTCAATCTCAAGAGAACCTTAAATAAAATTATTAAAAATAATTGCAATATCATATGTAAGATTTTTTTATACCAACCACTTTTTTAGTTGATTTTATTTATAGGATGGTAGTTATTGTAATTACCAGTTTGGCATTGATACCATTTGGAGGTATCGGAACAAAGCTTAAAAAGCTATCATGTTTTAAGGATTGGTTCTCTTATTTCTCTTAGCTTGTTGGATAGTTATAATGGTATCAGCCGTCATTTAACTGGTTTCTTAGAAATTCGTTAGGGGACTTGTCTTAAATATGTGTAATTTTAAACTATGATATTAATACAAATTATTAATACTGATTCTGTTCCATTCTAAATCCAAACCATTTCATATCTCACTCTTAAAAATAAGTTTGGTCTGATGGTGCTGAGAAGCAAAACCATAACCCGAACTACATAAGTTTTGAACAACTTGAACATCATCAACCAAACCCTGATTCATCACTTAACCCTAATTCATAAAAGAATAATAATATTATAACTCCTATGTTTTATTTTTTAATATGATTTAATATAAATTATTAATTATTATATTTTTTTTTCTTAAAAAAAATCAATATTTCACACTAAATCGAATAAAAAAAAGTAAAGTACGAGATTCTTATTATAATTTTTGATCATAAAAACGTTATAAAAGTATCATGAGTTTAGAATAAAGTCAAGAGATTGATTTGAGTGACGGGGTAGGTAATCAATTCTCTGCAAATCAAAGTATTACTGAGATAATATTTGACTGAATGATTTAAAATAGTTTTGACTAAAGAATGCAAGGCCAAAAGCCAAATAACTTTACAAATGACACAGTTGAGCTATTTACGTTTGTATGAAAGAGTATCTAAGTTTGAAAACATTTACACAGAGGTTATTTAGATTACACAAAGGAAACAGAAGGCTTGAAAAAATGAACAGAAAAATTGTGAATAATTTAATTTATACAATAAAATTCAAATACTGACTATTAATTAACGTAAATAATTACTAAAGTGCTTTTATATTACAAGTTAAATATTTAAATATATTTTACTTCTTTTAACTTGAAGCGTGTGTTTTAAGATAAGTTGAGTAATTGCTTAAAAAATAACTTTCAGTTATTTAATATTTAGAGAAGCAATTAATTTTATAAGATAAGATTATATAAAAAAATGTTTTAAAATTGTAAATTAAATTAAAAATAAATAAATTTTTATCATAAGATAAGAGCAATTAAAAATAAAAATTCTAATAAAAAACAAATTAAAATTATTAGTTTTAAAAAATACCTAAAATTATGTTTTTTAATAAATTATTAAATTAAATGTCCAATTACTTTTGGATCTAATTAAGGTGTGGGGCGTCATGCTACCAAAATAACATTAGATAAATAAATATAAAATTTAGAAAATAATAGTATAATCGATAAATTTTAAAATTTGTAAAATTGGAAAATAAAAGCTTTAACGTGTAGAATTAAAATTAGACGAAAAATACATAAAATTATTGTCACAAATAACAATTTTATAAAATCAAAATGTTCATCTAATAATCTTTAACAAAAAAAAATATTCTCATCTCAAGCTAAAAGTATTTCATCTCTTCCGCCATTTCCAAAACATATATACAATTTAGTTTTTTGTTTTGTTTTCTGGATTATATAACAAAAAAAATACAACCTTAGTATTATCTATAACAATATATAAAGGGGATTCCCCTTTTTGTGTCCACTTTTTAAAATACCGATTTTACCCTTTAAATATAACAATTTTTTAAATTTTTTAAAATTGACCGTTACTTTTACAAAAATTTTATAAAATCAGATGTCTTTGCTTCTTCTTTATTTATTAATGGTTATTCTTTTATCTGTTCTGATATATTTCACTTTATTTTTAATAAATATAATTCTAATATATATATATATATTAACTTAATAACATTATCATATTATCACCTACTAATATAATATCACGTATATTTAAAAAATATATACACACAGGCGCTATCGCGCCTGTGTTACGCTAGTAAGCATAATTAATATGCTTTAATAGTTAAGTGAGACTTAATTATAAAAAAATATTATTTTAAGCATTTCAAAATAAAAGACGAAGTCCATTAAAAAGGATTATGACAAAATCAATCAACACAATATTACATTTTAGGTGCATTATACATGGTTAAAAATCAATGAGTTGATAAAATCATGATTAATTTTACATAGTCTTTACAATTATAAAAGGAAAAAGTTGTTCGATACTATTTGACGCATTTGACAAGTATAAAAATAAAATACTTTTAATAAAAATTAACTTTTATATTTAAAAAAAATAAAAATTATGAGAGATAGTATTATACGGAAATAAAAAAAAATGATTTCAAAATACGCCCATTACAAAATAAGCATGTGTCTGGGTTTCGAAAAACAAGTTTAGCATTAGCTTATGTTGAATGTTTTGGAAGTTTTCGTCTCTCTGGTTGTTGAATAAAGTATTGAATTATTGTGAGGTTGATTGTTTTGGAAGTTTTCGTCTCTCTGGTCGAGGAGGTTATGTTGAATGGCTTGAATCTCACTCATGCTCAAATCTCTGCATCTTCATTCTTCCCACTATTAACTTCACTTTCACTCTGCATCTTTAATATATCATTTTTATCTTGGAAGAGGTTATCGGTTAAAAATAATTAATTCAATTTATTTTATAATCATAAATTTTGATACAAATTGTTATAAATAGGCTTTAAATCTAATTTAAAGTCACTTGACTCTGATATCATCTTAAAAGTGAGTTTTAAATTTAATTTAACCCCACAAAACTGACTTGTAAGGTAAGGATTGCACTCAATTATATATTGTGAATTGGTCTTATCGACGTGGGACTTCTAACACAAACAATTATTTTATTTTATTAAATTTTGAAAACAATATTAGTTATCACTTATTGTAAATTTTAACGTGTTTGAGTAAATTTATTTTAAAAAATAAAAGATTTTTTTTCAATTTTCTCATAAGCAACGGATAATGATGTAACATTTCTGCAATACAAGCTAACACAAATTTCTGTGTATAAGAATTAATTAAAAATTCACTTTTAAATGATAATATTTTTGAAACACAACCAGATTCGTGAGGGTGGAATGAGTTTATATTTAAAAATTACTTTAATAGAGGAATCATCTGTCTCGGAAGCCAGTTTCATGTTTCAGTGCACATATTCCAAACTTGATTTCAGGAAGCCATTAGCGAAAGGAAATAAAATAATTTAATAGCTGCGAGGCGAGGTGCTCGTGGAGGGTTATAAATTAACACATGTCACCATAATAAGCACATGTCGGATACACAATAGCATGAATTATGAGCGAGTTTGGATGAATTAAATGAAATATTTTTTTTTCAAAGTTACTTAAATTTTTAGTTGTCTCATATTGGTTCTTATTTTTTTAAAAATAATTTAATTTGATCTTCACCGTTAGTTTGACCAGACGGTGTTAAAATCAACATCATATGTCAATTTTATGTTTTTTTTTTTATTTTTTACACCTGTCACTTCATAGTTTTGCCACGTGTCAAAATTGTTAATTTTTGACACATGATACAAATGTGAAGTTACACGTGTAAAAAATTAAAAAATTCAAAAAAATATTAAAAATATTAAAAAATTTCAAAAAAACCAGAAATTAATAGTGGCATTGACTTTAACATGGTTTGATCAAATTTAAATGTGAAAACCAAATTAAGTCATTTTTAAGAAAATAAGGATCAAATTGAGACAAAAAAAAAATTGAGAACCAATCTGAAATTTTATGACAAATAGAAGGATAAATAAGTAATTTAACCTATTTTTTATAAAGTAAATGGCTTAAATACCTTTTTGGTCCTCATTTTCGTAGTGTTTGTTGTAAATGATCTCATTTTGACAAAATGTTTAAAATGGTCCTCATTTTTACCGAATGTTTAAATTGGTCCTCATTTTCGCAATTCATGTCTTGTTTGGTGCTTCCTCTGCAATTCAATGATGAAATGACAAGTATTAAGTGCTTCCTCTGCAAATCCGAGCTCAAGAAAGACGAAGATGAAAAAATTTCCCTAATTGCAAAATTTCTCCTAAATTAAAAAATTAACGTTAATTAGCCATATGTGCATTACAAGTAACACAGTCTAATACAAACTGTGCCACCTGTACAATGCTCCGTTGATGATTTAAATGGCGTTACAGAAAAGGACAAAATAACGCACGAATTGCGAAAATGAGGACCATTTTAAACATTCGGTAAAAATGAGGACCATTTTAAACATTATGTTAAGATGAGGACCATCCGCAACAAACACTACGAAAATGAGGACAAAAAATGTATTTAAGCCAAAGTAAAATGGACTTATTTATAAATTTTAGAAATTATTTTTTTCATTCACACACTTTGTCGCCATGCACATTTATTGGTGTATTTATACACTATTGTGTTGGTATGATTAACACCCACCAAAACTGGAAGCCAAGCCAAAACAAGCACAAACACAAACACTCACATGGATTCTCTCCCTGTAGTTTCCTCTAACGGCAATGTGCAGAAGCCTCTGCACATTGCAATGCTCCCATGGCTGGCAGCAGGCCACGTAAATCCTTATTCGGAGCTCGCAAAGATTTTCGCTGAAAAGGGTCACTCTGTCACCTTCATAAGCACTCCCAAAAACATCGATCGCATGCCCAAAATCCCCCAACCCTTACAACCCTTCATTAAATTGGTGAGTTTACCCTTACCACACACAGAACATCTCCCAGAAGGTGCAGAGAGTACCATGGACATTCCCAAATCAAAGATCTGTCACCTCAAGTTAGCTTATGATGGTCTCCAAGATGCTGTGTTCGAGTTGCTCAAAACCTCAAAACCCGATTGGGTTTTCTACGATTTTGCAACCGAGTGGTTACCCGCGATAGCCAAGAGCCTCGGCATTCCCTGTGCACATTACAACTTAACCGCAGCGTGGAACAAAGTGTTCTATGATCCACCCAAGGAAGTACTCAACTCAAAGAATTTCTCGATTCACGACATGTGTAACCCTACGTGGCTTCCTTTCGAAACAACCCTTCATCTCAGGCCTTACGAAATAATAAGAGCAATGAGCTCTCGCAAAGATACCGACACGGGTCGCACTGCTTCTTTCGATCTCGGAAAGGTGTATTCCAGCTGTGACATGTTTCTTCTGAGGACATGCAGAGAAGTGGAAGGAGAATGGTTGGATTATCTCGCTCGCAGGTACAACATGCCCGTGATTCCGGTGGGTTTGGTTCCACCGTCCATACAGATAAAAGATGTCGGAGAGGAAGACAAAAGCCCCGACTGGGTCAAAATCAAGGAGTGGTTGGACTCGAGAGAGTCCTCATCGGTGGTGTATATTGCTTTCGGGAGCGAGTTGGAGCTGAGTCAGGAAGACCTGACTGAGTTAGCTCATGGCATTGAGATTTCAAAGTTGCCCTTCTTTTGGGCTTTGAAGAAGGTGAAAGGGGGTTCAGTTGAGTTGCCAGAGGGGTTTGAGGAGAGAACAAAGGATCGTGGGTTTGTTTGGAAGAGTTGGGCACCCCAGAGTAAGATCTTAGGGCATGCAGCTATTGGGGGGTGCATCACCCACTGCGGCACCAACTCTCTGGTTGAAATGCTTAATTTTGGGCATGTTCTTGTGACTATTCCGTATTTGCTAGACCAAGCGCTGTTTTCAAGGGTGGTGGAAGAAAAGAAAGTGGGAATTGAGGTGGCAAGGAGCGAGAAAGATGGGTCCTTTACGAGGGAGTGTGTGGCTAAGACATTGAGGTTGGCAATGGTGGATGAAGAAGGGAGTAGTTACAGAAACAACGCCCAACAAATGGGAAAGCTTTTCAGTTCCACACATCTTCACAATCACTACATCGATGATTGCATTCTTGCTCTTCACAACTACAAAGCTCCTTCCAACACTTAATCCACCCACTTTACTTCGCTTTATGTCTACTCTGCTTAACTTTTCACATTCAGTATTTCAATTCTGTGCGTGCTTTTTTTTTGTCCCACTTGATTCACTTTAGTGAAATGACAAGGTTGTCTTTTACAACTGATGCATGTTAATAAAATCCTTTTGTTCATTGTGAGAATCATGCAAGACAGCCTAAGATTTTAGTTATTGATAAAACTACATCATGACTGATGTTGATTTTTCAACGATAATAGTATTGTTCATTTTTTGACGCTCTTACATTGTTTTTTCTTTCTTCTTCAGTTTCAATGTTTATTTACCTGTCATATGATATATACAAGCAAAATGCTAATCAATGTTACGGTTAAGGAATAATAAAGGTGTTTTGATATTATCATTTTTAGATTGAAAGTTGAAATAATTAAATACAGTAATTAAAATAATATAAATGCACATAATCAATTTTATAAAGACAAAAATGTCCTTTTAATGTGTAGACAATAACTTATTATTACAAAACAAAATTTTAAAATTTTTAAGGTCTCTACTAAAAAGAAAAAAAAAATCAATTAAGTCTTAAATTAACACTTTAATTATTCTTTTTTAGTAACATTTTTAGATGTTTAACACTATTTTTTTTGTTGGTTTTTTTGTTAATTTATACTTTCTTATATATATTTTTTTTTAAGTTTTAGATGTTTAACACTATTTTTTTGTTGGTTTTATGTTAATTTAAATTTTCTTATATCTAATTTTTAACAACATTAAAATATAATTATTTTATTATTTAATTAGTTTTTAAATTTTATTTGTGAACATTAAATAAAATATTAAATACACATGTACAATATTTATGAATATTTTTATTTTTAAAAAAAAATAAAGTTGCATTAATAATTATCAAATCAAATTTATATTTATCTATATACTTTTATAAAATTCAATGTATATTAATTATCTTTTAACATTCACGATTCATGTATATAAAACAAAACATATAACGATTTAAAGTTACAAATAATAAATAAAAATTGAAGTTGCATTCAAAACTTTGGGAGACGTGGCAGCATATATTTGTGGCACTGCATGCATGCGAGTCGACAGGTGTGAATGTGCACCGATAGATATTCGTACATCGTTTACCCCTTTTCTATATACCTTTTTTTTCTCTAACTTTCTGTAAATAATTGATTTATTTTCCCCCACTTTCCCAGGGCACGAGTATTTTAATTAGCGAACCCTCCGTAGATTCTACGATTTTGAAGTTTTAAAATGGTTAGTTAGATGCGAGATGGAAGCTACCAAAAGCGTTTTATTTACAGTAAAATAAACAAACAAACATATCTTCGGAAGTCTTAAAAAGAAAAATTAAATAATCAAATTGCATCCGTGATACAAGGTTAACGGAAAAATATATATTTCTTTTATTATTTTGTGTGCATTTCAAGTTACTGCGTCTAATTTAATATGTAACATATTATTATTTAGATACACACTAGATTTGATCGATTATTTTGAAAATAGTTTTGGTTCCAGATCCATCCCGTGTAATATCTGAGTTTTGTTAAGAATGAAGGACGGGAATACGGATGTCACCGGAACGGGTAAGTAGCAGTAGTTCTTCACTACCCTACTTGCTGAATAAACATTTGTCTTGTACTTATATTCATATTCGTCGAATATCTATTATGCAGGTATCTATCTATTTTTCTCATATCCATGGGTATTTACAGGTATTCATGTATATTTACAAAAACTATTTAAAATACAAATATTTAATCATATATTCAAATAAAATCAAATACATTACTGTCATAAATTTTAAATAAAGTTCAAATAAATTCAAGTTCATACAAGTTCAAATAATTATAAAAATAAATGAAAATTCTTTAATTAGTACTTTGATCAACAAGTTCACCTTCTCCGATTGATTCCTGAAAAATAAACCCAATAAACAAATCATAAACTTCAATTGTCACGTGCAAAGTATTCTTATATTGATTCCATCATTTCACAACAAGCATACCATAATATGCCCAATTTCAAAGAAAGAAAAGATAACAATGTCAAGGAGTGTACATGGAAGAAGACAACGTACAAATACTTGAAGCTGTAAGAATGAAGACAGACAAGATGTGCAGCTTAGAAAAAATTAGGTAAGAATGTTTTTTACTAATATATATATATATATAACAATATATAAAGAGGATTCCCTCCTTTGTGTCCACATTTCAAAATATCAATTTTACCCTTTAAAATATAATTATTAATTAAATTTTTGAAAATTGACCGTTACTTTTACAAATTTTTTTATAAAATCGTCTATCTCTACTTTTCTCTTTTTCTCTATTTATCAACAGTTCTTTTTGTAAATTAAAGTTTAATGAGGGTATCCACGGGTACGGATACTATGATACCCGTACTCGCTCCGTTAACATGCGGATATCAAAAGTACTTCTACCTACGGGTAGTGGGTATCCATTTTTAATATCTGTTTATTATCCATTGTGAGATTTATCCACACATACATGTGAGTACCGATTTTTTTTGACATCCCTGTTCGAGAGTTAAGTTTCTCTTTTGAGTTTTTTATATTATTATTTATTGGGTATTAAAAATATACTATTTTAATATTTTAAAGATAATTTTAAAATTAAATGACTGTATTTAAGACACCGTGAAGGAACAAGAGAAAAAAAGTTAGTAAAATACTCAAACTCGAAGGAAGTCCAGTTTACGATGAGGAATAAAAGGATAAATTAATTTCACAATGAACCCTAGTCAGTTGACATTCTTTAAATTTTCTACCCTCATTCTACATTCATTTTACTATTTTTATATTCAATAATTTAATTTATATTTAATCTAAATAACTCAATATATAATATAATATTATCATTCACAATCTTTATATGGATATAGAAACTGAACAGGAGTGTCAAAGGATTTTTTTCCTTTCTATAGACCTATATGACTGCAAGTTTTAATCAAATACATCTAAGTTTTTCACGCACCATAACTATTATGTGTTTTTCAAATCAAAATCAGATTATATATATATATATATATATATATATATATATATATAATATTTATGATATGATGGATTATATTTAAAATGATTTGTATTATTTTTTATAATTTAAAATAATAATTTTATAATAATTATTTGATTGATATTTTATTCATATACTATAATATTATACATTAAATATAGAAGCATTAATCCTCTTTTAATATAAATATAAATAAAATAAAATAATTTAAAAATAGTTATTTCAAAAAATATTTTATATTAAAACATTACTTATTTCTTATTAAGATTTGATAACAATTTTTATTTTAATTAATTAAAATTTGTTTTAACTTTAATTTATATTTTATTTTACATCAAAATATTCTAAAAAAGTATTTTTTTAGAAATAAATTAAAATTTTTATTTTATTTTTAAGTCGATCAAATCAATTATTATTTTTAATTCTTTTTTTTTTACTTTCAATAAACTTATTTTTCACTCTTTTCATTTTTCTTTCTTTCTTTTTTCTATTCCTCTTGAATATGAAGAAACCATTCGTTAATTAGCTTTTTCTTGAATATGGCTGTCAATTCTGCATCAATTGGCCTTCATACATTCTCTGGTTTACGAAGGAAGCAAAACAAGCAATTGTATGTTTCGAAAAACTTTTCCAGAGAAAAGTAATAAAGGAAAATGCTTTTTTTATAAATTAATTGACTTAAATTTTATATATATATATATATATATATATATATATATATATTTATTTATTTATTTATTTAAATGATATAAAATAGAGACAACGAATTACTCTTTCAAAAATAATTGTTCTTTCTTACACGGACTTCTCTTGTTTTGCATAAATATATATTATACATATACAGATTTTTTTTTATTTTAATCTTTACTTGGTAAAACAAAATTAAACACTTAGATTTATCAGCTATTACCGGTACAAATGTGTTACTCGAATTATGCTACACCAACCAAAAGACTTTTATTTTATTTTAATTGATTAACCCTCCAATAAAAATGAATAGGTTATATAAATCTAGGAGTAGAGGGTAGTTATAGGTTAGCTAGTTAATTAATGGCAGAACACACGGTGCGAATTTCACTATCAGGACCAGTCTTCAACTCTATATTGCCCATCTTCACCATAGAGTTCGCAAAGTCCATTTTGAAATGTAAGGCTGAGTCGGAGTAGTCTTCCACAAACGTCTTTGTGGAAGGATCACCCCAAAGCAATTGATCAGACTCCAAAATTCCACGTCCATTCTTCACATTTTTAAAGAAAGATCTATCAAATTCGAATTCACTTCCTGTATCCAGTGCAACACGGTTTTGAGCACCTGTATTTTGGGGACACTTTGCTCGTAGTGTGGAAACAAATGAGGGGTCGATCGAAGGGTCAGCTCCACCGTTTCCACTGAAGTTGTACAGTCTTTGCCTGAAGAATAGGCAAGCTGTTGTACCAATTGTGTGTCCACCTACGTACCAAGTTGTTTTTTATCACGTTAGAAATGAACTATAAATCTAATTCAATTCTACAAAATAGTTAGAAGTACCAGAAAGGACAACGAGGTCTTGGGTATTGAGACCCTTTGCTGCAAACTTCTGCTTCAGAACAGGAACAGATTCAAAAGGTGAAGGCAAGTTATTCGCTTCTGAAGCCTGTGATATGCGTCCATCTCTGCGTCCAGTAGGCACTTTCCAACTCGGTCCATCACTCTGCCATGCAAAATATACTTACTCATCACATGCACAAGGACAAAAACAATTAATGTAAAAAGGTGAACATGATGAGGTTTTTAGTTAATTACAAGGTCGACAGAATCACGAGCTGCAAGAGCAAGAATGTCAGCACAGGAGACAACGCCGGGGCATAGAGCCTCGAGCTGTGTCTTAGCATCATTAATAACCTCAAACCCTTTTAAACTAAGGTTTGGCAATGCTGTTCTCTCGGTTTGAGGACCCTCGATGAGAACGGAAGCATCACAACCTTGCACGAAGCAATCATGGAAGTGCAACCGAAGCAACCCTGCTGCCAAACTAGGATCAGACTTAAGATGGTTTCGAACAGTCGACTTAACAATGGACTCGGCGCGGGGACACGTGCGGGAATAGAATCCCTCACGTGTCCCTTGCCCATGCACTCCTACTGTGTTCGCAATACTCAGACCAAGAAAAACAAAGATTACAGACTGCAAACTACGTCCCTCCATTTTTGTGTAATGATTCATTTAACTCGGTGAGTGTGTGGAATATAGTGTCATGAGGAGGAGCTATTTATAACACGGAAAAAGTTACTATTACGTCTTTTTTGTATTTTGGATATGTTAGAAGTCGAATATGTATAAATGGGTTCCTTATATTTTTTTATGAAAATGGGTCAAGTTGTTAGAGAGGAGGACGACATTAGAGGTGAAGTCGTCGTCCTGGTTTCTTTATTTATTTTTTCTTCAAAATTGATGTCGTACTATACTATAACATTTTTGTTTTTAAAAAAAATGAAGTCGTCTTATGCATAACGACTTCACCTTTCCAATTTTATTTTTTTTTTGTTTTTTTGTTTTTTTTCTTTATAATATATGAATTTTGGTTATTTTTTTAATTTAAATTTATTGGAAAAATAAATAATAAAAAAATTAATAGAATAAAAATTAACTTTAAATTAATATATTTTAAAAAACAAATAACTTATAAATTTAAAAAACATTGATAACTTATAAATTAAAAAAAAATAACGAAAACTGAAAATTAAAAAAAAAATAATAATCAAAACTGAAAAACAAAAAAAATAATCAAAACAGTTAAATTAAAAAAAAAGGAAAAAAAGTAATCTGAAATATTAAAAAAAATAATAAAAAGTGAAAAACTAAAAAAAAAACTGAAAAGTAAAAAAAAATGAAAAGTGAAGTCGTCATGCTACAGTACGACTTCACTTTTCAATTTAATAGAAGTCGTTATAAAAAATAACGATTTCATCCTGAATGAAAGTCGTCCTCTACAATAATGATTTGACCAATTTTACAAAAAAAAATTCAAAAGACCCTCAAATACAAAAAAGCCTACTATTACACCATCATTCTCAAATCGAAACTAATTTTTTGAGTAGTAAATTTTTTGACAACTTTCTCTTACAACCTTAGGTGACATCTTTTAAATGATTCTCCATCTCTTTCCATTTTCTCATTTTCAATATTCAAAAATCGCTTAGTAGATGATACATCATGTTTTAAGAAGAAATTGTCAAAATTTAATAGTCAAAATATCATTCTCCTTTTCAAATAACTATCATTTGACACCAACTTTTTTTAATAAAATATTATTATTTGAATAAAATATTAATTTATATGAGTGCGAAATGGTAATATTGATATCAAACTATAAAATATGTAAAATATCTTCTTCTTCTTTTTTTAACGGAAGACAAGTGAATACATCGTTAATTTAATAATCCGACCATTATAACCTATTAATCTAACGTTTTCATTCGATTAATGATCAAATTGTAAGAATCTTTTTATTTCTTTTGATGGGAAACTAATAAATCTATCGCAAGGACGTCATAACTTTATTAGAATTTATTGATAAAAAAATTGACTCGTAAACTTAAATTAAATTGACATTTGTATTTAGGCACAAAGTTAGACTTTGGGTTTCCCGTATAAAGACTCGTTGGTATATTAGTTTACGTATAGATCAATTCATTTTAATTTATAGAAAAAAATTATTTTAGTTTTTTCATATTTTTCTTATGAAAAAAATACTACTCCAAGTCTGTCCTTAATTAATGTATTAAGAAAGAAAAATATAGGTTAACAAATATTTTTTTTTTACAAATTTTGACAAACTACTGATTGAATCAGGTTATAAAATATTACTTTATTATTTTATTTTAATTAAAAAATAAAAATTAATCTATTTTAATTCTGTTTATGGAAGCTTTGTCAAATTTGCCAAAAATAAAATTTGTCAAAAAATAATTTTCCATTAAGAAATATGTGAAACTCCAAAGTCAGCTTATTAATTTATTGGAAGTCATTAAGATCCTCTCCAATTTATTCTTTTATTTTAATGTTTGAAAATATTAATTTATAAATAAGAGCGCATCTTATTTTATTACTTTTTCAAAAAAAAACTTTAATACATTTCAATCTATTAAAAACTATTTAATTGTGAAATTAAGAAGGACAAGTAGGCGCACTTGTTTTCCAGGTTTAGCCATTTGAATTAACTCATTGGCAGCTGTTAATTACCTTCATTTTTTACTTTGTATTAAATTTAATTTAGTAAATATCTCAGTGTGTATATTCGTTTTTTCTTTACTTTTTTCTTTATATTTTTATTGATCTGTGTTGTTTATGAGAGACTAAAGTTTCAACTATCCTTATCGTGTGAATGAAGATGAAGATAAAATTTTACTTTTCCATTGCTTGTAGTATTATAGTATATGTGTCCATAATTATTGTAAATATTGATTGTTATTGATATTTAGTATTTATATCGACGACAATATCCTAAAAAATAATAAAATATAGTTTTTTATGGGTACGAACATCGTATACCATCTAGCAAATCTAAAAGATATATTACCAGCTTCAATTTACAAAAATATTTTTCAAGCATACTTAAACAAAGAAAAAGAGGGAAACTTGTATGTGAAATTTTTTATAAATTGATTATATTTTGCCCAATAATTTACTTTTTAACCCATAATCGATTATTAAGAGCTGCTAATTATGCTTTGGCCCGTGTCTTTTTTTATGTTTTACTTTTAGTAATAATTAAAAACGCTACTAACTAATAAATATGAATAATAAATAAAATTATGTACTTCAATTTCAAACTCAAAATCTCATAAGAAATATTTCACTTATTTTTTTATTTATATTTCAACTAAATCACTTTTGTCTTCTTTCTATTTTCACTTTTACTTTCTTTTTTTTATGTGTTTTCCCTCCGTTTTTTTTTTTCTCTTCCTGCCTAACCTTTGATAAATCCAAAATGTTATTATTGATTAATTAGCTATTTGATACGGCATCGTAGTATCCAAGAGGGAAGACAACAGGGACCTGTGATTTTTTCACTCTCTGAACCAACATTTTACCTAATTACTTTACTTTTTTTCTTTTTTCAATTGCCAAGTTGAATGAAATATAGTTTTAGAAGAAAAAAAAAAGTTACGTATGAAAATTAATGAAAGAGTACAGAGAAACATTTTTCATGAATAAAATTATATATTTAACCCTAAAATAAAACATAAAAAATTAAATAAATAAAAGAAATTTAGTCAACAGTAAATACCAACGACAAATAAACATGTTTTTTATATATTGTTCAAACTCGTCCCGTTTTGATGGAAGATCTCATTATATACATGTATAAACATAGATAATACATATTTTTTTTAAGGTTTAATTAATCGTAAGGTACCCAGTTTGGTACTAGAGTGTTAAATTGGTATCCGCTTTTAAAAAAGTGTCAATTGCATCCCAACTTTTGAAAATTGTTTCAATTAGGTCCCTTTCAGACAGAGTTGACTAATGCCGTTAGTCAATGTGCCACGTGTCAATCTGTGGTTTTTTTGATTTTTATTTTTAAAAAATTTAATTTTTATTTTTATTTTTTAATTTTTTTTTAATTTTTTAAAAAAATAAAAATAAAAATGCCACGTGTCAAGTCCCTGTGTGTGACACGTGGCATTGTCAGTGCCACGTGGCATTGTAATGCCACGTGTCAGTGTCACTATCAGATGTCATTGTGATGATTTCGATTTAGTCTCCATTTATGTTTTTTCGTTTCAATTTAGTACTTACTTATGTGTATTTGATTCAATTTTAACCTAATAATTTTTAATAATTAAAATATTTTTTAATAAAATTAAAAGTAATTAAGTATAAAAGTTTAAAAAAAATTAAGTATTTGATATTTATATTAAAATTTAGTGGTAAAAGTCATTTTAGTACTTATAAATAGCATAACATTGATACAAATAATAAATTTGGTCTAAAATTGAGAGAAACATTATAAATATTAGTACTTAATTTTGTAAAAATATTTATACTTAATTATTTTTAATCTTGTAAAAAATGGATTACAAAAATATTTTAATTATTAAAAAAAAAAATTGGGACAAAATTGAATCAGATACACATACTTAGGTACTAAATTGAAACAAAAAGACATATGTGGGGACCAAATCGAAATCAACACAATGACATCTAATAGTGACACTGACACGTGGCATTACAATACCACGTGGAACTGACAATGCCACGTGTCACACACAGGGACTTGACACATGGCATTTTTATTTATTTATTTTTTAAAAATTTAAAAAAAATTAAAATTAAAAAAAAAATAATTTTTTTTTAAAAAAATCAAAAAAACCACAGATTGACACGTGGCACATTGATTAACGGCGTTAGTCAACTCTGTATGAAAGGGACCTAATTGAAGCAATTTTCAAAAGTTGGGATGCAATTGACATTTTTTTAAAAACGGGTACCAATTTGACACTCTAGTATCAAACTGGGTACCTTACGATTAATTAAACCTTTTTTTAATTAGATATGAAGACAAAAATAAATATATATCTTTCTGGTCTGTCTCCATCTACTCATCTCTGCCTAATTCTTGTTTTTATTTAAATAATTAAATACTCATAAATTATTAAGTTATAATATATATATATATATATATATATATATATATATATAATTCTTTTGTCTTTAATTTTATAATTTTTTTTTTTCTTGCCACACACTTTTTCTTTCATTTTTCTAATAATTTGACATCATATCACCAAGATACTTTTTCTATAATCAAAACTTTTATATGTGTATATTCAAATTATATATTATCAATTACACTATATCAAATAGTTTTTATGTCATATATTTGAGTATTATTCATTTTTAATATTTTTATTTATAATTTTTTTTTCACATGAGAATATTTGACTTTTATATATATATATATATATATATATATATATATATAATATTTATCTTTTTTTATTTTCTTTTGATCCTTAATTTTATTTTATTTAAAGAACTTTTATTAAAATAATTTTCATTATTTCTTAACGTTTTGGCCAGTCGAAAATTTTTCTTTGATCTTTAAGATATTTTTTATCTTATTGTATCCTTAATTATATATTTATTTTGCTTTAGTCGATTTCATTAATTGTGTATCAAATTATTTCTAAGACACATATTTGATATTTTTACTTATTTTCATTTTTTGTATTTGTTCTTTATTTTTATTTGATGTTTTTTAATATTTTCTAACTCATTTACTAAGTGTAATTTTATTATCACAATTATATTGATATGGATATCAGATAATTAAACTGATCTCAGTTTCGCCATTATAAAAAATGATAATTTACATTTATTTTTAATTTATCATTAGTGAAGATTTGCTATTTTTAATTCTGGAAGCCATAATATTTTCTGTAAAGATAATATTTTGATTAACGTATTATTTTCGTAATTTATGATTCCTTGTCTGCACATAAATATCTTGTTTATTGACTTTTTTTTTTCCTGGATGAACTTCAAATTAATTACCTTTTCTTCAAAGTTATTCATAGTCAGATTTCTCTATTCGAGATAATAACTTCTTATTGTCAATGCTAGCCTCACAAATGTGTATTTTAAATTTTACTATTCTATTGCTTTACTCACAACTTTTTATCTGTATATTAGAGTTCTTCTTTGTGCCTTTCATTTATCTTTTTAATATTATCAACAAATAATCTCCATACAGTTTTTTTAGAAATAATATGTCTGTTATCAAATAAAGTAAAATATGTTATCATATATGTATATAATAATATCACTCACATCACATATTAATTACATTGTTACATGATCACCAAGACAATATCTTCCAAGGAGCAATGAAAGGTATGAACTGAAATATTATCTCTCATATCCTCAATACACAATGTAAGATAGTATATTAAGTATGCTATATTATAGATCAATATTTATCTTAGGATATAGAGTTATGTACCTGCTTAAAAATATTGATATATACATCTTTCTTAGCTTCACATCACCAAATATTTTAATTTATATATGATAAAATAATTATTGAAATCAAAATATTTATTTTACCATAACATGCTTAATATCTTTTTAAAAATTCCATATATCCACACACACCTACAAGAGTCATATATATAACAATATAACAACAGTTACATCTAATTTGAGTTATATTAAGTTATTTTCTTATTTTAAAATATTCCAAAAACATATATTAAGTTATAGGTGCGTGAAAAATTATGATATAGATTAGTGTACTTGATTAAACATGCAGTCGCATAGGTATACAGTGAAATTAATTTATCTTTTTACTCCATCTTAAACAGACTCATTCTTAGTTCCTTCCTTCATCCGTAGTTTATGCATAACTCGCATATTAATTACACGGGAAAAAACTAAAATTATTCTTAATTAAAATACAATAAACAAGCATATTTAGTGTGAATCTATTATTAGGAATTCAAGTGTGAGTCTAAGTCCTACGTTAATTAGAAATGAGAAAGTAGAACACTATATAAGAATAAAGATCCATACACCCATCGTCAGGTTTTGGGTTTTGGGTTGAGAAGGAGGTGTCAATGTCTCATATAGTTAAACTTAAATCTCATTGGTGTTGTATCTCTTCAGTAAAATTCCTTCCTTGTAAACCTAACATTTATACGTTACATATTAAATTATCCGTTGTAACATGAAATGCACACAAAATAATACAAGAAAATATATATTTTTCCATTATTATATTATTGGTATATATAATATTGATTCTTCAACTATGTTTTTACACTTTCGAAGACTTGTTTGTTTGTTTTACTTTACATATAAAAGACTTGTTGGTATCTTTCATTTCAAATATAATTAACCAATTTAAAACTTCAAAATCTTAAAATCTGCTGATTAGGGATGGCAACGGGGCGGGGCGGGGACGGGTTTCACTATCCCATACTCATTCCCGTAAAAAAAATTCATCCTCATCCACATACCCAAACCCAACGGGTATCAAACTTTTGTCCTATCCCCATCCCCACCGGGTAACGAGTGTAATCTCGTACCCATACCCATACCCATTTTCTTACTACTTTAATATTAATTTTAATTATTTTTATAAAAAATTACGGTAAAGGAAACATAATATTATTAAATATTCAATATTAGGAGTATGGTTGTTTCTTCGATATCAAATGCTTTGAAATAAATTATAATTGTTTACATTTTAGATTATAATACCAAATAAAATTTGATGAGAACCAAAACATTTATTAAATTTGCAAACATTAATGAAACCTAGTTGATAAATTTTAAAAATATTTTTTTAAAAATATAAAAGGAAAAAAATATTTAAATTAAAATATATTTTAAATGTTTGTTTACTTCAATTTTTTAAATTATAATGAATCTATCTTTTATACACTAATAAAAGTTATAATACATCACTTGATCAACTTGACGCAAAGAACAAATAATAAACATAATAAAACAAATTTTAACATAGATTTGTATCTTTTGAACCACAATATATGTTGGATGGTGGTAAAAAAATATTCATGGCAATTACATTAAATTTTTATATTGTAGTAAATAAAAATTATTTATACAACTATAGTGAAAAAATTAAAGTATGCTTGTAATGAGTAAGAAAATAAAAATAATTAGATAAAATTTATTGAAATAGTATTCTACATGATGAAATAAACAAAAATAAAAATATTAAAAAATTAACAAATATGTGTCTTATAAACAATTTGGAGACTATTGGAAGGAATTGCACAAAGAAAAACAAATGTATAATTAAGGGTATGATAAGATGAAAAATATCTTAGAGATTTAAGAAAACTTTTCAAATATCAACATATATACTCAATGGTCGAGAAATAACAAAAATTGTTTTAGTAAAATAAAAGAGTTCTTCAAATGAAACAAAAATTAATAATAATAAGTAAATAATTTTTTTTTATATTACTTAGTAAATGAAATGTTTATCCTATTAAACACTTAAATTGAGAGTATTAAACATTCTCATGTGAAAGGAAAATATACAATAAATAAAAATATTAAAAAATAATAGAAATATTCAAATGTTAGACATAAATTTTTTTTAATTGATATATACCATTTTAACATAATTACATAAAGGTTATGATAAGATAAAAAATATATTGGAGATGCGAATGAAATTCATGACAAACTAAATATTTAGAAGAAATAAAAAATAGAAAGAATATATATATATATATATATATATATATAGGGTTACTTAATTAATTGTGAATATTTTAATAACTTAAAGGAGGATGAAGATATGGCGGGGACGAGTATTATAGCGGGGATATATTCATCCCCATCCCCATACCCATACCCAATCGAAAAAATCGGGGATTCCCCATATCCATACCCATACCCAGTCAATACGGGAATTCTCCGTCAAAATGAAGACGAGTTTATTTGCCATCTCGACTGCTGAGGGTGGTCCAGGATCTCCGCTAATTAGTTTAATTCATGCCCTAGGAGCCTCTGCATGGAAATAAGGTATTATTTTGAAAAGGTTGAAAAAGAGTGAAAATAAATTATTATTCACAAAAAGTTGGAAAAAATTACACACGAAATTAAGCATGTTAGTTGTTTTGACTTGGATTGATTTTTGTATGGTCGTTAAGAGTATAATAGATAAGGACTAAATATATTTTTCGTTTAACTTGTATACTTTTTTTTCATATATTCTATAAAATTGATGTAAAATATATTTTTTGATAAATATTATGTTAAATTTATATCATAATCTAATCTAACGTTAAATTTTTGTTTGTCACACGATAAATATTTTAAATAGGAAAATTATTTTTTGACTACTAAATTTTGACAACTTTCTTTTACAATCTTATGTGTCATCTTCTAAGTGATTTTCCATTTTTTATTTTTCTCATTCTCAATATTTAAAAATCATTTAAAAAATATATATCAAGTTATAAGAGAAAATTATTAAAATTTAGTAGTAAAAATCCTTTTAAATATTATTTAACTATGGGAATGTGCTTTGGATAGCGTAGTATGAAACTTACCAATTCATTCATACGGGACTGCATAAATGAAATTAAACACAGCCTATCATTTTCATGTCTACTTGTACTTTCTGCCCCTCCACAATTTATACGCGCACCTCCAAATTTTCAAAATCATATTTTACTTACTGTAAAAGTAACTTTTTGAATTATATATTTTGAAAACTTTTCAAAGCTTTAGGAGTAAAATTTGGAAAACAAAAATTTTGAAATAAAATTTTAGAAACGTATAAAATAATTTCTAGAACAAGTTTTATAGAATAAGATTTCCAAAATAAAATTTTCAATGCAGCGTTTTTCTTTCTCTTCTTCTCCATCTCAATCACAAAAAATCGTGAAAGGTGCAAGCACAGTGATGGATGGCAGCAGCTTCTTGATCTGAAACAGTGACGGTAATAGAAAAAGCAATGAGAGCAGTGGAAACGAATGATTAAGATTCTTCAAATATTTTAAAGGTTAAACCTTTCATGTTTTCTTTGTAAAGTTGTTTTCTGGTCAATACAATAACCCTTTTATACAAAGTCAAAAGTGTACTTCTTTTCATGTTTTGATATATAGTAACTTAAAACGTGCGTTTAATGCATAACAAAACGAACCTAACCATCAACAACAATTGAATACTTTATTCGAATTACTGTATTTTCATTCAACTATAGAATAAGGTTATTAGTACCTTGGGATATGTATTCCTGATATCAACGAGGAATTTGGATTCTCTATTACTGTTTCTGAATTGTTTTTTTATTGTGTTTTTATAATATATTTATTATTATTAATTTTGACGTTTTAAAATATATTAAAAAAATATTTAAAATATCAATATAATATATTTTTAATACTCAATAAAAAAAAATACGGTAAAAAAATCAATAAAAAATCTAAACTCAATTAATCCCACCATTGCAATTAAAGCACCCTTTATCATGCACTCGCCGAATAGTCCCACTCCAGCCTGCTTGAAATTATCACTCTTTTCTTGTCACGATGATATAAGAATCATTTGAACGATGACTTAAAAATAAATCAAAATAGTTGGTCAAAATATTATTATACTTTTTGAACATCCGAAAAAATTGAAGCACTTGCAATCCAAGACAAGTGCAATGCAAGACACTATTAATGACGAGCACGTGAACTTTAACCTTTGATGTATCATATGATTTTGATATGCATGTGACTGAGTTTTGATATGATCATCTACAAATATGCGTGTGACGAGCTTTGATAACAGTGTTACACTACACAAACCCTCTCAAAAAAACTGATTCACCAGGAAGATGGATTTACAAGGAGGAAGCAAGAAGCCACATGCTCTTCTGATCCCATTTCCATCACAAGGTCACATAAATCCATTTCTGAAACTAGCGAAGCTCCTCCACAGAAGAGGCTTCCACATAACCTTCGTCAACACTGAATTCAATCACCGACGCCTCCTCAAGTCTAGAGGCCCTGAAGCCCTCAATGGCCTCTCAGATTTTCACTTTGAGGCCATTCCCGATGGTCTCCCTCCCACCGACATGGATGCAACTCAAAGCATCCCAGCTTTGTGTGACTCTACCAGAAACAACTCTTTGCTCCCCTTTTGCAACCTTATCTCAAAACTTAACCACTCTCACGATACTCCTCCAGTAACTTTTATTGTATCAGATGGTGTCATGTCCTTCACACTCAAAGCTTCTCAGCAATTTGGGTTGCCCAACATATTCTTTTGGACTCACAGTGCTTCTGGTGTCATGAGCTACACACAATGCAACAATCTCATGGAAAGAGGCCTCACACCACTTAAAGGTGGTGACCAATGACCATGCAATTTTTTTCTTCACTCTAATTTTGATTCATATTAAATATCTGTGTTGTTTTTCATTATGGTCTTGTTTTTCAGATGCAAGCTATTTGACTAATGGGCATCTAGACACTGTCATAGACTGGATCCCTGGCATGAAGGATATCACTCTGAGGGACCTTCCTGACATCTATCGCACCACAGATCCAAATGATATACTTTTGGACTTTGTGGCAGAACAAACCGAAGCAACTTCAAGAGCTTCCGCGGTTATTCTTCAAACTTTTGATGCCTTGGAGCATGATGTGCTGGAAGCACTCTCCACAATGTTTCCTAAACTATACACCATAGGCCCTCTGGACTTGCTCCTTGATCAAACTTCAGAGACCAAATCTGATTCAATTAAATGTAATTTGTGGAAGGAAGATTCCGAGTGTCTCAAATGGTTGGATTCACAGCAACCCAATTCCGTTCTGTATGTGAATTTTGGCAGTGTGATAGTGATGACGCGCCAACAACTTGTTGAGTTGGCCTGGGGGCTATCAAATAGCAAGAGAAAGTTTTTGTGGGTGATTAGGTCTGATTTAGTTGAGGGTGAGGCCCCAATCTTGCCACCTGAAATTGTAGAAGAAACCAAAGATAGAGCTCTGCTGGTGGGTTGGTGTCCACAGGAACAAGTTTTGAAGCATCCAGCAGTTGCAGGGTTTCTTACTCACTGTGGTTGGAGTTCCACGCTTGAAAGCATCACAAATGGGGTACCTTTGATATGTTGTCCTTTTTTCAATGATCAATTTCTTATTTGCAGGTACATTTGTCGTGAATGGAATTTTGGTATAGATATTGATAGTGAAAATGTTACGAGGGATGAAGTGGAAAAGGCTGTAAACGAGTTATTGGAAGGTGAGAAGGGTAAGGAGTTGAAGAAAAATGCAATTGAGTGGAAGAAAAAGGCACAAGAAGCTACCAGCACCGGTGGTTCATCCTTTTTGAATTTGGAAAAACTGGTTAATGAACTCTTGCTTTTCAAGAGTTAGGCTGCAAGAAACTAAGTTGACATATACTTAGTCCACCAGTTACTGAGTGTTATTTTTATCAGATATTGTTGTAATGATTTCTTTCTCGAGATAATTTGAATGAGTAGTTGTGGGATTCAATATTCTGTCTTTCTCATGAACGCTGTTCACTGTTTGAATGCTCTGCTTTTGCGATTGGCAGATTCTTCTTGTTTGGACTATTTCCAAAAATTGACAATGGTCCCATTTTCTTGCAACACGAATCACGTGAAAGAAGCAGCTTAGGCCCTATTCATTATCTTTTCTTTGCATTTTTGAAAAGAATAAAAACATACGAGGTCCACATATTTTTTATCTTTTCTTTTCTGCTACCAATGATCCAGTGTTCTTTACTTTTGTCATCTTTACTCTCACCCCTCAACTAAACCAACCCTGAATAAGTTAATCACTGGACTAAAACCCACCTTTGATTATATGCAAAATCATTATATATACATTAGTATAAAATATTTAACATAAAAAGTAACATTTTGTCTTCATAAAGAACAAATCATTTGGATCTGAAAATCAAATGGGCGATATTTTAAGTAAGACCATGCATTTTTTGTGGGAAGAATGAGTCTGTAAATTTTTGTATTGTGGGGAATAAGACCATGCGCGATATCAAGGGAAATAAAATAAAAGCTGCGTGCTTCTCATGCCACTACTGTCTATTCATTTCTTTGGTAAGGACGAGGGCTCCTCTTAGTTTCACTTCTGATTATATAAAAAACAACGCGTATACCATCTCTTCCTTGTACAGAAAAAACAGGTAGAGATGGATCACACAGTTTCAGATTCTGATAAGCCTCTTCATGTTGTGATGTTCCCATGGCTAGCCATGGGTCACGTATACCCCTGCTTCGAGGTTTGCAAGATCCTTGCACAAAAGGGTCACTATGCAACTCTGGTATCCACCCCCAAGATCATAGATCGCTTACCAAAACTCCCTCAAACCTTAACACCATTTGTTAAGCTAACCAAATTGCCCTTATCTCCCCACATCGACCAAAACCACCTCCCACAAGATGCTGACTCTACAATGGACATTCCCTCCAACAAACTCTATTACCTTAAATCAGCCTATGATGCTCTCCAACAACCTATGGCTCAACTACTCAAAACTTCAAATCCTGACTGGGTTTTCTATGATTTTGCAGCCAGTTGGATACCAGAACTAGCCAAAAGCCTCCACATTCACAGTGCCTATTTCAGTCCCTGCCCTGCGTGGAGCATATGCTTCTTTGACACACCAAAACAACAACTTGGTGAAGCTGCTGACAACAGACCAAACCCTGAAGACTACTATGGTCCTCCCAAGTGGGTTCCTTTCCCTACAAATATTGGCCTAAGACCGTACGAGGTGAGGAAGTTGTTAGAAGATGTGAAAGTTAACGAGACCGGTGCCTCACCTGTTTTTGATCTGAATGAGGCAAATTCTGGTTGTGACATGTTTGTGATCAGAAGCTCCAGAGATCTTGAGCAAGAGTGGTTGGATTATGTTGCCGAATTTTACCACAAGCCTGTGGTTCCTGTGGGGTTGCTTCCACCAATGCAAGTAACGGATTCTGAAGAGGGAGACAATAGCCCCGATTGGCTTCAAATCAAGGCGTGGTTAGAGACGCAGAAAGCGTCATCAGTGGTGTACATTGCGTTTGGGAGTGAGGTGAAACTGAGCCAAGAAAACCTCAATGAATTGGCTCTGGGTATTGAGCTTTCGGGTTTGCCTTTCTTCTGGGCTCTGAGGAAGGGTTCGGTTGAGTTGCTGCCAGATGGGTTCGAGGATCGGACCAAAGATCGTGGGGTTGTGTGGAAAACATGGGCACCCCAACCTAAGATCTTGGCTCATACCTCGGTCGGAGGTTGCTTGACTCACTGTGGTTCTGGTTCAATGATCGAAAATCTCTACTTTGGACACGTTCTTGTGATGTTGCCCTTCTTACTAGACCAAGCATTGTATTCGAGAGTGATGGAAGAGAAGAAAGTGGGAATCGAGATTCCGAGAAACCCGCAAGATGGATCGTTCACAAGGACCTCCGTGGCGAAGGCATTGAAATTGGCAATGGTGGACGATGAAGGAAGTGCTTACAGAAAAAATGCGAAAGAGATGGGCGAGAAATTTAGCAACAAAGACCTTCATAACCAATACATTGAAGATTTCATTGTTTCACTTCAAAATTCGGGTATAGGTATAAATAGGAAGTAAATGGAGATGTATTTCATGATTTCATTTTCTTCGATTTGAGATAAACTAATTCGATTCAGTTCAGCAATTGACTTGTTTGTGGTCTCTCCAATCAAATGGTGTGGATGATTAATTTAAGAATAAACGCATAAGACAAAGGTAGAAGAACAAAGAGTGTCTTGTATATCTGGAATCTGAAAATCTTAAGCTCATGGGATGCCACCACTACATGCTTTCTCATTAACAGTTAAGTTATCACTAATAACCCAAATTGGAATTTTAAAGCAAAATTAGTTTCTCTTAGTTTATACTTTCATTGTATCTTGGTGAAAAAAAAAATCGAGGAGGAGGAAACAAAACACAAAAAGAATTTCCTTAATGACCTAAAAAAATCTAATCATAGTCATTAACTAGCATATAGATTGCAATTCACAAAAAGAGCAAAGTTTTAGTTTAAATTTAGTAAGTAAATGAGGAAGAGATTTTGAAAGGGAAACTCTGGAAATTTAGTCAGATTTTTTAAAAATAAAAGTGATATCAAAATACTATCTGTACCACACTCATTTAGTAAGGTCACCCCTATGCAATTTCATGTAAAGCCCAAATTGTTTACTATATACACCTTCTATAAATCGGTATTTTCATTCTTTAACTTTAACACAACTATAACCTTCCGTATAAACCTAAATTTAACACACACGCATCACATTCACACACATTTCTTAAATATATATAATTGAACTGATTAAAAAATTTATATATTTATTATATTTAACTATCACTTTTAATTTATCTCATGACTCATAATAAAATACCAATGTCTTACGTTTCTTTCTATATGATTTGCTAGTAGTGACTTTTGGTCTCTAATAATATGTACATTTCCTTCGTTATTAAGCATAATTTATCTAAATTATTATAAGTTAAGAATTTTAAATAAAAAAATTATTTATAGAAAGAATTTGAAATATTTTATAAGAAACAAATATGTTATTTTGATAAATAATTTTATGAAAAAATAAAATTATATAATTTTAAAAGAATAGTTGAATTATTTAAATTTAAAAAATGTTAAATTTAAAAAAAAAAAAATTTATTCACATTCTTAAATACTAGCGTACATACAGGCGCGATGCCTGTGTACACATTTTTTAAATATAAATTATAGTATGTTAGTAGGTGATAATAGTGTAATGTTATTAAGTTAATATATAAAATAAATTTATTTTATTAAAAATAAAGTGAAATGAATAGAGAAATTAATTGTTGATAAATAAATAAAAAAGATAAACAATTTTATAGAAAATAAGTAAAATTAACCGTTAATTTTAAAAAATTTAATAAAAATTATAGTGTAAAGAGTATAATTGGTATTATGAAATGTGGATAAAAAAAAAAATTTCTTTATATATTATTATAGATTTATATATTTTTTATTGATATATACATGATTGACATCAATACTATTCTTTATTAATATTTTGTTTGATTTTCTTCAAATCCTAATTCGAAAACTGACATTGATTATAATTTTTTTTTCTAGCGTCAATTGGGTGAATTTTTATCCACTTCAACTAAAAAAATCATTTAAAAAAAGAACTCTAACTACCAACTTTGTAAAAATGTCATTACCAATGTATAACTAATTATAATTAACATAAACTAAAAATAATTTTCGTTGAAGACAAAAAAAATAATAAATATTAGTTGAAAAAATATTAATAAATTGTGACTTAAGAATAATACTAACCAATATTGATTAAAAAATATCATCAATATTAATATTTTTTTAAGTTATTAACATAACTTTGATGTTTACTTCAATTTTTAATTTAGCAGTAATTAAAATATTTTATTAAAAAATTATCACTTTATAGACTTGTATTTTTTTCTCCAAATAAAATATTTAAAAAATAATTTAAAATAAAGTGAATTCAAATTCAATTAAAAATTATCAAATTTTAAATTCAAAGTAAGCTAACTGTGCATAACATTATTATCACAGCAGTTCCTATGTGATTTCGTATGTCGATTTCAGTATAAAAGAAAACATTTTTTATTGGGTCAAATATAAATTAAAAAGTGAAAAGAAAAAGAGAGTTTTTTTTTATATTATATTAGGTATGTGGTCTCATTAGATGAAAATAAAATAAAATAAAAACACAATACGTGCAATTTAATTGGTTAATTACTTAATTATCATGCAAAGATAGATAACGTGCCACTTGATTAGCTTATTTTATAACATCTTTCGCAGATCTAAATCTAAGTAGAGCATGTGATTTAGATCCCTTAAAGATGTTTTTATAACATCTTTCGGAGAGAACGACCCAAAATACTATAAGATTAAGTTGTAATATATTAAGTTATTTCTTTTAGTTCGTGACGAAGAGAGAAACTTGTTTATGATAAATTATTTGTGAATGCATTATAAATTAAGCTAGTTATATTTTAATAGGACGTGTTACATTTTTCTGAATTCTGACATTTTGTTATTAGATTTAGTTAATTTAGTGAAATTCTACTAGATTTATAATACAAATTTTGTATCATCCAACATTTCTTTTCCAATAAAATTATAGTAGACTGTATTATATTTAACCACGTGTTTTCATCACGTTGGTTTTTATATTAAAAAATTGATTACACGAAATGCAAGAATAACTCCATAGCTACCGTGTGGTTATGTAAATATAGTTAAGATGGTGTTAGAGTATTTCGAAATTCTTATTACTCTTTACATTTCTTTTTAATTATTGTTTTTGTTGTTGGATCGTTTTTTAAATTTTATTTATCGTCCTTAAATTAAGTCGATTTAGTGAAAATTATAGAAAAAGAAATCGAAATATTAAACAATTTTCCAAATAAAAAAATAGATATTACACAATATTTTACTACATATTTTCTTTAGGTTTTCATTAATCCATAATAATAATAATAATAATATTTACGTTATTTATAATTAATGTGAGATTCAAAACGTATTACTTAGATAAGGTATTTATAACAGTATATTATATCTATCATATTTAAGAAAATAAACTTTAAGTTAAGTTAATTTCCTTTATCTTCGTTTTTAAAGTTTATTTTTTACATTGATAATGGAAATAACTTTACTAGAATCATAGTTGAGATTGCCATTATGTTAATATTAGATAAAAATAAAAATGTTAAACTATATGTAAGAAAAATAAAATTTATAAACATTAATCTTTTAAGATTTTATATTAGATGCAGGGTTTACTTTCTTGAGGTGGGAAACTCATATCTATGAAGTAGTTAAAGTTTTCTAAAAAAAACAAGTCAAAGCTATAAGATATAAATTAAAATTAAATAATTTACTTTTGATATTATATATACACCATTTTCTTACATGTGAAAACTATTAAAAATAAAATAAAAACACGAAATACAATATTAGTTACTTAATTATGCAATGAAATCCAGGTAAAACAAAATGAGACGTGGTGGCATGTGCCATTTTTCCTTATTATCAGTCACGTTATATATTTTAGACCATGTGGTAGATGCTTCTAGACTACTTATACATTTGTTTAAACAAGTCATACATAGAAGGTGGTGTAACCCACCAACCATTTTTTTTGGACAATTTTAAAACACAGATTTGAAAGTGTCTCTGAAGGACCACAGTATATTTTCTTGATTTATAACAAGAGAATGGGACAAGGGTGAGAGAGAGCGAAAAGAAAAGGGATTCTCTTTCGAAATATTTCAAAGAATGAGATAAGGGAAAACATTAAGAATTTTTCTGGTAAAAATTAAGAAAAATGATATTTTAACTATTAAATTTTAACAACTTCCTCTTATAACATGAGATATCATCTTCTAAGTAATTTTGAAATATTGAGAATGAAAAAATGAAAAATTAGTGAACTACTTAAAAAATGACACCTAAGATTATAAGAGAAAGTTGTAAAAATTTTGTAGTAAAAATATTATTTTCCAAAAATTAACAGTGATTTCATCATTTTCCTTAAAAAAATATTGACGTGCATTTTCATTCACCTAAAAAGAAACCCTAACACGAAATACAAGAATATCTTCATCTCCAGTCAGCTACCGGTGTGGTTATATAATCGTAATCAAAGCACATTCTGTCTTCTTAACACTACCACAAATACAACTGAAAACGCAGATATCATGGATTCCGGCAATGGCAAAACTGATAAGCCTGTTCACGTTGCGATGCTCCCATGGCTTGCCATGGGTCACATATACCCATTTTTTGAGCTGGCCAAGATTCTTGCTGAAAAGGGTCACCGTGTCACCTTCATAAACAGCCCCAAGAACATTGACCGCATTCCCAAAGCTCCCAAAACCTTACAACCATTAATTACATTGGTGAGGATACCCTTGCCACCCACACAGCATCTTCAAGAAGGTGCAGAGAGCAGCATGGACATTCCCCACACAAAGGTATGCTTCCTTAAGAAGGCTTTTGATGGCCTCCGAGAACCTGTAGCGGACCTCATCAAAACCTCAAAGCCTGATTGGATTCTCTACGACTTTGCAGCCTCTTGGGTTCCCGAAATAGCGAGGAGCCTCAACATCCTTTGCGCATATTACAACATCGTCCCAGCCTGGAACATATGCTTACTTACTCCACCCAAGAATCAAATCAAATCAAATCAACAAAGGTGTGGCCCTCCCAAGCGGCTTCATCTCAGGCCTTACGAGTTGATGAGGGCATACGCAGGTGCCAAGGATGAGGAAACAGGAGAAAGGCTTTCCGTTGATTTCGACAAGACGTATTCCAGTTGTGACTTGTTTCTTGTCAGAAGCTCCAGAGAGCTTGAGGGAGAATGGTTAGATTATCTTGCTGCTACCTACAAGGTCCCTGTGGTTCCAGTGGGGTTGCTTCCACCATCCATGCAGATAAGAGATGTTGAAGAGGAAGATAAAAACCCTGACTGGCTCACAATCAAGGACTGGTTGGATACACAAGAGTCTTCTTCAGTGGTGTACGTTGGATTTGGGAGCGAGTTGAAGCTGAGTCAGGAAGACCTCAGTGAGTTAGCCAATGGCATTGAGCTTTCTGGGTTGCCTTTCTTTTGGGCTCTGAAGAACCTGAAAGAAGGGGTACTCGAGTTGCCGGAAGGGTTTGAGGAGAGAACGAAGGATCGTGGGATTGTTTGGAAGAGTTGGGCTCCGCAGCTTAAGATCTTGGCTCACGGGGCAATTGGGGGATGCATGAGCCATTGTGGTGCTGGTTCGGTGATCGAGAAACTTCATTTTGGGCATGTGCTTGTGACCCTCCCTTATTTGCTTGACCAAGCCCTGTTTTCGAGGGTGGTAGAGGAAAAGAAAGTGGGTATTGAAGTGCCAAGGAGCGAGAAAGATGGGTCCTTTACTAGGGACTCTGTGGCCAAGACATTGAGGTTTGCAATTGTGGAGGAAGAGGGAATTAGTTTAAGGAAGAACGCAAAGGAGATGGGCAAGGTTTTCAGTTCGGAAGAACTTCATAATCAATACATTGAAGGTTTCATTGCTGCACTTCATGAGTGTAGGATTTCTTCCATCAGTTAAGCCATGTTTTGCCTTCCATTTTCATAATTTTGTCTTCTACTATGTTATTTGTCTCGTGTAATAAGGAAGGAGTAAATGAATCTGTATCACTCACTCATGGACTAAGAAAGCTATTTGTACCCATGTATTCCATCTTCCATAATGATTCAAAATACTATTATCTTGTATGGCTCTATTTTCTTTTTCTTTTAACATGATATCACGAACAACTTTCTTTTATAACATCATTATTGGAAGATTGAGAATGAGAAAAATAAAAACCACTTAGAAGATGATATCTAAGATTATAAAAGAAAGTTATCAAAATTTAATAATTAAAATATATATATTTTCTCAAATACATAAAATATTATTTTATTGAAATATTCACTAATCACTTCCTTAAATAGATCTATCGTACACCTATTTCTAATAATAAAATATTATAATAGCATAATAATAAATATAAATAAAATATTATAATAAAATAATACTTTATGTAGTTGACTTGTGAATTGTAAGTTGAAAAAAAAAATAGAGTATCAAGAGATTATGACTATTAATATTATGATATTTTATACCAAAAAAATCTTTATATTCATTTTATAGTTATTATTTTATCCTTTATCGGTTCTCTTCCTCACAAAAGTTTACTTTTTTTTAATAACTATTTAAAAATGAATTGTCATCTTTTGAAGTACCAAAATGTTATAAAAGCTTTGTTTACATGACTCTTATACAAGCTGGGAATATTACTTAATATCTTTTTTATTTAAATTAGTTTTTAGAAAATATTTTAGTTTTAAAGATATGTGTCAGTTTTAGAAATTTGTTATTATTTTAGATTAGGAGTGAGATATTCTAAATATTTTGTACTTGATATTTGTTATATTTTGCTCTATATATAGAGTATATTTATAAAATACAAAAACATGTTCCTCCGTATAACATATCACATATATCTCTCATATTTCTAAAAGTCCTAAAAATCCCAATAACTGGTATCAGAGCCATTGTTCTTACTGCTTATAAAATGGAAGGAAATATGTCACACGTCGCTATTCCACTCTTTGATGGTGAAAGCTATGATCTATGGGCGGTAAGGATGCAAACATATCTAGAGGGGCTAGATCTATGGGAAGTTGTGGAGGAAAATGATGTTCCCTTTTTTGAAAATCTCACCGCGGCTTAAATGAAAGCGCATAAAGAAAAGAAAACGAGAAAGGCAAAAGCAAAATCATGCTTGTTTGCAGGTGTTTCACAAATGATTATGACTGGGATCATGACTCTAAAGTCTCCCAAATAAATTTGGGAATACTTGAAAGCAGAATATGAAGGGAACAAGAAGATTCGAGGCATGAAAGTTTTGAACTTGATAAGGGAGTTCGAGATGCAAAGAATGAAAGAGTCAGAGACGATTAAAGAATACTCAAACAAATTGTTAGGTATTGTCAACAAGATAAAATTGTTGGGAAAGGAGTTTTCAGATTCCAGACTCATTGAGAAAATTCTGGTGACAGTGCCGGAAAGATATGAGGCATCTATTGCTTCCTTAGAAAATACAAAAGATTTGTCTACAATTACCTTTACAGAGGTGATATATGTCTTGCAAGCACAAGAACAACGAAGATTGATGAGAGAAGATCATGAGGCGGTTGAAGGTAATTTAAATTACACAGAAGATAATGCTCTCATAGTCAAGAAAAATAGAAGGAGCAAATATAACAACACAATCTTGTCCCCATTGCAAGAGAAAAGGTCATCAACCCAATTGGTGTTGGTGGAGGCCAGATGTCAAATGTCACAAATGCGGTCAATTGGGACATGTGGAAAAGGTATGCAAATCTAAAGATTTTGAAGAAGATGTTCAAATTGTGGAGAATAAATCAGATGAGGATAAATCAGAAGAAGATCTACTTTTTACAACATCATGTGTCACAACCAACGAATCTTCAAAAGATTGAATTATAGATAGTGGTTGCACAAATCATATGACTCATGATAGAGAAATTTTCAAGGAGCTGAATAAATCAAATATTTCCAAGGTAAGAATTGGGAATGGAGAACAACTTGCTGTGAAAGGTACAAGAACAATTTCAATTAAAACTCATTCAGGTATCAAATTAATTTTTGATGTCTTATATGTTCTTGAGATTACCCATAATTTGTTAAGTGTTACTCAATTGTTAGAGAAAGGTTATAAGGTCTCCTTTGAAAATAAAGTATGTATGATCAAAAATACTAACAACATAGAGGTATTCAAAGTCCACATGAAAGACAAAAGATTTGTGCTGGATTTTATGAAGGAGGAATTTGATACAAAGAAAGTGAGCATGAAAGAAGGATCAAAATTAGAAGATAAATATCTTTGGAAGAAAGTAGATGTCCAAGTGAAGAAAGTAGATGGAGGTTCACATTTTAATATTCACAAAAGGTCCAATGCCACTCCAATGAAATCCACACCGAACAAAGAAAAAGAAGATGATGTTGATATAAGAAGAAATATGAAGGATGATGCCAAATTGAAGAAAGATGTGATGCCATGGAAGAAGGAGAAAAACAAATATTGCAAGCACAAAGAGGAGAAAATCAAGCATCAAAAGATGGAGAATCAAATCTGAAGATATAAAATAAACAGATATTAAGCAAGGAGGAAAGACAAAACCATATAGAACCACAATCTCTCAATGACCATGACTATAACTAAAAACCATATATGTGAAGAATATATATAACCCAACAGTGGTATCAGAGCCGATGTTTCGGAGTGACTGACCGCATAACCATAACCAAAAAGGGGTCACTCATACACCTGAAGGGAAATATATCATATGAAAAAAAAAAGAAAAAAAAAAGAAAAAAAAATAAGGGACTCACCCTTGATGGAAGATTGTTGGGAATAGTCCAAGTGTGAGTCAAAAAGTTCCACATTGGAAAGAAAAGACAAAGTTAAACACTATATAAGAATAAAGACCCATAACAACATTGCCTTAAGGTTTTGGGTTAAAGTGGTGTCTAAGGTCTTATATGTATAAGACTAATGTCATATAACCATATAGAACCACAATCTCTCAATGACCATGACTATGCCATGACCATAACTATAACCCTTATAGTTAAACACTATATAAGAATAAAGACCCATAACAACATTGCCTTAAGGTTTTGGTGTAAAAGTGGTGTTTAAGGTCTTATATGTGTAAGACTAATGTCTAACCATATAGAACCACAATCTCTCCATATTTATAACGATAACCCATATATGAAAAAATATATAAACCTATCGGCAAGTCACCCACACGTGTTCACCATAATATTTTTTTTATATTGTGATACGTAACTAATTGATTATGTAAGACTTTTTGAAAAATATCAATCTTTAAGAAATAATAGATTAAAATTGTCTTGAATAGAATACCCTTAAAAAATTACTGTAGTTATCAACAAATAACTTATATTTATATTACAATATAAATTATCGTTGGAAAGATATAAATCAGTGACTCACCTAATAATTACTAATATTTGTAAATTGATACTGTGAGTGTGAGCAATGATAACGGGACAGAACGGGGATGAGTTTCGTTATCTCATATTATCTTTGTAAAAAAATTCATCCTCATCCTCATACCTAAATCTAATAGGTATCAAACTTTTATCTCATCCTCATCCCTACAGAATAACATGTATAATTTCGTACTCATACTCGTTTTCTTATTACTTCAATATTAATTTTAATTCATTTTTATAAAATAATAAAAAACTACGGTAAAAGGAACATAATATGATCAAATATTCAATATTAGGTGGATGGTTGTTTCTTCGATGTCAAAGACTTTGAAATAAATTATAGTTGTTTACATTTTATATTATAATACTAAATAAAATTTCATGAGAACCAAAAAATTTATTAAACTTGCAAATATTAATGAAACCTAGTTGATAAAATTCAAAAATATTTTAAAAAAAATATAAAAGGAAAACAAATATTCAAATTAAAATATATTTTAAATGTTTGTTTATTTTAATTTTTTAAATTCTAATGAATCTCTTTTTTATACACTAATAAAAGTTATAATACATCACTTGATCAAAATGACACAAAGAATTAATAATAAACATAATAATAAAGTTTTAACATAGATCTTGTATTTTTTGAACTTCATTAGATGGTGATAAAAAAAATTCATGATAATTACATTAAATTTTTATATTGTAATAAATAAAAATTATTTATACAATTATAATGAAAAAATTATAATATGATAGATAATGAGTTAGAAAATAAAAAATAAATTAGATAAAATATATCAAAATAGTACTCTACATGATGAAAATAAACAACAAATAAAAATATTAAAAAACTAACAAATGTGAGTCTTATGAACAATTTGAGAAACTATTGAAATAGATCGCACAAAAGAAAATGAATGTATAATTAAGGGTATGATAAAATAAAAAATACCTCAGAGATCTAAGAAAACTTTTCGAATACCAACATATATACTCAATAGTTGAGAAATAACAAAAATTGTATTAGCAAAACAAAAGAGTTCTTGAAATAAAACAAAAATTAATAATAATAAGTAAAGATTTTTTTTTTTATATTACCTAGTAAATGAAAAGTTTATGTTATTAAATACTTAAATTTAGAGTATTAAACATTTTCATGTGAAAGAAAAATATACAATAAATAAAATATTAAAATATAATAGAAATATTTAAATGTGAGACATAAATTTTTTTTATTTGACACATATCATTTTAACATAATTACATAAAGGTTATCATAAGATGAAAAATATATTAGAGATGCGAATGAGTTTCATGATCAAATAATTAGAAAAAATAAAAAATGAAAAGTATATATATATATATATATATATATGCTTACTTAATTAATTGTGAATATTTTAATAATTTAAACAGAGACGGAGATATGACGGGGACGAGTATTATGACGAGAATATGTACATCCCCATACCCAATTGAAAAAGTCGGGGATTTCTCATACCCACATAGATACTTATACCCAATTAATATGGGAATTCCCCGTCAAAACAGGGACAGATTCGGACAGTATCCACAGAACGGATTTATTTGTCATCTCTATGTAAGTATGTGTGTGAATAGATGTTTGTGTGAGTGTGCGGGTACATGTGTCCCTGCGTGTGTGGATGAATGTTTGTGTGAGTGCATGTGTATATATTATTAAAAAAATAGACAACCATATGCAACAACACTTATTTTCGCTAGCTGTGGGTTAACAATATAAATATATTATGTAAATTAAAATCAATATTTCATTTATAATATTTATTGATAACGTTGAATGTGTAAAATAAATACTTTTTAATCATTATTAAAATAAATTTTAATTATAAACATTAACATCAATATTTCATTTATAATGTTTATTAATAACTTTGAATATATAAAAATATTTATTTTTATGTGAATTAAAATTTACAATTTTTATTAAAAAAATAATATAAAATGTATACATATTTTTACAAAAGAAAAATATAGTTATGTTTTTAATTTTATAATGTAGAAATTTTTGTGTTTAATATATGAATTATTGTAATTATAATGTTACCTACTTGCAATATTGCAATATTGATGAATATCAAATTAATTATACGAGATGAAATACCAACAATGAATAGATTATGTTTCGAGGAATTTTATTGAACTTGAAATATATTATGAAAGCTACAAATCAAGACCATAATGATAAATTATTCAATGGTAAAATTGTTATGTGAGAGGTTATTTTAGCCTAACTTTGATTGTTGTGATCATAATAAAGTTAAGATGTTATAAGTGATCAATAAATTATTTTTCAAATAACATCACGTTAGGTATCATTATGAATTTTGACATTTCAGCTATACTAATACCCTAAAGTGTTCATCAATCATCCGTCAATCACATGAAAATTTATTAAAAAAAAAAAAAGAATACAAAGGGACCACATCAAACCCATAATGAATAAATACATCATTAAATTACTTATATTGTTCTTTATGAATCAATGCTAAATTAGCTAACTTATCGACACAATGATTTTTTTCACGAAAAATATGAGAAATTTTGAACTACATATGTTTATAGAGATGTAGATATCAACGTTATCTCAATCTAAGACTCCAAAGAATCACTCGTTGATCAGAAAAACTATTACACATTGAAGAAATTATTTTGAATCATAGAAAAATGTTAAAGTTTCAAGCTTGAATTGAAAATTGCAAAGTTTTCAAACTTGAATTAATGACTGCATAGAAAAATTATTTTGAATTGCATAGGAAAAAATTGCAAATTCAAACACACCTTTACAATTAGATGAAGATCCAAAAATTAAAGGTGAATAGTTTATATCAAAGTTTTTGAATGACATTAAATGTCAAAGTTAAATTAAAAGTTTGTGTGTCTATAATACTTATAAGAAACATAGTTACAAATAAATGATTTGAACAAAGATGTTATTTCTACTATTATAAAAAATATTGATAACAAAATATGTATACTAAAAATTTATTTGATTTAGAATCATCCTTTAAGTTTCAAAGGAAACAATTGTTTTAATAGTGACAAAAAATAAGAGCTAAAATAAATCACTTTCTAAATTTGGATTTGTATTCATGGTCTTATGCACATGTAGTCAGTCACTTGTATATAATTGTTTACAGAGTAAAACAAATGCAAATGTCAATAACAACTTAAAAAAGTGTGTATGTCCTCTATTTAGTAACAATTTAAATTGATTTTTTTTCGTTTCTATTGAAAAATAATTAAAAAGATAATAATTAAAGCCATCCAACTGTTATAATAATTTATTTATATACCAAAAACAAAATCACTATTATAAATAATACTCTTTAAAGCACATATACTTTATTTATTCAATTTATTATAAACTCAACATATTACTTTATATTAATATTTAAAATTAATTTATATTATTATAAACAAACTTATCATATTTTTGTTATTATTTATTTTTTAATTATTGTTATCATTATTCTAATAAATATCACATAAATTTTATTGTTTTTTATATATAATAAAATATATTAATATAAATATTCAATAATTTTTTTTTTCAATCGATCCGTTCATGCACGCGTCAAATAAAATAACAGACGCGAGGACCTCGTTGCTTAGCTGTGTTTTGTCATGGTATTTAAGTAATTTGGCACATGCGATTTATTGTTAGGTTTACACTATCCCATCACATCGTCTCATGTTTTCTATATTTTATTCAACATAAAACAAACTTTTTCAAGTTATTTAATTAATTTGGGACGTTGATTCAGGACATAGTTATGTAGTATCCAACTTCGTACAAACATTTTTTTCTCAAATGAGAAGAAGTTATAATAAACGTCATAAGTAACCGTTGGTTCTTACCATAAAATTCTGATATTATATAACATTACGTAGAACAGTCCACACATTTAATTTTATTTGTACTTATTTATTCATTTTTTTCTGTGTTTATTCCTCTTATAAAAATAAACTCTATAATATTAATAAATCATTTTTTTTCAATTACTTTTTTAGTATAAGCAATTTTCTTTAACTAATTATTTTTAAGAGAAAATCACCAATAATAAAACTGTAAACGTTAATTATTGTTATAATTACTTTCTATAAAAACAATTTTATACTTAATACTTTTTTTATTTTCATTTTAGTATTTATCATAATATAATTTTGTTGTTACTATAAGAAGAAATGGACAGACATGTCACTTGCATTGATAATGGAAATAAAATAACAGCCTCGTGGACCTCGTAGCATGTTTTTCTTTGGTCTTTGGTTTCACAAATGGTTTATGGATAAGGATGGTCTGCTCTGCAGTTTTACAACTAAACTGCAAGCTAGTGCACTTTCATCCGACGGTATTAAAATTATTGTATAAATAAAATTTGGTGTTTTAAGGGTTATGATTTGTGCAGCTTAAAAGTTGAACCGTAGAGGATATATCCCATATATAATATTATGAGGCATGTTCCACGACAGGCTTCGTTTTCTATGATATAAAACACACGAAGATATCATCCTCTCCCATAGCTATCTCCCATAGCTACCTGAGTATCTGTAACATTGTTGTCTGGGAATAGTTGAAGTGCTGATGGATTCTACTGGTATAGTTTCATCTCATGCAAATGGCAATGGCAATGGCAATGGCAAAATGGAGAAGCCTCTACACATAGCTATGCTCCCGTGGCTGGCTATGGGTCACATATATCCGTACTTTGAGGTGGCCAAGATTCTTGCGCAGAAGGGTCATCATGTAACCTTCATAAACAGTCCCAAAAACATTGATCGCATACCCAAAGCCCCCAAAAACCTACGACCATTCATTACATTGGTGAGGCTACCTTTGCCACAAGTACAGCATCTTCCAGAAGGCGCAGAGAGCACCATGGAAATTCCCCCAACGAAGAACTGTTTCCTAAAGAAGGCTTATGAGGGCCTCCAAGACAGTGTTGCTGAGTTGCTGAAAACCTCGAAGCCTGATTGGCTTTTCTACGACTTCGCAGCTGCTTGGGTAGTCCCAATAGCTAAGGGTCTCAACATTCCGTGTGCGCATTACAACATAACCCCAGCTTACAACAAAGTCTTTTTTGATCCACCCAAGGACAAAATGAAGGATTACTCCATTGAATCCATATGTGGCCCTCCCACTTGGCTTCCTTTCCCCACAACACTTCGTCTCAGGCCTTATGAGTTCCTCAGAGCATTGAAGCGTAATAGAGACGAGGAGACAGGGGAAAAGGCTGACTTTGATCTCAACAAAGCGTATTCCAGCTGTGACTTGTTTCTTCTCAGAACCTCCAGAGAGCTCGAGGGAGAGTGGCTAGATTATCTTGCTGGTAACTACAAGGTCCCTGTGGTTCCAGTGGGGTTGCTTCCACCATCCATGCAGATAAGAGATGTTGAAGAGGAGGATAAAAACCCTGACTGGCTCACAATCAAGGACTGGTTGGACACACAAGAGTCCTCTTCGGTGGTGTACATTGGATTTGGGAGCGAGTTGAAGCTGAGTCAGGAAGACCTCACTGAGTTGGCCAATGGGATTGAGCTTTCTGGGTTGCCTTTCTTTTGGGCTCTGCAGAACCTGAAAGAAGGGGTACTCGAGTTGCCGGAAGGGTTTGAGGAGAGAACGAAGGATCGTGGGATTGTTTGGAAGGGTTGGGCACCCCAGCTTAAGATCTTGGCTCACGGGGCAATTGGGGGATGCATGAGTCACTGTGGTTCTGGTTCTGTCATTGAGAAACTTCATTTTGGGCATGTGCTTGTGACGCTCCCTTATTTGCTTGACCAAGCCCTGTTTTCAAGGGTGCTAGAGGAAAAGAAAGTGGCGATTGAGGTGCCAAGGAGCGAGAGAGATGGGTCCTTTACTAGGGACTCTGTGGCCAAGACATTGAGGTTTGCAATTGTGGAGGAAGAGGGAAGTAGTTTAAGGAAGAATGCAAAGGAGTTGGGGAAGGTTTTCAGTTCGGAAGAACTTCACAATGAATACATTGAAGGTCTCATTGCTGCACTTTACAACTATAGGATTCCTTCCACCAGTTAGGCAGTGTTTATGCCTTCTATTTCTTAATTTTGTCTTCTATTATGTGCTTCTTCTCTTGTAATAAAGGAATGCCACTTCAACAATGTTGGTCAGAAGTGGCTAGAAGCCGTAGTTTTTGAAGGAGTGTCAGGTTTATTTTCAAATAAGATCACGACAGATATTATTATGAAATTTGACTTCTCCATTATATTTACATCTCAAAAAGAAAGTCTATCGATCAAATGAACGAAAGTCATGTTATCATATTTAGGAATTTCGAATGCGTATAATTTCATTTTAACTTTTTTCAAGACCTGGCTAGTGTATAGTGTTCGCCTTGTAAATAATAATTTTAATAGTTAAGTGACTCATTTTAAAGAGACAATTGTAATAAAAATCACAGCAATAAAAACTAAATTCATGTTGATTTCAGGATGAGACCTGCATTTTGCATAGTGCAGGGGTGTATCATGGATACACATATCAGATATAATGATTTTTTAATGCACAATCACATACATCTATTTAGTATACGTTTGTTTTCTCCTTCAACCCCTATTTCTCGTCACAAGTTGAAGATATTGGTTATTCCTACGAGTTTAGTATGTTTTGTTACAAAAATAGTTCTTAGATATTTAATGAAGATTGCCAAATATCTTACTGCACAGAATAAAAAAATGTATAGATACGTGAACTGCAAAGCAGAAGTTTTTTTATATTCATCGAGAGTTTAGAAGAAATTTTTTTTGACTCTTAGTGCACAAGATAAAAAATATATAGTGCTTAATAAACAACCATAGCTTAAAATATCAACTCTTGGAAATATTTATTATAAGTAACAAGCATATCTCTTCTGCACGGGTAAAAAGACGTAATTATGGGACAAAACCAAGTTTTGCGTGATTAAATCATATAAAGAGAGCTCTGATGAAAACTTGATTTTGTTTTTTTCAATTTGTGATTTGAATATAACAACACAAATCTGAGAATTTTGTTACAGTTACCTATGAATTATTTCTGATCCCCTCGAAGAAATCTTTTCAAGGAAAAAAAAAAAAAACAGTACAGAGGATTTGAAGACTTGTTTCAAACCCTCACAATAAATGGATGCTTCAAGTTTCCCACATGAAGCAGATGTTGTCCCAGTGGAACTTTCCTGTTGCCAAGCTCATCAACCACACTCAAATCCTTGCAAACGTCTACCTTAAACCTAACCTGTGCTTCTGATTTTCCTGGTAAGTGTACTTTCTCAAAGCCCAACAAGTGTTTCTGAGGAGCATTATGCACATCAGGAGGAGTAAAGAACAATAAAACTACATGGTTACTGTTTTTTTGGCCCATGTTCTTGACCCCAAGGTGGATATCAAAGGCCAGGTTTTGGCAATGTTCATCAGCAACATCAAGTGACATGCATTCTGATGAACGACATTCATGATCCTCAGCTAGAGGAACAGACACCAGCTGTGGTGCCTTAACTATTTTGTGATCAATGTTTGAGAAACTTATTCCATCTCCAAAGGAGAAAACAGTTTCCCCTTTGTAAAATCTATATGTTCTACCAGGGTAACCCGTTGCAGGATCTGCCCTCATGTTCATGTTTGTCATTGGCACCTTGTTTACATATGATTGTGGATACCATGTCATGGGAAGCCTTCCACCTGCATCAGGAAATCATCCTTCAGTGTCATCAAAGTAGTAACATCATAGGATTGGACTTTTTTTATTCAAGAGAGAACGTGAATGACGACTTACTCGGATTATAAAAGCCAAAAATCACGTCTGCTATGGCAGCTCCACCAGCTTCGCCAGGGTAGCCAACCCATAGGATGCTTGTGATTTTATCATTAGATTTAGCAAAAGACACATCCATGCCCCCACCAGACATGATGACAAGGATCACAGGTCCCTTGGATGCATTTGCAACTTGACTAACTAGAAGTTCTTGTTGTCCTGGAAGAAGAATGTTAATTCTGTCAAGACTCTCGGCCTCTATAGCCAGACTTGCACCCACTATGATCACAGTTGCATCTGCAGATGCTGCTATTTGTGTGGCATCATCTAACTCGGCATTCGCACATTGCACGTTTGGACATCCAGGAGCATAGCTCGTAGGAACTAACGCTGTTAGAGCTTGCAAGGGTGATATATAGCTACAAGGAATGCCTGCAAAATTTCAGTAACTCATCAAATCCCATGTTAAGCACAGGCTAGAGATAAAAAAGAGTTCAACTACAGTATCAACCATCTCATAAATTTAATAGGTTTACCAAATTTGGCACAGTTACCAACTTTATATCCATGAGGGTATCATAGGAGTAGGAATTTTTAATACCTTCATAGTTTCCAATCATTACCCTAGTAGCATTAGCATTGGGCCCTATCACTCCCAATGATTTAATGGCTTTGGCATTGAGAGGCAAAGAACCTGCACTGTTTTTAAGCAATACAATCCCTTGCCTTGCAGCTTCACGGGCCAGCTCCCGGTTCTCTGAAGTGCATACATCCTTTGGACCAAGGTTTCCATAAGGTTGCTTGCTCGGATCACCATCAAAGAAACCAAGACGCATCAATGTGGCGAAGTTGTTGGAGACAGCATTGTTAATGGCTGCTTCATCCACAAGACCTTGCTTCACTGCACCTTCTGTATATTTGCCAAGATAATCTCCACAGTTCAAATCCAACCCTGTGAAATCAAAATTACATAAGCAAACGGTATCTTGCATAATTTCTGCAAATGGGTATCACGAGTCTTTTCATATTTTCTGACCTGCAAGAATAGTTTGGGCTGCAGCTTCTTCAGGAGTTTTGGTGTAGTGCTGATCTTTGAAAAGAACTTCTACGGAATCACAGTCCGAAACTATATATCTGAACAGACCACACATTCATGTCACATTAAAAACCACATTAACAAACATAATCAATTTACATTACGTAAATTATAAGATTTAGGAATTAAAGATACCCGTTTAATTTCCATTTGCCCCGGATAATCCCCTTAAGAAGGTCAGGGTCTGCGCAAGTTGGTTTTCCATTAACCTGGTTGTAGGAACACATGACACTGGCAACATTCCCATCAATCACACAGCTCTTAAACGGTGGTTGGAAAGTGTCATCCAAATCTTGTTGTGTCACCTGACAAATTCAACATATAAGAAGGGGTGACAAAATGATCTTTCTGCATTTAAATCACATGAGCATTGAGTTTTCAATCAATGTATGCAGTAGATTACCACAGCATTGAAGGTATAACGCTGAACACCTTTCCAGTTATCCAAATCATAGGCTGTATAGTGTTTGCAACAAGCAGCAACCTTGAGCTTGTTGGAGTCTCCATCATCGGTTTGTTGAAGACCTTTCACGTATCCTGATGCATATTTACTACTTAGCAAAGGGTCTTCTCCCGGTGTCTCTTGTCCTCTTCCCCATCTGGGATCTCTGAATATGTTTATGTTTGGTGACCAATAAGTCAAACCGGCTAGCCCCACATTGTACATTGCTCTGGCTTCGGTTGAAACTACCTGAAATAAGAACAGTTAATCTTAAACCTGCTTATGATACATTTCGATTATTTAATGCAATTTAATCATTTCCCATTTAAATGTGCTATCAAAATTGAAAATAGAGTGATCAATGTTTAAACTATATCATTGGCAAACAATCAACATCAAACCCTCTCTGCCATTCACCTTAGTTTCAACATGCAAGCCAGAAAAAGGGGGACACATAAATATCTACAGTTTCACAGATGAGACTAACCATAAATTTCTGCTTCATTTATTATTGTATCGCTTAATCAGATGTTAATACCCAAAAGTCGTGAGTGAAAAAACAAACAATGTAACCACTCCTACCCACCCATCTACTTTTCCTCACTGCTATAAACACTTGTAAATAACTGCATATTAACAAAAACTAAAAATCTAAGAACAGATAAATCACTTACGTACAGTGTACAGCATTATGAAAGCAATAGAGAAGAAGTCCCCACAATGCCACAATTTTAAAGACTCTGAAGCCATAAAATGACATTTCATTACACATTCAAAACCTCACCAAACTCCCTCAAATTTTGTGATAAACAACCAACTTGGAGATTAAAGTTAAAGACTTTTGATGTCCTCATTCAGTAAAAAGGGAAAGAAACCACCCTTTCCCATTTTTTTGAGGAACCGTTGTGAATTGTGATCCACCCAACAAAGGAAAAAACTGACCTCAAAGCATGACAGAGAAGAAAAAGTTTAAATCTCACTCACTCTTCCGATGGCTTCAAACAGAGAAGAGTTGAAAGAAGCTGCAGTGAGAATGGGCATGGGAAAACTGGTGGCACCGGGCACGACACTGGAAAAGTGAGTCCCGGGTCCAATGTTGGACACTCCATGAAGTGCCTCAGACCACCACTCGTACTTGGGAATCCCAAGCCTACTCACGTTAACAGCAGAATTCACCAAGTTTCCGATTTTCTCTTGCAATGTCAACCTCTTCACCAAGTCGGCGACCCTGTCCTCCACCGAGAGTGACTTGTCACAGAATCCGTAACCCGCCAAAGCCGGGTTCTTGGCAACATCGCAGGCAAAAACAGCGGACGTTTGCCCCGAAACCCGCTCACAACTAAACAAAACCGCGACCACATACAGAAACGAGAAACAGAGGAAAACAGAAACCTTCGGTTGTCTGTTTTCGGTGCAGGCCATGTTGCGACCTCGGAAACTGAAAATAAAAACGCTAAAGGGTGTGTGTGAGAGTTTGTTGTTTTGGAAGAAGAGGTATCTATGGTGTATGGTGATGTATAACTTTTGAGAGTGAAGAATGAAGACACATTGTTTTTTAGAAACCCGTGAAGGTGGATACAGAGGGAGGGAGGTGATGGTGGAAGCCTCCCTCTGGACGAAGTAGATGTTGTCGTTGGTTTTAGCGGAGAATCTAGGAAAGAAGGAAAAGAAAAATGTATATACAAAATTATCAACAACTCAATGAGTTATTGAGATTTGTTTGGAAGCACAACTTGGTTGGGTGGTGTATATACGTGTATATATATGAACCTACTGCATAATGGATACATACAAATTCCTTTTTTTTTATATACATAAATTAAATAATGTCATCAGCAGCAGGATTGCCTGCTACGGTAAATCACGTGGAAGGTGAATGGACTTTGGCGGCTAGATGCCTTTGTATTGTGGGGCATTTTGTTAAGAGTGAAACCAAAGGAAAGGCTTGGGCTTCATGAATCAAATATCACTTCCCATGCATTATTTTTTTGATCTTATATAATTGTGGATTACTATTTTGGATTACATGTAAATATGTTGATTATGATCTAATCTAGTGGATTGAGATGTTTTAAGTTGAGTTCAAACACTTGTATGCGAATTAATTGCAAAGGAGGGAAGTGAATATTGTGAAACTCTGCAGGATGGGATCCTGTTTCTATGTCCCTCCAACTTGCCACTGAAGTTAATATCTGTGCTGTCATTTTCGTGGGCAAAGCCGGTTGCAGTGGATGTATGATAAACGAAGCAAATAATTGTACAGGGTATGAGATTAGGGGTTAATTAATCCTTGTGTCGTCTTTTGTGTTATGTGATGAGTCATAAAGATGTTCTGTGTTTAATCATGTTTCGTGAGATTGTCTCATGTATCTCAGAATAAAACTATTTTAATAAATATCTAATTTCATTTCTGAAAAAGTTACAGGACCCAATCAAATTCAAATCTGAATATATTATTAACTTTTTAATTATGAATATAGAATGTTTTATATAGCCTTCATATATTTTTTAGTTATTAAATGGTTTTTAAAAAGGTGTTTACTTCTGTTATTAATTGAGATATTACTATCGCCAAAACTGAGAGAAGAGGTGGGAGGAAAATAAATAATTGGTTTGGCACATCTAATGAATGTTGTACCTTTTTCTTTTTTCTTTTTTTCTTTTTTGTATTGGCATATTGGGATAAATTCAATGAGGATGTGGAGTGTATGGTATTAAGTTGAGATGTTGGCAAATGTGGGTAGGATCATTTAACTGATAAAAGGGATAGTTTCAGATATTTAGACTGCTTTTTTCTTTTAGGTTCATACTTATATATATATATATATAATTCTATTTTTAATGATCCTAATAATAAATAAATATATTTTATTATTACTATTTATTTTATTAATGATTTGTTAATTTCATTTTTTTATATTTAGAAAAGTGAAAAAATAGGTTAGAATACGTTTCTCCAAAACTGAATTTTGACTTGTTTTAAGATATCTGAAAATAATGTCAGAATATATAGTTTTTTTAAAATTAATTTGTTAAATAAAGTGATTATAAATTTAATTGGTTAATTTAAAAAAGTAATATATTATTTGAGAAAGAAAATCGGGAACAACTAAAGTACTATGAGTGATGAAAATAAAATGGGATGTGGGGTTAGGATTGATGGGATTAGTCTACTCTGCGGTGGACCCGAGCACAGGTGAACTACTCTGAGTGTCGACTCATAAAAGCGCGTGACGTTAAAGTTTGAAGGAGTGGGACCCATGTGCGGGGTCCAATTTGACTCATTACCCATTGCTGACCTACATCCTCACTGTAAACCACCAACTTTCATACACTAACAACTTCCAACAAATTTCTATTTCTACCTCGTAAAAGAAATACCAATAATATCAATATTCTGCACCATATAATTTAACCTCCATGGATTTGTAAGGTTATAATTAATTAAAATTGCTTTCTGCAACCCTCAGATTTAAACCTGCACCTCTCAAAAGTGTGAGCTTTTCATATTTAATTTTAATTTTTTTTCTCTCTTCTCCTTCACCTTTACCTTCACCTCTGTGCGTTTCTGTTCTCACTTTTTCGTTCCCCCTTCTCCTGGCGTTTTTATCCCAAAGTGATTCCATTGTCTCTTATCCCTCTTTTGTGGCCTTCGTTGTGATTGCGCCGCCGTGTTCGGAGCACCGGAGTAAGGATTTGCGGCAAAGCGTCGTGATTATGCGGCTGAGGTAACACATTTTTCTCTCTCTCCTGACTGGTAATCATATTCTGGGAGTACAGTTTACGGAAAAGATGGAATCGTGGAAGACATTGAATATTTTGACTCTAAACATGCATGAGTATGAGTAAATCGATGTGCCTAATCAAAATATTAGAGTTTCAGTTATAAATAAGGGAGATATATAATATATATCATCGAAAAGGATAACAGAGAGTTAGCTAAACAATAAAGGGAAAGTAGAGCGATTTTAAAAATGAAAAATGTGAAAGTCAACAAACCTTTTCTATGCTGATCATCAATATTTACCTCTCTCTCAGGCCTCAAATTCTTCACGGTATTATTCATCAGGCTCCATGTGTTTGGTATTTTGCTTAGTAGGATAAAAGTCAATGTAGTTACTTTACTTTACCAGACAAAATCAAGTTGCTTAGACAACACTCCTAAGTTGGTATGTGCCTTTATATAAACCTTATTTATATGGAAAAGGAAGATGAATGGTGATGTATGCGAGCTTCTTAATTATTAAAGTTTCCCTGTTAAATATATGATTACAACTTAGGAAAATTGTACGTGTAGTTTGTGAGACCTCTACTCTACCTACACCCATGAGTGTGAATTGATTGGTTTTATACAGCTGTGGGTTTCTTTCTCTTCTCTCTCCTCGTGTAATGTGATGATTGATTCATGAATGGTAAAGAAGTCAAATGTGCTAAACCAAATCAAAGACTAATAAGGTTTTTTTTTGGGTGATTCTTGTTGTGTCTGGTAGTAATGTATTGCCTGGTTAACACCAAGAAGCAAAGCATGGTCATAAAAGTTTGGGAGAATTTATTATTTTTAGATGAAAGGCTTGAACCTATAGAAATTGTGTTGCAGGGGGATTGGGCAATAAATCACATTCACGTAAATTAGTGAAACCAGGAATATATTAAATGTCTCTATGCAACCCCTAAACCACCATGCCATTACCAATCAATTCAAACTCCTACCAACTACTTCAACTCAAACTACACCATCTAGTTATAGGCTAATCTCGACTTCACACACTCTTTTATAACTCTCATTTTTTTCTCCCTTCTTAATCTTATTACAATGTACTTCAAATATTTTTCTCTATCTATTATAAAATAGAAGGTACGAACAAAGATCATAATAAACACCATAAAGAAGAGAAATATCTACTTTTCCATCTCTTTTTCTTTTTATTATTAGGAATATCATTACTGCACATCCCATTTATGGGATGTAGGTGGAAAGTAAAAAAAGCATAAGACAAAAGAAAAAAAAATGTTTGACTTGGTGTGATGTAAGAAGAAAAAAGATAAAGGTGAAGAAAGTGAAAATATTGTTAATATTATAGTTATCTTTTCCCTAAAACTTCCATGCGATGTTACTGTTTAGTGAGTGTGCCAAATTACCATTCGAAGATGATAAATTTGTTAACAGGGACACATAGATTTAAAACAATATTATTCAACAATCATGTATGTATTACAAACTTAAATAAAAAAGAAAAATCTTTAATATTTATAAAAAAAATATACAATTAGGAATACTTTAATAAAAATAGAGTAATTAAAGCTCTAAATACATAGAAATTATAAAAGTCAGAGAAAGTGTAAAAACATCCATTAAGTAATTTATTGCTTTTCCTAATACGTGTTAGAAATTCTCATGATAAATAAAATGAAATGGATGGACTATATTTTAAAGTGAATGAATAAGTTTCTCATATAACTTGGGGCTTGTAATTTCTGTCATTATAAGTCTACCTATCTCTTTCACACATCCCTTTTTGTTTACATTTTATACTATAAAATATTCGCACAATAGGTAAATTATGAATAAGCACAAGTTAAAAGTAATACCAAAAAGGAAAAATAAGACTTAAAAGGGGAATGAAAAGATTTTTTTCTCGGCAAAAACAAAAATATTATATTATATAGTATAATTAAGAACAGAGTTGAGTTAGCAGTAGTAACTACTGCACAGTGAAAAGCCAGCGTCAAATTCCAACTCCAAAATCCGCAAGGCACAATTTCCTTTTTTCAATTTAAATGAGACTTAAATTCAATTCACAATTAATATCATTTTTAACTCAAAATTTTAAAATAATAAATTTATGAAACTTGATCTCTATTGAATTTCCTCGTTTATACCCATTCTGAAATTTAAACTCTCTATATAACATAATTGGAAAATGTTAAAAAATCTGCAGCCCTAATAAATCTAATCTCATACCAACTTAATAAGATGCTTCAGCCTCCTATGATACTAAAAAAATGTATAATCATACCAACTTAAGATGCTTCACCCTTCTATAATACTAAAAAAATTACATACCACACCCCTGTAACAATTATATTAATATTGCTGCAGAGAGGAAGAACAATTTGGTTTTAAGACAATTAATGAATCAGTTTAAGTGGTATTTGGTCTAACATTTACTAAAATTTTGGTAATTTTGGTCTCGTTTTCCCACTATCACATGCTTTCATAAAAGGCAATATATATTTTTGGAAAGAAAAATAATTTTTTGACTATTAAATTTTGACAACTTTCTCTTACAACCTTAGGTATCATTTTTTAATTGGTTTTCATTTTTTTCATTTTCTCTTTCTTAATATTTTAAAATTACTTAAAAGATAACATCTTAATTTTATAAGAGAAAGTTGCCAAAGTTTACTAATCAAAATATCATCGTCATTTTAGAAATAATATTCCTAAATTTGTAACTTCATCCTTCCACGCACTTTCCTTTTATTTGTCTTTATTCTAAGTAGATGAAGTGACATGATTCCTATGTTTGAATTTAAGGTCCAAGACACATTGTTTGTGCGAAAATAACACAGAGGGAACAAATGGGTAAAAGATTAATTGGGGATACTACGTAACGAATCTGGGCTTTTCTCATTCTTTAATAGATAGCTGTGCTCATTCTTACCGACAAATAAAACTATAATGTTCTACTTTCTTAAAATATCTATAATGTGCTCAAACTCTTTAAAATATGTATTCTAATTTATACTATTAGAATAATTTGTTATTTTTTAGTGGATTATTAGAGTGTTATTAAAATGCTACCTGATAAGAGAGTATTTGTTTTTTGTATAACAACCCTAACAAAGTTTCAGCTTTTTACCTCATCTAAAACACATCAATACGAATTTTTACATATATAGTACAAAGGAATAATAGCTAAAATACCAGTAAATTATTAACTATTTTGGAAACTTCTACTGGACAAGAAAGCATTTTCCATATATGTAATCTATAATGTGAGCCGATGAAATATAATTTATGAATAACCACCACCACGCAAGTGCTGATAAATATATTTGATAAGTTTATAAAATAAAAGATATAAAGCCGAATAAAATTTTTAAGCTTTTAACATATTAAAATGTTGAAAAATCGTGTTTCAATACATTTGATTTTCAGCTTGGTTACGCATCAAACAGGGTCGATCAAAAATAGAAAAAGAAAAGATTAAATGTCGAAAGTAAAAGTAGAAAAGAAAAGCATTAGTGATGACTTGATTAAAGTCATTGTTTTATTACACTATTTTTTCAAAAAAAAAAAATTGTTGAAGAAGTTCCCTTTTAACAGCCATGAATATGACCCTTGACCTTATCGGGAACGACAATAGATATGGCAGAAAAGCATGTATGGTGTAGAGTGTTTTACACGATCACGATCATTGTTTAACAAACATTAAATCGGTGCCTTTAATGCAGAAATGGACTTACATATGCTACCTACAATTTCATCCTAGGCTCTGTTTGGTTCTTAGTTTTCAATAATGAGATGATAAGCACTTATTTAAGAAACGTTTGGCATAACCGAACCACCCTATCTTATTTTGTAGGCTTTTTTTGGTATTTGAGGGTCGATTTTAATTCTAATATGCAAAAAGAATCTGTCTAATTTTTATTTTTTTTTGAAACAAGGTCAAGTTGTTAGGATAGAAGACGATATTAAAGGTGAATTCGTCTTCCATCCAGTCAGTTTCATATATTTTTCTTTTCAAAAAATAAAGTCATTAGAGCCGAGACTGATTTCTGTTCATGTGAACAGGGAAGTCATATTTTCAGATGACGATTTCACTTTTAGGTTTTATTTTTTTTAAACAATAAGTGATAAAAAAAATAAATTGAAATAAAAATAAACATTAATATAATTTAACATTATTATGTAATTTTTATTAAGTCATTTTTATTATCTAATATATTTTATTAAATTAATTTATTGTACCAATAAAAAATAATTACCAAAAAAATAAATATAATCTCTACTGTTAACAAAATTTTGTAAAAAAAAAATATGTAAAAACTACAAGGTTAAAACAACTGAAAAGTGAAAAAAAAAAGTAAAATAAAATTGCAACAATGTTAAAAAAAAAAACTAAAAATAAAGTTATGAGATGACGACTTCATTCTTATTTGTGCAGAAATTGTACTCCGTCCTGACGACATTACTTTAAGAAAAAAAGAAAATAAGAAATTGGCTGGAAGAGAATAACTTTATCTTTAATGTTGTCCTCTTCGACTTAACCCAAATTTAAAAAAAAAAATAACGAACTTTATTTATTTTACAAATTCATGATCAAAATAACTCAGAAATAAAAAAATAAAAAAACCTATTTTGTAGCTTCTCATTGGTCTGAAAATTTGGACTAATCTTATTTTGATGTGGATTCCATCATAAGAGGATTTGCATGGCCATGTCCCACATGAGCATAACGTGTAGGGGAATCAAACATGATTGTGGCTTTTTTGGTTTAAGCAATCACTCATACTTATTGAAAGGAGGAGCATGATTGATAATGGTTCATCACCATGACCACTAAAAAGGTATCTAACTCACTTTAATCTTCATTTGAGCGTGGACGGTAGAGTTTCATATCTATCAGTGGTTGTGGTGCTTTTGCATGAATATTCTTTCAAATTTTTTTTTTTTTCATACGTTTTAATGCATTTGTAGGATGAGGAGTAATGATTTAATTAATGGTTCGTTATTTGTGTGGCCCAATTCGACAAGGAATAAGAGATATTTTTTTATTTTCTATGCAAGGCATCACAATGTAAAGTACAACAAAATTTCGCAAAATTGGAAATGTTTCACTTTTACTAAGACACTGACTCCAGAGCCTGTGAATGGTTCCATATTCAAATTCCTTCTTTCTTTATTTACCAAACCAATATACCACTATTTAAAGAAATATATGTTTATTTATTTTATGATGTTTATGTTTATTCCATGTGTACGTACATGAATTTTTACATAAATAAGGATAAGAAAAACGTAATGTGCACCTTGAATTGAACCAGATCAGTATTCAGTCCAGGGACGGCAACGGGACGGGGCGGGGACGGGTTTCGCTATCCCATACCCATCCCCGCATAAAAAAATCATCCACATCCCCATACCCAAATCCAACGGGTATCAAACTTTTTTCCCATCCCCATCCCCACCGGGTAACGGGTATAATCTCGTACACATACCCGTACCCGTGTTCTAACTACTTCAATATTAATTTTTATAAAAGAAAAAAAATTACGGTAAAGAAAACATAATATTATGAAATATTCAATATTAGGAGGATTTTCTTCGATGCCAAATACCTTAAAATAAATTATAATTGTTTACATTTTATATTAGAATACCAAATAAAATTTCATGTGAACCAAAACATTTATTAAATTTGCAAACTACAACATTGATGAACTTAGTTGATAAAATTAAAAAATATTTCAAAAAAATATAAAAGGAAAACAAATATTCAAATTAAAATATATTTTAAATGTTTGTTTACTTCAATTTTTTAAATTCTAATGAATCTCTTTTTTATACACTAATAAAAGTTATAATATATCACTTGATCAAAATGACACAAAGAACAAATAATAAACATAATAATAAAAGGAAAACAAATATTCGAATTAAAATATATTTTAAATGTTTGTTTACTTCAATTTTTTAAATTATAATAAATCTCTTTTTTATACACTAATAAAAGTTATAATACATCACTTGATCAAAATGACACAAAGAACAAATAATAAACATAATAATAAAATTTTGACATAAATTTTGTATCTTTTGAACTTCAATATATGTTGGATAGTGACAAAAAAATATTCATAGCAATTACATTAAATTTTTATATTATAGTAAATAAAAGTTATTTATACAATTAAAGTGAAAAAATTACAGTATGATTAATAGTGAGTTATAAAATAACAAATAATTAGATAGAGTATATCGAAATATTATTCTACATGATGAAAATAAACAATAAATAAAAATATTAAAAAACTAACAAATGTGTGTTTTAGAAATAATTTGAGAGACTATCGAAAGAAATCGCACAAAGGAAATCAAATGTATAATTAAGGTATGATAAAATGAAAAATACCTTAGAGAACTAATTATTAAATTACGTTTGAAGTGGTTAAAATTAAATAGAAATATCATTAGTGACCAAAAAATTTGTCATTAAATTACAAATAAATTAGTAATTAAATTGGTCACTAAATCAAGTATCGATTCGATCATTGAATCAGTCACTAATTTAGTCATTGATTCAGACAATAAATCAACTACTACCACCAATGACGAAAAGTAGTGACTGATATGGGTTACTGACTAAATCAGTCACCATTTCATGTTTTTCTTGTAGTGAATTATCATATATTATTCCTAAATATCATTATATATATATATATATATATATTAAAAAACTAACAAATGTGTGTTTTAGAAATAATTTGAGAGACTATCGAAAAAAATCACACAAAGGAAATCAAATGTATAACTAAGGTATGATAAGACAAAAAATATCTTAGAGAACTAAGAAAACTTTTCAAATATCAACATATATACTTAATGGTTGAAAAATAACGAAAATTATTTTAATAAAACAAAAGAGTTCTTCAAATTAAACAAATAATAATAATAATAATAATAAGTAAAGAATTTTTTTTATATTACCTTAAATTGAGAGTATAAACATTCTCATGTGAAAGGAAAATTTATAATAAATATAAATATTAAAAAATAATATAAATATTCAAATGTGAGGCATAATATTTTTTTTTATTAACATACATCATTTTAACATAATTACATAAAGGTTATGATAAGATAAAAAAATATATTGGAGATGAGAATGAGTTTCATGACAAATGAAATAATTAAAAGAAAAAAAATAGAAAAAAAAAAAATATATATATATATATATAGGAGTTACTTGATTAATTGTGAATATTTTAATAATTTAAATGAGAATGGAGATATGGCGGGAACGGGTATTATGGCGGGTATATGTACATCCCCATACCCATCCCCATACCCAACTGAAAAAGTTGGGGATTCTCCATACCCATACCCATACCTAGTCAATGCGGGGATTCTCCGTCAAAACGGGAACGGGTTCGGGCAATACCCACGGGGACGGGTTTATTTGCCATCTCTAATTCAGTCAAATAGAATGAGATGGAGATAAAACGAAACATATAAAGAAAAATAAAAATGAAATAAAATCGTCATTTTCCTGTTTGAGTATATTATTGTATGTTTCATTCCTTTCTCATATCAAATATTCGAGGATATCCTGTTAACAGAATCTTTGAAAATACTATTAAATTTAAATATATATATATATATATATATATATATATATATATATATATATATATATATATATATATTCATCAAATTCACATGCGAAATACATTAAAAATTGCATTAAAGATGCATAGTAATATCTTCCATGAAATTCTTTCCTTTGAATTTCTTAATCAGATGGGACTAGAGATACATTTGTCTGGTAAAAAAACAGGTTAAATTATAATTTTGATATTTTATATTTTCTCCTGATTTTATTTCTTAATACTATAGAATTAATGGTTTTTTTTCCTATTTTTTAATATTTTATTTTAGATTTAATTGAATTTTAGATCTAACATATATCTTTAAGATAGTAAATAAATTCATATTTTCTGTCAATTTTGTAGATTTTTTATAAAAAATATTTACTAATTTTGTTATAAAAAAATTGCAAGAAATTTCTACCAATTTTTTTCAAAATAATTTTGTATAAAATAATTTTTTCAAAATAAATTATAAAAAATACTTATGAATTTTATAATTTTGTAGAAAATAATTATTTGTAAAAAAAATTATTTACCAATTAAAATTATCAGAGAAAATGAAAAAAAAATATTTTCTTGAATTTTTTTAATAAATTTACAATAAAAATATTAATATAATTAAAAAAAATTAATTAATTAATTATAAAAAAAAGTATTTATATATTATTAAAATTTTGATTAAAATTGCTCATGATGAACTAGAGATTGGTGGCATTGTGATTTAGCCTAAAAATAACACAACCCGATTAAAAAGGAGGGGAAGTGAAAATACTATAGGAACATAACAAATTTAGATAATAGTTTGGAAAAATGAAACTAAAAAGTATGATTCAGCTGAGTTAATAAAATAGGTTCATGTTTCCCTTTCACCTAATTATTCTCAAACCAAACTGACACAAACACCCACCCAAACGAAAATACAACACCACTGGTTCGACATTTCTTGTTTAATAATTACTAATTATTCCCTTTTCTAAAATTATTATTCATCCATAATATACATTATTGATGAAAATGATTATTAATGAAAATAACTACTTTGAAAAGATACCCTTTTAAAAATAATTAAGACACTCTTGTTAGATATTATACATTGAGTGTGTTATTCAATTAATAATAAATAAAAATAAAAATATTTTATTATTACTATTTATTTTATTGATGATTTGTTAAATTCATTTTTTTTATATTTAGAAAAGCGAAAAAATAGGTTAGAATACATAGGTTAATGATTAGAACTAACATTTCCGGGTTTTAAATTGATAGAAGATTTCTAAATTCGTAAAGAGCAAGATGTTGTTGACCGTTGAAAATGAGATTGATGGTTTATTATGGGTTCAAACAGAAGCTTTTTTGTCTAACAGAACACAGGCCTCTCTCTCATGATTCGAGGCCCAAGGACATGGTAAGATGGGCGATTTGCGGAACATTCAATCCAAAGTCACTTGTAAAAAGAGCAAAATTGTCACCTTAAAATTTCTAAGGATTTCAACAAATTTTGGGGGTGCAAAAAGTAAAGCCCAGTGCGAAAACAAAAAATCTGAATTTTATGTAGGGGTCAAGGCAAGGGACACAATTCTGGCAATTTCTTCCTGCATCTCGGTAATGTCTTTCCACATTGCCATAATTTTTTTCTTGGTTTAATTAATTGTATAGTACCCAATTTGGAGCTAGTGTGTCAAATAGGTACCCGGTTTTAAAAAAGTGTCAATTACATCCCAACTTTTGAAAATTGTTTCAATTAGGTCCCTTTCAGACAGAGTTGACTAACACCGTTAGTCAACATGCCACGTGTCAATCTGTGGTTTTTTTGATTTTTTTTTAAATTAATTTTTTTTTAATTTTTAATTTTTAATTTTTAATTTAAAAAAAAAAAAATAAAAATGCCACGTGTCAAGTCTCTGTGTGTGTCACGTGGCATTGTCAGTGCCACGTGACATTGTAATGGCATGTGTCAGTGTCACTATCAGATGTCATTGTGTTGATTTCGATTTAGTCTCCATTTATGTTTTTTCGTTTCAATTTAATACCTACTTATGTGTATTTGATTCAATTTTGACCTAATAATTTTTAATAATTAATTTTTTTTATAAAATTAAAAGTAATTAAGTATAAAAGTTTTACAATAATTAAATATTTGATATTTATATTAAAATTAAAAGTCATTTTAATCTTATAAAAAATGGATTACAAAAATATTTTAATTATTAAAAAAAAATTGGGACAAGATTGAATCAGATACACATACTTAGGTACTAAATTGAAACAAAAAGACATATATGGAGACTAAATCGAAATCAAACGCAATGACATCTGATAGTGACACTGACACGTGGCATTACAATGCCACGTGGCACTGACAATGCCACGTGGCATACATAGGGACTTGACACGTGGCATTTTTAATTTAAAAAAAATTAAAAAAAATTAAAAAATTAAAAAAAAATAAATTTTTTTTTTTAAAAATAAAAAAACCACAGATTGACACGTGGCATGTTGGCTAACGCACGTTGGCTAACGGCGTTAGTCAACTCTGTCTGAAAGGGGCCTAATTGAAACAATTTTTAAAAGTTGGGATGCAATTGACACTTTTTTAAAACTAGGTACCTATTTGACACACTAGCCCCAAACTGAGTACTATACGATTAATTATACATTTTTTCTTATATTGCCCTCACATCGTAAAATCTGGAAGAAAAAATGACTTCTAGATCCCATTATTTGAAAATTAAATAACTCGGATTGTTATTTCGAATGTCATTAAGGAAAAAATATTCTTATTCTTAGGTTACATAATCTGGCAATTATTTTTGATATTGGATTGTGTAATCGGAAAATTATTTTTCATTTTTAATTGCACAATCTATTAAAAAAATTGATTTTTCTTATATGGAGGTGCAGGAAAAAAAATTCTTATTCTTACAATCCAACTTTTCGACAAACACAAAAATCATCTGAAGCCCATATTCCCTATTTTAGATAGTTTATTGTGCTAACCGCTTTGTTTAAGATGTGGAAAAAACTGGTGCTCTCTGATTTATTTTGTAGAACATAATAAAAAATTTATTCAAGTTATGTAATTAATAAATCAAACATTCACATAATTTTAAAGACTAAAACGATTTTTTAAGTTTAAAATTGAGTTTTTTTTTTTTTTTTTTATAAGCTGATGCTCAGTAATTACTGGAACGTATAATGAGATGGTTTTGGGCATGGAAGTCTAAACAAAAAAGAAGAAGAATGAATTATAAAACCTTGAATGACATAAATGGATGGAGTAGTTGTTCCTGTCGGTCAACAAAACGACTTGGTCAGTCTAACAAACCATTCAAACTAACTTTAATCTTCCTTTCTTATTGTTTTGCTTTATTAAATTTTAATCCTTTTATTACTCTTCTTACTCTCATTATCTTTTATTTACTTATTCACCACTTTCAACGTAAGAAATGGTCCACAAACACAATTTACTATTTCAGCTATCACTAGGGACATATATCAATTACATAGAGTTGTTATAGTTTAATCGGTTAAACTTTCCACTTAAATAAATATTATGCATGTGGGTATCTCTGGTTCTGGATAAAATTTAAAATATGAATAAGGAAGTATTTAAGATTATAAAATATACATACAGGTATGTAATACTTTAAAAAAAAAAAAAAGAGACTTTTACTCTTTTAGATTTTGTAGTGATTCTGTTTATCTTAATGAAAGTTTTATGGAAAAAATTCTCACGCTTAAAATATTGTATACACGATAACAACTATATCACAATGATTATGCACTTAATATGATTTTCTCCTATAAACTATACGGTTACATACTAATTAATATTAGAAGGTCGATGACATTAAAATCCGAAAAATGCATAACATTAAGCTAAGATGTATTCTATGTTTTTTCATAGATTCATACAATCAAAACATGTAAAATATGAACATCACAATATACAAGAAAATGGAAATGTACAAGAGAGTTACTAATAAAAGAAATAGACAGAAAACAAATCCGAGGAGAAAAAGATAAGAAAAACTGAACAACAACGTGGGTGATGAATATTTTTCAAAAGTTGAAACAGCTAAGCTATGTATGTAATCTAACACGCAGAACGTGAAACAAGTAGAAAAAAAAAAACAGAACAAGGAAAAACAGCCACAATTATTTGACTCAAGTGTTTAAGTGATTAACCTCGGTTTTAGAACTTCTATGTAAATTTTTACGAGATAAATTATTGTCTAATAATTGTGTTTATTATTTGTTCAATAATTTTTGTAAACTATAGTAATTATAGTAAAATAATTAATAATTTTTGACAAAAACGTGTTTTTGTTTGTTCTATGTTTGAATTGAAGTTTGAACATTGAAAGCTTCTTGGGGCACTGTGTGGGGACAGTCACAGGCGTGCAAGCGTGCGTGTTTGACCCAACTTTCTTATTTATTACCGTTTCAAATACCAAACTCTCTCTCTCTCTTCTTAGCATTTTCATCTGAATTTTACTTTCTAATCACAATTCATACTTCATAATTCATATTCATGTAAATAAAACAAAGAAAAACCATAATAGTATAATTTTTAAAATTAAAAAAGAAGAAAAGAATAATTAGAATAGAAGCAGCAATTTCTCAACAAAGGATGCAACATTCGTTGACTTGAGCTTTCTCTTTTCCTCGACCCTTCTCTCTCAAAGCCGTTCTGTGCATTTTCTGCTAAACCTGCGCACACCCAATTGGGATTTTAGCTCCAGATTCCAAGGCAAGAGAAGAAAGTGGAGAAAGAAGAGGACTTGAAGCTGCCCACAGTTCGATTTTGTGTTGGCCAACAAGGTTAAGATGTTTCTGAGCTTGATGGGTGTCATGTAGATCAAGAGGGGCCTGCGGATTAGGGAACCAATTGTTTATGAAGTTGAAGAGGCATGGAGAGAGTGACTTCATCTTTTATGAGTTTCTTTTTTGTTTGGGCAATTTTGGTGCTTGATTTGGTACTTAAGACTTCTGGCAATCAGGAAGGTGGGTGCTTACCTAACTCTTTGTGGTTTTAATTGTTTCATAAATGTCTCTTCTCATTAAACAGCTGCTTTATAAGTGACTAGGATTAGGAAAATTCACTCAATTGTGTTATTATTATTTTTGCCCCCTTTTGATCTGCTATATGTTGCCCTTCGACTTGATTATTACTGCTGCATGTGTTATTTACTTGACAAATTGGACTAGAGAGGTTAATGTTAGACTTGGAGTAGATTTTTTTGTTATATTTCAGTTTCAGTGCTTCTCTAGATGTTATCTTAGTAAGCGGAAGATAATCATATAGTTTAAAGGTTTGGATGATGTTCATACGTTGTTTCTTAGTTGGGAAGTGGGAATTGTTAAGGTCAGGGAATTAACCATAACTCTTATTGGAATAGTTTGTGATGAATGGCCTGGGCGAGACAGTTTATTGAGTTCATTATCTCAGAGTGGCTTGTCAAAGTGGTTTTATTCTTGCAAAAAGATGTTTCTTTCCATTTGCTTTCCATTTTCAGTTGTTGGCAAGTAGTTAGGGGGACTATATAAGTAGCTTCTAAGGCTTATTAATCGAAGTTGGGCTTCATGTTTGTGATTCCTGAATCTTACAATTTCACATTGCATCCTTGATATAGCAACACATTTGTTCTCTTACTTCAAACAATTTAATCTTGGGAACGATTATACTTGAACATTGCTTCTTTCTTCCCATTACAGGCGATGCCCTGAATGCATTGAAGAGCAACTTGCTTGATCCTAACAACGTTCTTCAAAGCTGGGATGCTACTCTTGTCAATCCCTGCACTTGGTTTCATGTTACGTGCAATAGTGATAACAGTGTGACCCGTGTGTAAGTTAATATTTGATTTTTCCCTGTTGTTTTACAACTGTTTGACTACATGGTGAATTATTTATCTGTGTTTGGTCAGTGATCTTGGAAATGCAGACCTTTCTGGTCAACTGGTTTCACAACTTGGTCAGCTCACAAATTTGCAGTACTTGTAAGTTATGAATCAGATATGATATTGTTGAGTAACTTGATTCTTTCCTGCAGCTCACGCTTAGCCTTATTTCTAGATTGACACTCTTATTTTCCTTTCTTCTTGCTTTCTTTAAAGGATCTTATAAGCAGTAGCTCTACATTGAGTGGCATGGCATCTAACCAATTTTTTTATTCCCTTTCCGCACTCCTACATGTGCATGTACACACCTATCCTCTTTCTCCTATCCCTAAAAATATATAGTATATAAGTTGCACCTCTTTTGGAGCATGGTTTTCTTTTTAGACTGACCTCTTGTTTATTCATGGCAAAAGATTTGAGCTGTTATTCAATGACCATTGAATAGGAAAGGGGTTAAAGGATCTGAGAAAGGGTAATTGGATAATCTTTTATTTGTTTTATTTCCCAATCATAAAATATAGCTACTGTGTACCTGCTTCTCAAAATTGTGGGAATTAACCCCTCATTTGGAAAACCAGCTGGACATGGCAGAAAATCATGTGAATCAGAGGGACATGTGCTTAATTTGTAAATCAAGTTAATAAGAGAAAGCAACTGATAAATCAGGGAGGCACTCATATGGTTTAGAGACAACTATTCACAATGCAGTGTGCTTTTGTTTTCATCTTCTGTATAAAAATTTGAAAGGCCTTAACCACCTGTTTTCTATTGTTGAAGGCAGAAACTTCTGGCATTTTCCTATGGCTAACATAATATCGGTTGGGTTTTATAGATAGTTGCATAAGTTGCTAAAGCCAATATTAGAAAGTGATATTGTACATAGATGACCATCAATATCTGTTTGTCTGGTTCCACTCTCAAATTGGAATATTTTCTGTCACCTTTTAATTATTTGTTGGATGATTTTACCCTCAGAAATCTGATTTTTTTTTCAATGACAGGGAACTTTATAGTAATAATATAACTGGAAAAATTCCAGATGAGCTTGGAAACTTGACAAACTTGGTGAGCTTGGATCTGTACTTGAACAATTTAACTGGTTCTATACCAACTACGCTGGGCAATCTTGCAAAACTACGTTTCCTGTATGACATACTATCCTTACTATCCTTATTCTCATATCTTTGCAGTGCAAAATTATTTAACTAAGTTCCGTTTTGTTTCTCCCTTTAGCACTTCATTCTTCCTTTTCACTTTCCCGTGCAAAGGTGATAAATTTTGCAGCCTACGACATACCCATTTAGGTTTTAATAATGCCTTTGATATACATGCGCAGATGAGAGAAGTATCCTCCCGATTTTTACTATTGCAGCTATTGCTATTGTTATTATTACATGATGCAATAGTGTCACCAGGTGGGCAAACACAATCTAATGAGATACATGAGGTCACTGCTGTTAAAAGTAGTCTTAATTGCACCTTTGTCCCCTCTATCTTGGATTTTGTGTGATTTTGGTCTCTGAAGTCTGTCTTAGCCAGTTAAGTTACTTTGTTATCCAAATATCTGGTGGGGTTTTTGATCAATTTGGGATGGGAAATAAAGTTGAGAAGTGAGAAACTTTGAGGAAACTTGATAAAAGTTGAAGGATATTATATTATTTTAGATCAAGGTTTGAAGAAGGGACAGTTTGAGAGTTTTTAATGACATTTGATGTTTTGGTTGGTGAATTTTGAGCAGGAGATATTTTATAAATATTTTGAATTAAAATTTGTGAATATAAGGGTTTTTTAGGTGGAAGATATTCGATGGGGATCAAGTTTATTTTATTATAAAAATAGAGGAATTTAATTAACTAAAAAGCTCTTGGGGACCAAAGTCTTTCATCTTCCAAACAAGAGGGGACGAATCCAATTTGACCAGCTTATCAGAGTTTAACCATGAGTTTTAGTGACAATTTCTTTTTGGGGGCTTGATATTCAACTTTTCCATTTTAATCTGGTGAAAGCAATAAAGTGTTTTTCACATGTTTACATTAATCATTTAATTCCGTGTGTCAAAGATGCAACAAATGTAATGCAATAATTTTTCATTTACATCCACATTGATGGGAGGGGATGTTGGGCGGTGGTGTTCAAGAATGGGCCATTATCAACCTGGCCACATGAAATTTTTTCAAGTGGCTGGTGTGGCTGATCTGTTGTGTAGCTTTATTTATTATAACGGCAACATAAATTACTTTTTATGCATATTCTCTCATCCCATGTTGTAAACAATTAAGTCTGTGAGCATGATAATATTTTGAAGGATTGAACCCCAATTAGCCACATGATTCTTTCCCTGCAATGCGTCTGTTGGTGGTGGGTTGAAGAAATTTAGAGATACCTTGTCTGTAAAATTTCTTATCCTTATCATTTAATTCATTCATGTACATGTATAGGAGTTCAATTATGATGCATCAGTGTGTCTATTCCCGGAGTTAGAGATACTTCTCATTTTTTACCAAATCACTTTACAAACTAGAAATATTCTTCTCTCTTTGCGCCAATAAATATTTATTCTATTTAAATATTTGATAATTGTTTCCTGTTATGTCTTATTACACTACTCTATCAGTAGCTTATAACTGCAAACTTGTTCATTTTTCTCTCTGAAATAGGCGTCTCAACAATAATACCTTGACAGGAGGCATACCCATGTCTCTGACAAATGTTTCTTCTCTGCAAGTTCTGTGAGTGTCACTCACTCCTATATATACATTTTCCTTGGGTTGCTGCCAAAGTACATTCTCATTTGTACTAGTTTCATATATTATGCGTAACCTGAATGAACTGTAATTTTGGAATACAGTGATCTCTCGAACAACAAGCTAAGAGGGAATATCCCAGTGAATGGTTCATTTTCATTGTTTACCCCCATCAGGTTGGTACAAATAATTATGTTATTTTCTATGGTTATTGTTGAGGGACAACCAGAAATTTTGCTAATCCCATGTTCCATTTCACAGTTATCAAAATAATCCTGACTTGATACAGCCCAAAAACTCTCCATCTCCAGTTTCTCCAACACCACCACCAGCTTCTTCAGGTTTGTTGAGGCCTGTTTATCATTCCCAATGGTTTAAGTTGATCAATAATAACTTGAGGTTACAGCTTCAATTTAAAATATAACTATAGCATGTTCACAGCCATCTTGAATTGAAACTGAACTCAAACTTTGTTCTGAAATTTTGGTTATAAGACCTGAGGCAGGAGCAAACTGAATTCCACACTATTAGGTCTACTAGACTTGGAACAATGTCAAATAATAATGACAACTGGACCTAAAAATTTATGCTGCTAAGCAAACACCAATAATTGTTTTTTAAATAAGTCTATTAATGCTATGGGAATTTTGTTGCCTTGCCTTTGCTTCTTTCATATGCTGCCTCAAACTTTTCTCGTACCCACTTATACCCTTTCCCCCTAAAGGACGAGGAGAAAGGTAAGAGTTGATAATTGATAGGCACAGTCTATGTAGCTTTTTTCTAGATATTTATTCTTGTATTTATATGGAAAAGGGTGGAATATTTTTGAAAAGCAGTATCCTGAAGACAAACATAACTTAATGTCAGCTTCTGTGACTAAGTTGCATTATGCCTCACGCTTAGAAATGTCACTACTTGAGGTTGGTTTCTCGTGGTTGAATTTAACAGTGGGCGATATAATTATATTGAATCTTGAGTTTCTCATTCCATTCAATCACAAACAATTCTTGAATGGAGTTATAATTTCTTATTTAATCCGTCAATCATTTTCTTCAGGAAATAGTAACACTGGAGCTATTGCTGGAGGAGTTGCTGCTGGTGCTGCTCTGTTGTTTGCAGCCCCTGCAATTGCACTTGCTTATTGGCGAAGAAGGAAACCTCAGGATCATTTCTTTGATGTTCCTGGTTAGTTGAATGACAGAAAGATGACATACACACTGATAAATGCTGGATATGATGGCCATACCTTATTTGCTGATATTTTATCTGTTCTTTGCTGACAGCTGAGGAGGATCCTGAAGTTCACCTTGGTCAACTTAAAAGGTTTTCGCTACGTGAGCTGCAAGTTGCCACCGATAACTTTAGTAACAAACACATTTTGGGTAGAGGTGGATTTGGAAAGGTTTATAAAGGACGCTTAGCTGATGGATCTCTTGTGGCTGTGAAAAGGCTTAAAGAGGAACGTACGCAGGGTGGGGAGCTCCAATTTCAAACTGAAGTGGAAATGATCAGCATGGCTGTGCATCGTAATTTGCTTCGGCTTCGTGGTTTTTGTATGACACCTACCGAACGATTGCTTGTGTATCCTTTCATGGCTAATGGAAGTGTAGCATCATGTTTACGAGGTACCCTATTATCTGAATTGCATTTATTCATAATTTTCTCGCCTTTCTCATGTATAAAACTTTTCTCTCAGTGTCCTTCCTCGTCTCAATGTTATAGTGCTAGTGTTCAATGCCAGAATAGTTTCTAGTGTATTTTGATTTATTGTACAAGAAAAAGAATTCCGTGTTTCCAAGATGTTTTCGGGCAGCTACTTAAACAAATTTCTTAATTAATAGTTCAAAATTTCAAATACAGATGAATGCTTTTATGTTGAATTCCAGCATGTGCAGTTTTATACTGAAACTAATTTTGTGTATGTTGATCTTGTTGTTGAAGAACGTCAAGAATCTCAACCACCGCTTGGCTGGCTAGAACGGAAGCGTATTGCACTGGGATCTGCACGGGGGCTTGCTTATTTACATGATCATTGTGACCCTAAGATTATTCATCGTGATGTCAAAGCAGCAAATATTTTGTTGGATGAGGAATTTGAAGCAGTTGTTGGAGATTTTGGTTTAGCAAAACTTATGGATTATAAAGATACTCACGTTACTACTGCTGTACGTGGAACAATTGGGCATATAGCGCCTGAGTACCTTTCAACCGGAAAATCTTCAGAGAAAACTGACGTTTTTGGATATGGTGTGATGCTTCTTGAACTCATAACTGGACAAAGGGCTTTCGATCTAGCTCGACTTGCCAATGATGACGATGTGATGTTGCTTGATTGGGTAGGACTTGAACAACTTATGATAACTGCACTATCTATTAATCTCTTCACACGGTTCCTTATGCTCTAAATTATCAAGCTTACGATGTCCCTTGCTGATTAGTTTTTGTTCATCTTCTTCAACCCTGGAAACTGTGCCTCATACTAATTTAAGAATTCAATTAACATTGAATGGTTGAAGAAGAACAATTCTGTTTCAGCACCTTCTTGTTTCTTGGTTTCTTGATAATCTCATTTCATTTCAGTAGAGGGTTCCTGTAACATTTCCTTCAATGTTATAGTGTAACAACAAATTGATTTGGTATTTCTATTTCTGTAACAAATTTTTAATCTCTTTTTTTCTGACTGCTCCTTAGAATGTTTTGCTCGTGTTACATGTGATATTAACACCAACGAATGGCTGATCATTGATGGTAACTGACATTGTTGTGAGTCCAGGTTAAAGGACTTCTCAAAGACAGGAAATTGGAAACACTGGTGGATGCAGATTTACAGGGCAATTATATTGATGAGGAGGTTGAGCAATTAATCCAAGTGGCATTGCTATGCACACAGGGCTCTCCTATGGAAAGACCAAAGATGTCTGAGGTGGTGAGAATGCTAGAAGGTGATGGTTTGGCTGAGAAATGGGAGCAATGGCAGAAAGATGAGACGTTCCGGCAAGACTTCAACAACAACATTCATCACCCTAATGCAAATTGGATAGTAGATTCAACTTCCCACATCCAAGCAGATGAACTGTCAGGTCCTAGATGATGATCCCTTTAACATTCTATGAACAAGTGAATACACAATTCTGCCTGACTAGGCTTTCTGTTGGAAAGGGACATACTTCTGATTTGTGCATATGATTTTCACCCCTTCTACTTTTGTTTTCATCCTTTTGAAATTATCTTCTGTGCTCAGATTACATGCCCATTGATCATGTTGTGATTACTAAAGGAAGAAGTTTGTAATTTCTATTGGGTTGTCAAGTTGCAGAATGAAGTGTATGTTACAAGCAACTTTTGTCATTGTATGTATGAGAAATTAGCATAGATCTTTATGGAAATAAATGAAATTCTATTATCAATTTCAGACAAGTATATTATTTCAGTAATTTATTGTGGGGCTTAAGAAATCAGTGCTACTTGACTCATTGAGTAGAGTTGCTAATTTATTGTCTTTCAATGGAGGGCATTGCCATTTTTATCTGTGCAAATGTATTCATATGGCTATGCAATCGATTTTTCAGTTTTTCTTTTGAAATCTGTTATTCGCCAATTATGTATGAAGATTATGTTGCTCAAAATAATTGGAGCCAATAATTGTTGTAGATTATCTTCATGATTTACTCTGCAAGTTATAACTTTAAAGTGCTATAGCTAAACTATTTCTTCTAAACAAGTGTGGGATGCACAAATAACTTGTTAGGAGAAGGGTGTTTTTTTTTCTTTCACGAATTACGAATAAAAGTATTAGTTGTAGTGAGTATACGTGTGTGTTAATTTGTGAAGATTGATTTGATAGAGAGAGTAGATGAATTTGAGTAGATTAGAGGATGAAATTTGTGTTGTTCACTTAGAGATTTGGAGATAAAAGTGAGTGAATTTAAAAGTAAAATTTGTAAAAATTTGTGAATGATTTAATTGATGTGATAAATGAAAAATTAAGTTTAATTAAAAAAAAGTAAAATTATCAAATTGTCCTTGATGTTAAAAATAATGTAAAATTATATTTAGATGAATTAAATTTATTTTATAAAAAATATTTAATGCATAAATTGAAAAAAAAAGTAACTATTTTAATAAAAAACATAAATAAAATACAATATATTTACATATTGAAATTTTTTTATAAACAATTTAAAAATTTGGAATATTAAAATATAATTTTAAAAATCATATTTTTACATTATTATCGTAATATAATGATACAACATTATTAATAATGATTTACATCATCAATTTATATAAATTAAGAAAACATGCAGGTAAATATAAGAGAAGATGAGAAAATAATAGAATCCTTCGATTCCTTCAGCTCTCTTTTTACTCTCTTTTTTCTCAAATCCTAACAAATGAATATCTCAATCATCTTTAAATCATTTTTGTCTTTCTTTTTTTTCTAGATAGTAAATACCTTCAAATAAATGAACACAATGTTATGGTAGATTTTGAGGGAGTTCAAATTATTTACATTGATTTTGGGAAGACTATTTATGTATTACTCACTCAATTGGAAGTTGTTTTTTCTTGTCAGGAGAGAGTATTTACTGGTTTTGTAAATTACTAATTTTCGTAAAGAGTTTGGTTCGGTCATCTTGAGTGAACTCTTTCTCTTTATCTCCCTTTTCACTCAAAGATTTAATCTTGTAAATTCTGTTGAATACTTAATAAAAACTTAAGAATAAGGATTTCAATTACTTTGGTTAAAATTTTTCATATACTTAAATTTGTCTTTAGAGTTGTATTATATATATATATATATATACACCCCAAGAGGAATCCACTTCTTCTAAGAGGACGTTTAAAGAGTTACTACAAGGTGAATGGCATTTATAGAGAGCAATTCTCCCTGTCCTCTTTGAAATTTAAATAGTTAACACGAAAGAAGAGACGTGAGAAAAAAATATGTAAAATTTAAATTTTTTACTTTTTTACTTTCCAAAACAATATAATACGCTATAAAAAAAAATAAAAAATCTGTAAAAATAATTATCCTAAAATTATTTATTCAAACAGAAAAGAACACAAACCTTCCAATGTCTAACAGCGCAATGAAAACTTTCGGTGCTTCACTGTAGAAGTCAAAACGCCCTTGATATTAAAACAGCTAAAACACAACAAACCACACATTATATACATATTTTTAGCACTAATTAGTAGATAATTTCTTGCAAGTTTTAACCAGCCCATTCAACTTCTATACTTTGGCTCCATTATATACATATTCCATTATCCCGGAGCAGGATCTTCTCTATTTTCTGCCAGTAGCACCAATGCGCGGTTTGCCCTTGACTTCAGATTCCTGCATTTCATATCAATATAATTTGCGCATCATCCACATATAATTAAAGGATAATTTCTTTTAGAAAGGGATAGCCAAACCAAATACCTGAGGTAAATGCAGGAAAATGTAGGTCTTTGCTGTTGCAGGATTAGAATTTTCAGCCCCTTTACTCCAATCATAGCAGACCTAAAGCAAGATGTCAATGTATTAAATCCACATGTTTTGAACCATGAGTTCATAGAAATACTTCCGATGAGGTAAAAGATAAGACAGCTAGAATACCTAATTTTGAAATCAGAATCATTCTATCAGCAAATTACGAATCATATCAAGAATTTAATTGCCAGATAGAAAGTAGAACAATGCGACAAAATTTCTATAATAAAAATAATATTACGGAATATTCAATTAACAAATTTTCTATGGCTCTGTACTGTATGCCACAGTAGCCATAGTCATCTTTAGAAGATGGAGGGCATAAAGATGGATTATCGAGAATATTCAATTACCCAATTTAAGTCATAAACAGGATTCAATATTGAACATCATGACATTTTGTGTAATCCATGTAGCTAACCCCACCTAGAGAAAATTGAAGACATGGATAGATAGCCATGGGTTAAAAGTGAAGACAAGTCTGTTATGTGAAGATTCTGATTCACTTTTTTTCACACTTATTAATCAAAAAATACAATTGTGAACTTATAGCCTGAAATTTGGCTTTCGGATTCCAAGCCTTAAAGTCTACTAATTATTAGAAATCAAGGCACAATAATAACCACTAACTCCTGACCTTTCCACTCTAAAACTGCTAACACGTTAACTCTAAAAACCCAAAGGTGCTAATCAATCCATATGGTCGAATGCATCACCCAAACTAGACCAGTGACTATTAGGCTTGGTTTTTGTTGTTGATGACTTTAGATATCTATACTAGAAGATTGCCATTATGTATCATGATCCCTTGTCTTCTAACTACCTATCACAGAAGATTATCGTCATGGATCATAATCCCTCATGTTCTCCCTAATTAGCTTTTATCAATATAGCAAGCAAGTAAAATGACGTTTGGTCCACACCACCCCCAATCCTCAAGAAAAAACCGTATTTTATAAAGATAAACCTCTAGATTGCATTTTTTTGAACCATGCTTCTCGAAAGCAAAGTCCATCAACAAAATTAAGACATCCGCTGGCAAATTCTTTATCCAAGTCACTGGTTGTTTTGCTCTTTAGTATCTATTTTAAAATTTACAAATTATATTGCATCTTAACATCCTCTCACACTTAATGGTGTGCTGAAGTCAAGGGTGTTTTGTAAGGTATTCTCACAATAAATTGAAACAAGGAAAAAAAGTTATGCAGCAAAAAAAAGAAACCCAATCATCACTAGTATACGTGCATAACTCTAAACAGGTGTAAAACGAATTTAACAAAGATGAAAATTTATGCAGAATAGTAAGGTGGGCATACTGAGTAAGCAAATATTGAACCGTCACTATTGAAGGTGCTGCAAGGAATAGGTTGGTTGCATCTCAACATGGCCTGAAATAATGTGAGTTTGCATTAGATAAGTAATTGGCCAGAAAATATCACTACAATAAGTGTTCGTTAGGAGCTGATGATAAAGATGAAGTAACCTTGAGCCTCTGTTTACTATCCTTATCCCAAAAATTGAAAGCACCATCCGAACCAGCAGTTGCAAATGTGTGGTGTACCTTAATAGAAAAATATGTAAGAATGATGATACACTAAAGTGGACAAACTTTGTCAGTGATTCCTGGTGTCCATTGGGGCCAGAAGCAAGCAGAAATTGTGAATATATGTGAACAAACACCAAATAAACATTTGTACTAGATATGCTATATAATTTTAGGGAGACCATCAAGATGTAAACAGCACTCAACAAAACAGTACACTGGCGAAAAAAAGAACTGAGCGTACAAGTATCAGTGAAATTTCATAATTAAAGGGCATAGGATACTATATGCTTATTAATTGTTTACACAAAAATGAACTGGATAAAAGATGTCAATACACCATAACCATGGGGCTAAGCATTTTTCAAACTCAAACATTTCAATGCCAATGCACTAACACTTGAAATATTAGTAATTAAAATAAATTACAAGTGTTTTTATTCAATTACAACATGTCGGCATCTAAATTCCATAAATAAACAATGGGACACTTCACTTAAGATATTTGTAATCAAAGAAGTCAGTATTAAAACCAAAAATTGAAAACATAGAATTTTGACAGTTAGTGTTAATGTGTTTCATTTCATGAGAGCTCATATATTCAAAATAACATTTTCAATGAATACAGAAGTATCTTGTAATTTTTTTTTTTCATTATTACGAAACAAAAATGGATCCCCTTAAATCAGCAATAGCAGGAAGATACTACCTTTTCATTCAAAATTTACAAAGTGATTGACTATTTAATAAACTCAGATCAACATAGCAATATATTTACACATATAGTTCAATACTTCAAATTGGATAAAAAAAAATGAGAAAGTAACAAACAATTAAGAATGATAATAACATTACTAAAACAAACAATAAGGAAATCACAACCAGGAATATTTTAACACCAATCATTAATTATAAAAAGTGCAATGACCCAATTGATATTCAAAGATAGTCCAACAAATTAATACAAACTTAAATCAGAATAGTAAAGCACAGGTGGAACATAAATCTTACAGGATGGAAGTTTAAAGAGTTGACCGAGTATATTTCATTCCCCTCTCTGTGGCATTTAAAAGTGAAGTTTTTACCCTGCTGACTATCATCCAAATGATGCACCCCAACTCTTCCTTCTATTGATCCAACCTAAAGCAAGTATATTGTCAGTTTCAACATCCCAAAATTAATCAAACTAGACATGCAACTTATAAATTGATAATTAGACTGAAATGAGAATCGGGGAAGAAAAGTTATGAAAACAAACATAAGTTGGTGTAAAAAGGAAAAGGGACCGAAAGTGGAGAATACTCCCCCATCTGCTAGAGTATGCTATCAGATTTAGGAGTCGATGTAAAAATAGATGAATACAAGCAACCAAAATTGTTCACCGAAGACACTAAATAGGAGCACACCGTTGGGAAACAGTTGAACATTGGTTTTTACTGAAGAATAAGATTACTCAAACGCAGAAAGGAATAAATATCTAAAACAGGTGGAGAATGATGCATACCAAAAAACCTTGTTGATCAGGGAATGCTGAAAGGCACCTTGTTTGATACTTTAAGGGTGAAACAATTCTCTTGAATTCAACCTGTAGCAAATGAACAATGGTCAAAGGTAGGGGACACTAGCAAAAAAAGAAATGAAAGTGAAAAAAAAAAATCAACAGGATGAATAGTTTGTATAAACACATCATATATCAACACATTGATCTAGTCGCAACATATAAAATGCACACAATAGAATATAAAAAGGTAAATGGTCAATAAAATAGTATTCAATTAGGCAATCAATACAGATATCGGTTGAAAAGGTATGATGTTGTCAAGCCCACCAGGTGACTGAAGAACCACTAACGTCCATTCATTTTACATCTACACACATTCCAATACATGAACGCAATCTATGGGTCTTGAATACTTGAGCTGAATAGACGTTTAACAACGTTGAACATCAAATCAACCAACTATATATATAGTTAATTGATTGTCCTACAGTGAAGCACACAGCAGAAGAGAAAAAGCAATTGCATCTTTGGAGCCAAATTGTGGCTATTTGTTTGTTAGAATGTTCATATAAGAAATGTGAAAAGTACATATGCCCTTGCAAAACCCACCCTCAAAAGTTAGCTATTAGGGGATCCAAATAGTCCACGGGCATCCCATACTACTCCAGTCAGAACCCTTGTTGGTAGCCATTTCCAAAACACTGACAACTAGGCTTTGATACTAGTTGATAAATACTGGGGGTTCCATCATCAAAAGCTATTTATTAGGGTGGAAAAACCAAACACTTAAATACTACACCGAGCATCCCATCCCATACTACTCAATTAGGGACTTAGGCACCACAAATTACCTAAGTTCCTTCCAAAATGCTTGATGTTGGGTTGGAAGTACTTGAGACTAAACTTCTGTTTAAGGTCCTAACAAGCAAGGAAGTACTTGAGACTAAATTTCAGCTAAGTAAAAGATAAGTGAAGATTGCCTCATGCCTGGGCAAAAGTATGTTGGGCTACAAATTATTAAATGTGTGACTTGAGTGACTGACACCCCAGTAGAACTACTCGAGACTAATCTTCTGCAAATAGGTTGTCCTACTTTTGCCCAGTATGATTCCAAAAATGAGATGTCTAAATAAACCATGAACCAAATAAGTTTTTCTGGATATTATGTTAGTGACTCGAGGATGCCTATCGTACTTAGAAGGAAAACTCATTCCTTCCTTTTTACTATTTGAAATCTCTGGCTCCAAACAATCATTGGGAGTATATGAGTGAATATACATCGAATTTCTGGCCCAGAAATTGGGATGTCTCTTCTCTTTCTCCTAGATGATTTATTATTCTCATGTAACTCCTAGTTTCTGCTCCAAACCCTTAATAAATTAATATTTTTATTGTCTAATTAAGCAATAAAAAGAAACAACCCCTTTTTATCATGAAGTCTTGAGATAATATAGTCGTGATATAATAAGTGAATACATAACTAAAAGGTAACACTAATAATGCATAATACCATTTAAGTTGAGATTCGCTAAATTAGACAGAAAGTATTACCTGAGGATTTTGCAAGTTGTAAACTACAAGATTTCTATCAGCAGTGCCAACAACCATCAGAGGATATCTCACTGTCATAGCATAGCAGCGCTCTGGGAGTTGCTGTGTGTGCACTGGATTTGACTGCCTTGTATCCCAGTATCTAAAAGTAGCCACAAAGAGTCATGCGCAAGGACACGACAGAAGAATCAGATCAAGCAAAATTGCAACCGTCATATCATACTTAATCAGAAAGATGTCATAGATCTCAACAGCACAACAAAATACTAAAATATAATGTGCAATGGCATACTATATAAAGATAATACACATCATCTGATCTGTGTGACAAAAACCAGCCGGAAGAACTGATTGGATATAAACAACAAGTAAGAAGAGATTTCATTGTAATGTTCATTAGTTAAAATTCGTGGCAAGCAAAATATTTCCAGAATTCAAATTTATCAAGAATGGCATTTGGATGCTTCAAGATGCAAAAGAACATAGGAAAATAAAATTTTGAAATTGAAATTTGAAACTAAAGTTAGGTATGATATAGCCAAGGAATTCAGCAGTGAAATAGTGGCAAGAATGATCACAAAGGAAGGTAAAACTTTGATACTGTGCTGCAATTAAAGGGACTTAAGTATGGACTAGGGGAAAAAAAAGATCCCTAAATTATAAATTCAAAAAAAAATAAGATGCTCTAAAATATTCTAGGTATAACGTTAATATTATGAGATGTTTTCATATATTCTGATTACTAAAGGTATAATTTAAAAACAAATAGCTGTAAAGGCAGCAATTGCTAGTGCAATACTTCAAAGTCTTGTCCCAGCTTCCAGTGGCTAAGAGATTCATTTCAGGAATCCAAGCAACTTCTTTGATGGGTGCGTCATGCATGGCAACAGTCATTGGTTGGCCTCCGGATAATAGAGGCCACATCTTCACTTGCTTATCACATCCACCAGAGAAGACAGTTGTGCCATCATCTTTCCATGTAGAGCACAAAACCTGTGCAAAGAAATAAATGATGAATTTATGACTTCATAAACTAGTAAACTATTTCTGTTTAAGGAAAAGGTAGAGCAGAAAGATCGTGAAAACCTATTGTCTAAAGATTCAATTGTCAAGAAAAATTGATATAGGATTAAATACGTACTTAGTCCCTAAAAAATAAATCTTCTACTTTTGGTTCCTCGTCTAAGGAAATGTGCCAAGAAATCTTGAGATTCAAAAACATGTATAACATACATACGAATATTGTAGGACCAATGCAACCCCTTACCTTAGGACACTGAATGAAAAAAATGAACTTTTTTTATTAAAAAGTATTATCAATGCACTCCAAAAATAATTCAAATGCAACCACGATGTTAGTCCAACAAGGGTTCTACTTATCAATTCCTTAACTAGTGCCCATACAGGGATTGTTTGCAAGAACCATACCTTAATATGAAAAATAAGCAACCATACAAGGCCAGTTACATCTCCATTCAAATGCAGCAATAGACTTCATTTTAAGCAGACGGAAATCATTGTCAAACCTCTATGTCCTAATCATGATAATCTTCAAGTCCTACCAAATTAACCTCGCACAGGTACCAGAATAGTAATTCATGAAAATAAATACATACATGCACACACACATAAATAGTAAGGAGACATGAATGAACGATAAGGTGATAACTAAAACTAAAATAGCTTACTGGATGATCGTGCGTTATAGAAGCCTTGGGGACAGTGGCGACATTTACTCCATTCCGTGCTACCTCCCAGCAACGAACCTGCAAAAGATTGCTCATAAGCCTCTCCAAGTGAGATGTTTCACAATGAAGCTTAAAAGAGAGAGAAATAAGTGAGAAAGAAAGACCTGATTGTCCCAAGAAGTGGCTACGAGGAAGTTGGCTTTGGGACTGAAACTGAGACTGGAGACAGAATCAGTGGGAGGCTGATTCACCTGCAAAATTCACCAAGAAACCAAGAAAACTCGCACACTGCACAACATAACAATATGTTTCTCGTAAACGGGAGTGGAGATCGTGTACCTCGAAGGACTTGTTCGGGTTCGGATTAGTGTTGGACATGAAATTGGACATTTGCAAATTTTGTCTCAGAAAATTTTGCAGAGAGATAGAAAGAGATACCGTGTTCGTAGTTTGGACTTTGGAGGGAGTTGGTTTGTTGGGTGGGGAGAGAAAAACGTGAAAGAATGGGTTTTGTGTGGGTAAGGGCAGGTGTAGGACTTAAATACTACGACCTAGCGTTATTACCACGCTTGCTTTTGGGCTCTAACTAACTGCCGTTAATCTTTTTATTATGGGCCTAAATATTTTGCTTTCTTGATCATTAAGTTTATTTAAAAAAAATTGGGTCAGGTTTACTAGTGTGGACTATATTTAAATGTTTAATATTAACATTTCAAAAAGGTAAATTATGAAAACAAATTTCTAATCAATTTTTTTTTAAGATCATAGCCACTATTTAAAAAAATTATTTATCAATTATATCACGTGATGTTAGGATTATTGAATATGTCAATAAATCAATAAATTTGATATAATTACTAATTTTAAATTTGATATAATTACTAAAGGTGTATCGTTGTAGACTCGCACCAGCCAGAATTATTCTTACTCTGATTTTTTTTTTTTTTTTTTTATAGTTTGTAAAGTGCGACTAGCCATGTTAGATTATATTTGAAGGAATACTATTATACATATTGCGTTTTGTTTTTAATTTGCATTACTTATTTATTGTTATAATTGATATTTCTTTCCTATTATTAAGCATTGCATTTTCTATTTTATAATACAAATAACATTATATTTTTCTTAATTTATACAAAATTGTAAACTTATTAATTTGGTGTATTTAGAATGACAAATAAAATTTCAACCCATTCTCATTTTGACAAAAATTTGTTGAGAATATTTACTTAATATATTTTTTTATTAGATAATGATATTTGACACCCTTCAATTATCTATTTTGATATTCTTTTAGTGGTATGGAGATCTAAGGATTATTAGAGTGATTAGTTAACACTGTGTCAAAAAGAGTAGTCAAAATATCATTATCCTCTTTTATTTAAATTAGTTTTTAAGAACTATTTCAATTTAAAATTTAATTATAATTTTATATTGAGATTAAAATATTGTAAATATTTTATATTTGACAATTTGTTACATTTTGTCCTCTCTTTATATATATATGAAGAGAGAAAAATTCGAAATCATTTGAAAGGAGAATACAAAGAAAGCGAAAAGATTTGAGGCATGAAAGTTTTAAACTTGATAAGGGATGCGAGATGCAAAGGATGAAAGAGTCTAAGATAATCAGATGAGAACACATATTAAGAGGGTAGGACTGTCGATGATATTTACTTAATATTTTTAATTTAAATTAAATTTTAAGAAATATTTGAGAATTTTAAGATTAAGTATGTATGTATATGTATGGATGGATGGATGAATCTATCTATCAATGTATGTATGTATGTATGAATGTATGTATGTATGTATGGATGAATGTTATATATGCATGTATGTATGGATGAATGTATATATGCATGTATGTATGGATGTATATATGTATGTATACATGTATGTATGGATGTATGTATGCATGCATGTAAGTATGTATGTATGTATGCATGTATGTATGTATGTAATGATGTATGTATTGATGTATGGATGCATGTATGTAAATATAGATGGATGGATGTATGAATGTATGTATCCATGCATGTATGTATATGTGTATGGATGGATGGATGTATGTATGTATAGATGTATGAACATGTATGTATGTACGTATGTATGTATGTATGGATGTATGGATGTACGTATGGATGCATGTGTGTATATGTGGATGGATGGATGTATGGATGAATTGATGAATGAATGTATGTATGTATGTATGTATGAATGTATGTATTTATGCATGTATGTATGTAGGAATATATGTATGCATGTATACATGCGTTTATGTATGGATGAATATATGGATGTATGCATGCATGTAAGTATGTATGTATGTATGGTTGTATGAATGTATGTATGGATGAATGGATGTATAGATGAATGAATGTATGTATGCATGTATGCATGTATGTATGTATGCATGTATGAATGTATGTCTGTATGTATGTATGTATGAATGTATGTATGTATGTATGAATATATGTGTGCATGTATGAATGTATATGCATGCATTCATGTATGTATGTATGGATGTATGAATGTATGTATGCATGTATATATGTATGGATGTATGTACGTTGGAATGTATGGATACATGCATGTATGTATATATGAATAGATGGATGTATGTATCTTGTGACACCCCGACTACTACACTAAATAATTATTATTTGATAAAAAGATATGGAATTAATTTTTTTTTTCCATAAGATTATCCTTGAGAGAACATTAATAATAACATAACTTCATATTCATATATATAATATACATCTCTATAATTGTTCATGAAATGTTACAAAAATATGTATTTGTAAAATATTAAGAGTTCTACATCAGAATAAAAGATTATCTATATTTTTAATATCTCCTAAATATATTAATAGAAATTATCCGTGAGTCAATCTTCAGAAGATCCACCAATAATATCCCGAACAACTCTCACTGAGCAGGTTCCTCTTCTGCTCATGCAACAGGTACATATGAAAGAAAAATATGAAAGGAGTGAGGTCTTTATAAGCCTTAAATATCAATCTTAATAAACTCAACAAACAATGCAGACACCGGGGGCCTAGATTTGGACCTACAACCACAAAACTTGATCTTGTTTTACCAGACATATGGATCCATATTTCACTTCTGATGATCCAATCTGAACATCAAAAGTTACTTTGGGAAGTGATTAGGTAGTTGAGTATTTCTCATAAAATATTGGTACAATCATAATTATTTCTTTCTCGAGAATACTAGCCATTCATCGGCTCACAAAAGAGATATATACTCACTACCTAACCTTGGCGATGCCGAGCAGGTATCGGATAGTTCCAAGTTTGGCCTATGAATATCCTAGTCCAGGGCGCTATTCTGAACTATCCAGATATTCACCTACTTGGTAAAACTTCCTTAGACCCCACCATGGTCCCTGCCTTTCATCCCGCAGTGTACCAAACTGTGACTTCCCAAATACAAACACTTTGACACTGGTTTAATCTCAACTTATTGAAACCAGACTTAACTCTTACTTAACCGACATACTCTTGGATATTTTCAAAGGTCATTAAATGTGATGACTATCAATTCATGTCATCGTATAAACTATACAAAGAATATAAAACAACCATAAAATGTACATACAATTTTCTTATATCCAAGCTCACTAAATAAAATAATATATATACTTTCACTTCACATTTATTTATTTTTAATTGTAAAAAAATAATGATAAAATAAGAATCAAAGCAAGAACTTTAAATAAATAATTAGATAAGGGTAAGAACGTTATAATTAAAAAATATAAATTAAACAGGAGCAGTACGTAATTGGAGATTAAATAAAATAAATAAACAGGACCAGTGCATAACTGGAGATAAATTAAATTAAATAAAATAAATAAATAGGACCAGTGCGTAACTGGAGATAAATAAAATAAACTAAATAAACAGGACCAGTGCGTAACTGGAGATAAAATAAAAAAATAAAATAAATAAACAGGACCAGTGCGTAACTGGAGATAAATAAAATAAAATAAATAAATAGGACCAGTGCGTAACTGAAGATAAATTAAATAAAATAAATAAATAGGACCAGTGCGTAACTGGAGATAAATTAAATAAAATAAATAAATAGGACCAGTGCATAACTGGAGGTAAATAAAATAAAATAAATAAATAGGACCAGTGCGTAACTAGAGATAAATAAAATAAAATAAATAAATAGGACCAGTGCGTAACTGGAGATAAATAAAATAAAATAAATAAATAGGACCAGTGCGTAACTGGAGATAAAAATAAAATAAATAAACAGGATCAATACATATTTGGAGATTAAATAAAATAAATAAATAAACAGGATCAGTATATAATTGGAGATTAAATAAAATAAATATAATAGGATAATAAATGAAAATAAGTTAAATGAAAGTAAAAAGAATAATATATGAGTCAAAATAAATAAAAGATTAATATAAAACTCATGAGCTTATCAAGATTAATATATAAGAGCTTAACCTCACTCCCCCTTACCTTATTGATTGAAGAGCACGATAATATTTGAAGAGGACTAGGATCTCTTTGAATCTTTGCTCTAAACTTTCTTACCCTATTTTCTCTTTCTCTCTCTTCTTTCTCTTTCTCTCTCTTCTCTCTTCTTTCTCTTTCTCTCTCTTCTTTCTCTCTCTCCTTTCTTTCTCTTTCTATTTTTCTTTCTCCTTCTTTCTTCTCTCTTTTTCCTCACTTTCTTACCTTCTCCCGTAACTTCTTCTTCCATATATATAAGCCTTTCCATGTGCCAAAATCATCATTATCCTTTTTTTTTTTCTTCTTATCTTTTCTTCTTATCTTTTCTTCTTATCTTCTTATCCTTTCTTATTCTTTTCTTCTTTTTTTTTCTTTTTCTTTTCTATATATATATATTTTTTTCTTTTAAAAATTCTTCATATATTTTTTTTTTTACACATACCTATTTAATAATATTTTTAATGCTTAAACTACATCATAATAAAATACAAAACGTTAGTAAAAATAGAATATTTTCTAAATGTTTTATTTAAAATAAATAATATAGTTTATTAAAAAAAAATAGGGATGTTACATATCTATGCATGTATGTATGTATGGGTGTATGGATGTATGTATGTACTTATGCATGCATGTATGCACGAATGTATGTATGTATGTATGCATGCATGTATTATGCATACATGCATGTATGTATGTATGTATGGATGGATGGATGAATAGATGAATGGATATATGTATGTATGGATGGATGATGGATGTATGTATGCATGCATGTATGTATGCATGTATGTATGTATGTATGTATGCTTGTATGTATGTATGTATGTATGCTTGTATGCATGCATGTATGTATATATGGATGTATGTATGTATGCGTGTATGTATGGATGTATGTATGTATGCATGTATGTATGGATGAATGCATGTATGTATGTATGTATGCATGTATGTATGCATGGATGCATGTATGTGTGCATTGATGTATGCATGGATGTATGTATGTATGTATGTATGTATGCATGCATGGATGCATGTGTGTATGCATTCATGCATGTATGGATGTATGTATGTTTTGACGAGAAATCGCTGTATCAACTAGGTATGGGTATGAATATAGGAATCCTCAACTTTTTCAATAGGTATAGGGATAGAGATTGAGATGTACATATCTGTGTCGTCCCTATCCCTATATAAGGAAGACAACGAGGCGGGGCGGGTAGGGGTGTCATAATCCATACCCCATCCTCATAATAAAATTTCATCTTCATACTCTTTCCCAAATCTAGTGGAGTATACAACTTTTGACTCATCCTATCCCCACCGGGTAACGAGTATATTCTTATATCCATACTCATACCCATTTTTTGTACTGTTCCAACTATCAATTAAATAATTTTTATAAAAATTTTTAAAAATCACACCAAAGGAATCATGATACTATCAAAATATTCAGTATTTAAATAACATACTATTTTTTCTTTTCATTATGTCAAATATTAAGAAAAATATTATAGTAGTATAAATCTCAAATTAAAGTATCAAATAATAACTAGAGAAAATTCAAATAATTGTATAAAAACTAAACAAGTACACATTACTAATTTTATAATAACCAAAATATTTATTAATTTTACAAACGATTAGTGTTTTCATTTGCATTCGATCCACCTATACATAGAAAAAAAATGAATAATTACATATGATATAATAATTAAAATTGAAAATTTTAATTACTATAATATAATGTACCTTCTTCATCATATTCATGTTCATCATGAAAACCTCTTTTTCTTTTAATTTTTTAACACCTACAAACACCAAATGTAGAATATTAAATGAAAATTCATAAAAAAAATACTAATAATAAATATTAATAAATTTGACTAACTTGCCTAGATGGTTTTAGTTTCATATCCAACTTCTTGTACACATCAAAGCCTCCATAGTAATATGATGAAGTCGATTTAATAGTTACAGTTTTTATTGGAATAGCTAAAACATCCCTTGCAATTGTTTCAAGAGTTAGAAACTTTAACTTATTTGTTTTTCACCATGATAGGATATCAAATTCTCGTGTAACAAACAAATTATCTTCTTCCAAGTAATAATCCAACTTTGTTTTCATAGATATAGTTTTAAATATATATCCTCAATATATTTTCCATCTTATCATAACCTTAATTAATTTATGTTGAAATGATGTATGTCAATTAAATATTTTTAATGTCTCACATAGGAATATTTATACTCTTTTTAAATATTTTTATTTATTGTATATTTTTATTTCACGTGAGAATCTTTAACACTATGAAGTTATTAAGTATTCAATATCATAAGTATTTCAAACAATATAAAAAGTTTATTTTCTTTACTCTATTATTATTAATTTTTGTTTAATTTTAAATAACTCCTTTGTTGCACTAAAACAATTTTTATTATCTCTCAACCGGTAATTATGTTAATATTTTAAAAGTATTTTTAGAAATCTAAGATATTTTTCATCTTATGTGTGTGTGCGCGATTCCATTCAATAATTTCTTAGTGACTAATTTATTTTTTTTTACAATAACAACTATTTTAGTAATCAATAATTTTTAATTTTATAAATTGGTATCTAAAAATGTCATAATTATTTTTATTTTTATTATATTTGTAATTGAGAGAATAAAATGTTTTTTTTTCTTAGAACAGAGATAAGATAACCAAACTACCTTTTTTTTTTTTGTAGTCATCCTTAAATATATGATGTTATGAACTTACACTATATGTATCTAAAGATTGTTTTAAAGTAAAAATTACAAGTATTTTTAATTAAAATTAATGTCATTTATTACAAACTTCAAAATTATTTCTCTAAATATTTAAGTTGCACATAATTAAAAAAATAACCAGTTAAATTAGAAAAATTATACACCAAGTAATTAATACAGTAATTTCTTGAGTTTGCCTTTTATGTATAGAAAGTTTCTTTTGGAAAATGACTTAAATTTTATATTAATTTTACAAAGATTTTTGTTATTGGTTTTTATCTTGTTGCTTGTTTTATATAGACACAAATGACATGATGCAATACTTTGATTTGAATAAAGAAGAAGAAAGAAAATAGTTGTCTAAGTAAATTCTTTATGGAAGATGACATCAACATATCGTATAAAAATATTGAACCTTTTACTATTTGTGAATTATTTTATTTATTTTTGTCTTGCTTCTGTTAACTAAACATAGTTTCTTCTCTATACTAATTTTCTGACTTTCGAACATGCATATATTTTGTAAAAAATGTTTAAATAAATTATTCTATCGTTTTAGCGTCCAATTGACCGAGTCTTTATAATACATTGTTTTCTATTCCAGTTCATCGTAATTGCTATATTCTCAAAAAGAATGACTTGCCTTTATTTATTTAGTTTGATGATAAACTTTTAGGAATTGGTAACGTGGACACTGTGATGTTGATTTATTTTAGGTTAATCAAATACTATGTTAATCTTATTGAATGGTGGTTGATAAATTTTAACAGGTGGTTAATTACTACGAGAAAATAACAAGCTATAATAAAGTAAAAAGTATAAATACACATTTGGTACCCAAACTTTTTCGGAAAGTTTAATTTGGTACCCAAACTTTTGGTTTGTTCAATTTAGTACCCCAATTTTCTAAAGAGATTCAATTTGGTCATCTCCGTTAAGTTGGGGTTAACACCGTGTCCGTACAGGACACGTGTCAAGCCATGAAATTTTTTTTTTATTATTTGTTTTTTCAAAAAAATAATTTTTTTCAAAAAAAAATTATTTTTTTTCAAAAAATTTTAAAAACTGCCACGTGTCAGTTTATCATTCTGCCACGTGGCAGCTTACAATCATGACACGTGCCAGTGTAATAGTTGTTTTCAATTTAGTACCCAATTTAAATTTTTGGTTCAATTTAGTACCCCAATTTTTTAAAATCATCCAATTTCGTCATCTTCCATTTGAGACCAAATTAGTAAATAAGCTTAATTAGAACCAATATATACATGTTACAATAACTTTTTTTAATATATACATCAAATCATTTCACCTAAATACTTAAATTATTTTATTTTTTACATTTTAACCTTTGTAATTTTTTATACATGAAATTTTTTACACTTGTAAAAAATAAAATAATTTGAATATTTAGGTGTAGTGATTTGATGTATAAATTCAAAACAATTATTTTAACATGTTTATATAAGTTATAGTTAAGCTTATTTACTAATTTGGTCTCAAATAGGAAATGACGAAATTGGATCATTTTAAAAAATTTGGGTACTAAACTGAACCAAAAATTTAAATTAGGGTACGAAATTAAAAACAACTATTACACTGTCACATGTCATGATTGTAAGCTGCCACGTGGCACGATGATAAACTGACACGTGGCAGTTTTAAAATTTTTTGAAAAAAAATTAATTTTTTTGAAAAAAATTAAAAAGAAAATAAAAATTTCATGGCTTGACACGTGTCCTGTACGGACACGGTGTTAACTCCAACTTAACTGAGAGGACTAAATTGAATCTGTTTAGAAAATTGGGGTACCAAATTGAACATTCCTAAAATTCGGGTACCAAATTGAACTTTCCGAAAAAGTTTGGGTACCAAATGTGTATTTATACCTAAAGTAAAACTTCACACTCTCACTAATTATAAATTTCCTGAAATTTAAAAATACATATATTGCTAAGGAATTGCTTGTTAAATTTGTTTTTGTATAGGTCAAACTTGCTAAAGTGCTGTATTTCATGATTTATTACCGGTAAATTTAATAGAGATGCTAATAAACATTTGAGGAATATGAAAATAGTGGGAAATTTTGATTGTAGTTGGGCATTTTTTTTCAAATGTAACTTTTACATATATATATATATATATATTCATGGTGATATAATTAATAGACATGCATGTTCATATAATTTTCTATTTTTGTTTGTGAACAAAAAAACAAAAATATTTCCGTAGTTGACTATAATTTTAAATTTTTAGAAAATTATAATTCCTTGTCATGTTTTGCTTAAAAGTCAAATATTTCATGAAGAAAAATTATAAATTAATGGTACAACAAATATAAATAGTACTAGATCAATTTAACTTTAAGGTATTTCTTTAAAATTAGAATCTGTCACCAATTTATTTTCTCATAGTTTTTTTTTTTTTTTTTTATCACAACTTTGACTTCATCTATTTAGAGATCAATGATCCTAACAAGCTTATTATATCCCTTTAGGTGATTTTATGGAGAATCAAATAGGTTGGAATAATTTTTTATATACAATATAAAAAAACTCATTTTAAAAAAAAAATAAAGTATACAAACTTGACCTAATAAGTCAAGAATCTCTTTTGTTTTCCTTTTATGTTTAGGACAAGATGTTAGATTGACTATTGCAATGCAATTATTTCTTTCTACGTAGGAATTAAAAACTGTGTCGTTTTTTGTGAATTATTGCAGAATCTGAAAATGCATGCATATATATGTTTGTTCAAAATATTAGTTTGGCTCTATCTGGGCATGCTTTTTCCACTGTAATCGATCAACTCAGTTCACATTCTACCAAAATGAATAAACAAATATATAACAACGTTAATAATTTGATATTGCTTCTGCACAATTAGTTTTTTCAGTTGACCAAGAACCATGCTAGGAGATTTTAATTGAAGTTCATGAATATCAATTAGCTCAATCATGGAATGAAGAATTTAATTGAAGTTAACAACTTTTCATCTTGTTCACACGTGGGTTTTTGAATTGAAATGTGATTAATTATAGTTAAAATTTTCCACGTACCTTTGTATCACTCCATTTATTTGGAAATAAGTGTTTTTTCCATGTAGTTTCTAGTGCACTTATTTTCCATTCGTCATTAGAAAGTCAAAAGTGGGTTAATATTTTCCACTGGCTTGCGTGTAGGTATTTTCAAACACTTTTTAAATGCTTCTTTTTATTTGTATCTTTTTTTTCTCTCTCCATTTTCGTAGTAATTATGACTAGTCTTTTTCAAGCCAAACTTGTAGTATAAATAGTGTATATATGATGACTATTCGTTTTGAAACAAGGGCATAGGTAAACACATATGACTTTTCAAATTAAAATATTAGTAATCTTTGACAATTGTTTGATTTAGCTTATGTTATCCATAGTGTCCACCTTCTATTGTAGTTAATTATATATATATATGATGAATTCTTATTGTCATGCTAAAAACATGGATAATTGCTGCATATAACTTTTTGTTTTATCATACTAGGTGTAAAAATCTTTCCTGTTGACGCCTGTGTTGTGGACTTCGAAGCCTAATTAAGATTCCAAATTAAACAAATTAATTATTTCTCATTTTTTTTACCATATGCAATTCATTAGTCCAATTGACACTAATTATTTGGACTTTGGATATAATCTTTTAATACATAATTTTGAAAGTTGAAAGTCTTGCATATAAGAATAAAATTTATTTATAATGTATAAATAAATGCAAATTTTATATTACAACTTAGTTTATATTAATTTTATAAGATTGAGTTAAAATTAAATTTATTTTTCAATTCTCTAATCTCATTAAACTGGTTATGTGAAGAAATAGGTCTTTAAACAAATCGAAAACGTGTATAATATATATATATATATATATATATATATATATATATATATATATATATATATATATATATATATATGTAAAACTCTAAATTTATTTATCTACAAAATAATTTAAGATATATCATTTATTATGTTAGATGAATTATTTGATATGTTATTGATGATCTGTCTACTCAGGTTAATTATCGATGGTAGATATTGATATTTTTTCTGATTTTTTTGTTACAAGTGAATTTTGTATATAAATTTTTGTTCGTTATTGTATATATGAGTGAAACCGTATGTTATCTTCTTGTCCATTCAGTGTTTCTTTATTAATTGATCAAACCCAATAATTGATAAGAAAAAAAAAAGGGAGAAGATATTATATCACCTATCTTATCATATAATTCATTGATCAAATTTTTATTGCAGTTATTTTAGATTTTTATGACAATGGATTTATATATAAATTATATGATACTTTTTTTTAATATTTTTTAGCTTATTTCAATAAATTACTCATATTAACATTTTCAAAATAATCAATTGATGAAACTTATATTTTATCACTTCGTTGCTTGAAATAATAGTAAATTTTAATGTCCACACACTATTCATGATTTTGATTTTTAGACTGCTAAGATATTATTATAATTTTTAAATTTTTTTGATTTAATGTTACATTTTTTTTTCTTATTTTGAATTATTCAATTGTTTACTATTTTAATAAAATATATTTTTACCGGGAAATGATAATTATTTTTAAATTACAATAATTGTTTTTTTTTTTACCAAATGTAACTTGAATCTTAATTTACAAAAAAAAATAGATTATATAAAAATTTAAAAAATAAAAACAGACAATTATAATAAAAATGTAATTATATAATATTAAGATTTTATTTAACAGTCAATCATATCCTTATTTTTCGTTATAAATTTCAATTAATTTTATCAAACATTTTTAATTTAATTTCTTTTATCTTCGAATTAATTTTTAATTTTTAATTTTTCAGCTTTCTACCTTTTTAGTTAACTTTAATAAAAGTAACCTTATTTGGATGTTTATAAGATTTCAAGTAAAGCTTGCAACATGTTTTCTACTCATCACTATCACTTGTCCTAAGTGTTTTGGCTAGTGAGCACTTGTGATAACTTTAAACTCAATAATTGATGTTTTTCACACTTTATAAAAACTCCGAAATTTAACTATTTTTTTAACTATGTGTACAAAGTCAAATATGTTATTATATGTAAATTGTGAAAAAGCTAGAAACATGTTTCTTACATCTTCATTTGTTTGGATTTTCTTTCAACTTAGTTTTTTGTGATCAAGTTATAACAATAAATGCTTTCAAGATAGATTATAAAACATTTGTTTAGCCAAAGTAATGATATATCTTCAACGGCGAAAAATCTAAGTATAACAAATTTTAAATTACAAACAATCATGAAATAAATATATTATGGAAACAATATTTTGTACAATAGGAAATTAACAATGACTAAATGCCTTATTAAGATCTTTTATATTAAAATTTTAGTCAATAATGATCATGATTAACAAAAAAATTGAATTTTAACTAGAAAAATGTTGCAACAATGCTGAAAATTACGCTATAGAAAAATAAAAGTAATTTCTTTTAATGCCTATAAATAAGAACATAAATAAAAGTACTACATGAATTTAATGCGGTGGTTTGATGTGTCTATTTCCATGAATATTAAAAAAGAATTATTATTTTTCAACATGTAATTTTTCTAGTAAAAATTATCATATAATTTTTCTAGCAAAAATAAAAATTTTAAATTTTTGTATACAATTTTTCTTAACGAAATTGAAACCCATCACTACCCAAAGTCCTTATGCACTTAAGAGACTTACTAAATTATTTTAAAAATTCTTAAATCAACTTTTCATCTATCCTTATAGTTTTTTTTTATTGCTTCCTTATTTATATTATTTTTTTAGACTTTGGAGAATATCCACCTAAGATCAATAAACATTTGAAACACGAATAAGTTGAAGAAGCAAACACAAAATTATATCATCTATATATTCTTTTTACCTTTTAACTAATTACATAATTTTAAGTTTTTTTTTTTTGGGTGAGCAAAACCATTATAATTCTTCATTGTATGAAGTACGATGACTTTAAATTGTTTTCTTTTTGAAAGTTGTTCTTATTTGTTTGTTGTGAAGTGTTAATTTTCAAGATTGTGAAGTTTAAGATAGTATATAACCATGTATAATTGATTTGTGTATTCGTTATGACGATGATTGATTTGTGCACTCATATAATAATTTATTTTATTAGTGAAACCTATTTTGAACAATTTCTATAAAAAATAACTGAACATTACTCTTGAGTTTCGGTGAATCATTATAAGATATTTTTGTGTTGTTTGTATTTCTTGTTCCCTAGATAGCCTTCAAAAGTGAGTAATTCCAACTATTTAAGTCTCAAAATGTTCAAATTATCTTTTGTGTAATATTTTTTTTATTAAAAATGACACGAAATTAATATTTGTATAGTTGGTTAAATAAACTTTAGTTTTAAGCGCTCTATAATTAACTTCATCAATGTTTATAAATAATAAATTGGCCCTAAACAGACCAAACCATAAAAATATAGCGCAACTATGTTTTAATTTAACGAATATAAAATTAGGTATGTGGAAAATGAAGTTCACAAAGGGAAAAATCAGTTTCTCACATGTGTCTACATTTTTTAATTAGTTGGTATATTATGCATATAAATATGTGGCCATTGTGGAAATGAGTGGCACAATTGTTACTATTAATCTAAGCAAAACTAGTCTGAGAAGAGTTTCAATGGCAATTAGAGCAATGTACAACTCTTCAATTTGCAGCGCTCATGTTTTTCAGCCTAAGATGGTAGTTCCAAGGTAAAAATAATAATCTCAATCATCTTCACTTATTTCCTCTACTCTTCTCTTCTTCACTAATATAGTATTAATCCATAGCTTCTCTTGCACATTCAACAGTCAAAACGTGAGAATCGGTATGCTCACAGTTCTTGTTCTTCTTTGGTTCAACTTTTCATTTTAGTTTTTGGATTTATCATCTTCATGACTGCGATCATGTGTGCAGGACACTGCACAAAGGTACCCAGGAATGTAAACATGGAGAAACTGCAACATGGTTATTTATTTCCTGAGGTCCTTTCTTTTCCACAATTTTTCTCATCACTTTAATCACATCCATTTACTACTTTCAAATTTCTTTTTGGTTTAATCAGTCGGATGATAGTCATTTTCGTTCAGATATGTCAGTTTGATACCTATTTTTAAAAATGTGTCAATCTAGTCCAAACTTTTGAAAAAGTGTTTTAATCAAGTCCCTTTCAGACAAAAATTACCAAACTTTTGAAAAAGTATCTTAATCAAGTCCCTTTCAGACAAAAATTACTAAAGCCGTTAATTTAATTAATGACTTTTATCACTAAATTTTAATATAAATATCAATACTTAATTTTGTAAGTCATTTTAAATATGAATACCGTTAACAGTGTTAATAATTTTTTGTTGAAAAGGACTTAATTGAGGCATATTTTCAAAAGTTGGGACTCAATTGACATTTTTTTATAAACGGATACCAAACTGACACATCTAGATAAAAGTGGATATTATCCGACTAATTAAACCTTCTTCTTTATCTCCAGTTCAACATATTGTGCTGATGATTTCTATTTTTGCCATGTTCCTAAGAGGAAAAAAAAAATCTGACAATTTTTTTTTCTTTTTTTGCAATAATCTTCAAAGTTTAATCTTGCTTCGCTAATGACATTATTTGGAATATGTTTGTATTGGTGGAATATAATGGTATTATAGAATTTTATTGGTTGGAATATGGTAAGAGACCACATCGAAGATAACATTTCCATCTTTTTTATTGACATCGATGTTTGTTCCACGTTAAGACGAATGTGAAATGAGAATTTTATTTTGTCATAAAAGATACTAATAATTGAGCGAAAATTTATTTTCTAATGTCTCATTTTTTTATTAATCCAAACATAACTTCACTTTCCTTGACCATCCAGTGTATATAAATTCCTATGATTTTAGTATTACAAATTTTCAGCATTTATTTCATTGTTTCATATTGATGTGACAAAATGCTACCTACCAAGATCAATTTTGTATTGGAAAAACCTTTTTTATATCTTGTTTTGGATGTATGGACAGAAGATACAATAAACCTAAAACAAAATATTATAAAAAGCTGTTTTATAAATATATATATATATATATATATATATATATATATATATATATATATATATAATTTTAGATTACTATAATCCAAGATTTTTCAGTCTCGTCTGGGTATTCACTTTTTCGTATGAGATGTCTTAGATTTTATGATATAATCAGATTGAAAGACAAAAGATGATGCACTTGAAGAGGCATCCACATGCAAATGTGATAGACCTTGGAGTTGGTGATACGACACAACCCTTACCAACAACTGTAACAGCTAGCATGGTTGATGTAAGTTAATTATAAACCTTATTTTTGCTGAATTAGCAGAAGATGATGCATGTATAAACTCTATGAAATGAGAGTGTGTTATACACAGAGCTCTTAAAATGGATCTATCGCTTCGGTCCGACCCGACCTACTACGAGTTGGTCATTTCGTGGGCCAATCCAATCCGGTTCATTTATAAGTAAGTTAAAAATTTTTGAATTCGACCTGGTCCACCACGGATTGGTGGGTTAAACGGGTTGACTTACTAGTTCACTTAATTAAAATAAAATATATATTTTTTTAAATTATAAATTATAATATGAATTAAAATTTAAATAAATTTCAGTACAATCTAAGTACAATCCAAAATGATGTTAAACTCCAATACAAACCAAAATAAAATAAAAAAATTGCTATTTAAGATCAAAACATTCTTGTCACTTATCCAACTATAATATTAGAGTCTTGAATGGATAAATCCACACCATTTTCATTTCTTGAAGCATCTTCTTTATCATCATCTATTTGGAGTTGAAGTTAGATTTCCATTTGCCAACCCACTAATGTGTTTGGTTAAAAAAACAATCTAACATCGCAAAGTCCAACATAATGTAGTGACCATACGGGTTGATGGGCCAACCTGACTCACCACATGTTCAACCCGGGTGATTCGAGTTTTTGGGAGGCAGATCAAAAGTTGACCCATATTGACATTTGTAAAAAAAATTCAACTCAACCCGACCCAAATCTGTGATAGGCTAGGTTGACCCACAAATTCTAATCCACTTTGACGACTCTAGTTATACATGAAGTAACATGAATTATTGTCCCTTGCCCCTTGAATTTATACAGTATAATACAAAATGCGTCTACCAGTATTTGTCAGAAAAATTTAACGATTCTTGTGCATTTTCTATGAATTTGTTTTAACTCTCTTGAATTGAGATAGCAAGTTTATAACCAGAAGCATTGGTGTTTTGCAGTTTGTGCATGGCCTTTCAACAGCATCAGGCTATAAAGGATATGGACCAGAGCAAGGTGAAAAGGTATATAGGATCTTGTTTGAGAAATTCATATTTTTTTTTTCATTCCGATGCATCTTATCATAAAATTCTCATATGAAACAGAAAATGCTTTCTTTTTATTCATTCACCAATATTGAGGTGTTCTGAATAAATATTCATGTATCTCTCCAATAACGAATCCACCCATATATTAATTAAATAATTTATTAGAAAAAATTACAGAAAAAATTATATTAAATAATAATTAATTGAAATTTCATGATAGTTATAACGTTTATTATTTTTCTTTTATAAAATTAGAGCTGTCAAAACGGGTAACCCGGCTCAATCCACCATGGATTGATAATTTAATGAGTCAACCCAATCCGGCTAACTTTTTAATGAGCAAACAAAAATTCGAACCCGGCCTGACACACCACGAGTTGGTGGGTTAAACGGGTTAGCTGACGGATTCACTTAATTAAAAAAAATATTATTTATTTATTTATTTATTTTTAGTCAAAACTAAATTATAATTCTAATTAAAATTTAAATAAACTTTAATACAATTCAAATACAAACCAAAATAAAAAAAATTCAAATTATTTATGTGTTGACTAAAAAAAATAACCTGACATAACCCAAATGTAAAACCCAACTTAATAAAAAATACTAGTGTGACGTGACCTTTTTATTTGCGGATTGGTGAGCCAACTCGGATGAGTCGAGTTCTAGATAAGTCGGGTCAAAAATCAACGCGTATTGAAATTTGTAAAAAAATTTCAACCCAATCTCAATCCGTGATGAGCCAAATTGACTCGCGAGTTCCAATCCATTTTAACAGCTCTATTAAAAAGATTGAGAGAGGAAGAATATATTAAGAAGTTGAGTAAACTTGGGTGAACATTCAATTGATTCATTTGTTGGACGTTAAAAGCGAAAATGAAAAATTATGTTATTAGATTATCTAATAAACTAAAGAATTACACACTCAAAATTATAAACACACGTGATCAAAAAATTAAATATTTAAAAAATTAAAATGATAAAATATTTAAAAAATATTTTTTTTTTTTGAATTATAGAATATGTACTTTGAAAATTATTTAATGTGGTAATACTGAGATTTACATTTCTTAATATGTAATCCATTAAAGTCGCACTAAAAAAATTATAATTGAAGTTGCGATAAAAATATCGTAGGATACGAGTAAATTTGGTAGATATCGATTAAGTCGAACAACTAAAAGAGAGCAAAGAATTATGTAGATAAAGAAAAGTTTTCTAAATAAAAATAGAAAAAGGACCATAAAACGAGAAGAGAATAATAAAAATATTTTTTTAGTTTCATAATAAAATAAGATCTTTTATAATTTAAAAGGTTGCAATTACCATATTTAAAGTCGCACGATCTTCTGACGATTCTGACGAGAGTTAGTGTAAAGTATTGATAAATATACCATTTTTTTTTCTTTGAAAGAATCAGTATCTAATACTAAAACGTCAAATGTAAACTGAGAGTGAAATTATAGAAGTCAAAATATCATTTTCTTTACCTTTGTTCGTATCCCTGTCCGATCCAATTCTCTATAAATATTGTAACAGATTTAGACAACAAATGTATGGTGAAGTTATTTGTGATCCTATATGGAAGTGGTTTTGTATTTGAAGTACTTATTATTAACTCTGCAATCTATCTTTATCTAATCTTATGTTTTGTGATGAATCATTATATATCATTGCAGGCCCTGAGGAAGGCAATTTCTGATTCATTTTACAAAGATCTGGGGATTAAGCCTTCTGAGGTTTTTGTTTCAGATGGTGCACAGTGTGATATTACTCGTCTTCAGGTCATGTCTCGTCCTCATCGTAAATTAGATTCCTTTGCTAATGCTCACATTAGTATGAAGTGCTGAATTTGATTTCTCTCAATGTATCTAGTTACTTATGGGTCCCAATCTGAAGATAGCTGTGCAGGATCCATCCTTTCCGGTATAGTCATTCATCTTCTTCACTTTGAATAAGTTCTCGGGAATAAACTTTTAGAACAGTAAAAAAACCTCAGTGTTTGGTTACATTCTATCTTGTCTTATAATGTGGAACTTGTTTAAATGTTTTCTTAAGACAGGCCTACATAGATTCGAGTGTCATAATTGGTCAAGCTGGGAAGTTTGTAGATAAAGCTGGGAAGTATAAAAACATAGAATACATGACATGTGGACCTCAAACTAATTTCTTTCCTGATCTGCCAAGCATTTCAAGGACAGAACTTATTTTCTTCAATTCTCCAAACAATCCCACTGGTCATGCAGCAACAAGGAAGCAATTACAGCAACTTGTGGATTTTGCCAGAGTCAATGGATCGATCATCATCTTTGACTCTGCATATGCAGCATACATTACTGATGATAGTCCTAAATCAATCTATGAAATTCCCGGAGCCAGAGAGGTGTGTGTGCCACTAGTCCCTTTCTGTTTCATGTTGTTTTCACTACCATCTTGTACACCCTTTTTGTTATTCTGTACTATTTTCTGTAATGGAAGCTTAACCTATTTTGCTCCTTGTTATGTTCAGGTTGCAATTGAAGTGTCATCGTTCTCGAAATTTGCTGGCTTCACAGGTGTTCGCCTTGGTTGGACAGTGGTCCCTGAGGAACTCTTGTACTCAAATGGCTTCCCTGTTATGCATGATTTCAACCGTATAATGTGCACATGTTTCAATGGAGCATCCAGCATAGCTCAAGCTGGTGGACTAGCATGCCTTTCCCCAGAAGGTTTAAGGGTAAATTCTACTTCCTAAGAACATGTATAGCTAGTCAAAATTCTTGCTATTATTGTTTAGTTCAAATTGTGGCTTCTTTGCTACTATGATCTGTATGGAACTGTTCTGGCATTGGTGTGATTGTGGAAAATTTCAGGCCATACAGTCCCTTGTCGACTACTACATGGAGAATGCAAGGATGCTGGTTGATGCTTTGACTTCTCTTGGGCTGACAGTTTATGGTGGTAAAAATGCACCCTATGTTTGGGTTCATTTCCCTGGCTCAAAATCTTGGAACGTTTTTGCTGAAATCCTTGAGAAGACTCACATAATTACTGTCCCGGGTAGTGGTTTTGGACCAGGTGGTGAAGGGTATATAAGAATTAGTGCTTTCGGTTTGAGACATTCCATCATTGAAGCCTCACAGAGACTCAAATATCTTATCTATCAGGAGCAAAACTAACACTATCTTCTGTCAGTTTTATGAATAATATATGCATAAAATAAAGCAAAGTGTCAAATCTGAGTATTTCACCACTTCTACTTGTAAGAGCATTCCTCTAAGAACTAAACCTGTAACTAGACATCTTTGTAGTGCAATAAATAACAGGAACTTGTTCTTCACTTCGATGATATTCTTCCTATCGAAACTCAACAGGACCAACGTTTAACAAATGAGAAAGGTCGTTAATGTTGTTTAAGGATTATGTTCTCTCTTTCTTTTCCTATATTAGTAGTTACTGAAAAATGACTTCTCTCACTAAATTTGTCCTTCAAAGTGTGAGCCATTGATTAGTTAATCTTTAAAGATAAAAAATTGTAGAGAGATTTCCTAAATTGCATTTTTTAGACAATTTCATTTTTCAATTAGCTTCGGTTATTAATAGAATTGTCAAAACGGGTAATCCAGTCCGATCTGGCTCGATCCACCACGGATTGATCACTTAGTGAGCCAACCCAACCCAACTCATTTATTAACGAGTCAAACAAATTTGAATCCGGTCTGACTCACCACGTGTTGATGGATTAAACGGATTGGCTCACTTAATTAAAAAAATACATTTTTTTTTTATTTTTTCAGTTAAAACTAAATTCTAATTCTAATTAAAATCTAAATAAACTTTAATACAAACTAAAATTACAAAAAATACAAATTATCTATGTTGGCTAAAAAAACAACCTAACTTGACCCAAATACAAAGTCCAACTTAACAAAAAATACTTGTGTGACCCTTTATTTGTGAGTTAATTAGCCGGACCAACCCGGCTCACCGTGGGTTCAACCCAGGTGAGCCGGGTTCTACGTGAGCAGGGTCAAAAATCAACCAATATTGAAATTTATAAAAAAATTTCAACCCAACCCAGTCCGAATTCATGGTGAACCAGGTTGACTCGCACTTCCAACCCATCTTGACAACTCTATTTATTAATTCTATCTTTGTTGTATCTTTTCTTAGGAGAAAATTATACTTTAACTCCCATTTTTTAATATTCTTATTTTACTCTTTGATGTGACATAATGTATGTCATTGATTCTTTTAAAAAAAGATAATGATACATTAATCAATAACCCACATTAAACATATCAGAAAGTACGGAATGAGAGTAAAAAATTGAGTTATAGTATCATTATACTTTCTTAAAAGATAATAGAAGTCTTAATTGTTTGAGTTTTTCGCTTTCCTGCTTTTCTATGCTTTTTTTCAACCTTTCACTTTTTATCATGGAGAATTTTATTCTTTTACATGCCATTAATTACTGGTTTAATTCTTGATTTCTTGTATTATTTCTTTTCACATCAAGAACAACTCTCTTTAAAAATAATTGGTCTGATTGAACTTCAAGGAGAGCATTAATGAACCTAAATAGTAAAACTATTTCACTGATTTTAAAAATTCTTATTTAATTTTGTTAATAATACTGTAAATCATAAATCTAGTACTTGGCCCCATAGATTACCCTTCATCCAATAATTTTTCTTTTATGCAAAAAGTTTTCCCTTACACTTATTGTATTGATTTTTTAACAAAGTAGATTTTTCATGGGAAAGCTTTAATATTTCATTGAAGTTTGTAAGGTGCTGCACTTAATTAATTTTAGCTTGGAACTTTGGACGGTAATGGAAGAGTTGGAGTGATGAGTTTCTGCTAAGGTTGGTAGAAGTATCAGAGTGATGGTGGTCCTTGGTTTGATGTCATACTCTGCTACTTTCTGCAGCATTGAACAGAAGAAGGAATTTAAGACTGAACCCACTTAAATAATGTCACATGCCATCCCTCAGACAAAGCAGTGTGCGTATGCAGAACTCATGCAATCATCATTAAGGAAGCTTCGATCAGTCATGTCTGTTTCATTTAATCATCTTCTAATTCTACCTTCTACGTGTTGCTTCATAAATCATATTAATCTCCCATTTTTTCTTCATTTTTGTTTTTTCATTTTCTTGTTGCATAATCATACATAGTCTTATACAGCATTATTAGTAGTTTGATTCTTGTATTGATTAGTTGATTTGCTGAACATGTAAGAGCAATACTCAGCAACTTGTAACATTTCTCTGCATCGATCTCTCCCCACTGATTTTAGCCATTTTTGTGCATCGACTAAATACCTTTGATGCATCGCTGTCCAACTACATTTTCAGCTTTTCCACTATATACCTAACGCCCATGCTTAAATAGTGGCTATAACCTTTTTGCAGAAGACAAGAGAAAACGACCATATCCACTATACCCTTGTAACAAAGGGTGCCCTACTTCTTCAGCTTACATAATTTTCTGTGGAGGATGAAGACGAAGTGCTCCTTTGTATTTTTCTTACTCTCATCACTCATAGCTGGCTAAGGTCAACAATAAGTGGTGGATAAAAGAAGAGTTCTTTAGTTTTAATATCCACACAACACCCCAAAGCTACAAATAATACAAGAAATTCATGTTCTATCTAATGTGATTTTCTGCGACATGTCCTTGTAATCCATTATAGCAAAAAGGGTTAGTAGAGTGTCGATTTCTCAGCATTAAAAGCTGAAAAGGACGTGAATTTGGAGTCTTTAAAGGTCATATATATGCAGACATAATACATAAAATGACAAAAGGGTTCCACTCTTCCAGTGAAGTCATTGTTATTTGTTAGCTACATCATAATGACACCACGTCTCTCTTGTATTCTATAGTCACTTTCTAGTTCCTTCCACTTTGAAAACCATCGTAAGTGTCAACTACATCTCTCTAAACATATACACCGTCCTCTTTGGTCTCAGAATATCTTGATATTGTGATGAGCCTGAAGAACAGTAAGAGGAGAATGAGGAATGGTTTGATGTGTCCCTCTGAGGCATCAACAGCAGTTTGGTCTGTGGTCGTGCCTCGGAGTAGGAGTAAGAGACATGAAAGAAGTGTTTCTCTGGATGATACAAGGTTGATCAAATGTTCCAGCTACTCCAAACTTGTTCACTCTGCCACTGCCACCTTCAAAGACTCTCACTCTCTCTCTTCACCAAACATCCAGGAGAGAAGCCAAGATCAACACAATGGATCAACCCAACTTCACAAAACCACATCGGATCATGTCTTCCAGGTTACTCAGATATATTATCATCACTTCACACTTTCTCACTCCATGTCAAATGCAATGCAAATTACAAACGTTTCCTTCATTTCTTTTTTCTCAGTTGTTAACCTTTCTTTCTCTTACATTTTTGTAGAATCTTTTGCACTGTCCTTTGCTTTATCTCTTCTGTTTTTATCACGAAAATGATAAGTCCCTTCGGGAAAAATTTGAAAAAAAATGAAAGGAACTATGCTACAGTAGTTGAAAACTTCCGATTCAAATTCTTAAAACAGTAAGTACTGCTAGCATATTAATATAATGAGTCCAAAATAATAGACAGAAGAAAAGGAAATGGAATTCCATTTTTTTGTTGCACATGTCAGAGTATTTCCTTTTGAGTATGGTCAACTAAGCCTCAACAGTTGCACATTCTGTATCACTGCTAAACTCTGCAAAGCAACGTAGAGCACTGATTATTTCCCTTTTCTTCATCAAATAATTTTTTTGCTCTCTTATCTTTGCATTTTGAAGGAGTTATGTATGTGTTTGTTTATGGTCAGGTGGTGGTGATGAGGGTCGCTATTCACTGTGAAGGATGCGCTGGTAAAGTGAAAAAGCATCTTTCGAAGATGGAAGGTACATCATTACACATATATTTTGATAATCTGAAATGATAGTAAGAAAAATAACGTTGTGTTTTGAACATATATACAATGCAATGTCAGGAGTTACATCATTCAGTGTAGACGTAGAGTCGAAGAGGGTGACAGTGATGGGATACGTTTCTCCGGTGAGAGTTCTTCAGAGCATTTCCACGGTCAAGAGGGCTGAGTTCTGGAATTGTTGAAAACCACTTCATTAAATTTCTCTTTGCTTTCATCGCTGCAACTTTTCATGTTTGTGCTTAGATTCATGTTGGTCTCACGTTAAAAATATTAACTGTTCCTGTTTTTTGGACTGGGCCTAGCTTCTTCATCGTGGCCCAACAATTTACGAAGAAATATATTTTCTTTGAACGCTACGGTTTTTATCTTTTCAGTCACCACCAGCTTCTTTCTTTGGATTTATTGTTGACATAAATAACTAATTTTTTACATCGTATCTCGAAAAATTAAAAAAGAAAATTATTAAATATTTAATCTAATAAAAAGTTTATTTTTGTCAAACCTGTGGCGTCAGCAATAACAGACAGACCATAAGATTCCTGATATTGTTTCTTTCCCTTTGTATTGTGGAATCTAAGAATTTAAATTGCCTCTGCATATTATTTTTGTTATGAAATTACGAATGAATTTACAGGGAAAATAAACAAATGAATATATGTACATAATATGCATGAGTTAAAGGAGACCTTGCAGAAGAAATCAACAACATATATCCAAAAGTCTACATCAATATTCAATTTTTTTTTTCTAAATTAAGAATCAAAACCTGATTAGCTTCGGCACCTTGTTCATTTGTAAGCAGGCAGCATCGCATTTTATTAAACTATTTGTATTAATTCCTCTTATGATTGACAGAGGTTTTACTTTTGTTTTTCTTAAGAAAATGATCGTTTTGATAGTTTTGTATTGGTAGAGTTTTCGTTGCTATTAAAGGAGGTTTCGAAGTTCATAATTGTCTCCAAACTTGAATTCATTTTTTGTGTTTTGCGTTAGAGATTAGAGAGAGATGCAAACAATTTAGAAATTAAAGGACGCTGCGGATTTGAAGCTTCTCCACCTCCAAATTCAGCAAATTCTTATTGTTGAGGCCATTGGAGAAGCTCAACGTCATGGTAAGTTTCAATTTTATTCCTGCTTCTCAGTTTCTTCTTTATTACATGCTTTTAGGGTGTTCTTTTAAGTATTTATCATTCCAGTTTCAGCCGCTAAATAGCTTTAGTTGTTCGGTAAATCAAATGTAGAAAGTGAATTAATAAGTATCGTTAGGAATTCAAGTGTGAGTCTAAGTTCTACATTGGCTAAATATAAAAAAGTAAAACACTATATAAAAATAAATACATATAAATTGGATTGAGAGTGATGTCAATATCTTATATAATTAGTCTAATATTTCATTAATGTTTGTTCTCTCTAATGAAACTCCTCCTTTAAAACCCAACCAGAAGTTCAAAGTTATAAAAAAAATAAAAATGAAGAAACATAAATATTAAATCTTATGTGCATTTAAATAGGTGAAATTGGATGAATAAAACATCTGAACTCAATTTGGTGTTTAGGAATCTATTGTTTGTCTCTTTGCTCCCTTTTTAATTTGTGAAACATGATGGGTTTGTGTGCAATTAAAATGAAGATTTGAAGTATGTGCTTACGAAAATTTTATGTAAATTGGATCTATAAAAAAAGCGTAGTGATGATTGATAAATAGAATAGTGGAGTGAATTAGTCATTGACCTAGTGAAAATAAAGAGGTGCATGCGCAACAAACCTATAGCCACGTGGCAGTTAACCAGTGGTTCAAAAGATACAAAAACTAAGGTTTCATTCTGTGTATTCAAATCCAATGAATTTAGACGTGCTTTCCATAACCAAACCAGTAAAAATGAATGTAGACATATCCATATTCTTTTAAAGTTTTAAATGTATGAAATACTTTTATTTTAATTATTTAATCAACTGTTTTTCAAACGAATACTCAATAATTTAATTTCTTTATTAAATCAATTTTATTGTTCATATTTTCGTTAATTTAAAACTCATATCATACAATTTAGAGTATTCAAAAAAGTAATATAAAACTTATTTTGTTTTATTTAAAGAAAAGTTTAAAATGGATTTTCTTAAGTATATGTAGTGATTAGCAAATATTCTATGAATCATGCGTCAAATCGCGTAAAATCATGTAAAATATTTAAATTAAGTTAAAAATTATTGTTCTGGTTGGTAAAGAGGAAAATAAAAAAAAAAAAAGCAAATAATGAGAAAAAAAAGTGAGAATGACAACTGTTTAATGAAGAGAAATAAATACAAAATGAGTAAAAATCAAGATTATTTAATTAAAAAATAAATAAGAATAAATAATATCTCAATTTCGTCTATTCAAAAAATTAAAGAAAAATGCAGTCCATCCTGAATAAAAAGTTTACCAAGTTAAATTTATAATAACATAAATTATATACAAATAAGTTAAGTATGTTATATCAATTGAAAAATAATACTATAAATTCTATTTTTTAACTCACGTCCTTTCGTCTTCTTATGTGATTTATTATAAATCATTTATTAATATACCACTATTTTTTTTTTAATAACTCATAATAAAAGATAAAAATATAAAATATAAAATCATAATATCATTTTCCGTATTAATAAGGGCCATATTAATAAGGGCCAAAGAAATATTTATCCGGTTTTTATAAGAAACCGCCTTCGAACTTTAATAACAAATGTATGCAAGATTTAAAAGGCAATGTCAAATTGGGGCGTGAATAAAACGACAATTAAACTATTTTACAAAAATTCAAATTAATATAAAGTTCTAACAAAAATAAAGTAATAAAATTTTAATTTTTCTTTTACCAAAAATAATAATTTGTCAAAATTTGTAAAACTAAACTTTATCAAAAATATCATTTTTGAATAAATAAATACACTGTACAAAAGTTGTTACACCTGTATCACGCGCAGTGCAAGAAAATTTATAAATATAATAAACATTTAAAGATTATAATTATATAACAAGGTATTAGTGTGTTAAAAAGACTGTATTGATGCTAACAGTGATCAAAGTTAAATTTAAATTTCAGTGATTGTCATAATTAGTTTTAGGTTTAAATACTTTTCTTCTTTTATAAATTTCCAAATTCCTCTTCAATAAACTTCTATAGTTTCTTGTTAGTTTTCAAAGAACTCTATTCTTTTTATTTCTATTTATTTTTGTCAATCTTTTCTCTTAAGTATTGAAACTTAAAAGAGGATAAAAATTCACAGAAATTAGTTTTTTTTAATGGAATTATTCAACTTCTTTAGATTTCATATCAAAGAGTAAATATTTGAAAAAACTAAACCCTAACAAAAAAAAACTTTATTTGAATTATATTATATTATTTTATTTTTAAATTATATATATATATATATATATATATATATATATATATATATATATTAAAATTATATATGTTTTTTATGAATAACGAAAAAAAACTTTATGATGATGACGTGTAAAATAATCTTTAACGTGAAATCACGAGTTTTAATGTTAATGATATTTTTTTTTTTTCGTTTTTTCTTGTTGAAGTTGCATTGAAGTGGTAGTGGGTTGTTGAGAGTTGAGAACCAATGAAGAATATACCATCCATATTTGATACATTTTCTTACCGAACTTTATGTTTTCCTTTCGATAAAAAAATAAAATAAAAACATGGTTCAAATTATAACATAAATACAATGCAAAATAAATACGAAAATTTAATTATTTCTACGTATTTATTTATATTTTTTTTATAATAGGTATAGTTTTTATATGTTTTGTGAAATGTAATTTTTATCATGAAAATGTTGTGGTCTCAATACTTTGTATTCTTTTATTTTATTTTATTTTTAATAAATTTTCATGTGAACAAATAAATGAGAAAATTTAAAGACAAATTGATTATTATGGAAAGTTATAATAAAATAACAATAAAATAAAATCTAGTCTAATTTAATAGATATTGGTTTATCAAAGGATATTAGGTTCTCTATGACCATAAGGTTCTTTTACGGTGTAAGTCATCAAGAAAAAAAAATATGAGAGGCCAAAAGGAAAGACAAAGAGATAAATTAGGAAAAAAGATTGAAGAACAAAATTGACAAAACGGATTCTCATTGGATCTCTCATTGATCAATGTTAATATCATATTATGATTCATACATGTTAATGTGTGAGATCATGAATCTTAAGATCCTAAATAGATATTCTCAATAAGTTATGATCCTTTGAAAACTACAAATTATTTACAATTAGAACATCATTCCCCTCTTCCTGCAAATCTCCTCTCACAAATCCCTACAAATCATTAGAAATAAACACCAAACATTTACTTTTCAGTCCTCACCATCCATTAATGACTAGAAACTAGAAGTGAAAGCATAGGTGACAATGTTTGTTTTGACAAAATAAATCAACATAATTCTTCAAATTTGAGAGAGATAAATTAAGAACTATTGAGAGTCCTAGATAAATTAAAATAAAGCAAAACAGATGTGAATGAGTGTAAGAGTTTGAAGCACAACAGACAACATATGTGTTTCAAATCTCGCACTAAGAGAATGAATGTAATCTTATATATAATTATTTTCTAGCACAGAGGTCAATCCTGTACTAAGACGCACGAATGTGATATAAGTTTGAATTAACTCCTGGTACAAATGTCAACCACACGCTAAAATGAATATATGTAATCTGATATATAATTAACTTCTGACACGAAGCTCAACCTCGCACTAAGGCGAAAAATTTACTCCAATATATTGTGCAACTCTTGGTACAAAGACCAACCTCACACTAAAACAACGAATTTGATATATCTAAACTCAAATGTTATCAAAACATCTTTTATTCATATAAAGATCGAGAATTACTATCATGATTACACCAGACACATGTTATAATTTCTACCATAGAGATCTCTTAAAGTTGAAAAAGACAATTTGTTTAATCATACTGGTGTATGCATTTTATATTTAGTAGAATTAAGTAAGTGTTTTAACTTTAACGCTTAGGTTGGATCTACATTTGGTGTGTGAAGACAAAGTTTGGTTGAGAATAAAGTTAAATGATGCAACTATGAATGGTAAACAACAAAAGTGTGATAGGTATCATAACCAACCAATGCAGTAGGTCAATAATTAATATCTGTTATCAAATTTAGGGTTGGCCTATGTGTTATTTTTTTTTTGTTACATTCGGAGGGTAATATATAAATTAGTTACACAAATAAATTTCAACTAATAGAAAAAGAAACGGTAAATACATATTAGATTGCTACTTGTTTTTATTTAAAATTTGCCTAAATTTTTACTTGTATATTGCCAAAAAAGTGACTAAGTTGCATATAAAATGTGTATGCAAAATATAATTTCAATTTTTAATATGAATTTGGTAACATTTCTCTCCTCGACTCCATAAAAAAAATCCAACGTTGTGACGGAAAAAACTTAATGAAATTATAACTTTTAATAAATTGTCGTAAATTTTCTTTAAATTGCAATACATTATGATATGACTTGCTTCCTTCTTTTTTCTGAACGTTTTTGTTTTCCTTTTAAATATTTTACAGTATTTATTATACCATTGATTTTATTTTTCCATCTTTAATTCAATTTTATTGAGGTTATAAATTTAAAAAGCAGTTTTATTAAAATTATTTAACAATAAAAAATTTACAAAGTTAATTTGTATTGAAAGTGGTGTGATATTCTCTTATATGAACATGTTAATATTATTGGTATTGAATTTTTCCTTAGTAACAATATTAATAATGTCATTTTTTTATTAATAAAAATAAATATATTAAAGAAGGATAATTTGAATATAAAATAATATATATCAAAAAGAAAAATAAAAGATAATAATATAACTCTCTACATATGATGCTGCAAAAATCATTGTTATGATAAGAATCCCGTTGAAGATTAAACTTTACATTATAGTTGTATTAATTTTATAATGTCATGACAACAATATAACTCTTCTTCTCTATTAATATTGTCATGACAATTAACTTAATCGAAAATGTTTAATAGATGGTAGGATAGAGGTACATGGCAGGACAACTTGAAGGATTATTCTTTTATCACCAATCATTCCTTAAGTATTTACAGATCTTAAGATTTAATTAAATAAAATCAAGATTTTCTTGCAAGCATGGGATGCAGGTTTTTAAGATACGTAAAGTAGGCAAATTGCACAAGTTTATATTGGAATGTTGGATTAGTTAATTAAGTAACCAAATCAAAAGAAAGTCAAATAAAAAAAAATATCCTTTGTAGAGAAAGACCTAGTTATTGAATGAAACTTTCTATTATATTTTTTAATATCATTTATTATTGAATGAAATTTTCTAAAATTTTAAAAGCCATGAGTATATGATTCATTAATATGAAAATCTACACAAATTTGTAATTTTAAATAATCCGTCCAACAACAAAACAATATATTTAAAAGAATATATTATTAACACTTTTTCTTCTTATTTTAGTCTCTAACTGGACCTACATAGATGAACATGTGGAATCATGTGCATCATTCAATGTGTTAAATTCGCATTGCAACAAGTAGGGTACGAAACTATCATCATAGACTATCTTGATTAACAACAAGTATACTCAAAGATTTGATTTTTAATTATAGCATTAACTTCACATAACATTCTGATTAAGAGATCAAATGATATTTTATCTAATAAAAAATGAGTAATCGTTTCCCACTCCTATCTTTATTTCTCTCCTTTTCATTCATCGAATATCTCATCATTTTGTATTTTAGTTCATTTGCATGGATGAAAATAAATGTAAATTATCGAAAGTTCCACATTGACTAGGGATAAGACAATTTCATAATATATAAGTGAGGTACAAATTACATCTTACTGATTTTGTGGGATTGAATTAGGCTTAAAACTCACTTCTAACATCGACGTGAGAGGTGTGTTGGAAAATCGATTTGATGGAATTGAGTTAGACTTAAAACTCACTTTTATAACAAATTATAAACAAATGGAAAAAAGTCATTACCCATAAATAATCAACATGGAGTAATGTACAGAACAAGTGATCTGGTCTTAGTTTTATTATTTGAAGAAGCAGATTAGAAATAATAAAATAAATCTGCATGTTGGACATGAAAATCAGTTAAGTTTTTTTGAAAAGAAATACTTGTTTTTCCTCAGACTTGTGCTTAGGAAACATCAAACATACATAGCGTGAATAATAATAATTCAGTCGAACCATTTTTTTAACAAGAGTTTCAGCTTTATAATTTAAGTTTTTATTTCTTAAAAAAATGAAACACAACCTTTGAGATTGAGATTCTGGTAGCCACTTTTAATGACTATTTGAGATCATGTGTGTGCGTGGTTAAATATTTATTATTTACTTCTGTACAGTGATTTTTTAATATTTATTTGAAAATATTTAAGAAAATATACACAACTAACAACTTTTTTTCCAACATATTTACATATATTGTAATCAGTTGTTTACTGTTAGTCATAAAACTTGTTGAAATTCACTAATTTAACGAGTTTTATTTATAATTTTTGTGATTTTTAATACTGTTTAACTAATAGTACAGTAGAACAATGTATTAAAAAATATATATTAAAGAACATATTGTTGAAACTAATTAATATTTGCTAAAAAGAATTTGAAACAGTTGTTTTACAGAAGGTCCAATTTATTCAAGATTAAGAAAAAATAGTCTGGCATAAAGTGTTTTTTTCTTTTTTTTCTGTTTTTGATTATTTTAGACAATGGTAACAAAACACACGATTTTTTTTAAAGTCATAATTCAAAAAGCACTTCTCATTAAAAAAAAAAAAAGAAACAATAAAGACTTTCGATATAAAACAATACTGCACTAAGAAGATACAATATTAATGAGACCTGAACCCAATCACATAAAAAATTGACACTACTCTTAACTCAAAACCTTAATACAATAAATTTATGGATTTTTATTCTTATATAATGTTCTATTTCTCATTTCTAATCAATGTGACTTAGAGTCACACTTAGATTCTTAATACCATTTTTGACATTTTTTACAAGGTTGAGAAAGTACAACATATAATAAGTAAATGATATAATTAAATACATAAAATAAAAAATTATTTATTATATAAATTACTGCAAATAAAATATCCTTACATATCATGTATTTATAATTATCTGTCTCATTCTAAAGTATAAGAAATATAAAATATCCCACCAAAGCTACAACTGTATTTATAGTCAACGCTATGCAAATATGCTGTGCTGTAATCTCCATATTATAAATTACCAGTCAACGCCTACATTAATTCTTTTTTTCCTCATGAACTTGGACACAATATTGTCCCCATTCATTCAAACCAAACCCTCTGTCTCTGCCTATTATAAAATATACATTTTCGTTTTTACTATTTTTTTTATAAACTCTCTAAATCATACCTTTGTAACAACTTATAGTTTTACTATTTTTCCTCCTATAATCAATATTTTCTAATTTATTGGTTTCTCTTTTAAAAATTATGTTTCCTTACTAAATACAGTGGATTTTATAGGGCTTTTAATTTCAAGAATGATTTTTTTTTCAGCTTTAATTTCAAGAGTGTAATGAGTTATATTTTCTTTAAGATATCTGATTCGCAATGTGATATACAATTACATTTTTTTTTTCTAGAACTAAAGCCGCCAAATAAGGAATAAATAGAGTTTTATGTTCAAAGATTTGTGAAATAACTCTCGATACTCATATATGTTTCAGTTTATTGATGATTTATGTATTCATTTAGTATCGGTAAAAATTTAATGCAGAAATTATGTTAGTTGCTGGGTTTTAAATGATTATAAGTGTATTAAAAGTAATTCATTTTTGTTGGAATAGTTTAAGTGAGTGAAAAATTCTACATCAGAAAAAATAGATAAAGTTAAACACCATATAAGAATAAAGATCCATAATATTATTGTCTCAAGCTTTTAAAGTAAAAGTAGTGTAAATTGTCATATATATATATATATATATATATATATATATATATATATATAAGATCAATGTGATATATACATAATCACAATCTCTCATAATTTATAACATATAACATATGAAACATAATTCAACATCGATGAAAAATAATTTTAGTTTTCTGTAGAACGGTTAAAGTTTATATGTAGTTAGTATCATGATGGAAAAGCCAAGTGAAACTCTTCTTCGTTCTCTGCTTCAGTAATTTTTCACACATTGCTCTGTGACTTGTCAATACCTAAAAGCAAGTCCGTCCAATATTCAATGAATGTTGATGAATAACCAACGTGTAACATTCGAGAACAGAAAACACACACACTCCCACCCAATGTGTAAATTAATTGATAATCATGGTCAATCGCAATAATTAACCTTATCTAGGTGTCATTCATAAACAAAAAAAGAAGTTCAAGTGAGAATTCGTTTTCAAGTGTTCTGTTTCACAGCCCCTTTTTTTTTTATGTTCTCATTCAACCTTTTAGCCCTCCCACTCAAACCATGTAGAACGTTTGTGTACGAAATCTTAGGTACCAAGTTGGTGTGGTTGACTTGCATTAACAAATAGAAGAACAATTTGTTTAATCGAAGTTGAACCTCACACATTGCATCAACAAAAGTTGACATTTCCCATCACTTGTCATTTATGATCCTATATAAGCACATGCCTCATCACAGAAACAACAAGAAGTTCGAGGTATCAGAGCTTATAACATCATTTGGTATGTGTCTTATGGTTCAGTTATTTGCATTTAAGAATGTTGGCATCAGAAAACATGGCCATGCAGAGTACAGCATAACTAAAGTGTTGTGTGGTTTGCAGGTGAGAGGTTAAATGAGTCAGCGTGTGGGTGACGAGGCTGTGACGAAGGCCATGGGAGAAATACGAAGTGGAGCATCTTCACGCAGACATGGAGATACTTTGCCACACATTCATAAAGTGGGATCTCCTCCGAAGCAGACACTTTTCCAAGAGATCAAAGATTCTGTGGCAGAGACTTTCTTCCATGACAAACCCTTACACAAATTTAAAGACCAATCCGGCTTTAGAATCTTTGTATTAGCCCTGCAATCTCTCTTCCCCATTTTTGAATGGGGGAAAGATTACACTTTTAAAAAATTCAGAGGTGATTTCATTTCTGGGCTCACTATTGCAAGTCTCTGCATCCCTCAGGTAAAGTTTCACTCTCCAAAACTGTCACGTCATAAAAGGGTTTGAAATTGAAATGCGCTTTTTAACGATAACTTTTTAACGTGTGTATGTATGCATGACAGGACATTGCATACGCAAAGCTTGCTTATTTGGAACCACAATATGCACTGTGTAAGAATCTTGATTTATTTTGAGAAAAAATTTTGGCATCTTACAGTTTCATGACATGGCTTTTCCTTCACTGTGCGCAGACACAAGTTTCGTGGCTCCTCTTGTGTATGCTTTCATGGGAAGCTCAAGAGATATTGCAATTGGGCCAGTAGCGGTTGTGTCCCTCTTGCTTGGGACTACGCTGTCCGATGAAATCAGCGACATCCACAGCCATGATTACCTGCGTCTTGCATTCACTGCCACATTCTTTGCAGGAGTCACTCAAATGGCACTTGGTGTTCTTAGGTATATATATATAGTAAATGATTCTCTATCATTCGTTGTTCTTTCTTGCTTTGCCTAAATTTTTCTCGTACTGTGTTACAATCTAAACGTGAATTTTGCAGGCTTGGTTTCTTGATTGACTTTTTGTCTCATGCTGCCATTGTGGGATTCATGGCTGGAGCTGCCATTACAATTGCACTGCAACAGCTTAAGGGTTTTCTTGGCATAAAAAACTTCACAAAGAAAACTGATATTGTTTCTGTCATGCGCTCGGTGTTTCAATCAGCACACCACGGGGTAAAGTAAACTTTGGTTTTGCTTAGAAATTCACTTTAAAATGGCGCTCGTACTTAATTTGCTTTAATCTTTGCTTGCAGTGGAATTGGGAGACAATAGTCATTGGAATATCATTCTTGATTTTCCTTCTTGTAACCAAGTATATTGTAAGCATGCGCCGAAAACAACTTTCCTTCTTTGATGCTCCTTTACTTGTTGGAACTTTCAGCATCATAACTTAACTTTATCGTTGCAATGGACAGGCTAAAAGGAATAAGAAACTCTTTTGGGTGGCTGCAATCTCTCCTATGATATCTGTCATAGTGTCTACCCTTTTTGTCTACATTACCAGGGCAGACAAGAAAGGAGTGGCGATTGTAAGTGGCACAAAATTGATTGAGTGGTCGAAACAAAATTAAGCACTGTGAAACTAAAAGTATGTTATTTCAGGTGAAACATGTTAAGAAGGGTGTGAATCCATCATCTGCCAGCGAGATTTTTTTCAGCGGAAAATATCTAGGCGCTGGTATTCGGATTGGTGTGGTAGCTGGTATGGTAGCTCTCACGGTAAGCAACTTTCAGTTTCCTAAAGCAAAACTCCCTTTTATTTTCATTCTCTTACAGCTAAATTCCTCAAATTTTAGGAAGCTGTAGCAATTGGGAGAACATTTGCTGCCATGAAAGACTATGCACTGGATGGCAACAAAGAAATGATGGCAATGGGAGCAATGAACATGGTTGGTTCTCTAACATCTTGCTATGTGGCAACAGGTACAATTTCAAACCGTGTTCAAGCCTTTTTACACAAATTTTTTCTACCTAAAACTGTCATATTAATAGAAGTTGTTTATGATCTTTGTGTAGGCTCATTTTCTCGGTCAGCAGTGAACTACATGGCCGGTTGTAAAACTGCAGTATCGAACATCGTTATGTCGATGGTTGTGTTATTGACTCTGCTACTCATTACGCCGCTATTTAAGTACACTCCAAATGCGGTGCTTGCTTCTATTATAATAGCTGCTGTGCTTGGCCTTGTGAACATTGAAGCCATTATTCTTTTATGGAAGATTGACAAGTTCGATTTTGTTGCTTGCATTGGAGCCTTGTTTGGTGTGATCTTCAAAAGTGTCGAGATTGGCCTTCTAATCGCGGTAATAAGAAAATCAAGACAAGATTCAGAAAGAGGTTTCTGTCAATTTTGCATATTCGATTTGACCAATTCTTGCTTATGCAGGTGGCTATATCTTTTGCCAAAATTCTCTTACAAGTGACAAGGCCAAGGGTTGCAGTATTAGGGAAGCTTTCAGGAACTAGTGTTTATAGGAACGTCCAGCAATACCCAAAAGCAGCTCAAATTAATGGAATGCTGATTGTCAGGGTTGACTCTGCAATCTACTTCTCAAACTCCAACTATATCAAGGAGAGGTAAATGACTAATTTTATTCCTAACAGTTTAACAAATATGTGTGTTTGAGCATTGTAATTTGGGCTGAGGAATGATTCCATCACAACTAATTTGCAGAATTTTGAGATGGCTGAGTGATGAAGAAGCTCAAAGGACAGCAAGTGGATTGTCCAGAATAGAGTATGTCACTGTGGAGATGTCACGTAAGGGTTCCTAAGCAATCCTGTTTTCCAAGATTAATTTTGATGAATGAATTTATTCACCCAACCATGATGTTCTTCTTGCAGCTGTTACTGATATTGACACAAGTGGCATCCATGCCTTTGAAGAGTTATACAAGAGTCTTCAGAAAAGAAAAGTCCAGGTAAATAATCATAGAATTTTAACGTAGAAATTCTTTTGAAAAAGTCTCTAGGTACAGATTCTCTTAAACTTTGCCAAAAATGATGAGGAGTTCCAAGGTCCATGTCCTATACCATATTTGTTTGACAATGAGTGAACTAATTAATTAAACGAGTTTGTTTCGTGCAATCAATGTTGTCATCAATCATTATAGTATTATTATGCAGTGGAACACAAGTTGTAGTAATTGTGATGACGTTAATCTCTTTTTGTGTTTTTACAGCTTATCTTGGCAAACCCAGGACCAATTGTAATAGAGAAGCTCCATGCATCAAAGTTAACAGACTTAATCGGAGAAGATAAAATATTTCTAACAGTGGCTGATGCTGTTTCAACTTTTGGTCCAAAGGGTGAAGGAGAAGTATGATGAAATAAAATATATAAGTGCTTCAATTCAGCCGTTGAAGTAAAAAATGCAGTAAAGGGTCGGAATCAAGTGTTGAAGAAACTCATCAGAGTGTTACGTAGATTTGTGATCCATAGGTGTTGTTTGGTTTTGTTGAATCTATAATCCCAGATGATGTATATATAAAACAAAAGGGAAAGAAAAGTGTGTAATGGTTTGATTGTAGTATGTATACTTTGTGTTCATATCTTCTTTGTGGAAGTAATTATTTTGTTCATGAGATGCAACACCTTTCTATGCTCAATGGTTGCAGAAGAAAAAATTGACTTCATGATTTGAGGAATGTCACAAATAAAAAATGCTTCACAGCAAGAGTTTTTTATTTTTATTTTTTATATCTGATGACCTACGCAAACAACATGATTTACAATATGATATGCTTCAATCAACATCAACAATTATTGGAATATAAAAATTGTTTTAAGTATGTTGTATCAGAATCTTCATAACCTTTGAAAAATAATCAGAATCTTCATAAGTTGAGAGTGACATTTTGTATTGTTGTGTGATTGGCTTTTGGGATGCGGAAATGGTACTATATAAGATATCGTTTTTCTTACCTTTCACATCAAGAAACATCACTTCTATATTTTGTGTTTAATCAATCATCATTTTATATAAATCGGAATAGATTTTAAAAAACATTTTTAGAAAATATCTTATATTCTTCTTTTAATGAAAAATTCTTAACTTCTTGTTTCTTTCAATTTTTAATTTTATATTATTTTTAAGTTAAATATAACATTTTCTTTAAAAAATATGAATAAATTAAAATAAAATTGTGTCATGATAGAAACTATTCATCATGAATTTATAATACAATTTATATGTTTAAACTTATAAATTTTAGATGTGTAAGATTGCACGAGGGAATGATATGAGCTAACGTTTAGGTTGGATTTGCATTGAGCTAATAGGTTTAACGTGGGGACTTTCTTCCTTCACCCCCAGTTTTTCTACCTGCACCACCTAAATTAGAAAATACCAACTTTTTCCCTTAGTCAAAGTCAAAACCCTGAACATTTCTTCCTCTTCGGAGTGGTCATTCCAGAACCTAAGCATATACGCCGGAATATTTAATGAGGTGCAAGAAGAAAAAAAAAAAGAGGTGCAGGAAGAAGTTACTTTTGTCGTGTTGGGCCAATAATTTTTGTAATTTGTAATGAAAACAAAAATTTCTTTCTCTAACTCTTGTGTCTGTTCCACACAAAAAATAATTATGTTATTTTAAGATATTACTTACGAACAATTGATTAAAATTTACAGTATGATAAATAGACTGTGCTGTTAGTACTTTTCAATCGAAACCGTTAAAATTATTGGCATAAATTATTAGTTTTTATGCGTAAAATTTATGGTAGAACTATTTCTATGTAATCATTTAGTTTATACAAGTTAAACATAAAAATAAAAAAAAACACGGTTTATATCTTCTAAAGATAAAACTATGTACGATTTTCTTTATTATCGGAAAACACATTGTTTTGTTTTTGTTTTTCTTCTCAAAATTCAAACTACACATTTTCGCAATAGCATTTTTCATAACTAGGCTAGGTTGGTTCATGTGTGCAATTTTCTTTAAGAAAATCTGAACTAATTGAAATCAATACAAAATTATTGATTTATTTTTCTTCCCAAATATATGTAAATCTACCTGTACTAATTACATTAGGAGTAAGTTAGGATGTGTGATTTCAAACCACCTAAAATTTGAGCTGGTAATTAGATAGTAAAATCATACAGCTCTTTTAATTGATATATATATATATATATATATATATATATATATATATATATATATATATATATATATATACTCCAGAATTTAAATTTTATTTAAATTAGTATTTAAAGAGTAGTTTTGATATATATATATATATATATATATATATATATATATATATATATATATATATATATGTATATATATATGTATATATATATATATATACATATATATATACATATATATATATATATATATATATATATATATATATTATTAAAAATAATACTTTTTGGAAAAGGTATTAGCGGGTAAATGTGAACATACAAAAGGGCTCTCTTCTTTTATTAATTTTTAAATCTAACTTGACATGACATTCTAACTACATGTAGATGGATTCCAACATTCCCTCGTTCAGTTTTTTTTTATAAATATTATGTAGTTTAGTTTATTTAATAAAAAATAAATGAAAATGATAAATCACATTTTTTTAAATTAATTCCCTCCCGGTCCTTTTTCCAATCAAACCAATAAAATTAAATTTCTATTCCCCTCCTTCCCTTTCTATCTACATAATAAATTTCATATTTATAATTTAAGTTTTTTCTTCAAGTAATGAACCATGATCTTTGAGTTAGGAGTTCTTATATATTTTCTGATATGGAATAAATTGAATAGACAGAATAAATATGAAAATAATCAGACATCAAAACCGACTGTTCAATTAAAAACAAAACATAACAACAGAAGAATCTGCAACCACTCTTTCTAAGTTTACCGTTTCAAATGGAGAATAGCACCAAAATTATTTTTATGATTATTTGAAACCATGAGTTAGCTAAATATTTATTAAATGAACAGCATATACATGTATTTAACTATTCCTTCTCATTCTCGTATTACTATTTATTTGTAAAATTATATTTATAGAAAGATTGTACCTTCCTTTCACCGTTATAGAAAAATCCCCATAATAAGGTTATTTTCTGTACCATAATCAGAAAGCAAGTACCTGCAATCCCGTGAGTAAAATAAACTTTTCTTTCTAAGGGAACAAAATAAAAATAATTTAATTTAATTTAATATTTTGGAGAACATGGCAGGGAATTTGGATTCTCCGCATGTTTATGTCTAGATAGAGCTATTATGAAAAGCCCAGTAAAACTCACCTTTGTTCTTACGTTCAGGCATTTTTAACTCTGGCTGGAGGACTACTTTTTACCTAATTACAATTCTACAACTTCAATAAAATCTGAGTCTAAGATATTAATATTATTTTCAATCCAAAATCTTAAGATAATAAATTTATAGATCTTTATTCTTATATAGTGTTCTACTTTCTCATTTCTAACGAATGTGAAATTTAGAGTCCAACTTTGACTTTGACCGGATTTCTGACACAACATTCAATGAATCAAGCCGACATGTAACATCGCAGAAGAAAACGAAGCACTCCCACCAATGTGTAAATGAATTGATAATTATGGTCAATTGCAATCATTAGCCTTATCCTGGTTTCATTTATATATATAAAAAGAACATAGAACTGTTGTTGTCTATGAAATCTTAAAACACCAAGTTGGTATTAATAAATACAACTACAATTTGTATAATTGAAGTTGAGCCTCGCTTAAAGTTGACATTTCCCATAACCTCTAATTTCTGATCCTATATAAGCAATGGCCTCACACAGAAAACAGAACGGTGTAGCATAATTAAAGTGTTGTGTGATTTGCAGGTGAGAAGCTAAATGAGTCAACGCGTGAGTGACGAGGGTGTGAGAAAGAAAATGGAGGAAATAAGAAGTGGGCATGGAGATACTTTTTCACACATTTACAAGGTGGAATCTCCTCCTAAGCAGACACTTCTCCAAGAAATCAAACATTCTGTGGTTGAGACTTTCTTCCCAGACAAACCCTTAAACAAATTTAAAAACCAAACCGGCTTTAGAGTCTTTGTATTGGCCCTGCAATCTTTCTTCCCCATTTTCGAATGGGGCAGAGATTACAATCTTAAAAAGTTCAGAGGTGATTTCATTTCTGGACTCACCATTGCAAGTCTTTGCATCCCTCAAGTAAGTCTCACTCTCAATTATTTCTTATACACTCCATAACTGTGCCGTCCTACAATATAATCTTAACACAAGATTACTTTGGAGTTAATAAGACGCTCGTAAACGCCTTCCAAATCGTGTCTCGCAGTGTCCGACAAGTATCGCACGACACTTATATGTGAAATGTCCGATTTGAAATTTTTTCTGAAATTTCGTAAACTTTTTTTCACTTTTTAGATATCGGAGAGATAGATTAGATTCAATGAGAATATGTTTAAATTATTATATTTCACTAACTTTATTAATTAATTATTTTATAAATATTGATCGTTAAATTAAATAGATTTAATATATAGATCCGTATCCCTGTCTTACGAGAGACTATATATATAGTGTCGGTATTCGTGTCCACTGTCCATGTGAGTATATGTGCTGCGCATAGGTTAATATAAACACCTCTAAAAATGTTAAAAACGCACTTTTTTTTTTCACATTTTCTTATTACATGAGATTCACGTGGATCGCACTAAATATATAAACTTTATTTGTCGTGGGTCTCATCTCAAACTAATAAAAGGAATGGGTTGAAAAGAAAATGTCAAAAATTACGTTGATATTGTCGATTGTTATGTCTTTTTTATGTTATTGTCTTCTTTAACACATGAATGCATGCATGGCAGGACATTGCATACGCAAAACTTGCAAATTTGGATCCCCAATATGCACTATGTGAGTGTCTTGGTTTTGTTTTAAGAATATAACTTGGACATCTTAGTTCTTCAGTTTCGTGACTTGGCTTTCTTTCACTCTTGCAGACACTAGTTTTGTTACCCCTCTTGTATATGCTTTCATGGGAAGCTCAAGAGATATTGCCATTGGACCCGTATCTGTTGTGTCCCTCTTGCTTGGGACTACACTGTCCGATGAAATCAGCGACATCAAAAGTCACGAATACCTGCGCCTTGCATTTACTGCCACCTTCTTCGCAGGAGTCACTCAAATGGCACTTGGTGTTCTCAGGTATATATAGGAAAGAATTCTCTTTCGTTCGCTGTTTTTTCTTGCCTCGTTTAAACTATTCTTTTTGTGTGTTAACTTATTGTCTGACGTGAATTTTGTAGACTTGGTTTCTTGATTGACTTTCTTTCTCATGCTGCCGTTGTGGGATTCATGACTGGATCTGCCATTACAATTGCACTGCAACAGCTTAAGGGTTTGCTTGGCATAAAAAATTTCACTAAGAAAACTGATATTGTTTCTGTCATGCGCTCGGTTTTCAGTTCAGCACACCATGGGGTAAGGTTTCATTTTGCCTTGAAATTCACTTTAAAATGGAGCTTGTGTTTATTTGCTTCAAACCTTGGCTTGCAGTGGAATTGGGAGACAATAGTCATCGGATTAGCATTCTTGGTTTTCCTTCTTGTTGCCAAGTATATTGTAAGAATGTCAAAAACAAGTTCCTCCTTTTCTCCACCTTTCTATTGGGGATTTAATTATCATAACATTTCTGTTGTGATGGACAGGGTAAAAAGAATAAGAAGCTCTTTTGGGTGGCTGCAATTTCCCCTATGATATCTGTCATAGTGTCAACCTTTTGTGTCTATATAACCAGAGCAGACAAGAAAGGCGTGGCAATTGTAAGTAGCGTAAAATTGATGAAGTAGGTGAAACAAAATTAAGCACAGTGAAACTGAAAGTGTGTTATTTCAGCTTAAACATGTCAAGAAGGGTGTGAATTCATCATCTGCTGGAGAGATTTTTTTCAGTGGAAAATACCTGGGTCCTGGTATTCGTGTTGGTGTAATAGCTGGTATGGTAGCACTCACGGTAAGTAAATGTTTTATTTTCTTGAGAATCATCCTTATCCACTTTAGTGGAGCAAATTCATTTTTCTTTCATTTCTCTTATTGATTAATTCCTTAAATATTAGGAAGCTGTAGCGATTGGGAGAACATTTGCTGCCATGAAAGACTATCCACTTGATGGCAACCAAGAAATGATGGCAATAGGAGCAATGAACATCATTGGTTCTTTAACATCTTGTTATGTGTCTACTGGTACAATTATTCAATCATGTTTAACCTCCTCATACCAACTTCTTGCACCTATCACCGTCACATTAACAAGAGTTGTTTATGATGTAGGCGGTTTTTCTCGCACAGCAGTGAACAACATGGCCGGTTGTAAAACTGCAGTATCGAACATCGTTATGTCGATGGTTGTGTTATTGACTCTGCTACTTATTACGCCGCTATTTAAGTACACTCCAAATGCGGTGCTTGCTTCTATTATAATAGCTGCTGTGCTTGGGCTTGTGAACATTGAAGCTATTATTCTTTTATGGAAGATTGACAAGTTCGATTTTGTTGCTTGCATGGGAGCCCTCTTTGGTGTGGTGTTCATAAATGTTGAGATTGGCCTTCTAATTGCGGTAACTGAAAAATCAAGACAAAATTCAGAAAGGTGTTTTTCATTTCTTTAATATTCAATTTGGACAGTTCACTGTTATATCTGTTTAACATTTTATGCAGGTGGCTATATCTTTTTCCAAAATCCTTTTACAAGTGACAAGACCAAGGACAGCAATATTAGGGAAGCTTCCTGGAACTACTGTTTATAGGAACGTCTGGCAATACCCCAAAGCAATCCAAATTGATGGCATGCTGATTGTCAGGGTTGACTCTGCAATCTACTTCTCAAACTCCAACTATATCAAGGACAGGTAAATGACTAATTTTATTCCTAATAATTAGTACGATTGTAACACTCACGTAATTTAAAATGGAAGCTACAAGTGGCTATTATGATAATTTAGGAACCTTTAACTGTTTGTTGAAACTTGGAAACTATTATCACTAGGAAGTGAGAGGTGGGAACCTTTTGGTATAGTGTTTCACACCGAGGGTCAGTTTGGAATGGGGTTAAAAATTAAGGTTAATGATTTATGGATAAGTTTTATTGGTACCATGACCTTTAGGTATATAATAATACTATTAAGTTTGCAGACACTCTCAGGTCTAGGTTAAGAAAATCTAAGTATTGGTTTACTGATTAGGCTGGTGAATAATTCCATCGCAATTAATTTGCAGAATTTTGAGATGGCTGACTGATGAAGAAACCCAAAGGATAACAAGTGGATTGTCCAGAATAGAATATCTCACTGTTGAGATGTCACGTAAGGATTTCTAAGAAATCCTTTCATCCTGTTTTTCTAGATTAATTTTGATAAACTATTCACCCAACCATATTCTTCTTGCAGCTGTTACTGATATTGACACAAGTGGCATCCATGCTTTTGAAGAGTTATACAAGAGTCTTCAGAAAAGAAGAGTGCAGGTAATAAATGAATAACTAAATAATCATAGAATTTAACCTTTTCTACATTGTTAGTCATTTCTAATTTCTGTAGAAATTCTTTTGAAAAAGTCTCTAGGTACAGATTTTGTTTTGTCTTGTGCTGATAAAATTTGCCAAAATTGGTAAGGAATTCGAAGGTCCATGTCCTGTACCATATTTGCTTCACGAAGATACATATACTTTATGAATAATTAAATGGTCTTTTCTTTCATTTCAGGAGACAAATTTATTAATTGAGTTGCTTGCGTGCAAACAATAAAATCAATAATGATATTATTATTGTAATACAGTAAAAAAGAACTTGTACTGATTGTGAAGACGTTCATTTCTTTTGTGTTTTTACAGCTTATCTTGGCAAACCCAGGACCAATTGTGATAGAGAAACTCCGTGCATCTAAGTTAACAGATGTCATTGGAGAAAATAACATATTTCCAACAGTGGCTGATGTTGTTTCAACTTTTGGTTCAAATGGTGAAGAATTATTATGAAGAAATTAAATAAATATAGCTTCAATTCAACCGTTGAAGTCCAGAGGGTGGGAATTAATTGTTCGAAGTGCTCATTAGAATGTTTCTGAGCAGGGAGTTATGCAGGTGTCTTCGATAGCTCTGCTTGGTTATCTTCTATTATTTTATGTTTTATAGGTTGATGTATAAAAGGAAAAGGAAATATAAAATGTGCCATGTGCCTATATCTTAATTTGTGGGAATATTAATATATCCGTAATGATATTCATACGCTCAATAGTTGCAGAAGAAGAGAGAAAAATGATTTCCTGATTTGATGGATACAGTTGATTATATATGATGAATGTCTAAATAAATGAAATGTCGCAAATAAAAATGTTTCAGAGTTTTTGCTATACCTGATTGATGACCAACGCACACCACAAGATTAAGAACAGTATCGTATACTTCAATGACCATCAAGAAATTATTGAAATATAAACTTTTTTAGAATATTATGATGGACTGAGTTGTATCAGAATCTTCTTATGCCCAAGTTGACGGTGGTATTTTGAACTGTTGTGCGTGGCTTTTGAAATGCAGAAACGGTAGTCTAAGGATATGGTTTTGGTTTGTGCTTTTAATAGCAAAGTATGTCTGTTTCTGGTGAAATATTCTCTTTTCTCCAAACAGCAATTATATATTTGTATGGTATGATTGCGATCCATTTTTCTGATATGAAGCATCTCATACCTCATTCGATATTTTGATTTAGATGGTGCAAATTTCTGGGCAATTCCGAATAATAAAATTAATTCTTTTGTATAATGTGGAAGATTAGTTCTACAGGAGTGTGAATAGCTTCGAATACCTATTAAGTAGTGAATGATTTTCATCCTGATAACTCTTGGTTCAGAAAAAATAAAATTATTATACAGTATATGAACCACTGCAGTTGAACTAATCCTGCGTAATCTGTAGTATTGAAAAACTGAACTACATATTACAGACAGAGCATACAGAGATATTCATCCAAGTAAAAACACAAGCTGATCTCATAGTATTTGAAGTGGTTCGTTCATTCATATGTTTCATTTGAATTCATGTTTCGTGCTCTGACTCTAGAGCCCCACGATCCCTCCCTCTGTGCCATACGAGTGTGAGACCTTCTCTTCAACTCAACCACCTGCTCCTGCCACCTACATCTCCAACTCTCATCACCCACACTTTTCTTGCTTCTCAAACCCAACTCATAATCATAATCTGCTCGAAGCTCTGGGTTCGACAACGTGGTGTAGGCTTCGTTGAGTTGCACAAACATCCTCGTCAACTCCTCTTTCTTGGAACCGTCATGGCACACGTCAGGGTGGTACTGAAGAGCCATTGATCTGTACGCTTTCTTTATGTCATCTGTGGTTGCACTCATGGGACTCAGACTCAGTACCTTGTACAAGTTCTCCTCCACCGCACATGGTTTCTGTTTTGTGGCTCTGCATGAAACGGAAAACTTTGTACGAGGTGGTTGTGTTTGGTGTTTTTTTGACAGTGGAAGCATCTGAGTGGTGCTAAGGTTTGAGGTGAATCTGAGAACATCCATTGCTCTGAATCTAATTGTGTGGTTTGCTTTTCAGTATGTGGGGTACATATTTATAAGTGTGCAAGAAAGAGCTTCGACATTTCTAGAATCACCATTTCAAATATTACACTCATTAATATTAGATTTTCTTTCAACAAACAAATGTATTATTTAATTATTCCTACACGTTTTCTTTTTTGTTTACTCTTCTTTTTGCCAAAACTAAAGCAGTCTGGTGATATAATAATGATATTTATGACCCAATTCGGTGTATTTTTATTTTAAAAATCACTCAGGCTTATTTTAGTATAACTTCTAGACAAAAGATGAGAGGTTCATTTAATCTGAGAACCTTTTTCATAATTTAAAATTGGCTTAGTTATAAATTTCTAAACCTTTTGTGTTTCCTATTTGATCTAAAAAAATTAGCATTTCAATACCGTTGATTTAATAATAGTAACAATAATTATAATAAATAACAGTAAAAAGTTAAGTTAACATATTTCTTAAATGTGAAATATATATATATATATATATATATTAAATAGCAACTTTAAAAGCTAACGGTTAAAAATAAAATCCACATGAAACGCCAAATGCGAAAAAGAGAAGAAAAATACAAATAAAAGTCTGAATTGGAGGGAGTAGGAGGGACCTCTGAACACGAGTAGAGAATGAGTGAGGTAGATTCAATTCAAAGGTAATATAGAAAAGGTGTTATTTTCAAATCTATGTTTTCTTTTAGCTTTATTTTAATTAAATAAAATTGTTTGATACTCTCTTATTCGGATATGCATAACACGTGTAACGAAAAGAAGCAATATCATATACCATATATATGCCAAACTTTTTTAACTTCTGTTGTTGTACATCTTTTTATATTTATCTAATTTAATTGATTGAATAATACGATTTATTATATAATTTTTTAGGTTAGTGTTCCATTTTTATGAATTAAAAATATTATATATTTAATTTGTAGGTCTTATTTCAACATTAAAATTAACGAAAAAAAAATAGTATAAAAAAGTATAAGGGATTATTTTCCGAACACGGATTAAGGAATGGTCTTCAGTCCAAGCCGAATCTTCTGTTTTTGTTACATCAGATGAAGAAAGAAAGAAAGAAAAGCAGGAGAAAATTTTGCTCTCTTTAGACAAGAAAACTTACGAAAAAGCAAGTAACTGATTGATCATGGCATCATCTTCGTCTTTAACTTCCGTCAATTTTCAACAAGCAATTACTCACCTATATAAATTTCTCTTTACATTAATTATACCATTCTCTATGATTCTAGAATCACTATCTTATTTTTCTTTTCTTTTCTTCGTTTTAATCTCTATATACTTGAAACATTACAAATGTACATACTTTATTCGGATACGATCGAATTATAGATTTAACATGTTAAAAAACAGTTTAACTAATTAAAATTAAAAAATAAACATTAGATAAAAATTATAAGTTTTTTTTAATTGAGGAATAAAATTTAAATTAAAAATGTGATGAAAAATAAAAAAAAATATATTTTTTTTTTATTTATCTTTGTCTTTCTTCTCCGCGTACCTGCAGCAGTCAGTAGTCAAAAAATGCTTATTGACGTCAGAGTTTATTCCATAGTTTTTGTAGAGGTTTGGATCCTCTGCATTTAGTAGCAGAACTGCGAAAATGTATTCCATTAAAATACTATTAATTTTAAATCTGATCCATTAAGTAATGTTATTTTAACGGTTGGGTTTATATCTGCACCGCGTCGTATTTATTTTTGTAATGAGAAAGGATTAAATTCTGGAAGGAGCGCGTGAAGAAAAATTAGGGTTTAAAAGATGAAGCTTGAAAAGTTGAAAGGAAGATTCTGATTTGCAGAGTGAGATGGCAGTGTAAAAAGGATATGAATCCTCAACAGCTTCAAAATTAAAATAAATCGGATGGGATAAAATTGTTCCAATTCTTCGTAGTTAGTGATATAGTAATTTCATTAAAATTTATTTGTTTTCTAAAATCACTTTTAATATTAATGATACATTATTTAATTTCTCATCGTTAACGTATTTATTATTGACTATAGGTCAATATCAAGATATAATTTTACAATATTTTAAAATAAGAAAATATACGATGTATTTTGTTTATTGTTAATATATATAAAAAAAAAACTCATAAGAAAAAATTATAACAATTTCATTGGACGTCCCAAATATATTATATCTATTCTCACATTAACAAAATTAACAAAACTAAGTGATGTTATTAAGAGTGACAATATTTAATTCTGGAGCGACTAAAACAAAATAATTTAAAATTTGTATATTTAATTATCGCTATTAATATAAGAAAACTATATATTTAGTATTGAAATTTTTTTAAATTTTTTTTTTTGTGAAAAAGTATAATTTTAAAATTATTTGAATCAAATTTTAGATTATTAATATGATTTTTTTACCTGTTATTTTTTAAATTTAAATAAATAGCTCCTTTGATTTAACAATTAAATATTAGTATCATGATTCAGAATAGATGAAAAAATTAATTAAGTAAAAGCTCTTCTATTTAATTTTAATTTATTTATATAAAAAAAACAATCTTAACTCAAAACATTATTATTATTCTTGATTAGTTTTAAGTGTATATTTTATGGTAGTTGAGTGGTATGTACTCACAAGGTCAATGAGACAATTCCCATGTCTCCAGTTATTTATGATCTCAAATCTGTTTCTTGTTTATAATAAACGAATTGGTGATAAGTTTTGTTGTGGTATGATGTCTCCTTTACTATTAATTTTATTAATGAGATTATATTATGGACAATTATATGTTATTTTTTAAGTAATTTTAGAATATTAAAAATAAAAAATAAAAAAAATAGAAATTATTTGAAAAATATACTTAAAATTATAAAAGAAAATTGTCAAAATTTAATAATTAAAAATACTCATATTTATAAATAATAATATCTACTTTTTATTGTAAATTTTACCTGCAAATATTTACGAATTTTTTTCACGTCACGAACTATCTATAATCCATGGATCATAACTTGCATGAATAAATTATTGAATTCATCCATTCCAGAATCTCACACGCCATGCCAAGTTGCCTTAGACTTCTAGAACACAATACAAAATTAGTAATCATAAACAAAAAGAATCTAATTTTTATATATACACATTAGTCCATTTCACTACTTGACCAACCCAGGAATTTTTTTAATCAATATTTTATATATAATTAGGCACAGTGGACCCGACAGTCATGACTAACTGAAACAGTTTATTTAAATAAAAATGTACGAGTCTATCATTTAATAATAAGATTAATTCATAAGTTTAAAAAGAATAAAAGTGAAAATTTAATATATTTAATAAGAAAATTCGAAAATTGAGGTGTGAAATTGTGGAGCCCACCTGGTCCACCAGTTATTATTTGTTATGTTGAAGAATCAAAAAGAGAATGTGTGGAGGTGGTGTTGGATAGGAATAAAGAATGAGAAGAAAAATTGAACTTGATAGCTTCCTTTTGTCACTGTTTCTAGTTTTTTTGACAATTCCTTTACGTAATAAATAAAAAAATGGTTAAATAATAGTGACGACGACAACACTGTTTGTGCAACTTTTTGTTTTAAGTTTCTAGATCTTAAATAATTGTAAGAAAACAATATCATTTTTAACACCTTTATCCACGTAACCACGTTCTAGACAGCAAAACATTTTCCATAAATTACAACTATTATTCCTTACAGATATCTATACAATTCTTTCACTCTTGAACTCATTAGTTAATCTGTTTCAAATGTGATTTAAGTTCATAGTTAAAATCGTTTCTTGGTTTTCTTGTCACGTTGTCTCACACATAAGCTAATTAAATTGTTTTTTTTTACAATTATCATTAACGTAAAAGTGCTTGTTAATTTTTATCAGTTATTAATTCTTGATATCATGTTATGTCAAATACAGTTATAGTCATCATAAAACACAACATTCCATTTTGGAAAAAGGAGATGGTGAATTTAATGGATTGGACGGTAAAATTTATCTTGTTATTTTGAAGTAAATTGGGAGCGAGAGTAAGTGAGTTTAAAGATAAAATTTATGAATGATTTGATTGATGTGGTAGATTAAAAATTAAATTTAATTAAAAAAAAATAAAATTATTAAATTGTCTTTGATATTGAAAGTAATAAAAAATTATGATTAGATAAATTAAATTTATTGTAAGAAAACGTGTTCAAATGTGAGAATATATAAAAAAAAAAAGAGATGAAATTAAAAAACTAATTTAAAATGAATTTTATATCAAATACAATTTCAAAACTATAATTTTTTAAGGAAAAACATATAAGAATTTCAATATTAAATTATATATATATATATATATATATATATATATATATTTGTTATATTATTAATATATAAAATTTGAGTATATTATTTTGATCCTTTCAAATTTTTTGACCAAGATCCGTCACTAAATGTATGTATATATATCATAGAGTAAAATATTTTAACATTTCACATACATTTACAAGTTACTTTATGTTCATAATATTAAAAAGATTCACATGCTAATTTCTTATTTAATCTAGTGACCAAATGGACTTTAGAAGACATATATTAGTATGATTTTTAGATTATGAATAAAATCAGGACATCTCATTTTATTAATGAACAATGTGCTCTAATACTCAATATTACAAACTATTAAAAGTTTCACCTCAACTAAAGAGAAACTCAATTTACAATATATAAGTATGTACAAACTTCATCTTATAAGTCGATTTTGTGAGATTGAGTTGAGGTAGACTTAATGTCTACTTCTTAACATGATATTATAACTCTGATTTAGAGCTTATATATCCTAGTGAAATTTGATATTTGTTAGATATATTGTTTCACCTGTTATTGGGTTATTATCAGATCAACCATGTATAGTCCAACGCGTAAAATGTATATATCTCGATATGAAAAAATATATGTCGGAAGTCTCACATCAACTATAGATAACACCAATTTATAATATAAAATTGGTTGCAAACTATCTAACCACATTACCAATTCAAGGATCAATAATTTCTCATTCATCTAAAGTTATCACACCATGCAATATATTATTGTAAAGTATTATACAACACATAATAACTCAATTACTCAAACTAGTTATACATGAGACGAGTATCTCGATTATAATTATAAAAAATATATTTTTTTCACATACATAACTTGATGATCGTATATTATAATAGATAGCGTACATGAATTTATAATTTTATAAATTTTCAAATGTGAGTTTTTTATGCTTAATTTACGTGATCCATAGATTTTACGCATTGTTTATCACTAAATTTAATTTATCTTATTTTAATTGAAAAAAGGTCTTTTGCTATGATGAATTATTTAGGAATCTTTTCAAGATTCACGTACATAATTTGATATATTTTTTTAAAAGTATACTGACCACTTATAATTCAAATTTTATGTGAATGTGGATCGTATGGATGACATATTTTTTAATTTGCACATAAAACATTAAAATTAAATTAAATTTATATTTTATTAAATATTTATAAATATTCATATACATCCATAAGTTTATTATAAAATTTTTTAAACACATATTCGATAAATATCAGATAAATTTTTTTATTGTGAATCGAATAGAAAATAAAAATTATCCAGATTGGATCCAATCCGTTTTCATTCCCAACGGATTATCATCTCAAGTATCAATAGTTTTTTTTCCGTTAATCTCAAATTATCATACCATTCAATACATTTTTAACACATAATAATAAATTACTCAAACTAGTTATAAATGTGGTGAGTATGTCGATTATAATTATGAAAAAGAATATTTTTTTCACATATAGAACAATGATCATATATATAATAGATAACGTACGTGATTTTTTTATTTTATAATGTTTTAAAACTTTTAAATGTGAGTTTCTTATACTTAATTTACGTAATCCACAGTTTTCAGACGTTGTTTATCACTAAATTTAATTTCTCTTATTTTAATTTAAAAAAGGTTTCTTACTATGATGATTTATTTAGGAATACTCTTTTCAAGATTCACATACAGAGTTTGGTCTTTTTTTAAAAGTATACTGGCCACTTATAATTCTCCATTTATGTGAATGAGGATCATATGGATGACAGATTTTTTAATCAGCTTTTTATATTTGATTTCATGGTCTACATACTCCGTGAATTACCTACAATCTATACTAAAAAAGTCTAATTGAATTCAAAATTTAATCTGCTTTACTGTCATTAGTTATACATCATTTAATGATTTAGATAAATTATTATTAAGTAAAATGGATGCGAAAAAAAAAATAGAATTTAGATATGGAATTACAAAACGACCCATAAGCTGGTTGTTTTAAGCAGAAATGGGGGTTGGAAAAAGGAAAAATAGAATTTGAATGGACACACACTTATGGACTTAAATGGACGGGCCCATCTCCACACAGCACATACGATATCAAAGTCCAGCTCACCACAAAATAAATTATGGGCCCACACTCCATGTGCCATACTTACACTGCCGTTTCTCAATTGGAATCCTCCAAAATCTGACACGCAATGTCACTTATAAAGTGTAAACCAAATGTTCTCATTTTTAAAAATGGAACAATCTATCAAATACTTAGGAATTATCCTTCATTGGATCGGTGCTGTAACATATTACTTCGCAAAAATGGGACAAATTGGGCCCAATTCAATTATGAACTCAACACTCTCCAAAACTGCTTCTGCAAACGCCACTTCTCATTCTCCGAGTAGGGTTAATATAACTATGAGTGAAAAAAAAAAAACATATTTATGAAAATCAGCTAAAGTTTTTGTTATTTTGTTGTTCCATGCATCAGATAACTATTATTTAATGGGAAAATGTTAGAACTTATAGGACCAACGTAGTGGCCCCCAAAGATAAGGACCTGTTTAGTAAAGTTTCCAGTTTATCTGAATCCAAAAGTGAATTATTTAAACTATATAAAAAAAAATGTATGGATAATGTATGGTAACGGAGACTAAAAAATTGAAAGCAAAAAAAAAAAAAACAAAGGTTTGTGAAAAGTGAACCTGACTCGGTCGTCTACACAAGGTAGGTTATTAATTTCTCTGTGTCTCGATTGGGATAATTCGGAAGCAATAGATATGGATAATGTACAATAGTATAACAACAACGTAGTACTGTTCTTGAATAAACTAAAGAAGAAGAAAAAAAAATCCTAAAATATGAAGACGAGATGAAAAATACACTAATTTGAGTTCATGGTTTGTGCCCTGACTCTGGTGCCCCAGGATCCACGATTTCGTTGCGTACGCCTGTGAGATCTTCTCTTCAACTCGGCGAGTTGCTCCACCCATCTCATTCTCCAACTCTCGTCACCAACGCTAATTCTGCTTCTCAAACCCAATTCGTAGTCGTACTCCGCGCGAAGCCTCGGATTGGACAAGGTGGTGTAAGCGGCGTTGAGTTGCACAAACATCCTCGTCAACTCCTCTTTCCTCGAACTATCGTGGCACACATCGGGGTGGTACTGACGCGCCATTGATCTGTACGCTTTCTTTATGTCGTCGGTGGTGGCGCTGTTCGGACTCAAACTTAGAATCTTGTACAAGTTGTCTTCCACACCTCGTACCTGTTGCTGCTGCTTTGTGGCTCTGCATGAGACTGAGAAACGCGTTTGAGGAGGACGTGGTGTTTGGAGTGTGTTTGGGAGTGAAAGCGTTTGAAATGGTTTGGAAATGCTGAGGGTTGAGGCTATTGTTAGAACATCCATTGCTCTGCTTCATTGTCTCTCTACCTTTTAGAATGTGTGGTATATATAGTGCGGGCTCAGATATTTGTTGAAACCTGTCGTGGCAATGTAATTTTAACTCGGGAGAACAAACTAAACTTTTCAACCTCATTTGACGTTTAATTATTGAAACCCACCGACAGGTTTGGTTCCGGTGTTTTGACTCAACCACGTCGCACTAATCTTTCTACACACCCATTGCATCTTATCGGATATCGTGTACGCTTTTTGCGGAAAATAACTACTCGATATACCTAGAATATTATACAGAATAATAAAATACGTAACCGTATGATGCAAGTTATTTAAATATTTCATTTAAATAGATTATGATTTGGAAAATAGTTTTGGCAGATAATGTGCCGACCTAGTAATGATGGTGAAAATCCGTGTCATCCACTTCTTCAGGATGAAATGGATGAGGCTTTGTTTTGTCCTTTTTCTCAAACAACTCATATGTGATTTTGTATTCTACTGGACAATTAATTCAATACTAACCAAACGGGAATTCCTTCATCAAACCATGTGCCTCATACCGTGTTTTTTTTTCCATGCGCCGCCGCCAAAATCAAATTAATTCAGCCCTAATTCGTTAGATAAAGAAATGTAGACAGTGGAAGAATGTTAATCAATTAATGAAGGAGAAAAATATAAAAGAAAATAAGTAAAAAATTAAAATGAGAGGAAAGAAAACCAAAAGTATCCGAGAGGGAGACAGTGAAAAATACGTACAAAAGTATATCTGTAATTTATTTTGGTTCAATTGAAAATGTAATCATTTAATTTGGCAAAGAAAAATTCAAAATGCCTCTCTGTCTTTATTATTTAGAATTTTCAAAGGAGATATCTCAAACGTACGTTTTGGATAAGGGAGCAACTGGCTTTATGAAAAAACTAGTTCATATTTTGGTACACCGGAAATAGACAATTATTGGTGGTCGTTGGACACAAATTTAGTTCTTATCCTTAGAACAAAATACTCTTACATAACCGGTGAACAAGATATATTGTGAAAAATCACTCTAAACCAGATCACATATAAAATAATAGTTCATGAGAGTACTTGCTTTTATGCATAATTAAACAAAAAAAAACTTGTTTTAGTGTTTTTATAGGAAATTTGAAGGGTGACATGTGACGTGGATAAAAGAACTTCAATTATGGGATTTCAATTATGGTATAGGCTTATTGATGGATAGAAAGAAAGTTTAAGAATTTTTAACAATCAAATTAGTAAGAATAGATAAGATAATATTTTAATGAAATATTGAGATAATTTGTTTTTTTGTAGAATAATATATTTATGAATCTTTTTAAGTTCACAAATATTAAAAATATATATATTAACAGTTAATATTCCTTAACTTTTTCAAAGATTATTATTTTTATAATCAATCTTGTCTTTTTTATGATATCAAACAAGCTTTTAAACCCATTGTATTGACATTGCTTTGAGGTACTTCTCATCCCGAACTAATGTGTTATATTTCATGTAGATGAAGAAAAAAATGCAATTGCCATGCATATTTGATTTAAGTCATCCGTGATGATAAACAAATGTGAATGGGAGAAATTTGTCATTTTCACATCCAGAATAAGAAAAGCAAAAAAAAAGTACATCTTTCAAACATATATCTAATTTTATTTATTAAAATATTTTAATCTATCATACTTATCCTATTATTTCAAATCTACACAAATTATATATTTTTTAGTCCAAATAATTTTATATTCACTTTTTTTTCTCTCATATTCATCTGAATAAATACATCCTAAGATAATGGATAACTTTTTGCACCCATTGAACTTCCATTGTGTGAACCAAAGTTGAAGACATAGCATCACTGCAACCTCGACTTTGGTTCTTAAATCCGTACATTATTGGTCCCTTTCTGACTGGTTCGGACTCATTAAATATTGTTTCCAGATCAGTTGTGTTATAGAAATTAAGATATAATTTAACTCGGGAGAAAAATATAAACGAAAATTTAATAAATTTTAATATGATTATAGAAGGATTAATTATATATACCGTACTAAAAGAATACATTAATAGTTTATTGGTCAAAATATTGATCAGATAGGTATAAAAAAAGCATTAAAACAAGTTATTTATAATGAGATAAAAGAAAAATGCAGTTCCTTTTGCTATAAGATCCAAAGTGATATTAATATAAGATAAACATCATTTAACAGAAAAGATGGAAGATTTTGACAGGTGCCAAACTTTGAGGCACAAGTCATTTAATAGACCTAAATATTTTTGTCTGTAGCAAAAAGACTTTATATAATTAGCAAAAGACCTGAATTTTTTGGTCCTAGTTAATGTCTCTATTAGAGTCTGGACCTCTGCTACACTAAAAAAAAGTTTCACCGTGGACGTATATTAATTTAGATGTCCATTGGTTGATTTATTAATACATGAGAAATATGGTGGTTGCTTATCACACAACACAATGTCTTTAACGTGTGTCCATCCTTTCTACATGTACGTCTCAAAGGCAAAATACGAAATTTACTATCAGATACAAAATTTTAAGTCAATTTTAAAAGTATATTAATTTATTAAATATAGTTTCACTTCCATAATTTCAACTAATATATAGTTAATTTTGTTTTATATACTCAATTTGATTAAATGTGTTAAAAATAATTTAAGTGGATGTTCAAATTTTACATTGAATTAAAATGATAAAATTAAACAATATGTAAGAGAAAAAAAAACATAACTCTATTGTTTTGAAATTTTTAGTTAAGATAATATTGATTTGCTATGTAGATTGAACTTAGAACATATTTATTTAATATTTCTTGATTAATTTTTACAAAATAAAAAATAAAAAATTATCAGTTATTTCAAAAAACTCATCTTGAGAGAGACTATATTATAATTATAATATAAATATGAGTTTAAGTCTATAACATTCACAAAATAACATAAGGTCTATGTGAATATAGTTCTTACAAATATTTTATTTTAAATGAAAAGTTAATTTACTTCTGGAATGGCTAATATATTTCTCATTAAAATTTTACATAAATGATATGATTTAATTCATTAATTTCACATTTTACTGAATGTTTTGTTAAAATTGAGTTTTAAGTCTAACTCAACCAGTTTGTAAGATGAAAATCGCACCCAATTATATATTATGAATTGATCTTGTCTTTAATTAATATGAGACTTCTAAAATGCTTATTGTACTTATTTTTTTATGCATATGGTACATGGATATACACATGCGAACTCACTCTCTTTCTGGACTTTCATGATTGTGAAAAAATCTTATGGAGTGTTTTTAGGTAAAACATTTCATATTTCTTCTCTACCCACATATGTTTTTTTTTTGGTATGTTGAGGAAAAATATAATGGTGTAGATGATTGAGTTGTGGTGTGCACAAAGATAGAGATTTTTATGACTAAATATTTAATTCGGTGGTTGAGTGATTGAATATTATGTTTTATGTTAAATCATAGAGTTTAATTGATATTCATGGTGGAGTTGAAAGAGCAAGTCATGGCTTTATTTAAGAAACTGAAAATAAATTCAACAGAATACGGTGAACCTGTTTCCTAATATGAAGAGAGAAAAATGACTATTTTTTTTAACTAGGATAAAATATAAGATATAAGAATAATAAATACAAAATATAAAATTAATTACTATTATAATTTTTAACTAGTATTTTGGAACACTATTTTTTATGTCACTCTAAAATATATTTTTTTTTACAAAAACCAAAATAAAAAAACTCATTATATATATTTCAATTCCTAAGCATAATAAAAGCATGATAGTGATATGAACTAGGAAGTAGGCCTTGACATGTTTCTTTTTGTTTTTTTATAACCTTACCTGAAATACTCTTGTCTTAATAAGTTTGATTACAATTCAGTATAAAAGTATGTTTAAATTTTAAATTTTGTTTTCTTGTTTATATTTGGTAAAAGTATTCAAAAACTATAGTCCATTATAAAATAACTATTAAAATCACACAATTTTTTTCCAAAAGCTTCCAATATATTTATTTAATTATTTAAAATTAAAAAAAAAACTAAATTTAGAAAAAAAGTGGTCTAATATAAATTAAATCCAAATAATGAATCCATAACAACTTGCAATTCAAAATAATGAATGAAAAGATGGAATATAAATTTGAGAAAAAGGTAGATGATTAGGAAGTTTTCCTTGTCATGGTGTCCTTATCTTACCTTACAATGACACAATTGGTGCCTTCCAAATCAAAAACCAAACTTTGAATGAGAAAAGCAATAAATGTGGATGAAATTTGTATGGGCTGAAAACCATTGGGCAGCCCAAAATAAGAAAAAGGAAAGCGAAAAGAAGAGTGTAAGAAGAGAATGCTGAAAGAAGTTCAGTGGCACAGTTAGTTACTTGTAATTAGATTAGGGATCCATCCAATAACAATACAGCAGATTAGGTTTTTTTTTATAGCAATGTTTGAAAAGGAGATCCTCTTTTATGAAGGTTTATCTAAGACAGATATTATTGAAAATATCTGTTTAATATTTTTTTTATTTATTTGTATTTTTAAAAATTCTAAAATACTATCAAAGTTATCACGAGTTATCATTATAACACTCATGGAAAAAGTTATAGTTTATGGACTCTATAAATGAAAGAAGATTACATTATTGATACTCAACTTAAAAATCCTACCATGGCCTAAATCAATATGCAAAAAGGGAAAAAGAGGACAAAGAAGACAAGTAAAATCATGTTTTTTTTGTTGTTGTTGGTGTTTTATAGATGATCTTGCCATAACGATGATCCTAAAATCATCAAAAGAATTTTGAAATTATTTAAAAGAATAAAATGAAGGGAATGGGAACAAAGTATATAAGTGTTGAATTTGATAAGGGAGTTTGAACTATAAATGATGAAAAAAATATAATTGAGCCAATTGAAAAATATTCAAACAAATTGTTAGATATTGCTAATAAAATAAAATTATTGGATAAAAAAAATTAGATTTTAGACTATGAAATTTTTATTACTTAATTAAAAAATACAAAAGGTTCTTCGTAACTTCTCGCTCCTAAAATAGAGGTGATACATGTATTACAAGTAGAATAACATAAAGAAATAATGAGAGAAAACAAAGTGATCCAAAGTAATTTTTTACTTCATATTGTTAAAAATGATTTTGAAATCAATATCTATAATATACGCATATACAATAAAAGTAATACAGATTTTTTTATTGACTATAAGTAAAGAAGATATAGAAAAATATCAAAATCAAAAGAAAACAGATATTTATTAGAGATATTTGATATCTAAGAAGAAAATGTATATAAAAAATCACATTTTAAGTCAATGTTATTATCAAGAAATTTATAACAGAGAGAAGGTGATATTGACAAAAGAAAGAAGTACAATAAATAATGTTGAAAATGTGATCACACAAAAAAAAAGAAAAACAGAAAGACAAGACATACAAGAAAAAGAAAAAAATAAAAGAAATTAAGCATAAAAAAAGAAAAACTAAATTTGAGATTTCAAATTAAAATATATAATATTGACTAAATAAAATTATTATTTTTTAAAATAAAATAAGTAATAGAAGTATCATTCTATTAAAAATATAAAGAAGTTAAGATCTATATAAAAGTTATGTAACATGCGAATGTCATTTTATTACAATATTAAATAAATAAATAAATAAATATTTATTTAAAAAATAACAAAAATGTCATTTAGTATATGCATAATTTTCCAAAAAAAATTAAAAATAAAGGATTAAATATGTTTTTGGTCCTTAAGTTTCGGTGAATTTTGGAAATAGTCAATTTTTAAAATTTTATACCAATTTAGCATCTTTAAAAATGTGTGGATTTAATCTTTTTTACCAAAATTTGTTAAGTTTATTTGACATTTTAAACACATTTTATAATAATATTTGAGTTAACATTAAAACAAAAATGTGTCAAATGGGGTAAACAATTCAAATACTATCATGCACTTGAAACATCATATAAACTTAACAAAATTTGGTTAAAATGATTAAATTCATTTATTTTTAAAAATAAAAAATTAAATTGGTTGAAAATTTTAAAAAAGAACTAATTCTAAATTTTAGTAAAACTTAAGGGAAAAAAAACGTATTTAACCCAAAAATAAAATAAATAAGGCAATTGTAGGAGTCCCTACAAACTTAATCGAGTTAAAGCATTTTCTCTATGGCCCAATATGTTACCTACTACTAAGTCCATTTATTAACGTGTTTATGAACATCCCAATCAATTATGCTTCTGAAATTTTAAAATTCTTTATTAGAGTTTCTTAAATAAATTTTCTTTATCTTGTAATATTGTTTTTTCGTACGTCAATGCGAATTGTTCATAAAAAGCATAAATTTTAAACACTTTCTACATTTACTTAATTAATTAACAAACGATTAATTCATTTTTAAAATTATCACATTCGACAATATTAAATACTTAAAATTAATGAAAATTTATTGATCGGGCCCTGGTCCACACCACCGCCTTCAAATTCTCTTCTTTCTGACCTTGACCTTAAACGGTGGCCGTCGTTTATGGGTTTCGTTTTCAAGATTCAATTTTTATTTCTTCTTTTACTATGGGCACAGGTTGTGAATGTGGTGACCGGAGAAGTTCTTTTACATAATACACAGGTTTTAATCTCAGGGTCTCATCGGAGAAGTTCTTTTGTTTCCTCTTGTTCTTCATTGATGTTGGATCTTAATTTAAAGCTTGTCATTTTTGTTACCTTTCACGAGATGAGATAAAAGAACACGTAACACCTAACTCTAGCCCTATAGAGTTGATCTCCAAATCTTCCAATCCTGGATATAGATACAAACATTATCTGCCATACATCCTCTTTCCTCACGTACGTGTCTAAATCTGGACACAGATGCCTTTCGGCTTAGATAAAGGACCACAACGTATGGTCGGTCACTTATGAAGAATTTGTTTGTTTTAGTTGTCATAATTTTGCGCCATAAACATTATAGTTTGTCGGAGATGAAAAAAAAAAAAAACAGTTTCACCGAAAAAAAACATGAACTTCCACCAGAAAAATTTGCCAAAGTAGATCCATTTTGAAACACTTAACTGCTGGAGTTAAATCTTCTAAACACAACCTCTGCAAGATCCATGTCCGGCAATAATTTTGCACAGGGAGTTGGTTGAGGACCTGTGGCGGTGAGAAAGAAGCCTCTAGTATCATTTGGAAGCTAGTGGGGGAATTCAACCACAAAATTCCAATCACACCCACATTAATATCACATCATATAATAATAATAATGGTAGACTCACTCGTATACATCATAGAACATAAATATACAAGCATAGAGTAGGGTTCAACTCCCTCAATGTTATCTACTTCATTAAGTCTCACAGAAGATGGAAAAGTCAGAAGACAGGAAAATAGTCTCTCATTTGATGTCCCTCACCTCAAAATGGAATGAGAGATACAACCACAAAGAGGCAAACAATAAAGGATCCAACAGAAAATGGGATGCGTGCTGATGCTGCGTTCCCAGGAGTTGATGATGGAGCTCCACCATTTGCAGCAGCAGATGTTGAAGAAGACGAACCTGCAAGAAAATTATCAGAAACACAAATCATGTGAGAAATTTAGAACCTAACAACAAAGATCAGAAAACCTTTGAAATCTTTCACACATGGATATGGGATAAAAACAAGTAAACAAACATGCATAATGGACACGCTGAAGATATAGAACAGATCACGGCTTTTTATTTTCCTTCCACCTTCATACTACATTTCACTGTTGATAAGGAACATGAATAATAAGTCCAGTAATCTCCCAACCAAATCAAACAAATAAGTGGAGAAAATTAAATTCTTGACAACGATTAATCACGGCTAGTTAATGATTGAAGATGCTCAGTTAATTTAAAAACTGTCCACAAAAAGAATACCCAGATGATTAAATGACAGTCGAAAGAAAGCAGATAAAAATTGGCCCTTATAAAACTTTGGGATCAAACAAATGCAGAATCGAACTTAAAATATGGCATAAACGTGTATACATACCAGGTGCAGGAGCAGGCGAAGGAGACACTGCAAAAAAAAAAAAAAATCTCATTACTAACATAAATCTAGAAAGGAACGAAATTTATCTTCAACAGAGCGTAAAAAAGAAAACTTTGTCAGAAAAAAGGAATAAACGCGAGAAGAAAAGAAAATGGGTAGAGAAAAAACTAACATCCACAGTTGGAGAGAGAAGGGGTGGAGAGTTTGCAGGCAGCTGGGAGAGTGAGAGCCTTGGTGACGTTAATGGCGATGCCGAGCTGAGCGCTATTCTTGAAAGAGTCACAGAGGCAGTTGGGAGCGGTGGCGAGAACAGTTTTCAAGGAAGAGCAGCATTTCCCCTGAGGTTTGGTTTGGCCGCCGTCGTCGGAAACGAAGGGAAGACAATCCGCTAAGGTAAGGACGAGGGCGGTACAGTCGGCGGAGGGTGCCGGGGCATGGGCGTGACCGTGGTGTGACGACGAGACGGTGGGAGCCACGTCAGCAGAGCAGATGACGGCCACGACGCACGCAATGAGAAACCATTTGGGTGCCATGAGCAAGGTGTTATCAGGTTTCAACTCTCACTGCTTCACTTCTCTCAGTCCGTGAGTGTGAGCTGGAACTTGGAAGTGACCCTTTATTCTCCACATGCCACCACGTTCATCAGTGTTTAATGTCAGAATTTATTATTACTTCAATGTATTTCACGCTTTTTATATTATTCTTAGGTCTAATTCAAATAAAACCCACTTTAAATTTAAATCAATTTATAAGCTACGATCACTTTTTTTTTTAATTTTAATTGAATTAATCAAATTTAACTTTTTAATTGAAATTCAAGCCCTCACTAGCTACAGATCTGTGCTCCGTTATCGACTAACTTGGTCATTTATTTATTTACTAGCACAATTCAGTGTTTCCGACTATTAAATTGTACTGATCAAATATGTTTTTTTTTTTTTTTACTTTTGATGATTTTTTATTTTAGTCTTAAACGAAATGTGTAGTCAGACACGTAGTTTGTGATGTGTAAAAATTGAGTATAATTTTGCAGAATTATGGCACAAGAAAAAGCGCATTGCATATTTCATACTTTATGTTCATTTTATCACTGTCCATAAGAATAAAGATGACTGAAAAGTATCTTACAGAATAAAATGTTTTTGTCCTACACTGGAGGATCCAACTGATCCCAAATAAGAGGAGAAATCATGAGAAAGAGTGACCATCCTTCAGTGTCATGATAAATTCACGTATCTATTGGTTTGTATATACAAATGGAACATATAATATGACAAAAGCTATCTAGGTTGAACTAATGAAACTATAACGGTTACATCGTCAAGCTTGCCACCAACGTATCCTACATAACCCAGAGCCTGCGCTTCATCAGAAAAAGGACTTCTTATGGATGTTGATCTTCCAACATCTTGTGCCCTCACGACCAATAATTCTGCTATTTCCTGCAAAGTTACCGCACACGTAATCATAAGCTGTCAAGTGTTTTGGAGTTTAGACTCCAGAAGAACCACTTTCATTAGCACATGGAAATCATAATATTGACCTAAATTATGAGGAGATACGTTTCAACAGGGTAATTTACAATAGCATATTCCCAAATGTTGTCAAAAGAGCTAATTGGTTAGCAATAAGTTGTGGTTGTTTTCTCTAATTTTGTGTTTCTCACCTATAGAGTTGAGATGATGAATTTAAATGATAATGATAGATATATCTACATTTTATGTAGTGCTGAGAAGAAAATCCTTTAAAAGGGAAAGATACACAGATCAAAAATTAGAAGAAGGACATAAAGTGAATCACCTGAAGTGTCAAGCTAGCTTGTAGTGATTTTGATATAATAGATGCAATTTCTTGCTCATAAAGATTGTCGAAGAGGCCATTCGTGGCAGTAACTATCACATCACCATCGTGTAGATCGATTGTGTAATGCTGAAACGATGGTTTAATGAATGTTAATAACTTGGTAATCGAAAGTCCTCTTATGTCATTTCTAAACTTTAGAGCATCACTGTTCAAACAGCGAATACATGAAAAATGTTTCCAATATTAACATCTAAAGTTAGATTGTGTACCTCAATGAGTGGTGAGGGATCATGTCCTGTAACTACGTGTAATGGAAAGTTGAATTCATGAAACATTGGAGTTGATTTTTTGAAGATGAAACCATCTCTTATAATGATAAATCCGGTGTTCCCAACATTGGCTGCATGAAGCACCTGGAAATAAATTGCTAAAGATGATTTACATATTGGAAAAATATACTGCAGTTTTACATTTATTTAGGCAGTGAAAATTGTAGTATGTTTGAATGAATAACTTTACTTGATCTTGTACTTCCATCATTCATTTGAGCAACCCACTTACTATGATCTAATTCAAACCAATTCAAACCACTTAACTAAAACATTTAGTCGTATACCTGTCCATCAAAATGAGCAACCAAAACAGCAGATGATCCTGGAGTTTGCGTTTCAGTAGCACCTCTGGTGATAACTTCTGCAGGTTTTATCGTTGAAATGTTTTCACAATTTGACACCATATTTTCACAATTTTCAATGAGTTCCCTGATATAGAGTCCAGCATTTCCTGCATAGTTATCTAAGGAGTATAAGTTATAAGCATAGAACAAAATTAAGAAAGACTACAGATCAGAGATCTAATAATGGTAACTGGCAAGATATGAGAAGCGTGATGTTAGACACTATTCATCCAATCCAACAGCAGATGAAGATAGTAAATGCAGGTTCAGAATTATCAAAAGGAAGAACAAGCGTAATTTCAAGAAGCGGCACTATGTTATTAAATGGGACCATTATAGGAAGTAGCAAACTAACATTCTATACAGAAATTCTGTACCAGATTGCACTTCCTTAAGTAGACACAAAGAAGGGACAAAAGCATAGGCATTTTAATGGATATCCAAATATTGTTGAAAGGATACCTTCAAGAGACCCCAGACCAACTCCATCAGCAACAGCTAGCCAGTTTTGTTGAGAAATGAAATAAGCATCCTCCCGACCTGTCAAGGCCTGAAACTTGTTATTAGTTGGCTTATCATCTGTCATTCAGGATTCATGCACAGGTTTCATGATTATAAACATATAATAAACAAGTCAGATTCCTAGGCTAGAAGTATTTGCCCGTATTTGCTTCTAGATTTGTAAACTAAATAAAGCATTTGGGAGCACCAGCTTCTAACAACAAGATGGCATATCCTACTGACCAAAAAGAAGTTTGCCATTACCTTATTTTCTTCTATGTAATGCATACACACATTTGACACGAGCACTCCCAAATTTATTTATTGTCAGACTTATCGTAAATTTGGGAGAAACTTTTCGCTTAGAAACATCAAACAAATCAATGATACCAAAACATAACAAGAACTATCACAAAAATTATTTTGTTAAATGAAGAATTTTATCATGTATGGAAAGGGGAAACAATCACGAATTCAGAATGGTGATTAATTTATTAACGGAGGAGCGAACCTGATTCTATTCCCTAGAAAAATATAGAAAACACAGCTTGAATCATTTATTTATATAGAATTTGATTCAACTAGGATACTGAAATCTCAACACGGTCATTTGTAAGCTTAACATGCTCCATTCTCATCCCTATAGACTTGGAAGAACGAGTCTTGATATTGAAGTATGGAATGTACCTTTGAGGGATGAGGCAAGCAAGCGCCACCAGAAACTAGGCATAGCTCCGTTTTTGAAGAATCCGTCCTGTGTACATGAAACAGGTGTCATTTCCAAATTCCAAGAAGTTGCCATGCATCAAACCTACATTTTGCATCTTTAATGATTTGGCTTTTAGAAGAATAAGATAACCATTGGGAGCTATTGTACTTCACTCGTCACTAACAGCAATGTATTACTTGCACCGTATACAACTTCTAATTATCATTTGCTTTTATCACCAAATTCAGTAAGTAGATCATGTTCAGAAACATTCATGTTGAAGGAAAACGGAGGAAGTTTCGTTGGGTGAAAATCATATATCAGTATTGTAGGCCGTGAGAAGAAGAGGTAACATAATTTAGAATACAAAATAGAAAGAAAATTGTTGGCATACCGATGACTAGCCACCTCAATTGAATGTATCTGTGGTATAGTAAGCTGTGGTGTGCTTTCATAATCACTTCTTTCGGTATTGTCAATATCTGTGATGTTTTCCAAATCTGAGGACGGAACCTCATCACGTGACTAAACACAAAATGAACACAGAAATCATATTAGAAACTGTAGCATATGAATCCATTAAAAAGCATTTCCTAAAGGGAATGCTTTGATCTGTTAGGGTCAATATAATTGGATAAATGCACTCAAACAAAATAACATGCACAAAAAAAGTAAGTTCTAGCCTTTGTAAGGAAAGGGAATAAGACTAACCAATTCTGACTTTCCGGTTTTACTTGCATCAATTAAGTCATCTACAATGAGTTGTGTTGTTTCTTCACCATTAGCAAGTGGTTCAGACTCTAAAGAAGTGGATACTGGCATCAATTCACTTAAGTCGGCATCAACACCACCAGTCAGGTTGTTTGTTTCAGTATAACCAGCTTGTTCGGACCCTAAAAAAGAGTCTTGTGGCAACAATTCACTTTTGTCAGCATCAACAACGGCATTTGTTTCACTATAACCAGCTTGTTCAGACTCTAAAGAAGTGGATTCTTGGACTAATTCACTTAAGCCAGTACCAACAGCAGCAGTCGGGTTGTTTATAGCACTATTATCAACTTGTTCAGACTCTAAATAAGTGGATTCTGGCACCACTTCACTTGCATCAGTATCTTCATCACCAATCAGGTTGTTTGATGCACTATAATCAACTTGCTCAGACTCTAAGGAACTGGATTCTGGCAAAAGTTCACTTGCCTCAGCAGCAACAGAAGCAGTTGGGTTGTTTGTTGCAGTATAACCAACTTGTTCAGAGTCAGATTCTAAAGAGATGGATTCTGGCACCAATTCACTGATTTCAGCAGCAACAATGACAGTCGAGTTGTCTGTTGCACTGTAACCAACTTGTTCAGACTCTAAAGAAGTGGATTCTTGCACCAGTTCACTTAACTCAGCATCCACCGCTGTAGCCAAGTTATTTGTCACTCCATCTACACCATAACCCTTGCCAGCTGTAGAGAGATGAGCAACTTCAATGTTAGCCTTCTACCTGACAAACAGAACAATCACTATTAAAAACATCAATGGATAACGTTGACTTGGAAGACACTAAATAATCTACAACATCACCTTCGTCCTCTTCAACTTCTACAGAAACGCCACTCTTCAGATCAGAGACCGCATCAGACTCTGGAGCAACAGATGAAACTACAGCTTCTTGATGAGTATCAAGTTTCGAATCCTCTTCAGACGCACTCAGGAAACCATTACACTCAGTACCAATATCTTCACTTAAAACTCCTTGATTACTACCATCACCATCCTCCAACTTGACACGCCTGTCATTGATCACCGGATTCCCAGAATCACTATTAAGAACGACACTCTCCTTTTCCTTCACGGGAAGCAGAGATTGTTGATCAGCAACACTAACTACTACAGTTGAAGAAGACTCAATTTCATCCCCTGATGGATGATAAACACCAGTGTTCAATTCCTCAACACTCTCACTCACCAAAGCTCGAACACCAGCTTTGCTTTCTTCCACAACAACCTCGGAAGCAAGCTTTTTTTTGTTCAATGTATCTAGTTTTTTCTTTTTGTTCAATGCAATTGATTTTTTCTTTTTGTTCAATTCATCTGCTTTTTTCTTTTTGTTCAATTCATCTAATTTTTGTCTGATCTCGCTAGCAGTGGCGAACTGGAACAGAAAAGTACCATTGGAATGTTCTGCCAAAATAACCAGAAGCACTAATCCGCATTGATCATTTCAGAAAATAAAATAAAGCCCACAAACGAAAATGGAAAATTAAAACAAACCCTAAAGATACAAATGAAAAAAAATTAGTCTTTGAGGGCAAGGGCGGCATACCAGTGGAAGAGAGAATATCAAAATCGTCAGGATCAGAGTTTGGGGAAGAAGTGGCATTGGGAAGCATGTGGGTATGGTGCGTGAAGCTCATCCAAGGTTTGGGAAGTGCAATTGGAGCATAAATCCGAAGCCTTTCAGAAGATTTTGGTGGAAGGTTGCAGCATGGTAACCAGAGGCAATGGAAGCTTCTGGGGAGGAGATGAGCCATTTCATGAAGTTCACTTTTTTTTTTTTTCTTTTTCTTCTCAAATTTGATTAATTGTTTTTGAAATTTGTATCAAGGCATGATTTGCATGGTGGGTTGGTTGAAGAGAGTGAGGAGGAGGGTGGAGCAAAGGAAGGACATGTGGACAACAACAGATTACAGACAGAAACAGAGGAAGAGCCATTCATTTGATGATTATGCAGTGTATTACCTTCCAAAAATCCAAAAACACATATGTGAAGTATAATAACTACTGTTACGAGATAAAAGTATGGAATACTTAAATATTTAAATTATTTTATTTTTTATAAGTTTTTAGATGAAGTCTAAATATAAAAAATAAAATAATTTGAGTATTCAGATGGATCGATCTTATATATAAATTAAAAAGAAAATGAGTTGAAAATTAGAAAGTTAATAAAAGAAGTAGCATTAGTTATAAAACGCTGCGTTTAGATTCAAGACAGGACGGATCGCATTTTGAATTAGATGAGAACGTACAAAGACTATGATTTCTAATAAACTCAATTATATTACTGTTAGATATAATAATTCTAATTTAATATATTAAATAATATAAGAAGTACAAATCAGCTTTATGCCACTATTTAATTAAAAAACATCATGAAGGACACGTTTTTTTTTTCGGTTTTTATATAATTATCTTAAAATCTTACCAATTAGTATGACCTTTTCTTTATTAGTTAATAATATAAAACATATATACTTATAATGGATAGCCACTAAATTAAAAATAATATGGAATATTTTTAGTAAGGTTTTATTATTAAGGTGAAAGTCGTGAACAACATTTACGATATATGAATATTATATGTTAGTTTTTTCCTTTATTCAAATAATATATATATATATATATATCATGAGCAGAGAACATATCTAAATGATATTTAGTACAATAAATATTAATTAAAATGTTATTTAAGTTTAACTAAATTTCAAATCTTTCATAAGTTTAAATATTTTTAATTGAGTTTATATTAGATATTGTCCATGAACTTAGATGAGTAGCAGTTGAAATAAGGAATATGCCATAGATTTTTGTGAGGTGAAGGAGTAGGTTTATACTCATCCACATCTTGCTTCATTAAAATGGTTTTGTTGGGACGTGATTCTATTGCAAATTATTATCTTCCTAAACATAGAGAAACAGGAAAAGATAGGAAGAACAACCTAAGTGGAGGGCATAGGTGGTTGAGTTGTCCACGTGGCTGGAAGCAACTTGGGATGAGGATGGACATCTAGTTCCTATTGGTCCGAAATCTATCCGTTGTTCCTTAAGATTTCTTCTACAGATTTCACCATCCTACTTGGCCTTCTATGACAACTCCATAGATTCTCTCACACTTCACATCCACACACACATAAAATCTCTCTAAGTGCTTCATTTTACAAGTAAACCTCAGAAGCAGCCTCTATTATTCTCACTGTCTCCAGAGAACTTAATAGAGTGATGGCAGCTGCAACATCTGGTGCTGTGTTAAATGGGTTGGGATCTTCCTTCTTGAGTGGAGGAAGCAGGAGCCAAACCCTTCTGGCCACTGCTATTGGAGGCAAACTCGGTGTTGCAGTTAGTCCTAGGAGACTCATTGTGGTTGCTGCGGCAGCACCAAAGAAGTCATGGCTCCCTGGTGTTAGAGGTGGTGGCAATCTCGTCGACCCAGAATGGCTTGATGGATCGTGAGTCCACCCAAATTCCTTCATCTTTTTTGTTTCAAAATGTGTTTTCTGAAATATTTCCACGACTATTCAGATTTTTTTTTTCACTTTCTGAAAAAATGTTTCTAGGTAGAAACCAAGAAAACATAAACGGTTAAAAGAGGTGTTTTTCGCTGTCGTATTTTGTTTTTGGACAATGGTATTTGCTAATGGTGGTGTTGTATGATGTCCTCGCTTAAGGGTGAGGCATCTGCAATGATGTTGAATGTGGTGGGGCATGAACTCGGTGTAGTTGCATACTTTGAGTTCTGAAAACAAATTTCTCTTTAGAAATTGATTGATAATGTTGCAAGTGCAGGCTACCAGGTGACTATGGTTTTGACCCACTAGGCCTGGGGAAGGACCCATCATTCCTGAAATGGTACAGAGAAGCTGAGCTGATTCATGGGAGGTGGGCAATGGCTGCAGTTGTAGGTATCTTCGTGGGGCAGGCCTGGAGTGGAGTGCCATGGTTTTTGGCTGGAGCAGACCCCAATGCAATTGCTCCTTTTTCCTTTGGTTCTCTTTTGGGAACCCAGTTGCTTCTTATGGGATGGGTTGAGAGCAAGAGATGGGTGGATTTCTTCAACCCAGACTCACAGTCAGTGGAATGGGCGACTCCATGGTCAAAAACTGCTGAGAACTTTGCTAATGCTACTGGTGAACAAGGGTACCCAGGAGGCAAATTCTTTGACCCTTTGGGCTTCGCTGGCACTCTCAAGGATGGAGTTTACATCCCGGATACAGAGAAGCTGGAAAGATTGAAATTAGCTGAGATTAAGCATGCCAGGATTGCAATGTTGGCCATGCTCATTTTCTACTTTGAGGCTGGACAAGGAAAGACCCCCCTAGGTGCACTTGGCTTGTAAACTACACAATTCATGTAGATAATTGAGTTGAGAGGCTAGAGTTGCAAATGAACCTTTGTCCTGTTTGTGTTACCCTATGACAAATTCAAATTCTATGCTAATATGGGTGCATTCACTTTATATCAGTACTCTAATGTAGCCACCGTATAAATACTTGCGTTTACTTTTCATTCTCAGGCCAGGTGTAGTTGAAGTCATATGGGAGATTTGAAAATATTGGAGTTTCAAGTATCTTTTTTATGCACAATTGGGTAAAAAATGTATAAAATATTGGATTGCCATAAACAAATACTCTGAATGAAAACAAATTTGGATGAGAAAACACAAGGTCAAATGCCAATGGATTCATCCATCTAAAAGATAATCTTGCACTAAATAACAAAACAATCAAAGCAAAGTCATCTAGAGAGAACTAGAACAGAATGTCCAGATAGATTTCATTCAAAATGCATACATCAATCTAAACGTTCACAATGTTCTGCATTCAAAAGCAGAATCATTTTAAATTTAACGATAGAAGAATATAAACTCCATTCCAATCGGAAGGAATGCGTCTACTTATTCACTCCCCATCGCCATCAAAAATTCACCCTCACACACAACTTCACCTCCAACATATGCCTTCCCATCCATCTTTGCTATTCCAAATCGCTTTTGCAGCTTAGTAAGCGTCATTCTCATAACTAAGGTGTCCCCTGCAATCACTGGCTTACGAAATCGCACTTTGTCAATTCCAGCAAAGAAGAAGTTTTCACGAGAACCTCCCACTTCAGGTTGCAACATGACCAAACCGCCAACTTGTGCCATTGCCTGCAGCAAAAGACCTCATGTTCATGCCCACTTTTAAAGCATATTAACAGAAATTATATAAATTTTTCCTTCTTTTCTTTACATTCTTACGTTGGAGTTGAGATAGTTCGTAGTGAAATGGAGCTATTACAGAGTCTTTTTGCGTGCAGTTCTAAAGCTTACAGCTAACTTAGAAACTTATAGAGGCTTGTTGTTCATCTCAACAAAAGAAGTGCTACAGAAGTTGGAGCATAAGAATTATAGTTCACTGAATAAAAATGAGTTTAACAATCTAACAAGTGATAGTAATATGTTGTATGTCGGTGTAATCAAGATAAAGATATAAAAACAGTTTCAAAGATTGCATATATTGGTCTCTTGTTGATGTTCTCATCACATTTAAAATGGTAAAAGGGAAACAAATTTTGACAATACGGTAGACAACAAGGGACAATGTTTGGTTGGAGCATAATGCACTCAACCCAGAAAAACGCATGCATACTACAGTTAAATTTTACTTTCTGAGCATGGACAAAAGATGTCATAAGTGAGACATGAAACGTGACACGGAAAGAAAGGAAGAAAGAAAGAGCACCGCCTATATAAGTACGGTTTTCAAAATCAAGGAAGTAGACATTATTTACACCAGACATGCCATGGAAGTAGTTTCTATGTTTAATTGAGCAAGTAGATGCAAAGACAAAGGTCTAATGCAAACATGATCTTGATATGACAGATAAGAGCATTTGATATGTCTCATAATCTAGCACAGAGAAATATGCATTAACAAATGAAAGACTGAAAAAGCTACAAGCCTACCGTTGTAGCATTACCAAAACAACTTCTTTAAAAACAGATACAACCAAAGATTTAAAAGCCGTGAAAACAAGCAAGGAACATGTCCTATACATGGCCCCAACATCATTTATATACAAGTAACATTTGCTAACCCCGGCACAAATTCAGGACTTGGGAAGCAAACCAATGACGTAAAACTAAGCCAAGATTTTTTCATTTGCAAAATCGAATCAAAACTCATGGTCCAAGATCTACAAGTTTAACTGATTTGCAGATAGCCCTTGTAGGGTGAATTGAAGAACTACCACAAGTGGGAGAAACTTAATTAGATCTCAAAATTCCTATATATCCTACTAAAAGTATTTGTCCTCTAATTCAAAACTTTTTTTATTACCCTATGCAAAAGCACCAACAATTGACTAGTTCATTCTTTTGGTGTCTTTTGAATTTATGACAACATATATAATAAAGAAAAAGATAAGTATAGGAAAATGTTTACATTTACCATATCCAGTACTATATCCATGAGTTCACTATTAAGGAGACATGCATGGAAAGAGAGAAATTGCAATAATAACATTGCTTCCTTTTTAAAAAGAAAACAGTCAAATTTACTGCTCCATACAGCACTAAAGAATGTTTTCAATGTTTTAAAGCATCTAAACGAACATCTTTAAATTTTTATCGGTTGTGTTTAGTCAAATTCATAGGTTTTCTAACTAGTTAATACAGTCAGACCACTTTCAACAGAGGTGCACATTTTATTATGGCAAATTGTGAATGCAAGCAATCACACTGCCGTGTATCAATTCGAGAAAGGTACATAAGAACCGAGTTAACCTAATTTGATGCGTGATTCAATCATGTTTAGTATCTTTTAAACTTTATATTAAAGAAGTTTCTCTCCAGAAAAATTGCAAGTTTGAAAAGCACAAAAGCTCTAGGATAGTAGCAAGTTTGCAACCACAACACTGTTAAGTTTAAATAAATGGATATACCATTTTGCAAATGCAAAGTTTACAAGAGGTTTTTCATCCTTATAGTTTTAAACAAGCTACTATAACGATATAACCACGTAAATCAATACAGATAGATGAGATATCACAAACTTTATACCACTAATCCAAGTCTAGAAAGTGTAGAAAATTGATTCTGTTCTATTATATTTATCATATAAATAGCTAATCTCATTGCAGATACACAAGAATTAAAATCACATGATTACAGACATGGCAAGACCAATATAGCTTAGTACCTCAACCATGAGAACACCTGGCATGATGGGCCTTTCTGGAAAATGTCCAGGAAAGAAATTGTCATTTATTGTCACATTCTTTATAGCGACAGCAGAAACGCCAGGGTTGTACTCAATCACTCTATCCACCAGAAGGAAAGGAAACCTGAATGAAGAAAAAGGGTGAATGTGAATCTCATCAATGTTCAGAAAACAAACAAGAGAAGAAGAAGAAGAAGAAACGCTGAGAGTACCTGTGGGGTAAAATGTCACGAATCTGGTTGATATCCATGACTGTTGGAAATGCCGGATACCCTGCAAAGTGCACACTACTGCTTCTCAAAAGAGGAAGAAAATTGAAAGGAGTAGAGAATCAAAAGCGAAAAACAAAGTTAGAACTCGTACTTAATTCAATTGGGGTATCATGTTGAGGAGCATTGGCGGCATCCGAGGAACAAAACGTGGTCGTTTTGCTCAACGAGGGGTGGGATCTGGTGCTGGGGAATTTGAGAAGTGGGAATCTGTGTTGAAAGGAAATGGATTTGGGTTTGGAAGGAAGAGTTACGGGAGAAAGTAATGCGTTGGAGAAAGCAGAGGCTGCCATTTGCTTTCAAGTGTGAAATGAAGAGTCACACCAAAGCTTGGAATTGAAGAGTGGGGCACTGAGTGAGTTATTGAGTGTGAATGCAATAGCAATTCCAGGTTAACGATAAAACCAAAGAATGGCGACAAGAACAATGAAATTAAATGGTGGAAAGTGCGAGTTCCAAAACTAATGCTACCTTTTGAGTTCAGTTAGGGCGGAGCTTCCATGATGTTTTTGTTGTTTGTTCAATGTTCACTGTTGTGTTGGACCATAAAGAATGCATTACTCACTCACTTGCTCACTCTTCCAATGGACCTAGCCCAATCACTCTGTTGGATCTATTGCAGGCCCATAACCTCATTTTTCAATTTCTAAAATGACAATAGCCCTCCCATCTATTAATTTCTTTTTTTCATTTTATTAGTGTTTGAACTATTAACTTAAATAAGTGTAGTGTCTTACATATCTGTTAAGAAAATTTCAATCCAATATGATATGATTGATAAAAAATCATAGGTCTTAAACATGTTAGAAGTTAGATTCCAGAATTTGCTATACTGAAAAAATATCACTTATAAAAAGATAAACTCCTTAAATAAACTTTTCCACTTAATGAAAATAGTTTTTCACTTTTAGACAAACAAGAAACTGAAGAATTAGTTACGATAAAGAACAAATACCTGAAAAAAAAACCATACAAGTAAAAAATCTTCAATTCGTGAAAGATAATATTAATATAAATTAATAGCCACATTCTATAAGTGTAATTGATCCTATTAATTGACATTATTATTGATTAGTGAAAACACGGTGGTTGTCGGTGTAAGTGTGTTCGTTTTTTTATGTATCTATATATATAATATTGAGAATAATCGATGATAATTTATTATAGGTATAGTTGGTTTAAAAAGAAAGCAGTAAATTATTAATTTGTAAGATTGTGTATCAACTAATATTTAATACATTTGATCAAGATTTGAGGTTAATGAGCTATATGTGATGGAGTCAATAGTAGTTGTCTATAAATATACAAACTATTTTAGTAGGTGTCTATAAATATACATTCATTCAAAAACTGAAATATATATTTACTACATACATGATGTAGAAAAAAATTAGTAAGTGAAAGTGAGTTTCTCATCCCGACATTACTATATAAGGTCATGTCGTCTTACTCTCGTCGTCCCACCTTACTACCTTCACTGCAATTCTAACATCTAACATCTCACATCCCACTCCACTGGTATATCTTTTTTTGAACCTTAATCCTAACTAACATTTTATCCTTCTTTTATATGTCTTTTTTACATTCTTCTCATTTTTTTATACTCAATGATTCACTACTCCCATTTCACTTTTTTTTTCATCGTCTTATACTATTTTTCTTAAATATGTAGGCTTTTACAAATTTCAAAACTCTATATTCTCCATTTTGACAAAATAGTTATTTGTGTGAAAGGTGAATATAAACCAATTCAAGCTTGTCTTTTGGATTTTTTTTATTGAAAATATAAAATTTGTTTATGTTATTATTTATACATTTGCTATATTTAATTTAGGGGAAAACATTATGTTTCAATTGTTTAAGATGGACCTTATGAAAGTGTAAATAATTGTGGTGTTTTTTCCTTTAAATTTTCTCCTCTTTTTTTGGAGGTGTTTTAAAATTCAGCACAACCAAAGAGTATTTAAGTTCAGTTTGGTTCGGTTCGGTTCATTTTGGTTTTGTTTGGTTCGATCCAGTCTGGTCTGGTTCGGTTTAGTACGATCCGATTCAGTGCAAATAGATTCAATCCGGTCTGGTTTATTTCAATTTAGTTTAGTGAGGTTCGCTTCGGCTCAATTCAATTTGGTCTAGTATAGTTCGTTTCGGTTCAGTGCGATTCAGTTTGGTTCAGTTTGGTTTGGTTCATTTTGGTTCAGTTTGGTTTGGTTCGATCTGGTTCGGTTCGTTTCGGTTCAGTTCAGTTTGGTTTGGTTCGGTCTGTTTTGGTTCAGTGCGATTCGTTTAGTGCGGTTCAATTCAGTTCAGTTCGGTTCGGTCCAATCCGGTTCAGTTAGGTATGGTCCGGTTTGGTTTAGTTCAATTTGATTCGGTTCGGTTCGATCAGTTTAATAAAGAATATATAATGAATTTTTAAAATAGTTGTTAAATGTAAAATTAGAAAAATAAAATATGTACATAAGAGAGGTTTTTAAAACAACTATTGAAGACAAAATAAAGTTTTAGACTAACAGTTAAAAGTAAACTATTTATAATCTAATTAGTTTTTAAAATAATAATTAAGGGTAAAATTGGAATAAGAAAATATGGACACAAAAGAGGGTATTCTCTTTATATATTGTT